>NC_090372.1:164530443-165130443 GCF_036365525.1 Heterodontus francisci | reverse complement strand
AACCCGTCCCACAACCCACTTGACCAACGAAATTAGTTGTACCCTGTTCCCCCTCTCCCGCACTGAAATACTGACCTGCTCCCCATTCCGCACTAGTGTACCACCTTACATCAAATGATGGAGATCCGACGGCACGGGAGTGCTGGCTGCCGGCTCCAATATGGCACCGGAATGGACGGCGGGAGCGGTTAAGTATTTAATTTATTATTTTGCATTTTAAAAAATATGTAATTTTGGCTCCCATCGCATAGCAGCATGGGGGCCGTCACGAGGCCTCGCCGCCACCAGCAATATGGGGCCAGGCCTTCCTGGCATCTAGTACGATGATGGGCCTCTCCCGAAGGCATTTTCCGTGCAGCGCTGCCATGACCCCCAACGTCGGGGGCCTATAAAATCCAGCCCTGAGTGTTTAGCAGTCTTGCAGAAACACCCGTACAGTGAACATCTGAGTGTAATAGCTGCTCTTTCAGTACTATAATAAAGAATCCACAATGTTGGTTTCCTGATCCCAAGTGGAGTGGTCAGTCTTTGTGTACCATCTATACTAACAGAGAGATTCAAGGAACACGCAACATGCTGGTAGCAGTGAGTTTTTTGGAGACCCAAAGATGTTTTTAGAGAACTATTCTGAAGAGAGCACACAATTTTTTTTTCTCTTGGAAGATCAGATCACAACAACAATGATCTAGATCTCCAAAACTGCAAGCCCTTCAAGTCTTCTTACCTTCAAAGCAGTGCAGTCAGCATCAGCTGGGTAAGCCTCTTTTCACTTTGGGCTGTGACGTCGGGTGATTGCAGACTCTTCTTGACTCAATTAACATGGGGATTCTGGGGTCAGTTTTTCATCAGGAGCAACTCGAAGAAGTCTGGGCGAGTAAATGCTGTACTGAAGTAACACACCACAGTACTTTTGCAAGGTGTGTCAGATGGTTCAGCACCATCACGGCAGTGGGCTACTGGGTTGAGTACAGAATCGACATATTTTCAGTACTGGGAGCACAGCGATCCGTCAGTGAACAGCAGAACGGGCAACAGTCAAGACAAAGTGTGATTTTACTGACTCCGAACTGGCAGATCACATCATTGAACTAATGATTGCATCCACACCAATGGAACTCTACCAAAAAGATCTTTTGGACAAACCCAAAGAGCACACGGTTGATGCCTTATTGAAGGATGGCCACAAATTTGAGTCCATCAACACGGGTCAACAAAGTCTTCAATCTCTATCAAATACCATAGGTGCATTGAAAAGGGATTCCAAAGACAACACACCATGTACAAGGTGTGGGCTTTTACTTTTGCCGAAAGCCTGTCCAGCACTTAACTCCATATGCAAAGCATGCAGTGTCAGTGGTCACTGGAAGCGACAATGTCGTAAAGCCAAGACAGACACTGCAGGCGAGAGTCCTGAACATAAACAGTTGAACCGCAGGACATTGTCGTGCCCTGAAAAGCTTCGCAATCCATCACAGCACGACCACACAGTTTCAGGTGACACTAAAATGACTGATTCCGCAGATCAGAGTAGAAGCACAAGTGAGCAAGCAGAACAGACATTCCATGTCATCAACGTTACCTAGCACATTTATTCAATTGCTCCGCTACAAGCTTTTGCATCCATTCGTATTTACTGACCAGGAAAAGAGGGCACACGTTTGCTCTGGCAAAAATGGACACAGGTGCCAGTGCAAACATTTAAGCCCGACACATCTTAAAACACATATATCTGGGTAAATGGCATGCCAAGATAGCTCTGACCAATGCTCAGCTACCTGCTTACAATGGATCGCCAACCCCATGTCTTGGATCCAATGTGATTAAGTGATGTTACAATGATTCTTTTCTACATTGTTCAAACAAATGGACCTGCTATCACTGGACTGCGAACATGCAGTGACCTAACTTTGATAACCATCCAGTGACCAGATTGAACTATCTTCCCCCAGTCCTCTGACGGTGACTAGAAGCAGCCTTGAAACAAAGGACTGCTGTGTGGGCTGTGGTGTCCCTGGTTTTCCAATGGTTTTCCAATACTGCCCATATTGTGATCAGAAGACGGAAGCTTTTGTCAACTTCTGTGTGTTTTGTGGTTTCAAGATTCCTGAGGATAAAACGATGATTAGGCACAGCCTGTTACATCTGACATACAGTGCTTCCAGTGCGAGATGTATCCAATGCGTGTAGTTAGAGATATTCTAACAGAACAACGCAAAAAAGTGAAAGAAACGCATGACAATCACGCTGGCAGTGAACACCCCAAATTAGCTATTGGTCAGCTAGTCACTGGCCAAAACCCTATCATGGAGTTCTGCAACAGTCTCCAAAGTTCAACCAGAACCACATTCTTAGGAAGTAACTACACCTACTGGCACTACATTGCGTTGTAACCGAGGTGAAATCAGAGTTGCTCAGAATGTCAAGTCCACGGAAGACTCCATAGCAACTCGTACAAGATTGACAACTATATCTCAGGCAGAGTCTACACATTCTTCTTCTATGACATCCAATTTACAAACATCTGGTCCAGTATCCGAGAACTGCGGTTTTTTTTCAGGTTTGGACTTGCTGCTGTTCAATATTCAGTGTATTCACACCTAATCTGTACTAATGCTTTGTCTTTCAACACACCATTAACATATTGTTTGCCTTTGCTCCGTGACCTTTTGGTCAGCTATGTGGCCTGGTCCAATCTGCACCTTCTCCTTTGTTATCTCTTGCCCCACCCCCACCTCACTTGCTTATAATCTGTGACTGTTCTAATATTTGTCAGTTCCGAAGAAGGGTCACTGACCCGAAATGTTAACTTTGCTTCTCTTTCCACAGATGCTGCCAGACCTGCTGAGTGATTCCAGCATTTCTTGTTTTTGTGTCCGAGAACTGCTACCCTGTTTCGAAATCTGGCAGATTTATCAAACCTAACTTTTGTTTTCGCAATTGATGTTCTTGCATATTCCTTTGTATTATATCATATTTTTTGGTACAGGTATATGGTTAACTTCTACTTACCTATAAGAGATGTTCAAATTTATAAATATGCTTCTCATCTTTTCCTTTTCAGAAAAGGGAGATGCTGTGTTTGTACAGCTTTAAGAGGTGTGGCTACAAGATTGTTAGTCATGTAAGAGCTATGATGTAACACACCACATAATTCTGAGTGTTTAGCAGCCATGTACAGTGAACATCAGCGTGTTTTCTTTTATTCGTTCATGGGATGTGAGCGCCCCTGGCAAGGCCAGCATTTATTGCCCATCCCTAATTGCCCTTGAGAAGGTGGTGGTGAGCTGCCTTGTTGAACCGCAGCAGTCCATTTGGTGTAGGTACACCCACAGTGCTGTTAGCAAGGGAGTTCCAGGATTTTGACCCCATGACAGTGAAGGAACGGCAATACAGTTCCAAGTCAGGATGGTGTGGGGCTTGGAGAGGAACTTGCAAGTAGTGGTGTTCCCATGCATCTGCTGCCCTTGTCCTTCTAGGTGAACAAAGAACAAAGAACAGTACAGCACAGGAGCAGGCCATTCGGCCCTCCAAGCCTGCGCTGATCTTGATGCCTGCCTAAACTAAAACCTTCTGCACTTTTGGGGTCCGTATCCCTCTATCCCCATCCTATTCATGTATTTGTCAAGATGCCTCTTAAACGTCGCTATCGTACCTGCTTCCACCACTTCCCCCGGCAGCAAGTTCCAGGCACTCACCCTCTGTGTAAAGAACTTGCCTCGCACATCCCCTCTAAACTTTGCCACTCGCACCTTAAACCTATGCCCCCTAGTAACTGATTCTTCCACCCTGGGAAAAAGCTGCTGACTATCCACTCTGTCCATGCCACTCATAACTTTGTAAACCTCTATCATGTCGCCCCTCCACCTCCGTCGTTCCAGTGAAAACAATCCGAGTTTATCCAAACTCTCCTCATAGCTAATGCCCTCCAGACCAGGCAACATCCTGGTAAACCTCTTCTGTACCCTCTCCAAAGCCTCCACGTCCTTCTGGTAGTGTGGCGACCAGAATTGCACGCAATATTCTAAGTGTGGCCTAACTAAAGTTCTGTACAGCTGCAGCATGACTTGCCAACTTTTATACTCTATGCCCTGACCGATGAAGGCAAGCATGCCGTATGCCTTCTTGACTACCTTATCCACCTGCGTTGCCACTTTCAGTGACCTGTGGACCTGTACGCCCAGATCTCCCTGCCTGTCAATACTCCTAAAGGTTCTGCCATTTACTGTATACTTCCCACCTGCATTAGACCTTCCAAAATGCATTACCTCACATTTGTCCGGATTAAACTCCATCTGCCATTTCTCCACCCAAGTCTCCAACCGATCTATATCCTGCTGTATCCTCTGACAATCCTCATCACTGTCCGCAACTCCACCAACCTTTGTGTCATCCACAAACTTACTAATCAGACCAGCTACATTTTCCTCCACATCATTTATATATACTACAAACAGCAAACGTCCCAGCACTGATCCCTGCGGAACACCACTAGTCACATCCCTCCATTCAGAAAAGCACCCTTCCACTGCTACCCTCTGTCTTCTATGACTGAGCCAGTTCTGTACCCATCTTGCCAGCTCACCTTTGATCCTGTGTGACTTCTCCTTTTGTACCAGTCTGCCATGAGGGACCTAGTCAAAGGCTTTACTGAAGTCCATATAGATAACATCCACTGCCCTTCCTTCATCAATCATCTTTGTCACTTCCTCAAAAACCTCAATCAAATTAGTGAGACACGCCCTCCCCTTCACAAAACCATGCTGCCTCTCGCTAATAAGTTTGTTTGTTTCCAAATGGGAGTAAATCCTGTCCCGAAGAATCCTCTCTAATAATTTCCCTACCACTGACGTAAGGCTCACCGGCCTATAATTTCCTGGATTATTCTTGCTACCCTTCTTAAACAAAGGAACAACATTGGCTATTCTACAGTCCTCTGGGACCTCACCTGTAGCCAATGAGGATGCAAAGATTTCTGTCAAGGCCCCAGCAATTTCTTCCTTTGCCTCCCTCAGTATTCTGGGGTAGATCCCATCAGGCCCTGGGGTCTTATCTACTTTAATGCTTTGCAAGACACCCAACACCTCCTCCTTTTTGATAATGAGATGACTGAGACTATCTACACTCCCTTCCCTCGGCTCATCATCCACCAAGTCCTTCTCTTTGGTGAATACTGATGCAAAGTACTCATTTAGTACCTCGCTCATTTCCTCTGGCTCCACACATAGATTCCCTTCTCTGTCCTTGAGTGGGCCAACCCTTTCCCTGGTTACCCTCTTGCTCTTTATATCCGTATAAAAAGCCTTGGGATTTTCTTTAATCCTGTTTGTCAATGACTTTTCAAGACCCCTTTTAGCCCTCCTGACTCCTTGCCTAAGTTCCTTCCTACTGTCTTTATATTCCTCAAGGGATTCGTCTGTTCCTCGCCTTCCAGCCCTTTCGAATGCTTCCTTTTTGACTAGGCTCACAATATCCCATGTTATCCAAGGTCTCCGAAACTTGCCAAACTTGTCTTTCTTCCTCACATGAACGTGCTGGTCCTGGATTCTAATCAAATGACGTTTGAAAGACTGCCACATGTCAGATGTTGATGACGTTTGAAAGACTCCCACATGTCAGATGTTGATGTCGTTTGAAAGACTCCCACATGTCAGATGTTGATGACGTTTGAAAGACTCCCACATGTCAGATGTTGGTGGGAGAGGTTGCGGGTTTGTAAGGTGCTTTCGAAGGAGACTTGGTGAGTTGCTGCAGTGTATCTATTAGATGGCACACATTGCTGTCACTGTGCGTCGATGGTAAAGGGAGTGAATGTTGAAGGTGGTGGATGGGGTGCTAATCGAGCGGGTTGATTTGTCCTGGATGGTGTCAAGCTTCTTGAGTGTTGTTGGAGCTGCACCCATCCAGGCAATTGGAGAGTATTCCATCACACTCCTGACTTGTGCTTTGTCGATGGTGGACAAGTATTGGGGAGAAAGTAGATGAGTTACCCGCTGCAGAATTCCCAGCCTCTGACCTGCTCTTGTAGCCACAGCATTTATGTGACTGGTCCAGTTCAGTTTCTGGTCAATGGTAACCCTCAGGATGTTGATTGTGCAGGATTCAGCGATGGTAATGCCATTGAATGTCAAGGGGAGATAGTTAGATTCTCTTTTGTTGGAGATGGTCATTGCTTAGCATTTTGGCATGAATGTTACTTGCCACTTATCAGCCCAAACCTGATATTGTCCAGGTCTTGCTGCATCTGGACATGGGCTGCTTCAGTATCTGAGGAGTTGCAAATGGTGCTGAACTCTGTGCAATCATCAGCAAACATCCCTACTTCTGATCTTATGATGGAGGGAAGGTGACTGATGAAGCAGATGAAGATGGTTGGGCCTAGGACACTCCCATGAGGAACTCCTGCAGTGATATCCAGGGAGTGAGATGATTGACCTCCAACAACCACAACCATCTTCCTTTGTGCTAGGTATCACTCCAACTAGTGGAGAGTTTTCCCCCGATTCCCATTGACTCCAGTTTTGCTCGGGCTCCTTGATGCCACACTCAGTCAAATGCTGCCTTGATGTCAAGGGCAGTCACGCTCATCTCACCCCTGGAGTTCAGGTCTTTTGTCTATGTTTGGACCAAGGCTGTAATGAGGTCAGGAGCAGAGTGGCCCTGGCGGAACCCAAACTGAGCATCTGTGAGTAGGTTATTGCTGAGTAAGTGCTGCTTGATGCCACTGTTGATGACACCTCCCATCACTTTACTGATGATCGAGAGTAGACTGATAGGATGGTAATTGGCCGGGTTGGATTTGTCCTGCTTTTACTGCACAGGACATATCTGGGCAATTTTCCACATAGCTGTACTGGAACAGCTTGGCTAGGGGCACAGTCAGTTCTGCAGCATAAGTCTTCAGTACTATTTCCAGAATGTTGTCAGGACCCATTGACTTTTCAGTATCCAGTGCCTTCAGCCGTTTCTTGATATCAGGTGGAATGAATCGGATAGGCTAAAGACTGGCATCTGTGATGTTGCGGACCTCAGTTGGAGGCCGAAATAGATCATCAAGGAACACACAACAGTTATCAACAGCTGTGGGTTGCATAGCAGGGGATGGCAGGAGATTGGGGAGGGACAGAGATTGGGATGGGAAATCCAGAAGTCTGGCTTTCCCCACATGTTGTGAAGTTTTAGCTGCGATTCCAGGTTCCAACAGGTTCCCTGCCCCAAAGTCAACCTGATTGACAGGATGGAGAGTACTCTTGAGCAGGCTGCAGGAATGGTTAGGTTCAATCCATGATCCCGGTTGAGTGGGGGTGGGGTGGGGGGGATGTATGTTTGATTCCTGACTGCGTGTCCAATACCTAACCCCGGGGGGGGGCGGGCGTTCTGATCCTGAGGGTGTGTCTGATCCCTGACCTGAGGGTGTCTGATCCCCAACCCTGGGGGCCTTTATATGGGGGATGGGTGGTCTGATGGTCGGGGAGCTCGAGGGGCTGAAGCAGGAAGTATTCTTGCTTCTTCTGGCCCACAAACACTGACCATCTCCCCAAAGCTATCCTCACCTTGCTTCAGCTGCCAGGGTTTCCCAAGGCTTGGGAAACGCAGCCACCCACAATAAAACCTGCAAAGCAGTTAAAATCAAAGGCTGCCAGTTCATTCACATATTTAAAAGACCAAACTGCCTCCTGAAAGTGAGATGACTACCTACAACTTGTCCTGCCTCCATAAAACCCGGATGTCAGTGGATTGGAAGTGGCTTTCCAATGCGCTCATAATTTTTCCCAATTTAAACTGCTACATGCCAACCCCACATGTCCAGCCATGTTAAAATTCCCCCCAGCGATTCTGTCACCAGATTTGCTTGAATCAAAGCAACACAGGGACCGATTCATCCTAAGTCTTGAAATTAACAACTGAGCAGGACAGCAAGGTATCCAATTCAGTTGCCTAATGTCAAGAAATTGGCCTGGATTGTGCATTTGCCGCCAGTACAACTGTGAAATTGACAGCAACTTTTGGCGTCCACACAAGTGCAGTGAAATGTGGAAAACCAGAAGTTGCTGTCAGTGATTCCACACTCCTCCACAGGGTGCACTTTTGAAGTCCCCACAGATGAAAATCATGAGAAAACATTGAATTGACATGAACCTCTAATTTTATGCTATTAGTCTCGCATTGGAAACCCTTGAAAAGGTTATGCATTCTTGAATGTGTAACCATCTACTAAGTTCATAATTACTGCTGAGAAACGTCTCTGGCCCAGATAAACTATTTTTATATTTGTGGAATGTTACATTTCTCTATGATTAAAAAAATCCATCGATTATGGTATTTCAGCTTCTACATTAATCAAATGTGTGGGTCCCAATCTTTTTTTGGCTCTTTGTAAAATGAGTAAAAAGTGAAGGTTAATCAGTGGTTTTTACTTCCTGGTTTGCTATTAGTGAGAATTCTTCAATGTGATTGGCTGCTTACCCTGCTTGATGACATCACTGTTGCTGGATTCTGGAGATCCCCTTGAGCTGACACTGGAATAAAAGTAACGTCAGGAAAGATGAAATCCATGCCATAGAGACTGGTTTGATCTTTGTGGGCAGCTTTCTTTGAGGTCAGTGGCGAGTACCATCGCTTCACCACTGACTGCAAAATCCAACCATCATTAACTTATATGCCACGCCTTCATAACCTGCTGAATGGTTTTGGAGTCCTGGAACCCAAACTGGGAAATTAAACTACAGAATAAACCTATTTGTAGCAGCTGTATGTAAATGTGTCTGCAACAAGAACAGAGAAAAAAGTCCCAAGACACTTCACAGAGCTGTAATCAGACAAAAATGGATGATGAACCAAAGAAAGCGATATTAGGAGTGGTGACCAAAAACTTGGGTCAAAGAGATGGAGTTTAAGGTCGTAAAGGTAGAGGGAGCTGAAGGGGTGGCGAGGTTCAGGGAGGGATTTCCAGAGCATGGGGCCCAGAAGATTGAAGGTATGGCTGTCAATGTTAGGGCAAAAGGAATGTGGAAAGTGTGGTATAAAGACCTGTGAGGGTTAATGCTGGAGATAGTGAGAGCAACCCCTCCACTGTAGTGATGATGGTCACATGGTAATGGGTTCGGAAGGAGAGAGTCGCAGCATGAAGGATGCTTGCTAGAGAGGCTTGTGGAGAGTTGATTTTATTCATTCATGGGATGTGGGCATCGCTGGCCATTTATTGCCCATCCCTTGAGAAGGTGGTGGTGAGCTGCCTTCTTGAACTACTGCAGTCCATGTGGGGTAGGTACACTCACAGTGCTAGCAGTTAGATACAACTGAGTGGCTTGGTAGGCCATTTCAGAGGGCATGTAAGAGTCAACCACAGTGCTGTGGGTCTGGAGTCACATGTAGGCCAAACCAAACAGCAGATTTCCTTCCCTAAAGGACATTAGTGAATCAGATGGGTTTTTACAACAATCGACAATGGTTTCATGGCCATCATTAGACTAGCTTTTTAATTCCAGATTTATTAATTGAATTCAAATTCCACCTTCTGCTGTGGTCGGATTTGAACCCATGTCCCCAGAGCAATACCCTGGGTCTCTGGGTTACTAGTCCAGTGATAATACCACTACGCCACCGCCTCCCCTTTTTTGGTTACTAGTCCAGTGACAATACAAATACACCATTGCCTCCCCTTTTTTAAATGTGTAAATAGAGATGTGTAAATAATAAGTTATTAGTGGACCTTATCCAGACTCCGAGACTTTATCAACAATGCCTTAACTACACTACTACAACAACAACAACGGAATGCACATAAAGTCAAACTCAGATGAACAGACAGTTCTGGTGGTGGGTATGATTGTAGGACTGCAGGCGATTACAGAGATAGACCTAAACAGAGTAACTTTAAGAGACTGTTCAACTCAAATCCCTCTCTTTGATCTAATATATTGTGCAGACAGTTCTAAAATTTATGTATAACCTTTTATAGAATTATTCAAGGAGCCTTCTTGGCACTCCACAGTTGGTAGCTGATTACAACTGACAGATTAAATCTGTGCTCCATTTAACTCTTAAAATTAAAGTGGTTGTCAATGAATTCTTTGGATTCTCACTTTCTAAGCTATACACAGAAATAGACTTAACATGCAACACTATTAAAGAGCAAGTAAGACTTCATGAATCACAGCATCCACCCGATAGTGTCGCTGCTAGATCAGAAATTGTTTATTTCAGAGAGCTTATAGTTAAGTTAGCTTAACTGATAAACAAAATGACACAAAAATCTTGACATTAAAAAACTGATAAAACAATATACCCTGAATTTAGGACTGCAACTATTATTAGAAGAAGATCACTGTCACAGAATCACAGAATTGTTCCAGCACAGAAGGAGGCCATTCAGCCCATTGTGTGTATGTCAGCTCTCCAAAAGAGCATTTACCTAGTGCCAATCCCCATCCTTCTCTCCATAGCCTGCACATTCTTCCTTTTCAGATAACAATACAATTCCATCTTGAACGCCTCAATTGAACATGTCTCCACCACATCCTCAGATAGTACATTCCAGATCCTAACCATTTCTTGAAAAAAATTTTCCTCATGTCACAATTGCTTCTTTTGCCAATTACCTCAAATCTGTGCCCTCTTGTTCTCGATCCCTCCACCAATAGGAACAATTTTCCCTATCTACCCTGTCCATGATTTTGAACACCACTATCAATCTCCTCTCAAACTTCTCTTCTCCAAAGAAAACAGTCCCAACTTCTCCAATCTATCCACATAACTGAAGTTCCTCATCCCTGGAACTATTCTCATGAACATTTTCCACACTTTCTCCAATGCCTTCACATCTTTCCTAAAGCATGGCACCCAAAACAGGGCACAATACTCCAGTTGAGGCGGAACCAGTGTTCTATACAAGTTTAACATAATTTAATTTGGTTTTGTACTCTATGCCCCTATTAATGCTGTACGCTTTATTAACTTCTCTCTCAACCTGTTCTGCCTGTTCACCTGAGTCTGACATTTTGTGCATTCCGTTGTCTGATGTTGTTGTGGTAGTAGGGTAGTTAGGGCATTGTTGATAAAGTCTTGGAGTCTGGATAAGGTCAACTAATAACTTTTATTATTTACCTATCTCTATTTAACTCTCCACAAGCCTCTCTAGCTAGCATCCTTCGTGCTGTGACTCTCTCCTTCCAAACCCATTACCATATGACTATTATAACATCATCACTACAGTGGGAGGATCTGTACAGCCAGATCCCTCTCCTCCTGCACCCCCTTAAAAATTGTACCCTTTATGTTATATTATCTCTCCACGTTCTTCCGACCAAAATGAATCACTGTGCACTTCTCTGCATTAGATTTCATCTACCACTTGTCCGCCCATTCCACCAAATTGTCTATGTCCTTTTGAAGTTGTACACTATCCTCCTCACAGTTCACAATGTTTCTGAGTTTTGTATCATCTGCAAATTTTGAAATTGTGCCCTGTACACCAAGGTCTAGGTCATTAATACATATATCAGGAAAAGCAAAGGTCCCAACACTGACCCCTGGGGAACTCCACTACAAACCTTTCTCTTGTCCGAAAAATTTTCATTAACCACTACTCTCTGTTTCTTGTCACTCAGCCAATTTTGTACCAATGTTGCTACTGTCCCTTTTATTCCGTGAGCTATAACTTTGCTCACAAATCTGTTATGCCATCGCAGTAGCCTGAAGTCTTAAAGGTGAAGTTGATTGCTTTTCATTACATTGTTTGTCTTCTTCCCACTTAATTGAGCAGGAAAGTTTAGTTGGGCTATTTTTTACTCATGGTATTCTCTCTGCAAATTTTTAATACTTTAAACCATCCTGAGAGCTTTTTATAATGAGGTCACATTTTTCACTTGAAGTGACCATTCAATCATAACTAAGCTAGTTGCTGGATTTGTCTTGTTAAAAATTAAAAACAAAATTGTTTCTGAGTCTTCTAGCCTTCAGACTGTTCTGGCAAAATCATTAAGAAGGAGGAGTCTGAGCTAGACTAAGTATAAAGAAGACTAAAACTTCAGGTTCGTCTGGGAGCTGATGGTGAGTTCGGGAAAAAGCTGTTATCAACACAGAGACTGTAAAACAAAACACAAGCATCATTGTTTTAGATAACAAGAAAGTACTTTGATGAAAATGTCACTCCCTGGACTTTCCTTCCCTTTTAATTACTGGAATTTCCTTTTTAGTTTTCTGATCAGAGGGCTCTGTCCTCACTTCCATACAGGCACAGGGCCTGAAACACTGCTGGCACCATGGCATCATCAGAACTAAGGCAAAACTTCCACCTAGCTTCAAGTCAGAGTGTTGATCCTGCTGCGAATTTAAATAGACAGAGGCATGCGGGCAGTGTCCTTATAACCTGCGGTACCTCAGATATGAGGGCAGGTGGAAGTTAGGGCTCTGAAATGAGATGGCGAGCAGCCAGGAGTCTTAGTTCATGTGGGCATCAATGACATCGACAGGATTTAGCTCTAAGCCCTGCAGAGATTTCAAGGAGCTAAATTCCATATTGAGAAGCAGAGCCCGGAGATTAATCCAAGTGCCATGCACTGGACCCAGCAGAGGGAGAAGGATTATTATTGTCAATCCATGGCCGGAAGAGTGATGCACAAGATAGGTTTTCAGATTTTTGCGTAAGTGGGATCACTTTTGGGGCCAGGGAAGGGTGTACAGATCGGGTGGCCTCCACCTAAACCGAAGAGTCACCTCTATTCATGAGGAAAGGGTACATAGTCAGTGAAGAAAGGTTTAAACTAGTTGGATGGGAGGGGAAAATGCAAACTGTGGCAGAATCTTGTCAGTCCTGTGGAGGCAGGGTTGGAGGCAGGACCAGAAGCATAATTTGAAAATAACACGTCAGGTCAGCTCCCTGAGGTGTTCCCACCTCTGAGTGACCTTGCTGGAGGTTGCCCGCCTGGCAACAGCAGGTAGCCAATTAGGCCAATTAAGGGACTAATTGAGGACAACTTCCTGATGCCGCTGGGATCTTCCCAACGTCAAATGGGGCCCCCACTGAGGCCAGAGCCCAGCAGGTACCTGAAAGGGGGCTCCCAGCAGCAGGCTGGTGTGGGGGGGTGGATGGGCCAACCATGCCTCCTCTCAATCCCTCCACCACAGAGCTGCTGGGATCCATAGCCACAAGCAATCCTGCTGAGGGATGCCCCATCCTCACTGATGGCTTGACAGCTGTGGGTCACTCTTTAACGTGAAATACTTAGAAGGCTTCAGAAAGCGGCATTTTGAGGTGCCCTCTCAGTCCTCTACCTGCCTCAGCAGCCTCCACTCCTCCCATGGGTTTGTCAGCCATCCAGAGCTTAGGGCCGTCTGATTGGGTTTTCTGCCTCAGGGACCGGCCCGCTGTCCTTAATTGGACGACGAACACAGAGGTGGCCTCTTAATTGGTCACCTCCCGTAAGATGATGATGTCATGCGGTCAGCTGACAGGACCTGCTTTTGGTCCCAATGGCAAAAAAGTTTCAAAGCTGGTAAGATTCCACCCTATAATTTGAAAAGTGTGAGAGGAAAACCAGCAGCACATATGAACAGACTGGGGACAGTCAGTGAAATACGACTTTTGTACATGAATGCATTTAACAGAAGAAATGAGATAAATGATTTAGAAGCATAAATTAACCATAATGGGTATGATATGGTAGACATTATAGAGACCTGGCTACAATGCAGGCATGATTAGGAGCTAAATATTACAATCTATAGGATCTTTAGAAAGGACAAATAAATGGGGAAAAGAAGGAACTAGCAATATTGACAAAAGATACAATTATAATAGTAGAAAGGAGATATTTTAGTAAGGATTTAGGATCAGGCTGCCCTTGCAGTACTGAGGCAGCATGTCAAAGAGTCCTTCTAGGAATCAGGAGCTCTGAGACAAAGGTCATCTCAGTACCAAGAAGCTCATAATATACAACACAACCAAACACCATTGACATCCCTGCCCCTCAGGTAGCACCAGGGCACTGCACCAGGACAGGTTTAAAAAAAGCACAGAAAAGCATCGAGACAGGCAGGGTGGTAACAAGAAGAATCTGCTGTAAATATAGCTGTGCACAACACTTTGATTTATTATGTAGAGAGGATTTTGGAGGTCATTTTGCAAGGGGAAACTTAACTCCCTCTGTGCCTCATTATTGAATTGTTGCCTCCTTAAGCAGACCTCTTCTGAGACATTGAGAGAGCAGTATGGTCTGCAACTTAAACTAAGATGGTAGAAAAGTAAGATAAGTTGCCTGCTCACGTGGTTGACATCACAGGCTTTAAATGTCCCAAAACTTTGCCTGGAACATCAGCTTTGGCTGAAGCAATTAGAAAATATTTTTCTCAGCTATGCAACTAAAAATAATTGTTGAAGCTGCCATTCAGCAGTGTCAGGTAAAGGCTGGCTCGGGTCTGCAAATGAAACCCAACCCGAGCCCGACCCGGCCCAAGTCCTTCCATTTTTTCCCACTCCCAACCTGACCCGACCGTCAGTTAACTTACCTTCTGTTTTTCACTTTGTTGCTGATCTGCACAAGCTTAAAATAACTGTAACAAAACCACCTTTCAAGTCCAAAAAGTACATTAACATTGGAACCACTTACTGGAGGTGGTGATGGAGTGTGTCCGACCCGGCCCAACCCGAGCCCGAATGTCGGACCCGGAAGTGCGACCCGACCCGACCCGAACCCGACACATGTCATTGGGTCCCGTCGGGCTCAGGTCAGGTAGCAGGCCTTTAGTGTCAGGAAGGGCAATCTTTTGTTTCCTGTCCTTCTGTCATGTGATCCTTGTGATGGGATTGACTATGGGCATTCCCAGCTACTCTGGTGAAAGGAAGCCTCCTGATGGTTTTGTTCTTCATTGATGCATCCTTATTCCACAGACCTCTGTCATTTCCTCTTCTTCCTGATCCTGTTTTCCCTCCATTATAATGGTTGTAAGAATAGAAGAGGAAAATGTTTTCTAAAAGGCATGAAACTTGTAAATGTTAATGCTCAAAGAGACTTGGGCGTGCTTGTACAAGGAACGCGAAAGTTAGCATGCAGGTACAGCAAGCAATTCGGAAGACAAATAGCAGGTTTGCCTTTATTGCAAGGAGATTGGAGTACAGGAATAAAGAAGTCTTTCTACAATTGTACAGGGTTTTGGTGAGACATCTGGAGTACTGTGTGCAGTTCTGCTCTCCACATTTAAGAAAGATCGCTGTACGTGATGACATCAGCACCATATGTGATGATGTCATCCTCGTGTGATGCAGCAGTGTCTGGTATTAGTGGCCTCTGGCAGTAGCCAAGCTATTATTTACTCATCTGCCTCCTGAGAGTGGATTGGTTGCCCAATTCCCCCATATTGCTTCCATTAAAACTGAACAGACTGAGGGGTCGGGATTGAAATTTTTAACATTTTAACTTCACACCAAGCTCAAACCTGTTTTTGAGAGTTAAAAATACCTCCTCTGACATTATATACTTTAAGACAACGCTCTTCTGCTATTTTTTTCTCTCTTCCATTTTCCCCTAAACATGTTGCCCCTGCATTCACCAATATGTTTCCATAGGTCGGGGGGGGGGGGGGGGGGGGTGGGGGGGAGGGGGCGGGTACCTTCAGGTACCTTGTCCACTTGACACTGAATACCTACATCAAATACCGGCTGGGTATCTGACCTTAGAAGAGGTTACAGCTGCTCTTGATTCTGTCCTCACCTCACATTCACCCATTCCGGTTTGGGTCTCTGAATAACAAGCAAGAGTGGAGACCTTGACAAATCTTTATTTCCCTTACCTAAGGGTACTCTCACCAATTGCTGACATCATACTGTTGCTAACACAGTACAGATCTGGGATGATAGAATTTGTACATATAAATTAATTCAGCTAAGTAAGGGACAGATGTTTCCTTGTTTGAATCCTCTGTGTTGCCATGATTTATGATTTTCTTTTTCACTTTGTTAAATTCTTCATCCAATGTGTTTAAAGAATCAGGAAAGCAAATAAGATAGTAACTGCAAATAGTTTCACAATCGTGCCCTCGAAATTAGGAACAAAAAACACAGGCACTGAAAGAGAAAGTTGGTGTCAAGACTAGCAGTTCTCACTGACTGTATAGCCAAAACAACCAGAAACATGCTGGCTCTGAATCAAGCAAGACAGCTAGCAAACATTGTCTCTTAAATCTACTTAAGAAATGAACAGTGAACCAATGGATCCTACCATTTTAGGTCATAATTTATTGTAAGAGAATTTCAAAGCAGCCATTTTGATACATTTCATCCCAATTTATTTTCTAGACCAAAATTTCTCCATTCACCACAATCACCCTGAATTTGGTTTGCAAGTGATAATTAACCTTTTTTACAACTAAATTCATGCACACATTTTATTAGTATGAAGGTGGGGAGGCTGGGTTTATGAACAGCTTTTAGCTTTAAATAAAGTAACATTAAAAATCAATGAACTACAGCCCAGATTTTATTTAATCAAATCGCACCCACTTTCCAAAATTTGTATTTTTTTTTGGTTTATAACTTCACCTACATTTTACCATCATAGTTTTAGGTCCCCTTTATTTCCCCAGTTTCATTTTTAAAAAACTGTTGAAATCTCATCCTGCAGACCTCTTCAAATGAGTCCATTGCATCCACACTCTCCTCTTTCGTCAAGCATGTGGGCATATTCAGTTTATAGTCAACTCCATGAATGTGGCAATATTACTCTCGGATCAATCACTATACAGTACTGGGAGGAGCCCCTCTCTGTAATTCAGCATTCCTTTACCAAGCAATCATGTGGAGATTATACACATCCTGCTGGGTATCTTGAATTCATTATTGTTTCCTTTTCCATCCCCTAACACAGGGGTCGGCAAACTTTTTAATGTGAAGAGCCTTTTTAAAAAAAAAATTGCCTAAAATAAAACTATTGGGAGCCAGAAGACGAAAAAGAATTAAAGAATGGAATAAAGGCATAAGCATACTTTAAGTGGAAAAAATTGTTATCCAGAATCTAAGGAACATTATGTGCTTATTTGATGCTATAAAAAGTCATTTGCTTTAATTTCTCTCTGACACTTGTAAGAATGACTACAGTTATTACTGAATTTCATGTAATTTCAATCTGGTATATAGGTCGGGCAAAAATCCAGTTTCTCATCCGAGGACTAGGTAAAAAGCATGATTTTTGCTTTCAAAGTTAAATCGTGATGCTATCCAAATCTTAAATTTGCCTTTGGCTTTATCAATTTTTTTCCTGGAGAATCACGACGACACATTTTCTTTTATTCCAGGTGGAGATTTATTGGCAAAGATTTTGAGCTTTGCTAATAATTGCCGGGCAGAATTTGATGTTTGTTAACGTGTAAGGTTTCATCCATATCAGACACATGCGAGTCCTGATTTGCTTGGTAGCAAAACAACATTGGGCTGAATTTTACCGGCCTCCCTGATGTCATGGGGGCCTGGAAAATGGCTCTGGGAGGGGCCCGCCATGGGCCTCGATGCTGGGAAGGCCCCGTCCCATATTGCCAGCAGCGGCGAGGCTTCATGGCAGTCCCCCTGCCATGCGGTGACTGGACCACCATTTAAATATGTTAATAAATGTAAATGAATGATTTACCTGGTCCCGCTGGCCGTCCCACTCCGATATTGTGGTTGGTGGCCAGCACTCCCGCGCCGTCGGATCTCCGACCAGTGAAGTAAGGCGGAACACTGGCGGAGAGGGGGAGCAGATAAGTTCCTCAGCGCAGCCGGGAGTAAGGGGGGGTGGGGGGGCTGGGGGCGGGGAGAAGCGGGGTCAAACTGTTTTAATTGGTCTAGGCGGTGGTGGGAAGGGGTAAAGGTTAAAGTTTGTGACCTTTGGGGCGGAAGGTCAGGTGTGAAAGGTAAGTATTTTGCGGGGGAGAGGGCAAGGGATGCATTGTTTGGTTATTTGGGAGGTGGTGGGAGAGGGGCTTGAAACTTTTATTAATTTTTTTCAAATAAGGTTTACGTCTCTATTCCTTTAAAAATTCAAATTACACGTAAGGGAGCCCTAACCATGTAAATGAGCTGCTGCATTTAATATTGCAGCAGCTCTGCGGAGTAAATCCCGTGTGTGCACACCGTTATCTTTGAAGTTTGCCACCGATCTCAGTGGCGAGCTGGTAAAATTCAGCCCATCTAGTCAGCTCCAAGCTAAAGTCACTATTTTCATCTTCGATAATTCTGTTTCAATGCCATTCAACCTTTTTGCTTTCTCTGATTGAATTCAATTTTTTCTAAATACAATGCTTATACACCATTTTTTTCCCAGTAAATATTTTTGTAACCAAACAATTATTGTTTTTTGATGAACCTTCTCGAAAATCAGAGGTATATACACATCAAAAAAGCTTTTTATTTTGCATCTTGTGATATCAATTGTTAAGGCTATTCAAGTGCCATGCCACTGGTAGGTCTTGTTCGTTAGACATTATTTTTTTATTTAAGTGCAGGTAAGTTGTGTTATTTTATTATTTTATTGTTTTACTGTGAATATGTATTCAACATTACAAAACAGAAAATGTAAAAATGGTGAACCATATTTATTTAATGGAAAAACAGCACGTTTCCACTGAATAAAAATGTAAAAATAAATTTACATATAAAACAGAAAATGCTTTTGTCCTTGTCTTTTTATCACAGATCTTGCAATAAATGCTTTTTTAATGATAATTTTGTCAGTAAAGTCATCTTAAAAACAAACTTTAACTAAAGATGTGTAGAATGAAGACAATTTTTTCGACGATGGATTCGCAGGATAAAAAATAGCTTCTAATAGCACATTCAGAATAATTTGTCGTCTCAGCTATATTCGAAAGGATAATGGTCTCAACCATAAAAGCTGTTCCTTGAACCAAAGCATCATTTCTAACCATGGTGTAGCTATACCACTTGAACAGGTTTATGTAGAGCACAATGATGTTTCTCGTTAAAATAACGGACTGGATTAAATACGCTCGCTGGCAGCCCACCTGCAAGGGCCCCACGCCAAAGAGCCGCCGCAATCTCAAGCATGGAGGGGGCTGTATGTCTGTCCTCAGCAATGGGGTCAGCTGCCTGTGCACAGGCGCTGATGCCCTTTTTAAAGGGCTGTCCAGCCCTACTGGTAAATTTAAATATTTAAAGACAGATGGAATAAAATTAAATGAATACATTTATTTTGACCCTCTCCCAAGCCCCCCCCAATCATAATTAAATGAATTATTTGCCCTTTCTCCGCCCAAAAAACACAGCTTTACCATCTGACCTTCTCACCCCACCCGCCAAACTGCATAAAGTTTAAACGACCATCCTTCCTACCATCCCCTACACCCATGACATTAATTTGACCCCGATCCGACCCCCCCACCCCACCACCACCACCACTGCATTGAGAAACTTATCTCCTCCCCCCTCCCCACCAGTGTTGTGTCTCGTTTCCCGGGATGGGGATCCAAAGGCTGAAGATCGCGGCGGGCCCCTAAGATCCCAGGTAAGTGCATGTAATTTATTAATTTTATTCATTTGCATATGTTAATTCAGGTCCCATCGCCCAGAGGCGGGGAGGCCGCCACGGAATCTCGCTGCCACCGGGAGGATCGGGCCGGGCCTCATCCGGGGTCATCTTCAGGCACCCCCCCACCCCAGTCACGGATCCCGACATTGAGGGCTCCTTAAAATCCAGTCCAATCATTTGAAACTGTAAAGTGCTGCATAATGATCAGCCTTTTATCCCCACAATAAAAACATGGCCAAGTTCACAGTCCTGAAAGTTAACTCTGTTTCTCTCTTCACAGATGCTGCCTGACCTGCTGAGCTTCCCCAGCACTTTCTGCTTTGCTGCCACATATTTAACCTGCTGTGTCTCAGTTCCTGTGACGTTGCGATCCTCTTCTTCCACTTCTTGTAGGCGTGCCACACCTGGATGAATAATCTTAATTTTGCACATTCCAGGACGTGAGACTTATATGTACCATAAAACGCAAATATACAACAGAAATTAAACATAATTGAAGAATATTTACATACTACGGGCTTCTAATCATTTGACTGTGAAAAGCCGCAGACTAATATGCATTTGGAATCTGTATTCATTTCTCTGCCAACTCTTATGTGAAAATACATGTACCTGCAATTAAATGATCTATGTTAAAAAAAACAGGAAAATATGTTCATATTCTAGCTGCATTGCCAATTAGAAATATTACACCAATAAATATGATCAGCTTCTGCAGAAGCCAAGTGTTTGTGAACATGTGTTGATGTGTAATAGTTGAAAAACCATGACAACAGCACAGATTTCCTCACTAGTCCTGCATTGGTTTTCAAACATGTCCAAGACAAATAAAAGCAAAATACTGCAGATGCTGGAAATCTGAAACAAAAACAAGAAATGCTGGATTTACTCAGCAGGTCTGGCAGCATCTGTGGAAAGAGAAGCAGAGTTAACGTTTTGGGTCAGTGACCCTTCTTCGGAACAGGGTCCGAAGAAGGGTCACTGACCCGAAACGTTAACTCTGCTTCTCTTTCCACAGATGCTGCCAGACCTGCTGAGTGAATCCAGCATTTCTTGTTCTTATGTCCAAGACAAACTTTGCAGCCAGAAGTTAGAGCAGTTACACTGTGGAGTCACCTTTGCATTTAAAGGACCACACCAAATGCAGAGGATGGCAGAGGGGTGCTCTAGGGTGGCCAAACAGTGCAGCGAAGCCTCCCAGCTCGTTCTCCTCCAGGCTGTGCGGGCAAGGCGGGAGGTCCTTTTCACCAGCGATGGTAAGAAGAGTCCCTCCCGCCTAAACAAGGCAGTCTGGCTGGAGATGGCAGAGGAGGTGATTAGCCATGGGTCCATCCGGTGTCAAAGAGTCCGATGCCAGAAGGCGATGAACGAGCATTCCCCCAGCCAGCCGGGGCCCTCTAGGCCTTGTGCGCACAGGGAATGAGCACCAAAGTCATCCACAGCCAAAGGGCAATCAGATCAGCAGCCTTCCTCCAGTCAGACTGCTAGTGCAGAGGGTGCACCGAGAAGGAGCACTCACAAGTGTTTACAGAGAACACACAGACACAAATGGGAATGTATGGGTGTCACAGCAACGTAAATAATTGTTGCACTAAATCTTATTCACCAACATGTGTGTCCTGTTTTCCTGTGTGCATGATGTGTGCCAGCATGTAGCGCCAATGTCACATCCCTTGCTCCGTTGGCCTCCAGGACCGCTAATGTATGCAATCGACTCATTGCCATGCCACCATAACTCATGAGCCTCTCAATGGATGCAGTGACATGGAAACTGACTCAGTCAGCTGCTGATTCTAATGGTTTACACCGTCATGCTGCAGATGTGGACTATTGCACAGCAGGTGAGCAAGGCCGATGTGTAGCTTCCACAGCTCATATCGGCTCATATGGAGCACAGAGCCTTTGTCTGCTAAGGCACTACCATTCATCCCTAGATCCCTGCTAGCCCTGCATGCGGAGCCTGGGTGGCATCTGCCCTCCCATGTGCCTTCCTGTTATAGCTCCTCATTGTCCTCATAGACTGAGGATGAATGTGGTTGACGTCTCTCCTCATAATTCCAGGGGTACCCTCTATTGGGTACATATTTGTGCAAACCACCGCAAGCAGGAAAGAAAGGTTATGCCCTTTTTGGCCCATTGTACAGGACACTACCCTATATATCCTGGCATCGGGAGTGCGTTTTGAGCATGCAGATCACCTGCTCAATGGCAAATCTTTCAGCTCAGTGGATGGCGTTTTTTTCTCTCCTCTGCAACAATGGTGGGGTCTCTCACTAGTGTCGGGAGCCATGTCTGCAAGGGGTATCCCTTGTCTCCAAGAAGCCACCCCTCCATCTGAGCCAGTTTAGTGAACAGCGGTGGCAGCTGGGACTGGCGCAGGACCCAGTTGTCATGGCAGCTGCCTGAGAAGCGGGCATAGATTTGCATGAAGCATCTCCGGTGATGAAATACCAGCTCCACCTAGATTGAGAGATTCCTTTAATTGCATGTCTGCAGGTGGTAGCCTGACGGGAGGCCTAATGGCGACCTGGTGCAGTCTATGAACCCTGAGGACTATGGTTCTCCGGCAATGGTGCCGAGACCAATGGCCCGCTGGGCCTGGCTGTGAGGGTCCGTCCTGAAGCGGATATACTCACTGGCCCTCCGGTGCAGGGCAATGGTGTCCTCCCTCATGCAGCAGTTAACTGCTGACTATATGACCCCACAAAGGTCTCCTGTGGGCCCCTGAAAAGCTGCATAAGCGTCAAGCTTGAGAATTGCTGCCACTATGAGGGCCACAGGCATAGGATGTCGACTGAAGCCCATGAGCTGCAGGTCATCGTCGAGCAGGGCAGTGAGACGTTTCCCCACCCTCGCTACATGCGTAATCACCTCTGAAACTGGTGCTCTGACATCCGATGGCATGTTATGTGGGGCCTGTAGATGCACGGTAACCGTAATGCCGAGCTCCCCTTGGGGGCCTCTACATGGACCGCACCTGTCTGTTGATCTTGCCTCTGGCACATATGGATCCTCAGGAGAAGTGGATCACACAATCTAGGATGAGCCATACCCATTTCCATGTGATAAATGAAGTTGTATCCTTCATTAATTCAAAGGTTCCTAACAGGGTAGGGTTGGTGTTGACGGGTACATCAGGTGGTAACATAGATCAACAATGTGGCATGACATGGCATTGCCCATTTTGGTTAATGCTCAGAGTGACACAGCATGACCACATCAAGATCCTACCAGCTGCATTGATTGCCCCCACGATTCCTACAACTTTAATGCTCCTACCGTTTCTGGCACCCTCCCCAAACACTGGGTGACTAGAGTGCCGTTTCTTCTGCACAAACACAAACAAGTGCACAGGGTACACTGTTTACAGAGGGAGGGTACACAGTACCTCCCTTCCAGTATGCAGAGTGAAATAGTATGCAATGACAATGCAAATTACTTTTGTTGACAGAATCGAGCTGGCTACACCATGTCATGGGGTGGTTGATGGACCTTATCAGATGGCCTCTATAGATTCACACTGTGTCAGGAGTGCAAATTCTTCCAATAAACCATGAAACTCAAGGAAAGGATTGTTATTGTGGCCATTGAGGTGAGGCAGTAGAAAAATCAGCAATAGGAAGATGAACCATTTCTTACACTGGTGTTGTCACATGACAATTTAACTTGTGATGAGCTCTGTGTGTGCAACTTCTCCACCTGCTTGTAATATGTGTCTGAAGACAGTGCAGCCAACAAAAGGGCAGTGATCTCCAAATCAGGAGAATTTTATAGGGTGAAGCAGATAGTACTTCAGAAGAGTAATGATAAACAGAAAAACAGAGTTGGACAGGAAGGGACAGAGAGACTAATGGTAGGTTTTTTCATCTTGACAGGCTGTGAAACCAGGTCCTGGATTCTAAAATACAGAAACAACAGATTCCCTCACGGACAAAATGTCACTTGCTCACCAAAGCTAGTGACAAAATTAGATAAACACAATTACAAATTCAAGTTACAAGTTCCTTCAATAAAGCGATTCTCTTAAATTCATTTATGTCTATATCTTAGTCAATCACTGCTGATTCTGATTCAGCTCTGATAATTATTAACAAAAAGCTTTTCTGAAAAAGTTGAGCGGTTGTTACAGCATGTACTGCAAAAAAATCATTTAATGACTGTTTCTAACATGGTCATTGAAACATAATACATTTTTACTTTGGGCTGAATTTTAAGAGCGGTGGCGAACTCAATAAACGGCGGCCCACCTGTGCAGACTGCACACCAAAGAACTGCCGCGATCCTAATTACGGCGCACCACCCCTGCCCCCCCAATCACATGGAGGAGGCGGACTGTCCTTTCCCTGCAATGGCATTAGCTGCCTGTGCGCAGACACTGGCTCCATTTTTAAAAGGAAGCCAGCCCTGCCGGCATATTTACATTTTTAAAGAAAGATCCCCCAAAATTAAATAACTAAAATTCTTATGCCCCTTTCCCACACCCCCAATCACAATTACAATAACTATTTGCCCTTCCCCCTCAAAACACTTACCTTTTACATCTAACCTTTCCCCCCCCACAAACTGCACCAAGTTTAAGGTTCAACTCTTCCCACCATCCCCTACACCCATTCCGTGCATTTGACCCCATTCCCCCCCTCCCACACTGACAAGCTTACCTCCTCCCCACTCCCCATCAATGTGGCACCGTGTTTCCCCGGATGGGGATCTGAAAGCGCGGGACTGCTGGCTGCCATGCCAAAGATTGCTGCGGGCCCTCAAGATTGAAGTTAAGTGTATTTAAATTTATTAATTTTAGTGATTTGCATTTTAAGTTGTAGTCTCATCGCCCAGTGGTGGTGGGGGGGGGGCGGGGGGCTGGCCGCCACGGTGCCTTGCCACTGCCGGGAGGATTGGGCTGGGCCCTGCCGGTGTCAAGGTCTGTGGCGGGCCTCATCCGGAGCCATCTTCAGGCCCCCTCACCATGGATCACGACATCGAGGACTTATTGAAATCCAGCCCTATGTCTTCCTGACAGTTTTTAAACCTGCAAAAGTAGCATAGGTTTTTTTTAAGGAATGCTAACCAGTTCATCATAGATTAAGGTTTATGAAAGCTATACATTACATTGTATGTATTAACTATTGTATATGGGTCAGCAACATCCTGTTTTTGCCAATATCACTCAGCCACATTACACTGTCCTGTTGTAATCACGAGGAACTTATAGTGTTGACTTCTGAAGATTTCTTGGATTTTCAGGCCTGTTTTCCCCTCAATACAAGTTCTAGAACAACGTGAATCCAAACAGATAGCAGTGGAATTGCAACATTTATATAGAAGTAAAGGTCCAGCAACTTTCAACATGTGACTGAGCTTGTATCCCAGGTGAAAGTAATGTGTGCCAGAGCGCAGAAATCGAGACATTCGCAAAGTGACTTTTGCCATTTTAAAATGTGTTACATAACACAAGCCTTTAAACTTGTGTTTTAAAATAACCTAGCTGCTAGGTTATTTTAAAACATAAGGTTAAAGGCTTGAAACAGGAGTATCCAACCTTTTCAAGTGGGGGACCACATTACAATTTTTGTCTTCCATAGGGGACAATTTCGGAAAGATAAAGGCATTAAAAGTTTATCTCACTATCAATCAAATAACAACAAAAGTGCATTTTTATCAAGATGCTTTAAATGAGAAGACTAATTTATTGACTTACTTTCTTGTCACTAAGTTGGATACTGATTTTGTGAAATACCTGGCAATTTTTTACTTGCACAAGTAGTCGGTGCTAGTCTGCACACATCGGACTGAATTTTACCGGCCCTTCGACGACGCCGGTTGCTGCATGGGGGCCAGTAAAATATGGCACGGAGAGGCCTGCCTTGATCTGCGATGTCGAGAAGGGCCCGCTGCATATTACCGGCGGTGGGGGGAAGTCGGTGTGGCTCCCGCGCTGCGTGTTGGCGGGCTCTTCATATGCAAATTTAAATTAACATCAATTACATTCAAATGAACAAACCGATTTTACAGCCTCCTTTTGACCTTCGCATGCCTTCAGAACTCCACACAGTGTTCCGAGGCGAGGACCTGGTGGTGAGGGGGAGTAATAAAAATTTCAGGGCGGGTGGAGTGGAGGAGGGAGGAAATCAATTTTTGTTGGATGTGGGGATGGTGGGAAGGGGTTATAGGCCAAATGTTATAAGTTTAGGGGGTAAAGTTCGGTCAGGGAAAAAGGAATGTGTTGGTCATTTCGGGCATTGAAATGACCAGTGCGGGGGTTGGGGCAGGGCCATCTGCATATTTTTTTCTGTTTAATAGAATGTTTATGCTGCTGCCCACTTAAGAATTAAAAGTATTTGTAAGAGCTTAAAGCCCTTTAAAAATGGCACCGGCGCCTGCGTAGTGGGCCGGACGCTGTTGCCGGGGACGCGGAGGCCACCCCAACACATCATCAGGGGTGGCTGCTCCACCCCCACTGTTTAAATGAGCCCCCGCAGGGGCTCCTCAGCGGTCGCTAAATGCGGGCCCCCTGCCGAGTTCAAAGGCACCGTCACTGAGCACGGCACCCGAATAAAATTTAGCCCTTCTTGTAGCGATGTAGAGTATTCCGGCTAGATGTCTATTGTCAGGAGTGATCTTGATGGCTCTCTCTCCCTCCTTTCTCTCGGTGGCTGTCTCTCTCTCTCTCTTTCTCTCTGTGGGCTGAATTTTATTTGGTCGCTGCCGTTTGCCTTGCGCCGCAGAGCCACCATGATATTTCATGCGGCGGCTCATTAACATGGAGGGAGTGGACCGCCCACCCTCGATGGTGTCGAGGGGGTGGGTGCTTCCTCCACGCCAACGGCATCCAGCACTATCGCGCAGGCGCCGGCACCATTTTTAAAGGGCTTCAAGCCCTGACAGGTCATTTAATTTTTAAAGGGACAGGTATGGAAAAAGATTAAAATAAAATTATACTCACACTTCCAATCCCCTCTCCCACCTCCCCGCAATGAATAAACCATTTATTATTTGTCCTATTACCCCCAAAAAAGTAAGTTTTCACTTACGACCTTCCTCCCCAAACTTTATTTTCTTTGACCCTCAACCCCTTCCCAGCATCCCCGCAACCAACCGCATTGGTTTTTGCACCTCCCCCCGCCCTGAAAAATTCAATCCTCCCACCTCCCCACCAGTGTCATGCCTTGGATCTCCAAATGGAGATCCAAGGGCGTGGGAGTTCCAGTCATCGGCCGGAATATCGGCGTGGGACGGCCGTCGGGACAAGGTAAGTGCTTTTGAATGTATTTAAATTTGTTTAAATAATTAAATGACTGCTCTCTCACCACGAGTCCTCGCCGCCGCCGGTAAAATGCGGCGGGGCCTTCCTGGTGTTGAGGCCTATGGCAGGCCTCTCCCAGAAGAATTTTCTGGTCCGCCTGCCACGATCTCCCGATGTCGGTCGGCTTATAAAATTCAGCCCTGTCTGTCTTACTCTCCCCTTCCCTCTCTGTGTCTCCCTCTCTGTGGTCCCAGCTTCACAACAAGAACATCGTTTTTATTAGCAGAACAACGCTTGATTGGCACCCCATCTACAAACATTCACTTCCTCCACCACCGACACACAGTGGCAGAAGTGTGTACCATCTACAAGATGCACTGCAGCAATGTACCAAGACTCCTTAGACAGCACCTTCCAAACCCGCGACCTCTAACAACTGGAAGGACAAGGGCAGCAAATACATGGGAACACCACCACCTGCAAGTTCTTCTCCAAGTCACACGCCATCCTGACTTGGAACTATATCTCCGTTCCTTCACTGTCGCTGGGTCAAAATCCTGGAACTCCCTTCCTAACAGCACTGTGGGTATACCTACCCCAAATGGACTGCAGCGGTTCAAGAAGGCAGTTCACCACCACCTCCTCAAGGGCAATTAGGGATGGGCAATAAATGCTGGCCTGGCCAGCGTCGCCCACATCCCATGTATGAATAAAAAAAGTTTCCTATGAACTGAAAACTGCATGACGTGAATGGGATAGTCCCATAAGACTAGCAATTACTCTTCTGCATGAATTATGCACTGCACACAATAGGGGATGCCCACCATGCTCTCAGATTCACCCTAAAAGATAATAAATATTGTATTGTCAGAGAAGTTCAGGTTGAAATTACAGTCAGGTTTATAGGTAAGATGATTATACAGAAGCAGATGAAAGCACAAAACCAGCACTGCAGTACTTGACATATACTATATATAAACTGTTCCAAAACCAGCAAGTCTCAAGTCTTAGTAGGTTTTATCAGTAGCTTTTTAATATCTTTTGAAAAGTCATGTGCATAAAACCTCTACTTGTCCTCTTTTAGTTACCTCATGGAATAGATAGCGCAAGGTAGGAATGAAGAAACCCAGGGTTGCTGTCCCTTTATATGTTTGTCTTTACTTTGAAGTTGAATCAGGCTCAGCTGAAGATCAAATAGATTCTTCCCAATCGTCAGGCAATTAATTGATCAAACCTTTCTAATGCGTAAGTAGATAAAGGATGAACACTAGTCTCCTGACTGATCCTTTGCTTATGACACCTAATTAAATCTTGTCCAGATCTCATTTTTAATGCTTTTTAAACAATGTACAGTCATTTGAGATAATGAATATTGTCTACTTCCTGTCCATCTGCAAACTTTCATACATTAATATCTCAGAAAGGACTAATCCAAACATCTAATAATCTTCTATGACATGACTGAGCGAACAAGATATAGTTAATTGACATCATTTTTAAAAAAAGGCATATCTGCCAAGTTAGTGAACGTCCCACTGTTTCTGACTTTAGCAGAACTGCTGGATCCCAATTTACATATACTAATCGGGATCTGATGACATCATCAGGCTCGGACAGTGATTTTCATTTTGTAAACTGCTGCAGCTTTCCCACCAGATGAAGGCTGGCATGAAGAACATGAGATAATATAATGAGGGGGAGAGGCTTGTGGGAATCATAAACACCTGCATAGACCTGTTGAATAAATGACCTGTTTCTGTGATGTCAAATTCTATGTAATTCAATGTAAGAGGTCCAGAAATCTGAGGAGGCTATCCAGGAAAAGTTATTACTTTTCTTTGTTGAATCAGGAAGAGCAGGATTGCCTCTCCAACATTGGACCATCACCCATCTTTCACACTGCGTCCCCCAGCCAACCCCCACCCCGACTCCACGACCCTACTGTTCTATTCCAGATAGCCAGGCAGTGAAGGATGAAGGATAAAACTGGAGCCGAACCTTTTCCCACTTGCCAGTTTTTATTTACAGAGACGCACATTCCAAACATGCACCTCCTCACCCAACAGCCAGTTTTAGTCTGCTCCTATATATAGGAGCACAGGTGAATCCCCTGTTAAGTCCCACCACCTGAATACAATCAAACATTGAATTAATATGCAAATAACACTGGGCTGGATTTTGTAGTCCCACTGCTGGGAGCGATGGTGGGCGCGGAACATGGCAGCTTTCCCCTACAGGACCGGCACCACCACGCCGCCACGATTATACAGCGAGCAGCCATTTTACATATTCACAGTGGCCACCCCCCCAAAATCACGTGGCGGGGGTGGTCTCAGCAGCCCTGTACATGGGGTCACCTGTTGCGGTGCCCTGCAAACAGCACACCATAACACAGAGTTCACCCTTCTGCCCCCCCAATACCCATCAGAGTGCAGAGTTTGCCCCTTCCCCACCTTAGTGGTGCCAGCTTTCCCTAGATGGGAAAGTGAAGGCGCGCGAGTGTCACATGTTGCGCTGAAGATCGGAACAGAATGTAAGATCGCTGCGGTTTACATTTTAATTCATGCAAAGATGTAATTTACATAAGCTAACTTGGGTCCCATCGCAGAGTGGCAGAGTGCCACCACGGAGCTTCTCTGCTGTCGGGAAGATCAGGTTCCGTGGCAGCTGCTGCCGCTCCAATTCTCCACATCCCCCCCCAACCCCCACCACGGAGCCCGACGTTGGGCTGGGAACAAAACCAAGCCCATGACTGTGCGAGTCTCTGGCATTCCCTGCCTCACAGTCACCTGAATGCAAGTGGGCAGCCAAAAGCCAGTTGATTTTCCAGAGGTCTGAAGCTGCTTCTTGTCCACTTATCCCCAGTTCCAGGCAGGAAGTGGACCAGTGGCAGGTTCATGACGTTTGGTGGTTAAAATTGCTGTGGCCTCACACCACTGCAGGCAGACAGGAAACTAAATGAAACCAGCGGTTTCCAACCAGAAACTTACTGGCAATTAAAATCTACCCTTAGATGTTCAGAGGAATATTTGATTGAAATGGTTCTGTTCTCCAAGGAAGTCAATGCTGTCTGCTGCGGGCATTGTGTAAAAGAATTGCAGTGCTTCCCTACACTGATGATATTGTTGCATAGTAACATTAGCGAGAAGAGTACGTTATTCAGCCCCTTGAACCTGTTCCACCAGTCAATTAGATCATGGCTAGTCTCCACCTCAGTTCCATTTTCCCACCTTTGCTGTATATCCCTTCATACCCTTAATTAACAAACATCTGTCTATCCCAGTCTTGAAAATTCCAACAGTTACTGCATCCACAGCCTCTTGGAGGGAATCCGAAATTTCTATTACCCTTTGTGTGAAAAACTGCTTCCGGATCTTGTTCCTGAATAGCTCAGCTCTAATTTTAACATTATGTCCACTAGTTCTTGATTCCTCTACCACAGGAAATAGTTTCTCCATATCTACCCTATTGAATCCTTTTAACATTTTAAACACTGCAATTAAAATACCCCTCAATCTTCTAAATTCAAGGGAATACAAATCAAGGTTGTGCAAACCCGTCTCAAAATTTAAACTTCTAAGCCCGTGAAAGATTCAGGTCCAGGCTGTGAGGTGAATTCGTTGGAAAAGGGGAAATGGTTGCAGAAAAGGAAGAAGGACTTTGGCCCGAAGGGAAGCCAGCCTCACAGCAGGCATTAAACTTTAGCAAACGTGTACCTGGATTAAGCAGCTGGCGATTCGTAAAAATCATATGCAGCACAGATTCTTGAACATGGGTTGAAGGTCTTGAAGCTGGGTCATTGCAAGCTGTCCTATCCTGGATGCATCTAAATAGTTTGGTTTGGAGATTCTTAAACATGGTGATAGCTTTATGTATGTGTTAAACAGCTAACTCACCTAGATCAAAAGAATAAACACAATTTTTCACAGGTCTACTGATGACTACGTTTGTCACGTGACCAGGAACAACATAATGAAAAAATTAAACTAGAAAAAAAATAAGCAAATCAAAATTGAAACATTGAAATAAACTTGAACATGTAAAATATTTCTAACACTGCAAAGAATATGGGATCATGGGCTTCATAAACAGAGGCATAGAGCACAAAAGCAGGGAAGTTTTGCTGAAGCTTTGTAAAGCTCTGGTTAAGCCCCAACTAGGGTATTGCGTCCAGTTCTGGTTATCACACTTCAGGAAAAATGTGAGAGTCTATGAGAGGGTGCAGAGGAGATTTACCAGAATGGTTTCAGGCATGGGGTTAGGGTTAGGGTTAGTTACAAGGTTAGCTTGGAAAAGCTGGAATTGTTCTCCCTGGAGCAAAGGAGATTGAGGGGAGATTTGATAGAGGTGTACAAGATTATGACAGGCTTAGATAAGTCAGATGAGGAAAGTCAGATAAGTCAGAGGTTCCCATTAACTGATGGTGCAAGGACTAGGGGACACAAATGGAAGGTTTTCGACAAGGGTTGCAGGGGGAATGTGAGGAAGAACCTTTTAACACAGTGAGTGGTAATGACCTGGAACTCGCTGTCCACGAGTGTGGTGGAAGCGGAGACAATCAATGATTTCAAAAGGAAATTGGATGGGCACTTGAAGGAAATAAATCTGCAGGGCTACAGGAGTCAAGCGGGAGAATGGGGTGATTGCTCCACAGAGGGCTGGCATGGACTCGATGGGCTGAATGGCCTCCTTTTATACCATAAATGATTCAGATATTGAAAACAAAAATGATCTCTGTATTTGTTGCATTCAAACCCACTGTCCACAATCCTCCAAAAATATTTCACAAAAGAAACTAAAATTATGCAGTATATAATTGAAACTTCCCATAGGTAAAAAAATACATTGTTGTCACATTATCTATTGTACGGTATATAGATTTTCCAGTCAGATCTCCAATTGAGTTTTATTTGGGTGGTAGCTCTTTATTAGCTTACACCCAATCATTAGTTTGCTGAACCCAAATTATTTTGTGCGGGCAGCTTCATTTACATAAATTGGTTGTGTAGAAAAGAGGGATTTGTGTATAAGCAGAGGTGGTGGCAAAATTATCGGGAAATGGGCACTTAAATGCAAGTGGCCGGAGGTATGGAAAAAAAGTTATTAACATTTACAAAGCCTTATAATATTAATATATATTTTGGTGTTTGAAAAATGTATTTGAATCACAAAAATAGCTGGCAAAATCCACTGACTGGCACAATGAATGTGGAGGAAGGAAAACAAAACTTTGGCCAAAGAATAGAACAGCTCTGCACTCAAGCCCCCTTTTGATGGCAGGCAATGGAGGCATTGATGCATGAGGTGCTAGCGAGAGGGGGTGGATATGTTTATCACTCTGGGGCATCCTGCCCACAGAACAACATTGTAGCATGCCCGGAAGGAAGTGGAGGCAAAGACCATGGAGAGGGGTACAGCTAACCATTACAGCCACTGGGTGTCAGCCTTGTGGGTGCATGTTGGCTGCAGGTGCTCATGCATCAAATGACAGGGCCGTGGGACTGCTTCCCTGTTTCACAGAATCTGCAGGAAGAACTCCTCTATCAAATGCAAGTAGCTGTGTCTCTGCCTGTAAATGCGGGTATGAAGGTACGGTTCTGCCACGTGATTACAGCTTGCCGCTGCTACACCCTGTCCTACATAGAATCTCTCTTTTGCTCCTTCTAAATGAAAGAAAACCATAAGCTAATGGTGATTCCCATAGGTCAACCCAAGTGCCTGTATTGGAGATATTCCAAAAAAAGGAACACAGAATCATTTGGCACAACGTTTCTTGAGTAACTAAGTGCTAACAGACATAAAATGAATATAAACAGTAAAAAAAAACTGGGAAAACAGGCTCAAAATACAGCAATAAGTCTTTTTAAAGACCTCTTTAAAAGCAATTCAGCGTACAACTCAGTCGCCAGCAGTTCTGAATGTCCATTTTATATGGATGAGTTTATGACTTACTGCAATTCCAACGCAAATGCCAGAGAATTACACGGATTCCTAACTAATGTACTTGGTCCTCATTTAAATGTTGCATATAATCAGTGCACTACTTGCAAGCTAGACTGAAAAATCAAGCAGGGCACTAAATGGGCAGAAGCACCCTCCACCCTTGTTGCACCACAGTTTTTGGACTTAATACTTAACATGTACAACTTGTGCAGTTTTGATGCAGATAAATATAGGAACATAGGAGCAGGAGTAGGCCATTCAGACCATCGAGTGTGCTCCGTCATTCAATACGATCATGGCCGATCATCCACTTCAATGCCTTCTTCCCACACTATCCCCATATCCCTTTATGTCATTGGTATTTAGAAATCTGTCAATCACTACTTGAAACACACTCAATGACTGAGCTTCCACAGCCTTCTGGGGGAGAAAAATCCAAAGATTCGCAACCCTCTGACTAAAGAAATTTCTCCTCATCTCTGTCCTAAGTAGCTTCCCCCTTATTTTGAAATTGTGTCCCCTGGTTCTAGACTACCCAACCTGGGCAAACATCTTACCTGCATCTACCCAATCTATCCCTTTAAGTATTTTGTAGGTTTCAACGAGATCATCTCTCATTCTTCAAAACTCTAGAGAATACAAGCCCAGATTCCCAATCTCTCTTCATAGGACAGTCCCGTCATCCCGGGAACAAGTCTGGTGAATCTTTGTTGCACTCCCTCTATGGCAATAATATCCTTCCCAAGGTAAGGTGTCCAAAACTGCACACAGTACTCCAGGTGCGGTCTAACCAAGGTTCTATACAATTGAAGCAAGACTTCTCTATTCCTATACTTGAATCCTTTTGCGACAAAGGCTAACATACCATTAGCCTTCTTAATTGCTTGCTGCACCTGCATGCTAGCTTTCAGTGACTTATTGACAATGACGCCCAGGTCCCTTTGTACATCTACACTTTCTAATCTCTTACCATCTAAGAAAAGGCACATTCTCGCCCACTTACTAAGTCTGTCCAAATCCCCTTGAAACCGCTTTGCATCTTCCTCACAACGCACATTCCCACCTAGTTTTGTGTCATCTGCGAACTTGGAAATATTACTTTTGGTCCCCGTATCCAAATCATTGATATATATTGTGAACAGCTGCGGCCCAAGCACTGATCCTTGCGGTACCCCACTAGTCACAGCCTGCCAACTCTCTCTTTTCTGCCTGTTAACAAATCCTTAATCCATGCCAGTATCTTCCCTCCTATCCCATGTGCTTTAATTTTGCTAATCAACCTCCTGTGGAGGACATTATCAAAAGCCTTCTGAATATCCAAGTATACATAGTCCACCGACTCTTCTTTATCAATTCTGTTAGTAACATCCTAAAAAAACTCCAACAGGGTTGTCAAACATGATTTCCCATTCATAAATCCATGTTGACTATGCCCCATCAGATCATTATTATCCAAGTGTCCATTAACACATCCTTTGGAATAGATTCTAACATTTTCCCTATTACTGATGTAAGGCTAACAGGTCTGTAATTCCCTGTTTTGTCTCTCCCTCACTTCTTAAATAGTGGAATGGCATTTTCTACCTTCCAATCTGCAGGAACTGTTCCAGCATCTATAAAATTTTGGAAGATGATCACCAATGCATCCACTATCTCCATAGCTACCTCTTTCAACACTCTGGGATGTAGAATATCTGGTCCTGGGGACTTATCAACCTTCAGCCCCATTAATTACTCCAATACAACCTTCTTACTAATACTAATTTCCTTCAATTCCTCATTCTCCCCAGTCCTTTGGATCTCTAATTCTGGGAGATTTCTTGTATTTTCCTCAGTGAAGACAGACACAAAGGGCTGAATTTTATGAGTGCGCCGTAGTTTGCAGCGGCACACTCTAAGAACGGCATGCATCCCGTGCGGATGCACGTCCCTGAGCCTCCGCGATATTACGTGCAGGGGTTCATTTAAATAGAGGGGGCGGAGTGGCCACCCTCAATGACGTAGAGGGGGCGTCCTCTGTGTCCTCAGCAACGGCGTCCAGTACCACTGCGCAGGCGCCTGCACCATTTTTAAAGGGCTTTAAGCCCTTACAAATAAGTTTAATTTTTAAAGGGTACATATCAACAATTTTTAATAGATTTACAAATAAGTGATGGAGGCCCTTCCTCAACCACCACCCCCACCCCCCCCACAATGGTCATTTGTCATTTCAGGCAATGAAATGACCAACAATTGATTTATCTAATACCCAAACTTTGCACCACCCCCCCCCACCACAATCTTCAATGTGTTGCCATTCAACCCCTTCCCACCATTCCCACATGCAATAAAAACTGATTTCCTCGCTCCTCCAGCCCTGAAAATTTTATTACTCCCCCCTCCCCACCAGGTTCTCGCTTGGAACTCCATATAGAGTTCCGAAGGTGTGTGGAGCACAAAAGGCAGACATAATATCGGAGTGGGATGGCCACCACCTGCAGTTAAGTTTATTTAAATATTTTAAACGTTCATTTACATGTACTGATGAAGGGCCCACCGTCAGGTGGTGGGGGGGCTACACCGAGATCCCACCGCTGCTGGTAATATGCGGCAGGCCCTTCTCGAAATTGCGGGTCGAGGCGGGCCTCTCCCCGCAGCATTTTACTTGTCCCCGTGCCGCAACCAGCGATGTTGAGGGGCCGGTAAAATTTAGCCCAAAGTAATCATTTAGCTTCTCTGCCATTTGTCTATTCCCCATTATAAATTCTCCTGACTCTGCCTGTAATGGACCCACATTTGTCTTAGCCAAATGTTTCCTTTTTACATACCTATAGAAGCTTTTACAGTCCATTTTTATGTTTTGTGCTAGTTTACATTCATATTCTATTCTCCCTTTCTTTACCAGTTTCTTGGTCCTCCTTTGCTATATTCTAAAATCCTCCGGTTTACTACTATTTCTGGCAACTTTATAGGCCTTTTCCTTTAATCTTATACAATCCTTAACTTCCTTTGTTAGCCATGGTTGATAGCCTTTACTTTTGGGTTTTGTTTGAAGACTATCCATTTTCTATGCACTGTCATACCTTTTAATGTATTTTCCCAATCGACCTCAGCCAATTTGCCCCTCATACCTTCATAATTTCCTTTGTTCAAATTTAACACCCTGGCTTCAGATTGTACTACCTCACTTTCAAACATAATGAAAAACTCTATCATATTATGGTCACTCATCCCCAAAGGTTCTTTTACAACAAGATTATTAATTAGCCCTTTCTCATTACATAATACTAGATCTAAAATAGCCTGTTCTCTACTCGGTTCAACATACTGCTCTAGAAAACTCTTGCTTGGGGAGTTTGTGTCTCATATGTTACTGATATTTCTGAAGTTTCTTCCTCTCTGCATTCAGTTTCTGTTGCTCTGCCTTCAGCCTGCGAACATACTCTCTCACTTTTCTCAAGATGATCACTTTTGGGGCCTTTTTATTCTTGGAAATTTCTGGCACCTCATCTCGAAGAGCCAATAAACATTGCTTCAACTCATTCCTCCAGCCTAAGAAAGGGATTGGGTCTTCCCCGAATTTTTTACTCTCCCAAGGAGCCTTTAAGAGAAAAAGAACTCAATCTTTTAAGGGCTTTAAGGCTTCTCTCTTTTTTTTAAACTGGGATTCCTGTACCGACAGCAGACCGACACATGGTATCACAGTGATTGATTTACAGCCTGTCGTTCTGCGCTCTGTCTTCTACAGCTTTAAGTAAGTGTTTTCTTCTTCCCTGTTTGGGCCAGTATTTTTCTTTAATTTTCTCTCTTCCAGCTGTAGGGAGGTAGTTTTTAAAAGCTTTGGATTTTTTCTTCTCACCACAGCTGCCACCATGCAATGAGAAGCTGTTTTTATATTGTCTAAGCAACATAAATGAGATGTGTGGAATTCAGGTTGTTTGAAGATCTCAAACAGGTTTATTAAACAGCTAACAACTATATACAGTACAGAGCTAACTATTACAAGACTTGCTTCTTGGTGTTACAGTAGCAGAATCAGACTGGCATGTAGGCACATGACTACAACCTGGTGCTTGACTCATGAGCACACTAAGATCATAAAGGTACATTACTCTTCAAGGCAATCACACAACAGTGGCTACTTAGGCCCGCATGTCTGACATCTTGGATTCGGGAATTCATTAGATTTAATATATGGGTAACCAGATTATTATTGGCACAGACCTAGGGTACTTCAGATTCCTCTTAAATTCAGAGTGTTTCTGTGCAGGGGTAGATATGCTTACAATGTTGCACAGATGTGCACACAAGTGGACACTGGAAAGAATAAAATGAGATGCTGTTATAATGCAGCACATTCATGCCAGCTGGATAACCATAGAAGAAATATCAGACTGGCAAACTTCTTTAGTTGATTTCTGTCTGTATGCTGATACTTTCTTCCAGTTATTGCATTTTCACCTGAGTACATATCAATTCAGGTACTTTTTCCCATTGAACTGACTTATTAAATTATACATATATCTACTGAACTATCATATTTAATGTATTTCTAAAAAGGTCATGCATGGAATGGATTATGCCATTGCAAAACTACAAATATTTCACCCCAGAGAGAGGTCAGCCTTAGATGAGAAGAAAATGTAATTACACACTTCCCTCCTGCTGGATGTGAGTGAAATGGTTTTCTTTGAGGCCCAGCCAAATTGCCACAGCGCTATCTTAACAGAGCTGTCTGATAACTGAGACATTAAATACAAATTACAACCTAAAGCAGCCAAATAATCATTTAGCAACTGATTTCAATGCTGAAAAGATGCAGAAAAAAACACTAAAAGATCTATCAAATATGAACCACTACAGGAATTTCAACTGATAGCAATGTGGTTAAATTTTATTACTGAAAAACAACAGACACACACAGTTAATGGATAACGCCCCAGCCATTGACTTCACACTTATAGTCCCAGTAGCAATTATGACCACATTCCTTTATACAGTAGTGGAGTGAAAGCTACAATTTTTCTCATTCTTACTAATAAAATTCTATAGACACATTGAAATGAATTTAAATAAAGGTTGTGATTTTTTTTTTACACATTATCTATCATATAATTTCAGACTGAGGTTTTGTTACCTCCAGATTAGACTATTCCAATGCTCTCCTGGCTGGCCTCCCACCTTGTATCCTCTGTAAACTTGAACTTATCCAAAACTCTGCTGCCTATATCATAATGCACAGGACCCATTCATCCATCAACCCTATGTTCACTGACTTACATTGGCTCCTTATCCGGAAACACCTCGATTTAAAAATTCTTATTCTTCTTTTCAAATCTGGCCATGGCGTGGACCCATCCAAGTTCTGTAACCGCCTCCAGCTCTCCAACCCTCTGAGATCTTTGTGCTCATCCAATGCTGGCATATTGTGCATCCCTGAGTTTTTATCATTTCACCATTGGTGGCCATGTCTTCAGTTGTCTGGACCCTAGACTCTGGAATTTCCTCGCTAAACATCTTTACCTCCCTCTCCTCCTTTAAAACACTCCTTAAAAACGACTTCTTCAAGCTTTTGGTCACCTATCCCAAGTGGAAGTGATTTCCCCCGGATAATTTAGGTGCTAAAGAGCTTTCAAGATGGCCAAGATGATGTCTTAGGCAGAAATGCCAGTTTAGCATGTGTTTAATGCAGCCTTAAAGGCAGGGCTAAAGTGTGGCGAGTCAAAGAGACTTAGCAGTTGGCAGGAAAAAAGACAGAAGCACAAGGGGAGAGCCAACTGTGTAACAGCCCGACAAACAAATTTTTCTGCAGCACCTGTGGAAGAGCCTGTCACTCTAGAATTGGCCTTTATAGCCACTCCAGGCGCTGCTCCACACACCACTGACCACCTCCAGGCGCTTACCCATTGTCTCTCGAGATAAGGAGGCAAAAGAAAAAATGCAAGACACCATCTTGGTAAAGGCGTTGAAGCTTGCGCTAGCTCTGGTCACCCAAAGGATCATTAAGCAGCAGGTTGCCACTTAAAATGTCTGCTAGCGCTCATTACGGAGGCTGCATGGCATTCTCTTGGCCAGTGTATGAATTAATGCTGTCTCCTAACAGCAGCCAGCTGATTGGGAGTAAACCAGTTGCTGCAAAGGATTTTGAGCACTACTTAAAGGTATATCACCTTTTACTGTTCACTTGCTGCTGAAGGTTTGAAGAGGACTTTTGAAACACATGGGGAGACTTTCTGGACACTTTATCAAGACTTTACCAACATGCTATCAATATTTATTCCGGAAATTCTCTCAGGGATTCACCTAAAAAGTCTGAGTGCTGTGCTATTCTACCTTATTTGATACCTTATCGGATTCGCCAGAAGAAAGGGAGTGCTTGGTCATGGGCATCTTGTTAAAAGAAAAGGAAGAAAGACTTGCATCCTTTCATGATGTCTGGACATCCGAAAGTGCTTTACAGCCAATTAAGTACTTTTACACTGTTGTAATGCAGGAAACACAGCAGCCAATTTGCAAACAGCAAACTCCCACAAACAGCAATGTGATAATGAACAGATAATCTGTTTCTGTAATGTTGATTGAGGGATAAATATTGGCCAGGACACCAGGGATAACTCCCCTGCTCTTCTTCAAAATAGTGCAATGGGATCTTTTACATCCACCTGTGAGAGCAGGTGGCATCTCAGTTTATTGTATCATCCACAAGATGGCACCTCTGACAGTGTAGCACTCCTTCAGTACTGCATTGGTTGTCAGCCTAGATTTTTGAACTCAAGTCCTGGAGTAGTCCTTGAACCTACAATCATCTGACTCAGAGGCAAGAGTGCTCCCCACTGAGCCATGGCTGATAAGGGTCCCTCTTGGTCTGCAGGAGGAATAGGAGGTGTGTATGAGGCCAGGCAGTGAAGCACAAGCTGCTGCAGGAGGGAAAGGTAGATTTCTTCCACACTGTTGGGTGCAGAACTTCCTTCATCCTCTGGATGTCCTCTACCAGGATCTCCAGTGCTGTGTCTACTTGCTTCCTGAGCCATGTTGAAACTTCCAGCTGTGCGTCAGCCAGTCTAGTACCCACCTTCAGTGGAAGTGGGTGCGAGGAGCCCACATATACTGCTCCATGGAAATGGTGCCTATTCAGCCTGCAAGTTTCTGGTTTCGCTCCAGACAAGTTCAAATTATGGTAAGCAGCAATTAGGACCAAAATTTCATCTAAAATTGGACTTTTAAACAGGGCTGAAATTGGTCTGTACCATCAGCTCACATTGGAAGCTGATTTTTCACCATGCCTGAACTTCTTTCCATTGAAATTCACAAAACGATAGTTCAAACTCCTTTTGGAGACTTGCTTCCTTGTCTCACTGTCACTTTTACTTGGTTTGAAAATAAAAATCCTGCCAATATTTTCCAAGTCAATGAAAAATAAAAATTGGCACAGTGTATATCAGGTTGCCGATTTGCTACGAGCCTGCTTTGCACTGCTGACGTAGACCAATTTCACACCCTGTATCTTATTAGCACAGCACCCATTTAGCACACAAAGCAAAATACTGCAGATGCTGGAAATCTGAAACAAAAACAGAAAATGCTGGAAATACTCAACAGCATCAGTGAAGAGAGAAATAGAGTTAACATTTAGGTTAACATTCAGCACCTGTTTTCACGCTTACAACAAAATAACCTCTGAATTTATTAAAAATTCATTCATGGGATGTGGGTGTCTCTGGCGAGGCCAGCATTTATTGCCCATCTCTAATTGCCCTTGAGAAGGTGGTGGTGAGCTGCCTTCTTGAACCACTGCAGTCCATTTGGGGTAGGTACACTCGCAGTGCTGTTAGGAAGGGAGTTCCAGGATTTTGACCCAGCGACAGTGAAGAAATGGCGATATGGTTCCAAGTCAGGAAGGTATGTGACTTGGAGGGGAACTTGCAGGTAGTGGTGTTCCTATGCATTTGCTGCCCTTGTCCTTCTAGGTGATAGAGGGTTTGGAAGGTGATGTCGAATAAGCCTTGGTGCAGTGCATCTTGTAGATGGTACACACTGCTGCCACAGTGCGACGGTGGTGGAGGGAGTGAATATTTGTAGATGGGGTGCCAATCAAGCGGGCTGCTTTGTCCTTGATGGTGTCGAGCTTCTTGAGTGTTGTTGGAGCTGCACCCATCCAGGCAAGTGGAGAGTATTCCATCACACTCCTGACTGTGCCTTGTAGATGGTGGACAGGCTTTGGGGAGTCAGGAGATGAGTTACCCGCCACAGGATTCCTAGCCTCTGACCTGCTCTTGTAGCCACGGTATTTATATGGCTACTGCAGTTCAGTTTCTGGTCAATGGTAACCCCTAGGATGTTGATAGTGGGGGATTCAGTGATCGTAATGCCATTGAATGTCAAGAGGACATGGTTAGATTCTCTCTTGTTGCAGATGGTCATTTTCTGACAGTTGTGTGGCGCGAATGTTACTTGCCACTTATCAGCCCGAGCCTGGATGTTGTGCAGGTCTTGCTGCATTTCTACATGGACTGCTTCGGTATCTGAGGAGTCACAAATGGCGTTGAACATTGTGCAGTCATCAGCGAACATCCCCACTTCTGACTTTATGATTGAAGGAAGGTCATTGATGAAGCAGCTGAAGATGGTTGGGCCTAGGATACTACCCTGAGGAAGGCCTGCAGTGATGCCCTGGAGCTGAGATGATTGACCTCCAACAACCACAGCCATCTTGCTTTGCACTAGGTATGACTCCAACCAGCGAAGAGTTTTCCCCCTGATTCTCATTGACTTGAGTTTTGCTCGGGCTCCTTGATGCCGTACTCGGTCAAATGCTGCCTTGATGTCAAGGGCAATCACTCTCACCTCACCTCTTGAGTTCAGTTCTTTTGTCCATGTTTAAACCAAGGCTGTAATGAGGTCAGGAGCTGAGTGGCCCTGGCGGAACCCAAACTGAGCGTCACTGAGTTGCTTATTGCTAAGCAAGTGGCACTTGATGGCACTATTGATGACACCTTCCATCACTTTAGTAATGATTGACAGTAGACTGATGGGGCAGTAATTGACCGGGTTGGACTTGTCCTGCTTTTTGTGTACAGGACATACCTGGGCAATTTTCCACATTGCCAGATAGATGCCAGTATTGTAGCTGTATTAGAACAGCTTGGCTCGGGGCACGGCAAGTTCTGGAGCACAGGTCTTCAGTACTATTGCCGGTATATGGTCATGGCCCATAGCCTTTGCAGTATCCAGTGCCTTCAGTCGTTTCCTTATATCACACGGAGTGAATCGAATTGGCTGAATTCTGGCATACGTGATGCTGGGGACTTCAGGAGGAGGTCGAGATGAATCATCAGCTCGGCTCCTCTGGCTGAAGATTGTTGCAAATGCCTCAGCCTTATCTTTCGCACTGATGTGCTGGGCTCCCCCATCATTGAGGATGGGGATATTTGTGGAGCCACCTCCTCCAGTTAGTTATTTTATTGTCCACCACCATTCATGGCGGGATGTGGCACGACTGCAGAGCTTAGATCTGATCAGTTGGTTATGGGATCGCTTAGCACTGTCTATCGTATGCTGTTTATGCAGTTTGGCACGCAAGTAGTCCTGGGTTGTAGCTTCACCAGGTTGACACCTCATTTTGAGGTATGCCTGATGCTGCTCCTGGCATGCCCTCCTGCACTCTTCATTGAACCAGGGTTGGTCTCCTGGCTTGATGGTAATGGTAGAGTGGGAATATGCCAGGCCATGAGGTTACAGATTGTGGTTGAGTACAACTCTGCTGCTGCTGATGGCCCACAGCGCCTCATGGATCCCCAGTTTTGCATTGCTCAATCTGTTCAAAATCTATCCCATTTAGCACAGTGGTGGTGCCACACAACACGATGGAGGGCATCCTTAATATGAAGGCGGGACTTGGTCTCCACAAAGACTGTGCGGTGGTCTACCAATACTGTCATGGACAGATGCATCTGCGGCAGGCAGATTGGTGAGAATGAGGTCAAGTATGTTTTCCCCTCTTGTGGGTTCCCTCACCACCTGCCGCAGACCCAGTCTCGCAGCTATGTCCTTTAGGACTCAGCCCAACAAAGAACAAAGAACAGTACAGCACAGGAACAGGCCATTCAGCCCTCCAAGCCTGCGCCGATCTTGATGCCTGCCTAAACTAAAACCTTCTGCACTTCCGGGGACCGTATCCCTCTATTCCAATCCTATTCATGTATTTGTCAAGATGCCTCTTAAACGTTGCTATCGTACCTGCTTCCACCACCTCCCCCACAGCAAGTTCCAGGCACTCACCACCCTCTGTGTAAAGAACTTGCCTCGCACATCCCCTCTAAACTTTGCCCCTTTCACCTTAAACCTATGTCCCCTAGTAACTGACTCTTCCACCCTGGGAAAAAGCTTCTGACTATCCACTCTGTCCATGCCGCTCATAACTTTGTAAACCTCTATCATGTCGCCCCTCCACCTCCGTCATTCCAGTGAAAACAATCCAGGTTTATCCAACCTCTCCTCATAGCTAATGCCCTCCAGACCAGGCAACATCCTGGTAAACCTCTTCTGTACCCTCTCCAAAGCCTCCACGTCCTTCTGGTAGTGTGGCGACCAGAATTGCACGCAATATTCTAAGTGTGGCCTAACTAAAGTTCTGTACAGCTGCAGCATGACTTGCCAATTTTTATACTTTGTGCCCCAACCGACGAAGGCAAGCATGCCGTATGCCTTCTTGACTACCTTATCCACCTGCGTTGCCACTTTTAGTAACCTGTGGACCTGTATGCCTAGATCTCTCTGCCTGTCAATACTCCTAAGTGTTCTGCCATTTACTGTATACTTCCCACCTGTTATAAATCTTCCAAAATGCATTACCTCACATTCGTCCGGATTAAACTCCATCTGCCATTTCTCTGCCCAAGTCTCCAACTGATCTATATCCTGCTGTATCCTCTGACAATCCTCATCACTATCCGCAACTCCACCAACCTTTGTGTCGTCCGCAAACTTACTAATCAGACCAGCTACATTTTCCTCCAAATCATTTATATATACTACAAACAGCAACGTCCCAGCACTGATCTCTGTGGAACACCACTAGTCACAGCCCTCCATTCAGAAAAGCACCCTTCCACTGCTACCCTCTGTCTTCTATGACTGAGCCAGTTCTGTATCCATCTTGCCAGCTCGCCTCTGATCCCGTGTGACTTCACCTTTTGTACCAGTCTGTCATGAGGGACCTTGTCAAAGGCTTTACTGAAGTCCATGTAGACAACATCCACTGCCCTTCCTTCATCAATCATCTTCGTCACTTCCTCAAAATACTCAATCAAGTTAGTGAGACACGATCTCCCCTTCACAAAACCATGCTGCCTCTTGCTAATAAGTTTATTTGTTTCCAAATGGGAGTAAATCCAGTCCCGAAGAATCCTCTCTACTAATTTCCCTACCACTGACGTAAGGCTCACCGGCCTATAATTTCCTGGATTATCCTTGCTACCCATCTTAAACAAAGGAACAACATTGGCTATTCTCCAGTCCTCTGGGACCTCACCTGTAGCCAATGAGGATGCAAAGATTTCTGTCAAGGCCCCAGAAATTTCCTCCCTTGCCTCCCTCAGTATTCTGGGGTCGGTCCCATCAGGCCCTGGGGACTTATCTACTTTAATGCTTTGCAAGATGACCAGCACCTCCTTCTTTTTGATAACGACATGACCCAGACTATCTACACTCCCTTCCCTTTCAGCAGGAGGTTTCCTTGCCCATGTTTGACCTGATGCCATGAAACTTCATGGGGCCCAGAGTTAATGTTGAGAACTCCCAGGGTAACTCCCTCTCGTCTGTATACCACTGTGCCGCCACCTCTGCTGGTTCTGTCCTGCTGGTGGGACAGGATATACCTAGGGATTGTGATGTCTGTGTCTGGGACATCCGTGAGTGTGATTATGTCAGACTGTTGCTTGACTAGTCTGTGGGACAGCTCTCCCAACTTTGGCACAAGCCCCCAGATGTTAGTAAGGAGGACTTTGTAGTGTCGACAGGGCTGGGTTTGCCATTGTTGTTTCCGGTGCCTAGGTCGATGCCAGGTGATCCGTCCAGTTTAATTCTGCTTTATTGACTTTATTGCGGTTAGATACAACTGAGTGGCTTGCTGGGCCATTTCAGAGGGCATTTAGGAGTCAACCACATTGCTGTGGGACTGGAGTCACATGTAGGCCAGACCAGGTAAGGACAGCAGATTTACTTCCTTAAAGGGTATTAGTGAACCAGATGGGTTTTTACAACAATCGACAATGGTTTCATGGCCATAGTTAGACGAGCTTTTAATTCCAGATTTATTAATTGAATTCAAATTCCACCTTCTGCTGTGGTGGAATTCAAACCCATGTCCCCAGTGAAATTTCCTGGGCCTCTGGGTAACTAGTCCAGTGACAATACCACTATGCCACCGCCTCCCCTAATATCTCCTTATATTGCTCGGTATCATATTTTGTTTGATAGTAAAACATTGCTCTTCAAAGAAGCACTATGTTAAAGGCATTTTCTAAATTCAAGTTGTTGCTGTTTTTGAAGCTGCCAAATTAATTACAAACAATGAGCCGTTTTATGTGGAACTGCTTGTTGGTAACTAATTTGAGAGTTTCAAATTTTACTTAAAAATCTTACAATCATCAACATGGAGTTTCATTCTGTTAATAAGATTGGATTAAATCATGAAGACATTTTACACAGCAAAATTTCACCCAATTACTTGATCATTTTATTTTAGCAATCTGTTTAGTAATATTTATTTATTTGTGCAGGACAACCTCGTTGAATCCCAGGCTTCGAAAAACTGGGGTCTAATGTCCTTAGTCATTCCAGCACATTCCCACTCCAATTGAAGCAGGAGTGTGCCAGAAGAGTCATAGATTAGAATTGGACATGTTCACACAAGGTCCTGAATTACTTGGGGTTTCTGCAGGGCCTTTGGCAGGGGATGTGCCTCTGTTCGCACTTTACAAACCAAGTGGTATAACAGGTGACAGGGCTAGGAGTGAGGGCTCTCAATATGGGATATTCCATAATCGCCACCGCTCAGAGGGACAGAATTGGTGTACCAATGCATTGAAGGTCACATGCATGACCATCTTGGAAGGGTCCAGTCTGGGATCATGGTCTGGACCCCAAAGGAAAAGGAGCATTTTTTTAAATTACTATTCAACCGCTGTCCCCTTACAAAGAGGGCCTTTGGGGGCAGTTATTTTACAGGGGACATTGGTGGGGGAAGGAGAACAAGCGGCAAACATGAGCAGGTCAGGTTCTAGAGTTCACATAATCTATTTTGTAAAGTACACTCTGTGGCCCATTCCTTGCCAGAAATTGCAAATTTTGGTGTGGGACCTGATTTAAATATTTAACCAATTTAAATAAGCCTCCATGTGCTACAAGCATGGCCTCATTCCTTCTGTAAATTGTGTACTGCAAAATGGATTATGCAGCAAATTAGGTACATAAACTCAAGCCTCCATCTGCCTCCAGCAAGGCCCTGCATCTTTGCAAAATCTTCCATAATATGAGAAAGGAGTGGAGTGTCTTTTAAATAAAAGATGGATGTGGGCTTATTAGAACATAATGATTCCATTTGTCAATCAACATGAAAAAAATACACTTTACAATACTCAACTCTTCACCAACCCTTCAGCCACTGCTCCTAATCCCTATCCTCCTGGCTTGGCATCTGTTTCCCCACTGCCTATTTTTGAAGCATGCAGGCATGTTCCTAATGTTAAAGGTGCTATATAAATAAAAGTTGTTATTGCAGGTGTATTTTAAGAATTGTTTTACATTAAATTGAATACTTTCAGGAACAAAGCGCAATTTAATCAAACAAGTAGAAAGTGGCGAGAATGTTTGCTCTTTCACCTCCTCCAAAAATAAATAAAATCCACAGCTCTTTGACTTTGTGTATATAAATGCTAGATGCTAAGATATTGATTAATTGTGCAGTGTCCAGGAAATCTAACATATGTAACCTTAAGAATTGACAAATAAATGTGAAACACGCTGAACCATCTGCTAAGGTTGTTTAATTTCCTGCAATATTCAAGTTAAGTTTTTCAAGGCAAAAGTGGTATCAAAAAGAAAGCTTTTCAACTTGGAATAATGGTAAATTCACTTGCTGCATATAATTAAAAAAAAGAACATGTTATTGTACTCATATCTAACTCCAGGGCTTGAACATATAATTTAAAATATTACTTCATTATAGTATTGAGGGAGCACAGTCAGGAATGCCATCGTTCAGATGAGATGTTAAACTGAGGTCCTGTCTCTCTTTTCAAGTGGACTTTAAAGATCCCATGGCATTACTTGAAGAAATGCAGTAAAACTGAATGGCCTACCCCTCTCCTATTTCTTATGTTCTTATTGTTATGACCGACCACTCTAGTCAAAGCCCCCAATCAAAATATACGATTCTGATGGGAACAACACACTGCCAATTCAGTCCTGTCACTCCACAGATCACTTAACATATCACTTTAAACCTTCCAAATTAAAGCAAACCACAGCCAAATTGAACCATCTATTCACCCCCGAATGAGGCGAACCAAACCAGGTATCTTTAGATCAACAAATTAATTGTTTAACTAGAAAAACTAAATTCTTCGACACTACTAAGATATTGTTACGACCAGGTGCAAAAGGTGTCTAGGGATGTGTTACTATCTTCACCTGGTTTTATTATAACCAGGTTGAATTTTAAAAACACTGTGTTTTGAGTGCCCCCTTTGTGAATCCTTGTTCACAACTTTCCAATTATAAGGCAAACAAATGAGCACAAACAGGCTTTCTTTGGTTTAAAGAAGAATGATGAAATTTATTAAACCTTAAACTTAAACTCTAATACGGTTAATGCCTATGGATATATGATGTGCCCATGCTAGCATGCACACGTGATACACACATGCAAAGAGGAACAGAAAAGAGCAGAGGAAAAGATAAGTAGAACAGTTTGAGGCAATATCTTGTTACTGTTTCTCAAGCTCGCTGTAGTCCTTGCTTGAAGATATGGTCTTGCATTTCATTGGAGCCCAGCATTCTTTTTAAAATCTTGTTCACGTAGGAAACCTTTCTCTCTTTGAGTTTCACGTATTTTCACAAGATTCAGTTCCATGGGAAGGAGATGGAAGCAGGCAGACGGGAGAGGTTGTAATTCTTGCTTCAGTTCCAGCAGAGAACTTTACTCCATGATCACACAGCTTTGTCTGTTCCGACTCCTTTGTTGGGAGTTCAAATTCAAAAAAACTCCCAGGTTGCCCCGCAAGTTAGTCATGTGACTAGCTCCTTATATGCAACAGTCTCTCCAGCAAGGTTTGTGGATTGTACTTTAGTAGTCTCTGGAATGCTAGCTCCCCCCACCTCCAATGTCTGGTAAACAAAAGTCCACTGCTGGTTGAATGAGTCAGGGCATGGCCCTTTGTCCCTTGTTCCAACACTGTCAGTTACCATGGAAATGTCTTCCCAGTCAGGGGCTTGCAATTTTAAGTTTTAATGTTCATGTGGCGAAATCATGTGTGCCTCAATCTTGGCAGGTGGGGGGTTTGCCTGACACCTCCACACCAAGGGGAATGAAATGCAATTTGAAGAAAAACGGCGCATTTCATTGCAGAGTTTGAAAGAAATATGATACAGGAAGAAATCATGCATTTCTCTCATTCATTTCCATTCATTCACCAATCTTGAATCTAATTAAAAATGGTCTTTTCTGGGTGCCAGGGCTGCTTTACAAAGACTTTTGACTTCAGGGGATGGGTGGTTCCCTTTCCCTCTGACTGTGGAGGAGGAGACTTTGTTACTCTCCCCTTTGTTCTCTGGGACACTCCTACCTTCAGGTATTTGTGCAGACTTCACTGCACACTCCTGTATCACTTCGACTAAGTGAGGCATCACCCTCACAGATTCTCTGCACCCTAGAGGTCTCTCTTTGTCTCTGCAGGTTCCTGTAAATGCTGTTAGCAATTCTGGTGGGGTGTTTCTAGAGTTTGCATTCACATAGGAGGATATGGGGTCTAACTTTACACATTTTTCAGGGTTGGTTGACAAGACAGTAGGGGTTTTCATCCGGGATTCTTCCCAGACTTCCTTTAACCTGCCGTCTTGGTCACTTTTTCCCCTTCTCTTTCTAAACTTTTGCCAGCCATGTGACTGCCTGTCCCGTTTTGTTCTCATCGTGAGTCCCTCACAGTTCACCAGTCCTCTACTGGAGGGTCCTCCTAACACCGGTACATGACTTAGGGGTGCAGGTTTCACTTTAGGTTGGGTTTCCCCTCAACCTGGCACATGTGGCAACTCCTGCAGTACTCCACCACATCTTTGTGGAGTTTTGGCCAGTCAAACTGCTGTCTTATGCAGGCTTTGGTCTTTCATATACTGGCATGTACAGCCACCGTAGTCTCGTGGGCCCTTACTATTTCTCTCCGGTACCTCTGCAGCACCACTAACTGGTTAACTACTGTCCACTCCTTGCTCTTAGGTCTGTGAGGAGAACTCCATTTCCTCATCAGTACCTCATTCTTTAAATAGTAGCAATCAGGGACTCCCTCTGTTTCACTTTCAGACTGGGGAGCCTGTGCTAACTCTCGCAATACTGGGTCGGCCTGCTGAGCCTCACCTAGGGAAAGTCCATTTAATTCATTCCCTGGGTCTCCTAACTTTCCAAAGTCTCGGACAGGCAGACCTCATGGTCATTTGCCTGCAGTGCCAATGCAGTTTCCTCTGGGGGAGCTGATTTGATCATGGCCTGATCCACTACACATTCAGGCAAACTGCAGCAGATCATCTCCTGCCACCGCTCTGTCCCTCTGAAGTCTTGTGGTCTTTCTTTCACTACTTGGGCGGCTACCACCTTCACCCATGCCAGATCATTACCTAGGAGCGGGTCAACCCCGTCCACACGCAAACTAGGGACAATCCCCTACGGTCAGCGGTCCTGAAACTAGGTCACACTCCAGGCGCACACGGTGTACAGACACTGCCCTCCAATACCATTCACCATCATTCTGGTGTTCACTGCACTCTCTTGGGGGAAAGGTCAGGCCTTTTCCCAGTAAAAGGGGTCTGGTGGCCCCGTGTCCCTGAGAATCACGATGTGCTTGCTTGCCCCACTCAAGGGGTTTGGGGTTACTTTCCCTTCAAACACAAATCCCTGATAACCTTCAGGAATCCTATTAACTTTTCCTGAACTGGCCATAGTAAGCTTCCTGGATTGCACCCTTACTGCAGTCAAAGCCACAGCCTGTTCCGTGTTTTGCAGCAGGCCCTCATCTTCATTGAGCGGGTGTGCCTTGATTAACCATACAGGTTTCCCCTTTAGTTTCCAGCAGTCAGCTTTTAAATGCCCTGCCTTATTACAATGAAAGCACACAAATCTCTGGGTCTCACTCTTGCTCACAGCACCTTCCTTTTTGGCTGGAGGAGGGCCCCCTGTGTCTTCTACTTTCCTTTCTCTTCCAGGACTGCCTGTGCTTCTAACACCTTCCCACCCTTTGTCCTTTTCGGATTTGTGGGGGTGATTAGGAAAGGTTCTCCCCTGGGAAACCGACTTATAAATTAAAGCAAAATCATCGGCCAGAACAGCCGCTTGCCGGGCTCCCTGAACCCGCTGCTCCTGCACATGGGTCTTTATTGAGAATGGGAGAGAGTTTTTAAATTCCTCTCACAGGATTCCTTCTCTGAGAGTCTCATAGCTGAGTTGTATTTTTAAAGCTAAACTTTTGGCGGTAGGCTTCAGGTACTAATTCATATGCTCTGAGGATAGCATTTTTGGTCAGTTCATAATTTGATGAACTCTCATCTGGCAACAAGGAATAAACCTCATGGGCTTTTCCCGTTAGTTTGCTTTGCAGTGGAAGAGACCAGGTCTCAGCTGGCCATTGTAGCTGGCTTGCTAATTTCTCAAAAGAAATGAAAAATGCTTCCATATCTTCCTCATTGAATTTTGGAATTAATTGAACAAGTTTTAGCAATCTTGTACCCAGCCCTGAGTTGTGTTCTTCCATATTGGCCGTGCTTTCACTAGGGTTACTCTGTTATCCCCTAGTTAACTCAAGCTGCTTCAACTCTTGTTCTTCGCGTTCTTTCCGGAATATTCTTTCTCTTTCTCTCTCCTCTCTCTCTTGTTCCTTCTCCTGTTTTTCTTTCTCTTCACGTTCCATTTGGAAGGCTCTCTCTTTCTCCCTCTCCTGCCTCTCTCTCTTTCCTGTCTCTCTATTTCTCTTTCTCTTTCCTTCCCTTCTAATTCAAGTTTCCTCTGTTCCAATTGTATCTTTGCTAGCAGTACCCTCTCTGGGTCTACTTCTGACACTGCCTCTGCTTCTTCAGATTCAAGGGAAAAATGGTTGGCAACTAGCCTTCGGAGTTCAGACTTCCTTGCCTTGCCACACACAGTGATCCCACACGGCTCAGCCATTTTTCTCAACTCCTCCGTAGACAGTGCTTTTAACTTATTCCAAGTTACTTCACCCTGGCTTAGAAAGCTACAAGCTTCAGTTGCAGACATGTTGGTATTCAATCACACACAACCACAAGAAAATCTGTATTGATGCTCTTTTTGATTGGGAACAATTTGGCTTCCCACTTTAAATTACGCTCATTTGTCTGTGGGTAACTATCCGGACGATAGCACCCAATTTCTGTTACGACCAGGTGCAAAAGGTATCTACGATCTTCGCCTGGTCTTATTGTAACAGGGTTTAATTTTAAACACACTGTGTTTTGAGCTTCCCCCTTTGTGAATCCTTGTTCACAACTTTCCAATTATAAGGCAAAGAAATTAGCACAAACAGGCTTTCTTTGGTTTAAAGAAGAAAGATTAAATTTATTAAACCTAAACTCTAATACGGTTAACGTCTACGGATATACGACGCGTCCACACTAGCATGCACACATGTAAATAGGGACAGAAAAGAGCAGAAGAAAAGATAATTAGAAGTTTGAGGCAATATCTTGTTACTGTTTGTCAAGCTCGCTGTAGTCCTTGATTGAAGATATGGTCTTGCATTTTGTTGGGGCCCAGTAATCTTCTTAAAACCTTGTTCATGTAGGAACCCTTTCTCTCTTTGAGTTGTACTGAAATCCTATTGCAACAAAGGCCAATATACCATTTGCCATCCTAACTTCTTGTTGCACCTGAATATTAGCTTTCAGTGACTTATGAACAAGGACACCCAGGTCCCTTTGGAACTTTGAGACCAGCCAGTTGGAATGCAGTTGTCTTTCCTGGTCTTATATATTCCTCTGGTTCTAGATAACACGTGCAGCAGTTCTGATTCTAATCTACACTGTAGGTCACCCTGCCGCCTACTGCACATCTATAATCAAACTATTTCTAAAAAGTGTACAAGCTTTAGAAAGACTGTACAAACCATATAGAAAATGCTTAAAACCAATTTATTTGGGAAAGAAACTCATTCTCAATCACAGCACATTTGATAATGTGCCACATAAGGAACTGACTGAGGAAGTCAGAGTTCAAGGTTAAAAAAAAAGAAAGCTACAGATTTGGGAGAGAGAAAACTGAAAAGTAGGCATCAGACAGTTGTAATAAATGAATATTTCTCATACTACCAAGCCGTTGATAATGAGATGTCTTAAGCATTGATGTGGGGATAAATTTGTTCTCCATCTGTATATAAATGATCTTGATTTAGGCATAAAGGGGTGGATGCCAAACTGGGAGGAGTAGTAAACTGTAAGGAAAATTCAGGAAACTACAAGAGGACATAAAATGGTTAGTAAAATGGGAGATGAAGTTTAATACAAAATATGTGAGATAGTACATTTTGGGAACATGAACAGAAAATGGAAATATACAATAAATGGTAAATTTTTCAATGTAATGTAGATGCAAAAGGATCTAGATGTATGAATAAAACAATTTCTAAAACATTGAGAGGTTAAAAATAGCAATTGAAAAAACAAATGAAGTTTGGGGATTTCTATTGAGAGGGATTGAATATAATAGCAAAGAGGCCATGATGATTGTAAAAACAATGATTAGACCACATTTAGAATACTGTGCTGTTTTAGGTTTCTCACCACAGAAGAGATATAGTAGACCTGCAGAAAGTGCAACACAGAGGTACCAGAATGATTCCAAGGGGGAGGGGTCAGTGTTATAATGAAAGACTGCAGCTAGGGCTCTATTCTGTCGAACTAAGAAAATGAAGTAGTGGTGAGGGAGGGGATTGATGGGCCAGATAGAGGTATTAAAAATAAGAGGAACAGATAAGTTAATCATTGTTTCCATTAGTAGACAAAGCAAAGACTAAAGATCATGTTCTCAAGATAAGCATTAAATACATAATAAAGGGGGTGACTACAAGAAACATTTTTCATGTAGTTATTGAAATGTGGAAAGATTTATCATGAGTGGTGAATATCTAACCTTGTAAATTGACAACTAGTTGTGCAGGACACTGGACCAGCTGGCAAGGTTGTTGAATTTTCTGCAAGAATTTAGATTCAAATGGTAATGGATAATGAAAAAGAGCATAAAATAATAAGGGGGGAAAGCAGTAAAATGAGATTCATTTGGAGAGTTGGAAGGAAATTGGGATTGCATGAAATCAATCCCTGAGAGGGGTCTTATTTCGGCACAATCTAGAAAATTTGAATGGCTGCCTTTCAATGCTTTTATATGGGCTTTACCAATAGATAATGCCAAAAATAGACCATTATTGCATTTTTAATAGAAGACCCATTAACTGCAAAGCAGGTCATGTTCCTTTTTTTTTGCTTATTTGCTGTAATGTTATTATGAATGTGTCCACCAAAAACAAAAGCCACTCTTACAAAATCATGAGGAACCTGTTTGATGAACAATGTTTTTGTGCAATTTTTATAATTGTTGCATTCAGAGTAAATTAAGTCAACGTGTTCCTGTTGTCAGTACTTCATCAAATTGGCTGCCAGTAAAATATTATCTGACAGCATGACTAAATTATTAACACAATTTAATGTATTTTCACACTCAACTGCACTAGTTGCTGTCATTGAAAATTTCAGACTAAAAGCAATTGAAGTGAAGTACATTGATAGCTAGTTTCAGGGCTATTGTTGACAACAATTTAAATCACAAATTAAGTTTGAAAATATTAAAGGCAATCTTAAGTTGCAGGATGTCCATTTTGAATAGCTAAAATGTTCAAAGTCTTGTGTTTTCATTATTCTTCACCGAAGAGTTTTTGTCAAGCTTCGTGTTCTTATTCTCTGACAGCTAACAAACACACTCATATGGTGTGATAACATCACCCAACAGAGGAAGTATGCTTGTTTGAGTTGCTAATGGTATTTCACACCATTGCTTCAATTGCTGATGAGTTTATTTCATAAACCATGCACTGAGAGACTTGGCACCATTTTGCTATCAAACAAGTAAGGGGATGGGGAAAAATGGTGAGCAGGTTAGGCGTGGGTAACACAATGAAAATATATACATTATATATTATACTATATAACAAGCAATTGTCTGATATGACAACACAGTTCTGTATCATTACAGGCTCTGATGATAACTTCATCCACTCAAAATGCATTTATTGCAAATCTTAATCAAAAACACATACAAAAGTACAACATAAACAGCACTGATTTGATCAGCCTGGATATGTGGGGGTCTCCCTCACTTGACAGCCTGTGGCCAGTGCTCAGCCCAACATCAACACACTGAAGGAAATTAAATAGAATCTGAATTGATTTCTTTTCATCCGGTCTTTTGCCACGAATTCAATCACACTTCTGCAGATTTATTTTTAGTCACCATTTCACACAATTTTCTGCTTTCCAAGCCTGATATGTTCTGCAGTGTTGCTTCTCTGCTACTTGCAACATAGTTTTTTTTCTCTCAACCAGCTGGTATCCAATGTTCCTGCTTGTTAGTTTGTCACCTCCTCTCCAAGAATCAGTGACCAAAAAAAAATCAGCCAACAGGCTCAACATTTTATCGGTATTTGAGATTAAACAAGTGTAATATTTCCTTTTTGGGTAACATGGGGAAGAAATACTTTGTTTTCCCCTTTACCCATGTTAATGCCACCTATGAATGAAAGAACCCTACAATAAATAATTATTTCAGAGCACATCCATAATTAAAGTAATTGCTCTGATGGCTTTAATGAGAACTTCACATTATTTAGCCAATACCCCTATAATATGCAAATTAAGAACAAGACATTAGAAAGAGCTTCCAATAATGTAAAACCATTTTTATGTAAACATTGAAATACCCTATGGACTAGAAGAACACACCTTACACTGTATGAAAATACAAACAGATGGATTTGGGATTTTTTTTTTATGGTTCAATAACTACAATAACATGAAAATATTATTAACCACAATTACATGAAAATATTCTAAGACTTTATATTGTGACTTCAGATTGGGTGCGGAATGAGGAGTTCAAGCCCAAAGTGTAATAATACTGCTAGCCTTGATGTTTCCAGAATATGGTAGGTCAGGAAAGATTATTTCTGTAAATCAAGATATTTAACAATATTCAGTATTTTTGACTTACTTTATTACAGAAAATGTGAATTCTGTAGTTTGGAAAGAGCGATCAATGATCAGTGTGTCTACAAAGTGGATACTTTGGCTTTATCATTATTACAGCACAGTACTTCTATCGCTGAGTGGATGTGAACAATGGAATCTTCACAGGCAGATCAGTGTAAGGTGTGTTCTTCTAGTCCATCGCGTATGGATCAGCTTCAATGTTTACATAAAAATGGTTTTACATTATTGGAAGCTCTTTCTAATGTCTTGTTCTTAATTTGTATATTATAAGGGTATTAGCTAAATAACATGAAGTTCGTATTAAAGCCATCAGAGCAATTACTTTAATTATGGATGTGCTCTGAAATTATTATTTATTGTCGAGTTCTTTCATTCGTAGATGGCATTAACATGGGTAAAGGGGAAAATGAAGTGTGCAGAATGCAGCAATTCAATCTGCCTTAAGTTTTAATATTATACTGTCATTGTTTGATTATTTGATGTTATAATATTTGCTCAAAAGCACAGAAACGAATTAGAACATTTAATCAGCACCTTACCTGTCTCACATAGCTGTTAGAGGTGGTATCTGATGAGGTACTACCATCAGATCCTTTAAATCTATTTTTCCTTATTGCACCTCTTCCAGAAAACTTGGAGAGAAAATAATACGAGATTATCATCTTTTGGAAATCAGCCTCAATGCTCAGTCTAAATATTTTAATCAAAAGCAATAAGAAATCAAAAAGGCAATATCTTTCCCAGAATTGGCTGTGCACTATTAAAATTTAAACTTAAAAAACAACATTCAAACTCAAAAAACTCCAAAATTAGCAACCATTTATAAGCTGATGAACATTGTGCAATGTTACAGCTCATTTAATAAAGAAAACATAAAGGCATCTTTGAGAAAATGTTAAAATTATATATTCCAACACAATTTGAACTGAAGTCTAGTCAAGAGACATGGCACATTATTAATTTTATAAATAATATATTTGGTACTTAAGTGTGGTTATTATACTGAGAATTAACCATTTTGCAACATTCATAGGTTAACCCGGGCCAAAGAAGACTAAAACTCACTAGTTTAAACAGATATGACAACTTTGAAGAGACACTCCATGCACAAATCTGTTTAAAAATGTTTGGTTTCAAATTACTCATTCATTTGTTGAATTCTGAGAATGTTTTTTTCAGTACAGAATAAGATTGGTTGTTCTTCCTGCAACTGCAGTCTAAATCATAGAACCTGGATATGCGTCCACTGTCAGTTACTTTTATCAAATGTGGAGGAAAACCCCAGGTGGTATTGGAACACATTTCCCTCAGTTGAGGGAGTGCCATCTTCATGAAAACACCTTTGATAAACTTTTTTTTCACTTGAGGAGGGAGAAAAGCTTCAGTCAGAAGTCATTATTTGGCGACAGGACGGTAAGTGAATATAATAGCTTCAATGTATGAACAAATGCTGGTCAAATAATTTTCTCAGGCTGTCAATGCGATTTTTATGAAACAGGCATGCTACTTTCAGACTTAGATTATTCATTATTGTTCTAAGAACGCTAGATATTAAAACCAATATTTCTCTTTGACTTGTAAATGAAATGTGTAACACTGTTAAACACGATTACACCACAGCCCTGACAAATTATATTTAAAGGTTCGTCCAACATTATATTTTCCGCAAGCATTTTAACTAATTCAAATTAATTTTAAAAGTCAATATAAAACAGCTAAGTTTAGGCTCAGAAATAGTACAGTAAGAATTTAAAGTGGATTGTATATCTAATATGGAAAAATGCACATTTTTAAAGTTGAAAAATAAGATATTAAATGCCATTCTATGCTAAATAATACAGCTGTACCGCAATTTGTTCTTTGAGTTCCTGTGTCCAAGTATCAAGCAGTCGAGACAATAAAAAATAATCCAACCTTCTGCGGCGATTCTACCAAAGTTCGCTTCAGTTTACATGCTCACAAAATAGGAACATTCTTTTAGTTTCAGATTCCCTGACTGCTAGCCGCGAACGCGTTTTCATTCGATTTTTATTCAGCTTCAATGACGCTCCAGCCCTTTCTTTAACAAGCAGGTAGTTTGTTATTTCCCAAAGGAAATAACTAGATGCTAACATCTGTATGGGAAAGCAGGCAACACCAATCTTTAACAACCTAATCCCTTTATTAAGCAAATCTCATATCAGAAGGTCGGTATATCGATAGACAGAAGTAGACACTCGCATATACACACAAAGATATACACAAACACAAAGATATGCATATGATATATAAACACTCATACACACATATATACACATACTTACACACAAATAAATATAAAGATACACACCACAAACACATATTTTTTATATACGTAAATATGTGTGTGTAAAACTGCAATACAAACTTGGGAGAATAAATGCGTTGCTGACATTACATTGACATGCTCCGAGTTACCTGCATGCTTGGGTTTTCCAGTATACCCATCCGAATCTCCTGCGTTTTGGACATGTTGTTGTGAACCATCTGACAGACTGGGATTTTTCTCACTGAGGGGGACGCTCGCTATGGTAAGATAGCCCCCAGGGGAGAGAAAGCGGACATTTCTCTTGGCGGTAGCTGGTGATTCACTGATGGCTGGGGTATCGCCTCCGAGCGCAGAAAGCCAGCCCGACACTCACTGCTTCTCCCACCGGGGAAGGTGGGACGAGTACTTCGCTTCTCGCCTTTAGTTTTGTTTTGAATCAGACACTGTTTCACCGATCATTGCGGAGGAAACAACTGCCCCCACCCTCTTTTTGTTTTGCTTTGGTTTACAAGATTTTGCGAGGTGGACAGACGCCTCTCGCTCCCCGTGTCTTGGTTGAAGTTTTGCGGATGAGGGGGGGGGGGGGGGGGGGAGGGTTGGAGTCTTGCCACTGAGCCCGAGCTCTGGATTACAGGGGCGGAGTGAGGGGCGTCACCCCGGCTCCTTTTCCTCACTCCTTCAGGACAAGCGGATTCCAGGTCCGCCCACTACTCCTCATACAGTGGCAGAAATTCTACTGGATTTGCATTATTCTCTAATAACTGATCATACTAGAACACTTCACTGATACCTAAAAAAAGGGACAAACCTTACTGCATTTGTCATAGAAATATTGAGTGTTTTTTAAAATATATTTTGTGGATTCATTTTTGTGGATTCATTTCTGTTCCCTCCTCCTGCCATATACTCTTAGGATTCATTCAAGCTAAGAGATCCTGGACCTTTGGATCATAGTGTCCTCATGGGTACTTCCAGTCTGTCACCACTGGTGCTCAGTGAATCACCAGATATCACAAGTAACATTGTGGAAGAAGAGTAATGTCTGATTTCCCTGCACAGTGAGATGCTCCATCTAAGAGCTGAGGGATCTGGTTCCCAGAAGTATGGAGGGGAAGGTGGGTGGGGGGGGGGGGGGGGAGGGGGGATATTAGCTTCAAAGACAGAGTGGGTTTGGGAGTGGGTGGCTGATTAAAAGCACTGAAAATGATGGCAGGCTGGGAAGCTGACTCCAACCCATCAACTTGCACATTTAACTTTTTTTTATTCGTTTGTGGGATGTGGGCGTCACTGGCCAGGCCAGCATTTATTGCATATCCCTAATTGGCCTCGAGAAGGTGATGGTGAGCTGCCTTCTTGAACCGCTGCAGTCCTTGGGGTGTAGGTCACCTCACCTCTGGAGTTCAGCTCTTTTGTCCACCAAAAGCGCTATTAGGAAGGGAGTTCCAGGATTTTGACCCAGCGACAGTGAAGGAATGGCAATATAGTTCCAAGTCAGGATGGTGTGTTAATTGGAGGGGAACTTGCAGGTGATGCTTTTTCCATGCATCTGCTACCCTTCTGCTAAGTGGTAGAGGTTGCAGGTTTGGAAGGTGCTGTCGAAGGAGCTTTGATAAGTTGCTGCAGTGCATCTTGTAGATGGTACACACTGCTGCCACTGTGCTTCAGTGGTGGAAGGAGTGAATGTTGAAGGTGGTGGATGGGGTGCCAATTAAGTTGGTCGCTTTGTCCTGGATGGTGTCGAGTTTCTTGAGTGTTGCTGGAGCTGCACCCATCCACGCAAGTGGAGAGTATTCCATCACACTCCTGACTTGTGCCTTGTAGATTGTGGATAGGCTTTAGGGAGATAGGAGGTGAGTTACTTGCCACAGAATTCCCAGCTCTGACCTACTCTTGTAACCACAGCATTTATGTGGCTGGTCCAGTTCAGTTTCTGGTCAATGGTAACCCCCTGGATGTTGATAGTGGGGGATTCAGTGATGGTAATGCCATTGAATGTCAAGGGGAGATGGTTAGATTTTCTTCTGTTTGAGATGGTCATTGCCTGACACTTGTGTGACGTGAATGTTACTTGCCACTTATCAGCCCAAGCCTGGATGTTGTCTCAGTCTTGCTGCATCTGGACATGGGCTGCTTCAATATCTGAGGGGTTTTGAATGGTGCCGAACATTGTACAATCCACAGCGAACATCCCCACTTCTGACCTTATGATAGATTGATGGACATTGATGAAGCATTTGAAGATGGTTGGGCCTAGGACACTACCCTAAGGAACTCCTGCAATGATGTTCTGGGACAGAAATGACTGACCTCCAACAGCCACAACCATCTTCCTTTGCTCTTGGGCTCCTTGATGCCATACTCTTGTCAAAGGCAGTCATTCTCACCTCATCTCTGGAGTTCAGCTCTTTTGTCCATGTTTGGACCAAGGCTGTAAAGAGCTGAGTGGCCCTGGTGGAACCCAATCTGAGAGTCAGTGAGCAGGTTATTTCTGAGTAAGTGCTGCTTGATAACACTGTCAACGACCCCTTCTATCACATATTCTGCCACTAACACTCTCTCTGGACACATGCTTTGTCTTTCACTATAACTATTTAGCACTCTATTTGCATCCTGGTCCATGCCAACTGTCAGTTAATCTCTCCCCCCTTCGTCCTTTCACAGACCTTCCATCTTGTTCTTCTGCCTCCCCCCCCCCCCCCTTTCGCTTACCCAAAGACTGTCACATTTCTAACTTTTGCCAGTTCAGATGAAGGGTCGACAGACCTGAAATGTTGGGCTGGATTTTGTTCTGTTCCAGGCGTCATGGTCCATGGCAGAGGGGGCCTGAAGATGCCTCCGGGAGATGACCGCCATGCACCCCGCGCCAGGAGGGCCCAGTCCGATATTACCTGCGGCAGTGAGGCCTCTTGGTGGCCCCCTGCTGCTTGATGATGGGACCTCCATTTGAATATTTAAATAAATTAAAATTAATGAATTAATGACGCTCATGCCTTCGCCTGATGTCCCACAGTGATCATTGGCCTGGTGGCCAGCACTCCTGCGCCTTCGGATCCCCATCCGGGGAAACAAGGTGCCACACCGGTGGGGAGGGGACAGGAGGTAAACTTATCAGTGCGGGAGGGTGGAGAACGGGTTCAAAGTGACATCATTGGTGTAGGGGATGGTGGGAAGGGCTTGAGGTTAAAGTTTATGCAGTTTGGGGAGGAAGGTCACACAGATATGGTAAGTGTTTTTGAGGGGGGAGAGGGCAAATAATTAATTAAATTGTTATTGGGGGGTGGGAGAGGGTCAGAAGATATGTCTTGATTTATTTTTATTTACTTGAGCTTTTAATATTTAAATTTACCGGTAGGGCTCAAAGCCCTTTAAAAATGGCATCAGCGCCTGCGCACAGGCAGCCGGCGCCATTGCCGGGGATGGACAGCCGGCCCGCTCCATGTGATTGGGGGAAGTGGCCCGCCTTGGTTATTTAAATGATCCGCTGCACGGAAGTTTGTGGCGGTTCTGCGACAAACGGCCCACAGGGGCAGGCTGCCGTTCTCTTCACCTGCTGCCAATATCGGTGGCGGGCACAGAAGATTCAGCCCATTGACACCTTTTCTCTCTGCACAGATGCTGCCAGACCTGCTGAGTGTTTCCGCGCTTTCTGTTCTCATCTCTGGATTGCTAGTCTAGTGTCATTGCCACTGCCTCCCTTTATTCTAGTGTCAATCTTGGTAGTTACGAAATTTATGAACTCCTTTTCCTGCATATCAATGTATTTAATTCTTTGGATGTTCAGTCAGGACTTTTGCTTTAGTTTCATGCATATCTGTTCAATTGATTTTTGACTTCTGGTTCCCTCTTGTTCTGAAAGTAACCCATCTATTAATGAAAGTAACATTGCTGTTTTTGCACCAGATTATCAGACACTTATATGTATCCTTACTTTTGTAAACACCAGAGGTATGCCAGAAATCATGAACTTTGCGTCTTTTTTTTATCTTTACGTTTAGAGGCAATCCTCATGTCTATTGAGGCCCCAATATCATTTGTCCCTATATTCTTTATCCATACATGTATTAATGCCACTGGTTTACTGCCTGACCTCTTCAGTATCCCTTCTAGCCTTTCTTCAATATGTACTGCTCTAGCTCCAGGCACACAATTTGCCATCCTGAATGTATTTCTGATGAAAGATCATCGACCTGGAATGTTAACTCTGTTTCTCCCTCCACAGATGCTGCCAGACCTGCTGAGTATTTCCAGCACTTTCTGTTTTTATTTTACAACCCATTTTCCTGAGTAAAATAATCCTCTATGACTATTACCTCCCTGTGACTACGTTTTTCTTTGTTGCAGCCATCTTTTCTGGTTTACTAGCTGCATCTACTTTTGTGTTCTTATGCATTGTTGTACTATGCCTTGTATTTGTTAATTATTGTTACATCTTGAATAACTTCAGAGTCCTTTTGTTAATTTTCTTGCTCCTTTTACCAACCATAGTTACTCCAGTATACCTATTTCCTCGTTTTCCCTCTCGTGCTAACCCCACAACCCCCATTTTTGCTGTATCGATCTCCAGTACTGAAAACTGATCATATTTCCTCATGGTTTAATGGCAGTCCAGCCATAATTACTGACCTGTGCTGACTCAATTACCAAGTATTGCACTATCCATTCACCTTTGATAGCTCCCTCATTTTTATCCACCCTTGCAAACTCTTTTACCTCCCTATCTTAAGCCAGAACTCTTTATTTGGACTATTTGATTACAGATAACTTTCACATCCTTTCACCTTTCTGTTTGGCCAATCTACTTCATTCCCAAATACCCCACAGAAGCAACCACATAAACTCCATCTTAAATTTGTTTCTTTTGGTTGCTTCTCAGTTGGCTCTTTCAAAATGTGTTTCTCTTGTTGATGTTAACTTTTCCCTTTAATTATAACTCTTTCTTGTGCACTGGTATTTATATTGTACTTTTCATTTTTAGTTATACTATGGTGTACATTCCTGCGGTACATTTTATATTTTACTTTACTCAGCTTTTCCCTTTCATTCATACTTCTTTGTGTGTTCTTCTCTGTTCTCTTCAACATTTTATTTCATACCTTTTGAATTTTGATCGTTCGAGTGTTTTCTCTTTTTTTAATTGGTTTCTGACTGGTATTGCATTTTTAATTTTTCTCTGAAGATCCTCTTTTGATTTGGACTTGTTTGGAATTACTTGGTTCCAATTGTTGTTCCATTATTTGGAGGGCTGAAGAGTGTTGCTTTCCTAATGCACCATTTATTTTTGTAGTGAGAGGTCACTTCACTTTTCTTACTAATTGTTTTTCTATTTAGTCCATCTGCCTGTATATCTTCTTTAGCATTATCAGCTTCTCAGGAAGACGATTGTCCCAGTGATTAGGTTTGAAATGCCTCTTTGCTATTTTGAAATGCTCAGATTCTAACAATCTTAATCTTTCATCTTTTCCTAAGCTATTGGAATATCTCTGATAATAGCTAATTTATTCAGGCAACAAAGAGAATGTGTTGAGTTCTGAAGCAGTTCTGATGAAAGGTCATCGACTTGTTTCCTTTTCTACAGCTGCTGCCTGACCTGTTGAGTGTTTCCAGCACTATCTGGTTTTTATTTCAGAACATATCGATCTGTTTTTGGTAAATAAATGCACATTTGCCAACTGAAAACTCACAAATTATGAAATCATAAATGACGCATTATTTAAAATTACTGGCACACTGAAGTTGAAATCTCAGCAAAAATACCACAGAAGTCAGAGAAAAATGATTACATTAGATTGCGAACATTATATTAAATAAACCACAACCACAGTTATATGACTGATTTTTATGAGTTGGGTTTAGTGCTACAAATGATCTTCATAGCAGAGGTCATTTGTTGATACGTTACACAACAAAAATATACCAATCACTTTAATTTACATTGTTACAGTACTTCATTGTGTCCAATTTAATTCCCAGAGGGAAGAAGAGAAAATTAAAATTTCTCTCAGATGCCTGAAGACAATTCAACAAACAAAACTGCCCGGGTGTCAGTCTACTTATAATCAATCCTGACTGCATGTATTTCATCGTTGGTATCTCTGATTCAAACCATGATGAAGCTACTATGATCTATAGAGCATTTAATCCAAGTAGAATTAACAGCTTCGACCTCAGATAACCTGTGATTAAAATCCTGGGTTCAGTACTGACTGTGATCAGACTTTTGTGTTCAGACATTCCCTGTGAACAGACTTTTGTGTTCAGACATTCCCTGTGAACAGACCTTTGTCTATTGACACTTCCTGTGAACAGAGCTTTGTGTACAGACATTCCCTGTGAACAGAGCTTTGTGTACAGACATTCCCTGTGAACAGACCTTCGTGTATTGACACTTCCTGTGAACAGACCTTCGTGTATTGACACTTCCTGTGAACAGAGCTTTGTGTACAGACTTTCTTTGTGAAGATCTTTGTGTACAGACACTCCCTGTGAACAGACCTTTGTGTACAGACACTTCCTGTGAACAGACCTTTGTGTACAGACTTTCTTTGTGAAGATCTTTGTGTACAGACACTCCCTGTGAACAGACCTTTGTGTATTGACACTTCCTGTGAACAGAGCTTTGTGTACAGACATTCCCTGTGAACAGAGCTTTGTGTACAGACATTCCCTGTGAACAGACCTTCGTGTATTGACACTTCCTGTGAACAGAGCTTTGTGTACAGACATTCCCTGTGAACAGACCTTCGTGTATTGACACTTCCTGTGAACAGAGCTTTGTGTACAGACTTTCTTTGTGAAGATCTTTGTGTCCAGACACTCCCTGTGAACAGACCTTTGTGTACAGACATTCCCTGTGAACAGAGCTTTGTGTACAGACACTTCCTGTGAACAGACCTTTGTGTACAGACTTTCTTTGTGAAGATCTTTGTGTACAGACACTCCCTGTGAACAGACCTTTGTGTGCAGATGCTACCTGTGAACAGAAGCAAAATATTGTGGATGGTAGCAAGGCTAATATACTAAATGATACTTTGTATCAGTGTTCACGAAGGAAGTGGAATCTGACAAAATATCAGTAAAAGTCGAAGAAGTAGAGACAATGGATAGGATAAAAATTGAGAAGGGAGTGACTTAAAAAGGCTGGCTATGCTTAGGGTAGATAAGTCACCTCGTCCAGATGGTTTGCATCCCAGGTTGCTAAAGGAAGTAGGGATGGAGATAGCAGAAGGGCTTGCCATAATCTTCCAATCTTCCCTAGATACGAGGGCGGTTCCAGAAGCTTGGAGAGTAGCAAATGTGACACCCTCATTCAAGAAAGTGCCATGCAGGCCCCCACCTGCCAAGAATGAGGCATATTAATTTTGCCACATGGACATTAAATTTCAAATTGTTGCTGGGAAGAAGAGAAGGCCTGATACAAGGGGCTGCCAAGCCCCTGGCTGGAAAGACATTTTTGCATATTAACAGACAGTATTTGTAGACAAAGAACCATTCCCTGACCCACCCAATACACAATGCCAGAAGTGGCTATACCAGTCACGTGACCACCCTGCAGACCAACTTGGGGAGTTTTAAATTGTAGAGACAGTGTTTGAACTAGCAGAAAGCTCTTTGCTCCTGGATTGAAAAGACCTCCTCTCCTTCTGTCTGCTCCTATTCTCTTTCTCACGAAACTCCAAAACCTACTGAAGACACGTGAACCCCAAGAGCGAGAAAAGTCTCCTACAGTGAACAAGGTTTAAGAAGAATACTGGGCCCCAACGAAAAGCAATACCATATCTTCAATCAAGGACTCTACAATGAGCTCGAAGCACAGTAACAAAAAACCCTCTTCAGAGATTGCCTCAAAATTTTCCACTTTATTTTTTCTTCAGCTTTTTTCTGTCCCTATCTGCATGACTACATTGCATATGCATGCTAGCATGGGTGCATCGTGTATCCATAGGCATTAACCGAATTAGAGTTTAAGTTTAATAAATTTCACCTTCTTTAAAACTAAGAAAACCTGTTTGTGCTCATTTCTTTGCCTCATAATTTGAAAGCGGAGAACAAAGATTCACCAAGGGGAGCTCAAAACACAGTGTGTTTAAAAATAAAACCCTGTTACAGTAAGACCAGGTGAAGGCTGAAGGGGAACCCTAGACCTCTTTCTCACCTGGTCATAACAAAAGGGTGTAAGGACATTCCTAGCAACTACAGGCCAGCTAGTTTAACATCAGTGATGGGTAAGATTTTAGAAACAATAATCAGGGGAAAAAATTTACAGATGCTTGGAGAGGTCCAAGTTAGTTAAGGATAGCCAGCATAGATTTGTAAAAGGCACATCATGCTTGACTAATCTAATTGGATTTTTTGATGAAGCAACAGGGAAGGTTATGAAGGGAATGTGGTGAATGTTGTTTATATGGATTTTTAGAAAGTATTTGTTGAAGTACCTCATAAAAGGCTGGTTAACAAAATTGAGGCTCATCGAATAGGAGGGTCAGTGTCCAACTGGATAAAAAAAAATTGGCTTAAGGACAGAAAACAGCAAGTCGTAGTAAATCGTTTTTTCAGACTTGATGATGGTAGATAGTGGTGTTCCCCGAGGGTCAGTGCTAGGACCACTGTTTTTTTTTGCTGCATATAAATGACTTGGATCTTGGAATACAGAGTAGAATCTCAAAATTTGCCAATAATACCAAACTTGGAGGTATGGCAAACAGTGAGGATAGGAACTGCTTGCAATAAAACACAGATAGGCTAGCAGAATGGGCAGACAGGTGGCAGATGGAATTTAACACTGACAAGTGTGAGGTGATGCCTTTTGGCAGAAGAACTAGGGAGAGAAAATACATACTTAATGGCACAGTTCAAAAGAGCGTACAGGAACAGTGAGACCTGGGGGTGCATGTGCATCAATCTTTGAAGGTAGCAGGACATATTGAGAGAGTGCTTAATAAAGCATATGGGATCTTGGGCTTCATAAATAGAGGCATTGAGTATAAAAGCAGGGAAGTTATGCTGAACCTTTACAAAGCTCTGTTTAGGCCTTAACTGGAGTATTGCATCCAGTGCTGGTCACGACACTTTAGGAAGGATGTGAAGGTCCTTGAGAGGGTGCAGAGGAGATTTATCAGAATGGTTCCAAGGATGGGGGATTTTAGTTAGAAGGTTAGGTTGGAAAAGCTGGGGTTGTTCTCCTTAGAACAAAGGAAATTGAGGGGAGATTTAATAGAAGTGTACAAGATTATGACACGCCTAGCTAAGTTAGACAAGGAAAAACTGTTCCCATTAGCAAATGGTACAAGGACTAGGGGGACACAGATTGAAGGTTTTGGGCAAGAGATGGAGGGGGAATGTGAGGAAGAACATTTTTACACAGCCAGTGGTAATGATCTGGAGCTCACTGCCCACGAGTGTGGTGGAAGCAGAGACAAAAGGAAATTGGATGGGCACTTGAAGGAAATCAACGTGCAGGGCTACAGGGAGCAAACGGGGGAGTGGGACTGACAGGATTGCTCCATGGAGAGCTGGCATGGATTTGATGGGCTGAATGGCTTCCTTCCGTGCCAAAAATGCCTCTATGACTCTCTGATTCTGTGTTGGAAATCTCAAATAGAAACAGATGATGAAACGTTAATTCTGTATCTCTATTTGCAGATGCTGTCAGACCTGCTGATTATTTCCAGCATTTTCTGTTTTTATTACCTGTGAACAGAGTTTTGTTTACAGGCACCACCTGTGAACACAGCTCTCCGTACAGGCATTACCCGTCATAGAATTCTGTGTATAGACCACAAGTATAGACACTTAACATGAGATCTTAGACTATCAAAGGGACGCAAAACAAAGATTGATGTTATTTATCCAAATAACCAAGTAATACAAGGAATAAAACATTTATTCGGAAGAGGTTACCATCATTACAAGGGAGTCAACAAATGAAGGAGGGCTTCTGGTAAATCAGAAGCAAACGAACTTGGTCCCCATGAACAAAAATTGCAGCAAACCAGACTGAAGCAACTGTAAACCATGCAAAGTTGATTAACAGGAGTAAAATTTAGGATTATAAACACCAACAAACAAGGACTCAGAAAAGAAGGGCTCCTTGACTTCTTTGCAGAGAGTTATTAATGGTGAAGTTCATTATGTGGTGGAGGGTGATTTCCAAAAAGACATTTGGCATATTTCTGTAAAAAGTGCTACAACTTAAGCTTAAAGTGATAGGCATTCAAGATAAACCTGAAATAAATAAGAAATTGACTGAGAACAGGCATTTGTTAGAGGAGTTTTCATCGGTCAGGGAGTGGTGAATGGAATTTTTTTTATTTGTTTCACGGAATGTGGCCAGCATTTATTGCCCATCCCTAATTGCTAATGAGAAGCTGGTGGTGAGCTGTCTTCTTGAACCACTGCATGCATCTGCTGCCCTTGTCCTTCTAGGTGATAGAGGTCGCGGGTTTGGAAGGTGCTGTCTGAATAGCCTTGGTGTGTTGCTGCAGTGCATCTTGTAGATAGTGCACACTGCTGTCACTGTGCTTTGGTGGTGGAGGGAGTGAATGTTTGAGGATGGGGTGCCAATCAAGCTGGCTGCTTTGTCCAGGATGCTGTTGAGCTTCGTGAGTGTTGTTGGAGCTGCACCCATCCAGGCAAGTGGAGAATATTCCATCACACTCCTGACTTGTGTCTTGTAGATGGTGGATAGGCTTTGGGGAGTCAGGAGGTGAGTTTATCGCCGCAGGATTCCTAGCCTCTGACCTGCTCTTGTAGCCACGGTATTTATACAGCTACTCCAGTTCAGTTTCTGGTCGATGGTAACCCCCAGGATGTTGATAGTGGGGGATTCAGCGATCGTAATGCCGTTGAATGTCAAGGTGAGATGGTTAGATTCTCTCTTGTTGGAGATAGTCATTGCCTGACACGTGTATGGCGTGAATGTTACTTGCCACTTATCAGTCCGTGCCTGGATATTGTCCAAGTCTTGCTGCATTTCTACATGGACTGCTTCACTATCTGAGGAGTTGCAGAAGTTGCTGAACATTGTGCAATCATCAGCAAACATCCCCACTTCTCACCTTACGATTGAAGGAAGGTCATTGATGAAGCAGCTGAAGTTGGTTGGGCCTAGGATACTACCCTGAGGAACTCCTGGAGCTGAGATGATTGACCTCCAACAACCACAACCATCTTCCTTTGTGCTAGGTACGATTCTAACCAATGGAAAGTTTTTCGCCTTTTTCCTATTGACTCCAGTTTGATGCCATACTCAGTCAAATGCTGCCTTGATGTCAAGGGCAGTCACTCTCACCTCACTCCTTGCAGTTGAGCTCTTTTGTCCATGTCTGCACCAAGGCTGTAATGAGGTCAGGAGCTGTCGCCCTGGCGGAACCCAAACTGAGCATCACTGAGCAGGTTATTGCTAAGCAAATGCTGCTTGATAGCACTATCAATAACACTTACCATAACTTTACTGATAATCGAGAGTAGGGGCAGTAATTGACTGGGGGGTTGGATTTGTCCTGCTTTTTGTGTACAGGACATACCTGGGCAAGTTTCCACATTGCAGGGTCGATGCCAGTGTTGTAGCTGTACTGGAACAGCTTGGCTAGGGGCACGGCAAGTTCTGCAGCACAGGTCTTCATTACTATTGCCAGAATATTTTCAGGGCCCGTAGCCTTTGCAGTATCCAGTGCCTTCAGTCGTTTCTTGATATCACATGGACTGAATCGAATTGACTGAAGACTGGCATCTGTGATTCTGGTGACTTCAGGAGGGCTGAGATGGATCATTCACTCGGCACTTCTGGCTGAAGAATGTTGCAAATGCCTCAGCCTTATCTTTTGCACTGATGTTCTGGGCTCCCCCATCATTGAGGATAGGGATATTTGTGGAACCACCTCCTCCAGTCTGTTGTTTAATTGTCCACCACCATTCATGACTGGATATGGCATGACTGCAGAGCTCAGATCTGATCCGTTGGTTATGGGATCGATTAGCTCTGTCTATCGCTGCAAACGCTGTTTGGCACGTAAGTAGTCCTGGGTTGTAGCTTCACCAGGTTGACACCACATTTTGACGTATGCCTGGTAATGATCCTGGCATGCCCTCCTGCATTCTTCATTGAACCAGGGTTGATCACCCGGCTTGTTGCTAATGGTAGAGTGGAACAGATGCCGGGCCATGAGGTTACAGATTGCGGTTGAGTACAATTCTGCTGCTACTGATAGTCCACTGTGCCTCATGGGTGCCCAGTTTTGCATTGCTCGATCTGTTCAAAATCTATCCCATTTAGCACAGTGGTAGTGCCACACAACACGATGGAGGGTATCCTCAATGTGAAGACGGGACTTCCCATCTCCAGAAGTGTAGGATCAGAATCCCCTCCAACTGGGAAAATTTATGGACTATAAAATTCAGACCATTTGACCTCATTTTTGGATTCCAATACAAAAAGCCAAGCTGCAACCAGCAGCACAGGCTGGGCAGAAAGGGGTTAATTTGGACATTTATCAGAAGGAATTCAAACATTGACTGAGTGCTTTCAATGGAACAATGGCACCAAAGGAAAAGCCATCACCTACCATTGGCTAATGCAATCAAGAGACTGATTACCCTACACAACGGTACAAGAAACATGCATTTGATATGATAATAAGGCCACCATCATAGACAATAGTACTGGAATCTGGCCATTAATTTATCTCGAGGAGAGGGATGAGACATCCATACCTTCCAGCAACTTCAGAGCCAGGTGGTGTTACTGTATTGCCTCAAAAAAGCAAGAGAATTTGTTTTAACAACATGAGAGTTTGAAGATTTTGTTTGAGTTATTTTTGCCACAAGAAAGACTGTATTGTCAACACTGATTAGATGTCTGAAGATCTGTTTGAGTTATTTCTGCCACGAAAAAACCTGTATTATTGTACCCAGTATGAAGTAATCATATTCGTCTGGGCTAGGTGTGAAATAAACTAAAGGATGTTTAGCTGCTGGACACAGCACAGTATGAACAATAGACATATTTTTTTTTAATTCATTCATGTGATGTGGGCGTCACTGGCCAGGCCAGCATTTATTGCCCATCCCTAATTGCCCTTGAGAAGGTGGTGGTGAGCTGCCTTCTTGAACCGCTGCAGTCCATTTGGGGTAGGTATACCCACACTGCTGTTCGGAAGGGAGTTCCAGGATATTGACCCAGCGACAGTGAAGAAACGGCGATATTGTTCCAAGTCAGGATGGTGTGTGACTTGGAGGGGAACTTGCAGGTGGTGGTGTTCCCATGTATTTGCTGCCCTTGTCCTCCTAGTTGGTAGAGGTCGCGGGTTTGGAAGGTGCAGTCTAAGGAGCCTTGGTGCATTGCTGCAGTGCATCTTGTAGATGGTACACACTGCTGCCACTGTGCGTCAGTGGTGGAGGGAGTGAAAGTTTGTAGATGTGCCAATCAAGCGGACTGCTTTGTCCTGGATGCTGTCGAGCTTCGTGAGTGTTGTTGGAGCTGAACCCATCCAGGCAAGTGGAGAGTATTCCATCACACTCCTGACTTGTGCCTTGTAGATGGTGGACAGGCTTTGGGAGTCAGGAGGTGAGTTACTCGTCTCAGAATTCCTAGCCTCTGACCTGCTCTTGTAGCCACGGTATTTATATGGCTACTCCAGTTCAGTTTCTGGTCAATGGAAACCTCTCAGATGTTGATAGTGGGGGATTCAGCGATGGTAATGCCGTTGAATGTCAAGGGGAGTTGGTTAGATTCTCTCTTGTTGGAGATGGTCATTGCCTGGCACTTGTGTGGCGCGAATGTTACTTGCCACTTATCAGCCCAAGCCTGGATATTGTCCAGGTCTTGTTGCATTTCTACACGGACTGCTTCAGTCTCAGAAGTCCTGAGTCAGTTTATTTTAAAAAGCAGCCACATCAGAGTGACTGTGCTGCAGTCTGGACGAAGGGTCAAGATTGGTCATCTTAACTCAGGACCTACAACCAAGGCCGGACTGACCAGCCGTGTTGGGGATTGTCAGTATTTTAGCCAAATCGTAGTGATCTTGGTCTGAGGGGTTCATAAGATCATAAGATCATAAGAACTAGGAGCAGGAGTAGGCCGTCTGGCCCCTCGAGCCTGCTCCGCCATTCAATAAGATCATGGCTGATCTTTTCGTGGACTCAGATCCACTTACCCGCGCTCCCACTGTATCCCCTAATTCCTTTATTGTTCAAAAAGATATCTACCTTAGCTTTAAAGACGTTTACTGAAGAAGCGTCAACTACTTCACTGGGCAAGGAATTCCATAGATTAACAACCCTCTGGGTGAAGAAGTTCCTTCTTAATTCAGTCCTAAATCTGCTCCCTCTAATCTTGAGGCTATGCCCTCTTGTCCTAGCTTCACCTGCCAGTGGAAACATCCTCTCTACTTGTATCTTATCTATTCCCTTCATGATTTTATATGTTTCTATAAGATCCCCCCTCATTCTTCTGAACTCCAATGAATATAATCCCAATCTACTCAGTCTCTCCCCATAAACCAACCCCCTCAACTCCGGAATCAACCTTGTGAACCTCCTCTGCACCCTCTCCAGTGCCAGTATATCCTTTCTCAAGTAAGGAGACCAAAACTGCACACAGTACTCCAGGTGCGGCCTCACCAGTACCTTATACAGCTGCAACATAACCTCTCTGCTTTTAAACTCAATCCCTTTAGCAATGAAGGACAAAATTCCATTTGCCTTCCTAATTACTTGCTGTACCTGCAGACCAACCTTCTGCGATTCATGCACAAGGACACCTAGGTCCCTCTGCATAGCAGCATGCTGCAACTTTTTACCATTCAAGTAATAATCCTTTTTCCTGTTACTCCTACTGAAATGAATGACTTCACATTTATTAACATTGTATTCCATCTGCCAGACCTTTGCCCACTCACTCAATGTATCTATGTTCCTCTGCAAAGTTTCACCGTCATCTGCACACTTTGCTCTGCCATTCATCTTAGTGTCATCTGCAAACTTTGACACCCTACACGTGGTCCCCAACTCCAAATCATCTATATAAATTGTAAATAATTGCGGTCCCAACACCGATCCCCGAGGGTTGGGACAAACGCAGTGTTTTGCCTATATTTGTGATTTAGCCAAATTGTAGTGATCTTGGTCTGAGGGTTTTGTGACAAATATGTAGTGTTTTTACCTGAAATTTGTAAGTTTGAGCCAAGCCGTAGTGACTTTGTTTTGGGTAACTGGGAATAGTGGTCAAATCACTGAAGGATTCAGCTGGGAATTGGGGTGTCAATTTTAAGTTACTGCAGGAGGTTTTGTACTGAGGACAATTTTGTTTTATTTCTGTTTCAACTAACCATAGAGGTGTCTGCATTAGGATATTATTGTATTCAATAAAACAACAATTCATGGTTAAGCAAAATCCTGTGTCGCGTGCAATTTTGTTCTTGTAATTCCCAAAGTAGTAAGGGAGTACGGGAACGGAACCTCTTTCAGAAGGACTGTCCGGTGGTCACTCCTACCAATACGTCATGGACAGATTCATCTGCGGCAGGCAGATTGGTGGGGATGAGGTCAAGTATGTTTTCCCTCTTGTTGGTTCCCTCACTACCTGCCGCAGACCCAGTCTAGCAGCTATATCCTTTAGGACTCTGACAGTGTTAGAATATCTATTGTTCCCATTTTAGATTAATGGTTTGGATTCAGAAACTGCAGATAATACCAAACTCAAACAGCTATTTGAAATTGAAGAGTTAGCATTATAACATAAACTAAACAAAATATGTAAACATGTATACCACACCTAGCTGCAGTACAGGAATAAATTCAACCAAGGTGTCAGGTGGGCCACTGGCTACCAATGAGCAGGTGCATGAATTCTCTCACAATGTCTTCCAACCCACCAAGGGTTTACTGTTCACTAGCTCTCTTGCACAGCACTTCTTTCCTTATAACAGGCATTACCATTTATAGATGCTGCCAAGCTGTCAATACTCCCTAACTTTGTCTTCGCAGACCCACTTCACTCTTGGGATTCTTCATATCTTACAGAGAAAGCTGCATCTAATAGGAGGGGAATATGGCTACTGGAGGTGGCAAAGTTACAATTAGCAATTTTGCGATCACTTACCACATCTATCCACTATGTTCTTCATTGTGCCTTTGGCTGTTCTGATAGCTTTCATTTCCTTTAGTTGAGATCAATACCAATCCCTGTTCTCCTGAGAACAATTTTCTTTAAGTCTGTTTTTAAAATTTGACAATAATGTTTTAATAGTTTTTAATAATACCAAACCTGTTATCATGCTCAAGGAGAGAACAGTGATGTAATATGAAATGAACTGGAGAAATTATGAAATAAAAGTCAACTGTTGAACTGAACTACAAAATATAGACACATTTGTGCTTGAGACAAAATGGAATAGAGGTTAGGTGATCCCTCCTGTATTTAAGGGAGGCGGTGGCATAGTGGTAAGGTCACTGGACTAGTAATTCAGAGCCAAGGCTAATGCTCTGGGGATATTGGTTCGAAATTGGAATTCAATTAATAAATCTGGACTAATGATGACCATTGACCATTATTCTAAAATCCCATCTGGTTCACGAATGCCTTTAGGGAAGGAAGTCTGCAGCCATTCCCTGGTCTGGCCTACATGTGACTCCAGACCCACAGCGATGTGGTTGACTCTTAAATGCCTGCAGCAACTCACCAAGGCTCCTTCAACAGCACCTTCCAAACCCGTGATCTCTTCCTCCTGGAAGGACAAGGGTAGCAGATGCATGGGAACACCACCACCTGCAAGTTCCTCTCCAAGTCACACACCATCCTGACTTGGAACTATATTGACATTCTTTTGTTGTCGCTGGATCAAAATCCTGGAGCTCCCTTTGTAACAGCACTGTTGGTGTACCTACACCACATGGACTACAGTGGTTCAAGAAGGCAGCTCACCACCACTTCCTCAATGGAAATTAGGGATGGACAATAAATTCTGGCCTAGCCAGCGATGCCCACATCCCACGAACGAATAAAAAAATGACTTCTGCAGACTGACTGACTCCAAGGCCAAAATAATACATGTGAAATAACACCTATTTATCAAAATGGACCACATTCAGATCCCATCATGCAACATTGAATAAATCACTCCAGGCGAGACAGTTCTTAGTCAGCTGACTGATACCTCAACCTGACATGTTTCTACCTTAAAAGGTATTTCTCTGGAGAAAGAGGCAGAACAGCCAGAGAAGGGCTATTCCAGCCAGAACGACTGTGAGAGAGTTCTAGCCAAGCAGGAGCCCTGCTGACAACATCTGCTAGCTACTGCAGCAGAGAAAATGCAAGGTGACTTTGGAACTCCCCATCTGCGAAAGTAAAACAGAATTTCCACCATTGATTTTGAATTGAGGCTTGACCACAAGAAGCCTGTGACACTACATTCTTTTCAAGACAAAGAACATTCAGGCCTGCACCCTTGAAAGATTTTGTCCTGAAAAGCTTCTACAGGTTTTTTAAAATAACAAACTCGTTTACAACAATTAGACTGTAATTGCATGTTACCACTCTACTCACTATCTTCTCTTGTGTGTGTATATGTGTGTGAATGTGCGAGTGGGTGAAGTCGTGAACAGTTTTGGTCACTGTGTAAAAATAATATTTATCTTTCTTTTTTAACCTAATCATGTTGTTTGTCTATTTATTTGACCCTTAGAACACTCAGGGACTGAACCACTATTTATATAACACTGCAGTCAGTTGAGAGGTAAAAAGTGGAAGTCACCCATACCACTTCCCACATGTCCATAATAGATTCAGGCTTTTGATCCGCGATTTTGAAAATGTCAGATTGAATGAGTAATTAGGAAATGGGAGAAAAATTGATTCCTAAAATTGTAAAAAATTGAACCAGCAGGTTTTCTCATTTTTTCCTCTACAGTGCTAAAAATGAAAGACAAGACCACATTCAATGCTGAAGTGTTGGTAGAGCAGGGAGAAGTAATCTACGATACATTAAATGAATTAAGTATTGAGGATTTAAAAGCTGTAGCTACCCAGGTGGGAGTAATTTTCAAACAAAGAAACCTGAAATACTTGAGAATATAGCCAGCCATTTTAATCTTATCCCAAAACCAGAGGAAATAGGCTAGTCTGAAAAAATAGCCCTCGTTTGAATTCAATTGGAAACACAAAAATTGGAATTTCAAAAGAAAAAAAGAGGAAAGAAAGATGCAGTTGCAAATGAAAAAAGAGGAGTGAATTGCAAAGAGAGACAGCAGAAAGAAAGATGCAAAGAGAGGCAGCAGCAAGACAGTTTGAGTAAGACTGGCTGCAAGCACAAGGTGAGAATGCCACCAACCATTCCAATATTATCCCCAATTTGGAGCAAAGCTTTGATATTTTGAGACATTCAATAATAGTGCCAAAATTTAATGAGGAAGAGGTCAAGTCCTATTTCATCTCCTTTGAGAAAATAGCTACCGGGCTAAAATTGCCAAAAGAATATTGGAACCTCCTTTTATAAGGTGAATTGGTGGGGAGAGCTTGTGAAGCTCAATCCATGTTATCAGAAGAAAGCTGTTTGATCATGAACAGACTAAAACTACTATCTTAAATGTATGTGAGTTAGTCCCTGAAGCCTATTGGCAAAAGTTTAGAAATACCAGGAAAGATCTGCCCAAACCTTATTGAATTTGAAAGAGTTAAACACATGGCTTTCGCTGGCTGGATACGATCTCTCAAGTTAGACCTTGCATATGAAAATTTGAGATACGTGATTCTATTGGATTCTATTAAAGACAGTATTCCCATCAACATAAAGACTTATATTGAGGAACAAAGGGTCACAAGGTTGAGAGAAGCTGTTGCAATAGCAGACGATTAGGAGCTCACCCATAAATCCTTTTATCAAGGCAAATCCTTCCATAGTAATCTCCAGAGTTCCGGGAAGGACAGAAAGTGGGATAGTGAGAAAAGATGGGGTGCTGATGAAAGGGAAACTAAAAGTGAGAATGCAGGGAAACCTCCACAAGTCAAGAAAGGAAGTGCAGAGGGTAGGAATGTTTTCCACAGACCCATGTGTTCCCATTATAGCACAGCAGGGCATGTGAAAGCCGACTGCTGGAAATTGAAGGGGAGGTCAGTTAGTTTTGTGGGAGTTCACAAGGCTAGCCTAGAAAAGGGTGTCCCAGCAGGTAGTAAGGCGGACAAGTCTGTGGTCCTTACCACAGTGATGGACCTTCAAAGAATACTGCCATAAGTGTGACAGAAACATAAAAAATTCCTGAGGGTTATCAGGAGTTTGTTTTAAATGGAAAGGTGTCCCTGTACCCATCAGATGAGACAGGCAAGTCTCCACTGTCCTGCCCAGAGGCACCACTCAATCTTTAATGCTGGATAAAGGCATGACCTTTCCACTAGAGAGCTCACTAAAGGCAAAGGTTCTTGTAAAAGAAATTGAAGGTGGGTACATGTCTGTGTCCCTATATTGGGTCCACCTGCAGTGTGAATTAGTGTCTGGACCAGTTACATTTGGGATTGTTCCTAGTCTGCCTGTGGCCAGAATAGATTTGCTGTTAAGCAATGATTTGGCTGGAGTTAGGGCGATAACAGCCCCCAGTAGTCTTAGACCAGCCAAATGAGGCCAAGGAAACAGAATTAATACAGGAGGAAGTCCCTGGAATATTCCCTGACTGTATGGTAACCAGGTCCATGGCTGAACTAGCTCCACCAAAGCAGGCCGAGCCACTAATTCAGCCAGATAACTCCAAGATCTGGCTGGCATTTTTGGAAATTTAAGGGAGGAGAAGATGGTATATGGTAGGTTCTCTTTAATTGAAGCCCAGCAGGCAGACCCTTATTTAAAAAGAATAGAGCAGACCACCTGTTCTGAGGCAGAGGCAGAGAAAATGCCTGAATGTTATTACTTAAAAAATAATGAGGAAATGGAGTCCTCCACAGCAACTTGCAGAGGAGGAGTGGACAGTGCTCCATCAAATTACAGTCCCCCCTAACTATCATAGGGCGATTTTGAGGATTGCCCATAAAATCCCAATGGCTGGACACGTGGGTATCTGAAAGACCCAGGTCAGATAAGTCAACACTTTTACTGGCTTCAAATCCACAAAGATGTGGTTAAATTCTGCAGGACTTGCCATACCTGCCAGGTTGTTGGTAAATCACAACCTACAATCAAGCCAGCTCCACTAATCCCCATTCCTGCTTTCCAGGAACGCTTCAGCAGAGTTCTGGTTAATTGCATGGGACCCCTACTTAAAACTAGGACAGGTTACCAATACCTCCTAACCATCATGGAAATGGCCACCCGATTCCCAGAATCCATATCCTTGAGGAAAATTACAGCTAAAGCCGCAGTCGAAGGGCTGACCCAATTTTTCGTCCAATATGGACTGCCCAAAGAAATTCAGTCCAATCAAGGAACTAATTTCATATCCCAAATGTTCCAAGATGTCCTACATAGCCTTGGTATTGACCAGCTGAAATCTTCAGCATACCACCCACAGTCACAAGGGGCTCTGGAACGAAACCATCAAACCCTGAAAACCATGATCAGGGCAAATTGTTGTGACTACCCCCATGATTGGGATAAAGGAGCTACTTTTTTGCTATTCACGACCAGAGATTCACCAAATTAATCCACAGGCTTCAGCCCATTTGAATTGTTTTTTGGACATGAAGTGAGAGGCCCCCTGAAATTTATCAAGGAAAAATTCCTAGATCAAAGAGAGGAAACCTCATTGCTAAATTATGTATTCACTTTTCGTGAGACACTTTTTAAAGCCTGTGCTGTAGCAAAAGAACACCTAAAAACATCTCAGCAAAATATGAAAAGGCAGGCAGCTCGAGAATTTAAACCACGGGACCAAGTTCTAGTACTGCTACTATTACAGGGTGAACCCCTAAAAGCCAGATTCAGCAGCCCATATGGTGTAGGGGAAAAAAATCAGTGAAATGAACTACCTAATTAACACAACAGACTGGAGGAAAAAGCAAAGACTATACCGTATAAATATGCTTAAAAAAAAAACACAGTCGGGAACCAGACAGACCAATAAGTTTATGCCAGGCAGTGAGAACAGTGGAGAAGGACAACAGCAGTGAAGACGAAGTAAGGGAGGAAGGGAATCCAGCAAATTCTCAGGTTGGACCCCCGACTGTAAAACTTTAAGGAAACTAGATGCCATATTTGTCTAGCTATCTGACCAACAGAGAAAGGACCTAGAAACACTGCTAAGGAAATTTGAGGAAGTTTGCAAGGGCAAACTAGGTTGTACCTCTCTAACTGTACACAATGTAAACGTAGGAGAGACCCCATCTATAAAACAAAACTCTTATAGGCTGTGCCCCAATAAAATTGGCTCAGGCCCATCAAGAAATACAATATATGCTGAACAATGATTTAATTGAACCCAACCAAAGCAGCTGGAGTTCACCCATTGTACTAAACCTCAAACCTGCTGGATCAACCAGACTTTTTATTGATTACTGCAAATTTAATGCAGTAACCCGTACAGACTTATACCCAATCCCCCCGTATTGAGGACTGCTCCACCTACATTAGTAAAATGAATTTATTGAAAGGATGCGGGCAACTTCCCATGACCACCCAAGAAAAAGAAATTTCAGCATTTGTCACCCTGATGTCTTATTTCAATGTAAAGTAATGCCATTTGGTTTAAAGAACCAAAGAGCTTTCCTGTGCTGTAATTTTCTTTGTTCTTTGTTCTTTGTAGAATGCCCCAGCAACTTTCCAAAGACAAATGAACCAGGTGGTAGCTGGTTTAAACATACGAACATACGAATTAGGAGCAGGAGTAGGTCACTCAGCCCCTCAAGCCTACTCTGACATTCAATAAGATCATGGCTGATCTGATTGCAACGTCAACTCCACATTCCCACTTACCACGATAATCTTTCACCAACTGGCTGACCTGTTTACATTGATACCAGGGAAGACTACTTGAACCATTTAAGGGAACTCTTTAAGGGTTTACAGAAAGCTCACCTCATGGCCAATTTAGCAAAGAGTGAATTTGCTAAAGCTAAAGTAAACTACTTGGGGCACATGATAGGCCAAGGTCAAGTGTTGCTAAGGGCAGCAAAAGTGCAAGTCTTGGTAGATTTCCCCATTGCCAAAACGAAGAAGGAAATCATGGGATTCCTGGCAATGTGTGGTTTTTACCGAAAATTCATTCCCAACTTCAGCAATTTAGTTGCACCATTAACTGACTTATTATAGAAAAATGTAAGAGTAGTGTGGTCAGAGTGGTGGCAGTTGACTGTCAAAAAGTTGAAGGCGATTTTCGCAAATGACCTAGTATTGGCAGCCCCAAATTTTAACAAGCCCTTTAAGATGGCTATTGGTGTCAGTGATGCCGGAGTAGGAGCAGTCTTACTCCAAGATGACAATTCAGGCTTCGAGAGGCCAATTGGATGTTTCTCAAAAAAAACTGAATGAACACCAAAGAAAATAAAAGAAAATATTCTACAATAGAGAAAGAGGCATTAGGACTCCTACAAGGCCTTCAACATTTCAAAGTTTATACAGCTAATGGACACAGAAAAATTCAAATTTATACTGACCACAACCCGCTCACATTTCTGGAAACATTCAAAGTTAAAAATGCCAGACTGTTCCAATGGAGTCGTTCTCCAGCTGTTCAACTTGAAAATTGTACATATAACTGGGAAGAACAACATTAATGCTATCGCAGAACCAGAATATAAACATTGTCCTACCAGAGATGTGTAAAGAATTTATGACTGAAAGCCTGAGGAGTGTATGGGATCAATGTCTGCAAATGTGCGCTATCCTATGTCTTACTTTCTTTCTTTCTGAAAAACAAGAAACAACAAAAAATGAAATATCAAGGAATTTAAATTTTTCCCTTTTTGTGTGATCATGGAGGGAACAGTGATGAAATATGAAATGCACTGGAGGAATTATGAAATAAAAGTCAACTGTTGAATGGAACTACAAAATATTAACATATTTGTGCCACAGACAAAATGAAGTAGAAGTCAGGTGACCCCCTCCTGTACTATCAGTAAACATGATTGTCTGTTGAAGATGAACCCATTATCCACATCTGAATTAGTTTTGGGGAAAACACTTGAAATGGAAAATAGCCCATTCCATGCTAACAGCTCCCATCTGCAGGAATGGAGCCAACAAAGACTTTTGCAGAAAGACTGACTCTGAAGCCAACGCCAAAACAATAGGTGTGAAATAACACCTATTTATCAAAATGGACCAAATTCAGATACCATCATGTAATAATGGTTCCCATATCCTGGAACGTTGAATGAATCACCCCGGGGAGACAGCCCTTAGTCACCTGACTGGCACCCCAATCTGACAAGTTTTTACCTTAAAAGTTATCTCTCTGCAGAGAGCGAGGCAGAACATCCAGAGAAGGGCTTTTCTAGCCAGAACAACTGTGAGACAGTTCCAGCTAAGCAGGAACCCTGCTGACAACATAATTTAACTGCTATAGCATAGAAATTGCCAGTTGTCTTTGGACCTCCCCATCTGTGAATGTGAGCCAGAATTTCCACCATCAGCTTTGGATTGAGGCTTAATTGCAAGGAGCCTGTGACACTTCATCCATTTCAAGACAAAGAACATTCAGGCCTGCACTGTTGAAAGATTTCCCCCTGAGAAGCTTCGAAAGATTTTTAAAACAACAAATTTCTTTTCAACAATTGGACTCTAACTGCATGCTATCACTTACTCTCTATCTTCTCTTGTGTGTGTATATGTGTGAGTGGGTGATGTCATGAACAGTTTTTGGTTATTGTGTAAAAATAAACATTCATCTTTCTTTTTTAAACCTGTTGTTTGTTTTTGTCTATTTATTTGACCATTAAAGCACTCAGAGACCAAAACACTATTTTTCAAACACTATCTGCAGTAAGTTGTGAGGTAAAAAGTGGAAGTCACCTGCACCACTTCCCACCTGTCCATAACACTGTAAAAGCTTTTTCGGTCAATGCTACCTCAGGGGAACATTTCTCGGAATTTGTTGTTCACAAATATGTATCAACATTTGTTTTAAGAAGTAATATCCATCTTGCTTACTATACTTGGATTCACACCATGTCCATACTTCAAACAAAAAAGTATTTGGTACTAATGTATGACATTTTGGTTTGTGAACTTGTATATGCTAAAACTGCCAATAATATTTCAATCAACATCGACCGGGACATAAATGTAAAATTGTGTTGACAAGCCTTGCATGCATTACCGTCAGCACATACTGTACACATTGAGGTGAATTTTACAGAACCCTCCAATGTCTGGGGGCATGGCTTGGGGCCCGGAAAATGGCTCCCGGAGAGGCCCGCTATGGGCTTCGACACCGGGAAGGCCTCGCCCATATTGGCAGCGGCGGCGAGGCCTCATGGCAGCCACTCCCCACCCACCCCCCCCAGCCCCCCGCTATTTGGTGGTAGGATCAATATTTAACGATGCTAATTTATTTAAAGTGATGAATTTAATACTTACCTGCTCACACCGTCGATCCCAGTGCGATATTCATGCCGGCAGCTGGCACTCCCAGTCTGGAGATCCGATGCGGGACACTGGTGGGGAGGCAGAACAGATAAGTATTTCAGTGCGGCAGTTGGGGGTAGCGGGGATGTAGAGGATAGTGGGAAGGGGTTGAAGTGAAAAGTTCATAAACTTTGGGGGAGGAAAGGTCAGGTACACAAGGTAAGTATTTTGGAGGAGGGGGGTGAGAGCAAAGAATGAACTGTATGGTCATGTGGGGTGTGCGGATGGGAAAGGGACGAGAAACATTAAGTTAATTTTTTTAATACAGTTTAAAAGGCCTATATCTTTAACTCTGTAAACTAAACTGAAGGATTCGAAGCCCTTTAAAAATGGTGTCGGCACCTACACAATGGCACCTGACACCGGGGACGGGGACAGACCACCCGCCCTCTCCACGTCATTGCAGGGGAGGGGGGGGGTCCACCCCGGTCATGTAAATGAGCCACTGCATTTAATATCACGGCAGCTCCACGGAGTAAAGCCCGCGTGTGAGGGCCGCCATTTTTTATGGCCGCCAATTCAAATAGTTCCCAATAGCTCCATTTCTAGAATTTTTGCTGGGGGATAAATGTCGAGCTAAAAATCTGAAGTCATCCAGCAATTATGAGAATAATTCCAGAGTTTGGTCAAATTTCTATTAGTTCAAATCACCCATTCAATGGCAAAGTTGATGCGGCATCTGCAAGTTTCTGAAGATTCCACTGCAGCCACCATGTTGCTTGACAATCCCTGCGCAGTGAACTCAAGTGCAGTCATTCCATTATCACAACAACAACAATAACAACTTGCATTATATGTTGTAAAACATCTCAAGGTGTTTCACAGGAGTGTTATTAAACAAAATTTGACAGCAAGCCAGATAAGGAAATATTAGGACAGGTGAAGAAAAGCTTGGTCAGTGGTAGATTTGCAGGAACATGTGAAAGAAAAAGAGAGGTATAGAGGTGGAAAGGATTAGGGAGGGAATCCAGAGGTTAGGGTCTAGGCAGCTGAAGGCACACAATCCATACACCTCCAAAATTATGCACCATAGAATTGAGATTTGTACACCTCCAGAGTTGAGTCTTGGACTGTCCAACTTCTGATGTAATACATTCTGGAACTGAACATTTGGCTGTTATATAAGCAATTACTGCTCCAATATAAATGCAATCAGGACATGGTCTCTTGATCTACATGTATCAGAGACCTATAATTGTAACCCAATAACATCTCTTCTTCTTACACTGATGGTCGTATTTCTGCACCATGCAAATGTATGGGGTGGTATACATGTTACAATGTGTAGTTGTAGGTATCTGAAACTCTTTGATATATGCGCTCCCAGCACATGAGACTAGGTGATGGAAGTCTTGCCTTATAAACAATATCTATATTCATAATATAGTTTGTTCAAAGAGGAAACTAGGTGATGAAGTTGTTAGCATACTTTGTTTTCACTTGTGAGATCTGAATTTAGATCCATCGCAAACTGCTAGAATTAAAATCTTCTTTCTTTGTAATAGGAATGCCAGCTTAGTTCAGTGGCAACACTCCCACCTCAGATTCAGAAGATTCAAGCTCCTTTACTGCCTGAGCATTTGATTTATACTGGCATGTCAGTGCAAATTGAGACATTGCTGCATTGTTGGGGTAGCAGCAGGTTGGGACTTTTTTCTGAAGGAAAGAGAAGACTTAGCGATGACCTGATAGAGGTCTTTAAAATTATGAATAGGTTGGACAGGGTAGATTTGGAGAGAATATTTCCACTTGTGGGAGAGTCCAAAACCATAACAACAGGTAATAATATATCTAATAGGAAAATAAGGAGAAATTTCTTTACTCGGAGTGTTAGAATATGTAAATTACTACCACAGAAAGTAGTTGAGGCAAATAGCTTAAATGCTTTTAAAAGGAAACTAGGCAAGTACCTGAGAGGAAAGGAAATAGAAAGATAATACTAAAAGACAAAGATGAGGTTGATGGAATGGGAGGAGATTCATGTGGAAAGTAAACACCAACAAAGACTCGTTGGACCAAGCAACCTGTTTCTGTGTTATATATTCTATGCAATTCTATGTAATTGTTGGAGATGCTGTTAAATATAGGCCCTGTCCATCTATTTAGGTAGATGTAAAAGATCTGATGGCACTTCTTGAAGAAGGGCAAGGAAATTCCTTTGGTATCCTGGCTACATTTATGACTCAACCAATGAGTTATTTGCTGTTTGTGGGAACTTGCTGTTTGCAAATTAGCTGCTGTGTTTGTCATAAAAACAACAGTGACTTCAAAAATAATTTTGTGGCTGTGAAGTGCTTTGGAATATTCTTGTAAGAAATGCACGTTCATTCTTAATGTTGTCCAATAAAACTGCTACCATTTTTTTCTTTCAACTTGCTTTACTAGAAACTTATTGACAATGCAATTTTCAGCATTCATAACAAAACAAATGAATTGATAGCTCAAATAAATATGTATGATCTGATAGCCATTACAGAGACATAGCTGTAAGATGACAAAGGCTGGAACCTGAATATTCAAGGATATATGACATTTCGGAAGGACAGAAAACTAGGAAAAGGTGGAAGGATATCTCTGTTAATTAAGGATGACATTAGTACAATAGAGAGAGGTCACCTTAGTTCTAAAAATCAAGATGTAGAATCAGTTCCGGCAGAGATAAGAAATAGTAAAAGTAGGAAGTCACTTGTGGGAGTAGTTTATAGGCCCCCTAACTGTAACCACACTATAGGACGGAGTATACAGGAAGAAATAGTGGGGGCTTGTGAGAAAGGTACGGCGAAAATCATGGGTGATTTTAATCTACATATAGATTGGACAAATCAGATTGGCAAAGGTAGCCTGGGTGATGAGGTCATAGAGTGTTTTCAGGACAGTTTCTCAGAGCAGCATGTTCTAGAGCCAACCAGAGAACAGGTTATTCTAGATCTGGTAATGTGTAACAAGACAGGATTAATTAATGAACTCATAGTAAAGGCACCCCTAGGTAGTGGTGATCATCATGTGACTGAATTTTGCATTCAGTTTGAGGATGAGAAGAGTGGATCTAAAACTAGGGTTTTAGACTCAAATAAGGGCAATTATGAAGGTTTGAAGACGGAGCTGGCTAAAGTAAACTGGGAAATTAGGTTAAGGGATAGGTCAGTAGAGATGCAGTGGCAAACATTTAAGGACATATTTCATAACACTCAGCAAAGATGCATTACAGTGACTAAGGAAGTTCAAGATAGTATCAAATTGAAAGAAAAAGCATACAATTCAGCGAAGAGTACTGGCACATCAGAAGATTGGACAGAATGTAAAAAACAGCAAAGAATGACTAAAAGAATAATGGGAGAGAAATTAGAGTATGAGAGAAAGATAGCTAGAAATATAAAAACAGATAGTAAGAGTTTCTACAGGTATTTAAAAAGCAAAAAAGTAAGTAAAGTGAGTGTTGGTCCTCTCGAGAGTGAGTCCAGGGAGTTAATAATGGAAAATAAGGAAATGGCAGAGGAACTGAATGGATTTTTTACATCTGTCTTCACTGTAGAGGATACAAATAACATCCCAGAAATAATTGTGATACAAGAGTTGAAAGGGAGGGAGAAATTTAAAACAATTACCACCACCAGGAAAAGGGCAGTGAGAAAATTATTAAAACTAAAAGCTGACAAGTCCCCAGGTTGTGATGGACTTCATCCTAGGGTCTTAAAGAAGTGGCTGCTGAGATAGTGGATGCATTTAATCTTAATTTTCCAAAAGTATGCAGGTACAGCAAGTGATTAAGAAGGCAAAAGCAATGTTGTAGTTTATTGCAAGGGGAATGGAATATAAAAGTAGAGATAAAAACAAGAAACACTGGAAATACTCAGCAGGTCTGGCAGCATCTGTGGAGAGAGAAGCAGAGTTAACATTTCAGGTCAGTGACCCTTCTTCAGAACTGGTCACCGACATGAAACGTTAACTCTGCTTCTCTCTCCACAGATGCTGCCAGACCTGCTGAGTATTTCCAGCGTTTCTTGTTTTGATTTCAGATTTCCAGCATCCGCAGTATTTTGCTTTCATAAACGTAGAGATGTTCTGCCACAGTTGTACAGGATGTTGGTGAGACCATATCTAGAGTATTGTGTACAATTTTGGTCTCCTTACTAAGAGAGGATATAATTGCATTGGAAGCAGTTCAGAGAAGGTTCACTTGACTGATTCCTGGGATGAGAGGATTATCTTATGAGGAAAGGTTGGACAGGTTGCATCTGTATTCATTGGAGTTTGGAAGGATGAGGGCTGATCTTATTGAAACCTATATGATCCTCGGGGACTTGACAGGGTGGATGTGGAAAGGATGTTTCCACGTGGGAGAGACTAAAACTAGGGGACATAGTTTAAATATAAAAAATAAGGGGTCTCCCACTTATGACAGAGATTAGGGAAATTTTTTTCTCCCAGAAGGTCATGAGTCTGTTGAACCCTCTTCCTTGGAGAGCGGTGGAGGCAGGGTCATTGAATATTTTTAAGGCAGAGGTAGACAGATTCTTGACAAAAAAAGGGAGTCAACGGGTGTCAGGGGTAGGCAGGAAAGTGGAGTTGAGTCCACAAACATATCAGTCACGTTCTTACGGAATGGCGGAGCAGACTCGAGGAACTGAATAGCCTACACCTGCTCCTAGTTCGTATGCTCTAATCTAATCTAATCTAATCTAATAATATTATCTTTTAGTTTGTCTATAGGGTCCAGTGCATTTCCATTGGTTTATGATCTGGGTTTCAACATTTTTCTTGTTTCATATGCATTTAGATATCTTTATTAATGATAATTTCAAAATCTGAGTAAAACATTTAATGCTCAATCAACTTAATTTGTGAGCTAATGTCTGTCAAGTTTAGATTTTCACTTGCCATCCAGTTTCAAAATTGCACTTGCCTTGAGTAGGTTTCACATGGCCTCTGCATTATTGTTTGGTTTCACTAGCTATTGTGTTGACATGGCCAGTATTTCATGACTATGTGGACAGAAACATAGAAATATCTTGCTTTTGTACACAAAAACTGCTGGTTTTGGTGAGGAACCTGATCATTTATTGACTTACTATTAAATGTGCAATGTAATCTTTTTACATACTTCACAGGAACATTTGGCTTTGCTGGAATAATCACTTCATGCTGTCTGGGAACTGCAATTGCCTTTGGCATTATCAACCAATTGAAGGTCATTGTATTGCAGTGTTACACGTTTCTCAGATATAGACAGAAAACCAGTCTTAATATAGGAATTTATATTTCCTTGAAAAGTTCATATCGAGTAAGATGTAACATATAATAAATGATCAACACCAAGTGCAGTGACCGAACTCGGATCATGAAATATGAAAATATGGATTTTAGGCACTAACATTGTCTGTTTAATAGTTGGAACTTTACAGATAAAAGCAACCATTTTTAAAATTGATGTTCATTATATCTTTAACAGTATTGCTAATAGCACCCAACTTCACACTGTTTCCATGTTCCCATGAACTTATTAGAGTGGTTATATTTGCATAGATGAATTACCTCATTCCTGGAGCCTGCTATCTATTTTCTTTGATTATAAATTCTCTGCTCACAGTGATGAACTTTACTGCAATGGATATTTTAAATGGGAGTTTCAACAGCTTCTATTCTCTTATCTCTTTCTATATTTTCAGGTGTTAGATGAGTTGATAAGTTCAGATATTGTTAGGATATTGTTCTTTTTTTCAGCAATTCAATCATCCCTGTGAAAGAACTAAGATGTGAAATGAACTACCTGTAGCATTTTCCATCCGTTAAAAATAATAGGATGTCACACTTCACGCAGGGGCCAGGAGGAGCAAGAGTGCCCTCTGCCTGCCCCATGCCCACTGTTCTACAAGCTCAGTGCCCAGCCCTGCCTGAACTGCCCTCTATAGGAACTATCCAATTTCCTGCTCTCCCACAGTTGGCGAGCTCTGCCCATTGGGCATCTGCAGCTCGCTGGCTACATTCAAACGAGGCCTGAACCTGAAAATGGTTCAGGCTGGCTGATGCTGGCTTCAGTTTGAGGGTGAGGACTATCGGCCAACTTCATATTGTTTTGGGCAGGTCAAAAATCCAGCCCTCTCAATATGCCACTACGTGCTGTTACATACTTTTGCTGCTTTTTTGTTGTTCATCTATCTACATCTACAAATGCTGTTTTGAGGGGTAATTGTCTGATTGTAGGCTTGTATCTAAGCTTTCTGATTGATTGAGTATAGACTTATGTCCCATTTCTCTAATTGGTTCACTGATTCTCAAATTAGAAACCTACGCCCCGGTTTTAGCACAGTAGTCATGCGGGTGAGTACAAAGCAGCTAGCATTCTTTCCCATGCTCAGCTGCGTGAGACCCGGGAAAATTTAACTCCTGGGCCTCATCTGCATAGGCCCCATCAGCATTCCACCAAAAACTGGAATGAGGCGGCAGCTGGTCAGCAAGCAGGAGTGCAACATCGCGTAGCAGGATGCCGCCACAATGGACCAAAGAAAAGGTCTCCAGCTCTAAGATAAGTGACTGTAAGAGGGATTATAGAGTGCCATGATGTCGGGAAAGCGTTGAAGCCTGGTCCAGTGACAGGGGAGGCCTAAACGTTCCTTGTGGGCCCCCCAGGAGCACTCATACGTTTCCTGGACTCACAAAGAAAGCAAAGCAAAGGAAAAGCACTTACGTTTTTGAACCTATTCTAACTCCAACTTCACTCCTGTGATGTTGGACTGGTGGGAATGCCACAATGGTCTCCTTGTGCAGACACCTGGTCAGAATAACAGTGCGGCCCAGATTACATCATCAGATCTGTGTATTTAAAGAGGGGTGCCCTGAGTGCCCCTCGAATCAGAACAGCAGATTAAAATTGCAACCTTCAGGAAAACAGCAGGACCTCAGCAGTTAGATCTTGTGGCTGATCATGTTCCGCCTAATGGGCAACGTTAAAATCACTCCTCTAGAATATACTAGGGGGCAAAATCTGTCCATTTTTATTGGATTTTAAAATTCTTATCCTTGTGTTCAATTCCCTCCATGGCATTTCTGTCCCTATCTCTTCCAGCCCAACAACTCTTCGAGATCTCTGTGCTCCTCCACTTCTGGTCTATTTTGCAACTCCGGTCCTTCTGCTGCTTAAGCCCAAAGCTCTGGCATGCCCAACCTAAACCTCACCATCTTACTACCTCTTTCATCTACTTTGTCACTCTTTAAAACATACTTCTTTGGCTAAGTTTTTGGTCACCAAAAACTGTTTTATCTTTTTATTTGGCTCAGCATCAAATTTTGTCTGACAATGCGCCAGTGAAATCTTGGGATGTTTTTACTACATTAAAGGCACTATATAAATGCAAGTTGCTGTTGTTGAATGTTTTTCACATTAATTGGATACTGGGAAAATATTTTTGTCAGCGTTTCAGCCATCATTACAGTTTTATGCTCCACCGTGATCTAACAAATATGGACAAACAAAGAATGTTAATTTATCACCACAGGTGACCTATCAACTCTTCTACTTGATAACTCACCACCATCAGTGTAAGACTCTTAACAGGGGGTCTTATTTTGCTCTCAGGTCCTGACCCCGTACTGAGTATCAATGGCACAAAACAAACTTTGGATACAATTTCCACTTTATGTGGAACACCTTTATTAACTCACCAAGCAATAGTATACGCTTACAACACCAGTTGCTTAGTGGACCCGTGTAAAGGAGCTTGTTCCCGGGTGGTCAGGTCCGCTGAATGAGCTCTTCCACATGACTTCCTGTAACTGACCAAGTCATACTTCTCGGCTGCAGCAACAATGTCCTTGTGAGCTGTGGCTTTATACCCCTTTCTGACCCTGGTCCCTCGACATATAAGGTAATGTTTTGAATTGGGTCATCCGATTGAGTTTCAGTACCTTATCAATCCCATCATGACTAGGCAAGACTGCCTGCATGAAGTCATATCCTGCTCTCAGTAGGGGGCGGGGTCTTAGATGCATACCACCCATGGATGTGATATCTGCATCTTGATTATGCAAGAAGGAAACTATTCACATATATTTCAAAAGGCCATTGTCCATGAGAGTGGTTATAGACAGGCTGTTTGATGTTGTAACAGCCCAGGCTACCACATCAGTGGTATGTCCGGACTTTTAGATTTAGAGATACAGCACTGAAACAGGCCCTTCGGCCCACCGAGTCTGTGCCGACCATTAACCACCCATTTATACTAATCCTACACTAATCCCATATTCCTACCACATCCTCACCTGTCCCTATATTCTCCTACCACCTACCTATTCTAGGGGCAATTTATAATGGCCAATTTACCTATCAACCTGCAAGTCTTTTGGCTGTGGGAGGAAACCGGAGCACCCGGAGGAAACCCACGCAGACACAGGGAGAACTTGCAAACTCCACACAGGCAGTACCCAGAATTGAACCCGGGTCGCTGGAGCTGTGAGGCTGCGGTGCTAACCACTGCGCCAGTGTGCCACTTGTTTGTCTGTCTGCGTGTATGTGGGGGTCCTTGTTCAGTTACACTGTCTTTTATTTTTAAAAAGTCCAATATGAACCCCAGCGATGATGTCTTCAGTCAGATTCTTCTCCCTTCGTTCCGATGTCCTCCGCCTCCATATTCTTACCACTTGGCGAGCCCCACACGCTGGTCCATACCACAACTGGTTACATTCTACTTATGAACAGAAATGAAAGAAATATTAACAAATGCCTCATAGCACAACAAAAATACAGGAGATATCCACAAGGCATTCCCTCAGCTGTAATCTGCCACTCACTCTCTGGACTGTTTACCACTAAATCCTTGTACCTCTTAGTCTGTTACAGTTCTTATCTTTAGCCTGTCACTTATTCCCCTTAGACTTGCCCTCCTTTTTATTGTGCCCTCTGTTGCTCATCCCATGAGAGATATACTAGTATTAATAAATTAAAATAAAAGGAAACTACCATAAAGGAAGAACTAGTGTCTATGTATCACCTCTTATGATGTCCCAAAGTGCTTTACAGTGAATAAACCACTTTTGAATTGCCGTCTTTGTTGTAATGTATGGAACCATGTTGAGCAATGTGCACACAGCAAGATCCCATAAACTGCAATCAGATTACAGTTGTTATTCTCCAGTTTTTAGTTATAGCTTCTGAATTACTTTTTTGAAATATTGCTTAAAGCCTTTTAAATTTCTTAATTAATTGGTTTGAAAATTCTATAGAATATTCCATCTGGCTCAGGTGTTTCTATCGCTTCTTCACTAAATGTCCCCTTATTATAGAGAGGTAGTTACTTGTGAGGTATCAGTGACTTTTATGTCTTTTATGTCTGCTCATTCTCTCCCTCTTCTGACATGTTATCTTATTACAATGGTAAAAAAATAACCCTGGCAACTGCAGTATTAAGAACATCAGCAATGATGTTGAAAAACTAAATAAGGAACCAAGGAATCTTTAAAAAGGATAAAGAATCGATCCCCTATGTAAGATTCAGGCCCAAAACTTTGTCTGCGTTTTGCTATGCTGGATGCCCCTGACCAATTAAATCCTGAAATTCTTGGCAGCATCCATTGATGCAGAAAGGAAGCCTTGAACCAGAGACCCAGAACTGCTACAATGATGTATCTTTATTCATCAAAGACAGAGTCAGAGCTGTCAGTTTCTGCCAACGTTTTCACACCATCAATGATTTTGGAAGGGTTGAGCATTTTTTTGCAAAGGACCATTGCTGATTTTAATGATGACGTGACATAAAGAAACATCTCAAGCATTCAACTCATGAGGAGCATTTTCAAATGGACTCAGCACATTGAGATCAGCACCCGAACAAAAGCAAAACATTGTGGATGCTGGCAATCTGAAATAAAAGCAGAAAATGCTGGAAATACTCAGTAGGGTACGCAGCATCTGTGGAGAGAGAAATAGAGTTAATGTTTCAGGTTCATGACCTTGCAACAGAGTGTTATCAGTTCATCAGTTCCAAAGTTGTGATGTTCAGTGTGCTATTTTTTGCTTTATTAAGGTGGTTCAGAATCAGGTGGTTTTCAGTGACACCTAACAAGCAATCTGTTAGGGTATCTTTAACAGAATGGTGAAAATGACAGCAGATATTCCCTCCCTTTCATCTCACAACTTTTGACAACAAAAAAAGTGATAAATTGTTGGAATAAATTCACTCTGTGCATCATTTGTATCACTTGCTTGATTTTGTTAAAAGAATGCTTTTCAAGTAAGGTAATATAAATCTATGCCATAATCTGCAGTAGGATTCTGAACGTAAGGGAGCTGAAATTGGTCTGCGCCAACAGTGTGAACGGGACTTGTAGTAAATCGCCAGGTTTTTTTTAACCACGCCTAATCTTCTTTCCTCTGAAATTCATAGAACGATAGTTGAAAATCTTTTTACAGACTAGTTTCACTGTTTGCTTGGTTTGAAATGAAAAATCTTGATAATATTTTCCAAATTGGCTATGAGCCAGTTTTGCACTACCCAATATCACCCCCAATATCTTTCAAAGTATAAGAAGAGAAATTGGTGAACAAATTCACTTATTGTGCTATCAGGGAAAGCTACCCATTAGAAGCACTGTCCCTGGTTCATTATCAGTAGTAAGGTGCACCAGTAGCACCTGATCTTTTTGATGCAGTTATTAACCTTAGTTTTGACAGCTTTATATGCGGTAGAAACATTTGTGTGGCTAAATGATCGCTGAAAGGTAGTTTTTACACTTGGTTGCAAAACGAAATGCATAACAACTTTTGACAACATGCATTGTCAACAATTAAGTAGTGTTGAAAATCTAGGGCAATCACATCCTTCATTAAAAATGTAACAGATTTAGAGAAATGGTTGTAGCATGTTCATTTAGTCGATCCATTTTAAATTTTATTTTTGTTCTTCAAAGGTCACAGCAGAGAGAATTTTATAGCTATTATTACTTTAGTATACAACACTATGTAAGAATTTTAAAACCCTGTGGATTTTATGTTCAATGGTTCAAAGCTGACTCCATATTGCTAACAGTTATGATTTTGTTTAAGCTTAAGTGAAACTTTATTTATTACAGTATTCGAGCAGCAGTTTGCAAAAGCACAATTGAGAATCATATTACCCATTATTGTCCTTTGTGTTGAAGGCGTTGCCCAGCCCCCATTCCTTCTACTCACATACACGTCTACACTTGCCTGGTGTCCTTCCTGGCCCTTCTGCACCAAGAGTGCCCCAAACCTTTTACGATATACCAAAACAACTGGAACTACAGAAAAATTCATCCAATCATGTATCTTGCATACCCCTCATTCGACCCAATCATGGGCCATGGGCCTCCCTTATCTGCTTTTTATCCTTCACACAAACTTTTTCTGTGCCTGTTTTCTATTTTCCTGGTGATGACACAACACAGGACCTTGAGGACATGAGTTCTAACTGTAAATAAAATCTAGCATTAAACATACTTTTCCCTCACTATAACAGAGGAGAAATATCAAATTAATAAAACCAAACTAAATTATGAAAAACTATAAACTCGCAATCTTTTTATTAAAATACAGTCTACAAAGGTTAATACTGACCTTTGTAAAAGGAAATTATAGGTAGTTACATTTCAACAACTCACAAAACTTCTAACATTCCCACAGACGCAAAGGGTTGAGATAAAAACTGTAGACAATTCTTGTTCCCATCCCTCACTTTCCAAGCAATAGTAAGTGTATTTTTGCAATAACAGGGCCAATTGTGATACAACCCTGCTCTGCAGTCAGCAGAAATTCCAAGGCAGTGTGTTTCTTCAAAACCAAGCTTTTAGAGAAAGACTTAGGGTCATTTAACTCTTGTGATGCCTGATCCCTCAGAATACCTTCATAAGGCCGTATAGTTGCAGTCGCTCCTCACTCAATCTTATTTCAACCTGCTGCAGGAGGCCCACCAATTCTAATTTATCAGCACATTGATCAATTACATACATTTCAAGCAACAGATCATGATACAGGCAAAGAAAATCATAATACAATGTACAGGAAGCTACAGTTTACTATATCATCAATAATTCATGGATTTAAAGATTCTTTAACTCCCCCTTTACCCATATCCATTTTGTGGAAACTTTTTTCTAAGTATTAGTTCTCCCTTGCTCACAATTGCCCCAGTCGTTATTCCATGGCCTTCTCCACTTGAACTTCAGTTTCAATCCCTGTCAATGTTATCATGTGTTTACCCTATGCTGATTGTTTCAAAGTCAGTTTCTCTATGGAGTATGTGTCAGTTCCCCAATGATTTAAAAAGTTGTCTCACTCTCCTGAGGTGCACTTCAAAAAGTCCTTTCCTTTCCCTCATTTTTTTTATTCATTCAGGGGATGTGGGTATTGCTGCCGTGGCCAGCATTTATTGCCCATTTCTTTTTGGAGAAGGTGCTTAAGTGCCTGACACTTGAGTGGTGCAAATGTTGCATGCCTCTTATCAGCTCAAGTCTGAATGTTGTCCAGGTCTTCTTGCAAATGGGCACAGACTGCTTAATTATCTGAGGAACTGCAAATGAAACTGAGCACTGTGCAATCATCAGCAAACATCCCCCCTTTTGACCTTATGATGGAGGGAAGGTCATTGATAAAGTGTCAGAAGATGGTTGGGCCGAGGACACTACCCTGAGGAGCTCCTGCAGCAACGTCCTGGGGAGATGCATTGACATGTTTCTTATGAGCCACAGGGGAGATGCACTAATGTAGCCACACTTCAGAATGTAGTGCGAAAATATGGGCATGCCAGTGCATTTGGGAAAGTAAATGAACAGTTGCCAGAATGTTGTGTATTTTCACTCTTTGGCTCTGCCAAACTTACAGTGAAGTGCTGTTAAGATGCATTGTAAGGCAACATTGCAAAATTAAGTCAAGTGTCAGTACACTCACCTTAGCAATCATTTGGAATCCAGCAAATTTCTTCTTTACATACTCCCAGAACCTGACCACAGGTGGAACTACATTAACATTTTCTTCATCTCCATTCACCTGCACTTGTACTATGCCTCAATGGGAGTGCCCCACTGCTCCAAAAAAGATGACCCTTCTCTCTAGCTCCTCTTGCAGCAGAACTTCCAAAGCTACATTCTGGAAAGGTGCCATTGTTCATCCTGGTCTTGTTGCAGCCATGTCATACCTTCAGTAACAGTACAGCTTTAAGGCCCTGTGAGCAATTTTTGCCAGATCCCATTGCTTTACGCACTGTGTAGTAGGAGCATTGTGATATTTTGCTAATGACATTATAGCACAAGGTCATCTCACAGAGTGACAGGCACATGCATCACCCAAAAAGTAGCAGTCCCACTTGTCTCAGCACCAGGACTGCATTATTAATTGCTCCCATATTAAGATTTGATACTTAGTTTGGGTTATATATGGTACTAACAGTACTTTAGTATGCAAGGTGATGTCAGCAATATTAATTTTATTTATTTAGAGATACAGCACTGAAACAGGTCCTTTGGCCCACTAAGTCTGTGCCGACCATCAACCACCCATTTATCCTAATCTTACACTAATCCCATGTTCCTACCACATCCCCACCTTCCCTATACTCCCCTACCACCGACCTCTACTAGGGGCAATTTACAATGGCCAATTTACCTATCAACCTGCAAGTCTTTGGCTGTGGGAGGAAACCGGAGCACCCGACGAAAACCCACGCGGTCACAGGGAGAACTTGCAAACTCCGCACAGGCAGTACCCAGAATTGAACCCGGGTCGCTGGAGCTGTGAGGCTGCAGTGCTAACCACTGTGCCACTGTGCCGCCCCAAAACGAAGTCCCACCGCGATGGAGGACCTCACCATCCTCCTCCAACCCCTTGCCACTGTTGCCCAGCTGGGTGGGACTGCTCTCACCTGGTTCCATTTTTATCTATTTAATCATAGCCAGAGTATCATTTGCAGTGGCTTCTCTTCCTGCTCCTCCACCATTACCTCTGGTGCCCCCCAGGATCTATCCTTGGCCCCCTCCCATTTCTCATCTACATACTAGCCCTCAGCGACATCATCCGAAAGCACAGTGTTAGTTTTCACATGTATGCTGACGACACTGAGCTCTACCTCACCACCACTTCTCTCGACTTCTCCACTGTTGCTAAATTATCAGACTGTTTATCTGACATCCAGTACTGGATGAGCAGAAATTTCCTCTAGTTAAATATTGGGAAGATGAAGTCATTTTTTTCAGTCTCTGTTCCAAACTCCATTCCCTAGATACCAAATCCATCCCTCTCCCTGGCAACAGTCTGAGATTAAGCCAGTCTGTTCACAACCTTGGTGTTGTATTTGACCTTGAGATGAACTTGAAACCATATATTCGGGCCATCACTAAGACTGCCTATTTCCACATCTATAATATTGCCCAACTTTGCCCCTGTCTCAGTTCACCTGCTGCTGAAACTCTCATTCATGCCTTTGCTACCTCTAAACTTGACTATCCAATGCTTTCCTGCCTGGTCTCCCCTACCCACCGTGAAGTTGAGGTCATCCAAAACTCTGCTGCCCATGTCTTATCCCGCACCAATTCCTGTTCACCTATCACCCTTGTGCTTACTGACCTACATTGTCTCCCTGTAAAGCAACATCTTGGCCGGAATTTTAAGGATGGATGGGAGCCGGGCTCCGACGTGAAAGTCGGTGGCGAACCCTCTTCCGCCTAGTCCGGGGATCCACCCTGTATTTTACGGGTCCCCGGGCTTTAATTGTCCTGAGGCGGGACTTCCACCCACTTGAGGGAGGAGGTCCCGCCTCAGTGAGCTGCTGGCTACTCAATCGGGCCGGCAGCTCTTAGTCTCAGCAGCGCCACCAGGAGCGGTGGCCACTGCTGGGACTGCAGCCCAGCCGATACCATGGATCGAGGAGGGAAGGTAAGTCGGGGCATGCCTCACCAGGGGGATTGATCCTTCCCTGGTGAAGCTGGAGTGGTCGTTTGGGGTAAGGGGGGGGGTGTCTTGGGTCCTGGGGGTGGGTTGGGAGGTGGGGGCGACCCTCAAACGGACACCCTGTGCCTGACAGTCATGCCCCCCCCACCTCTGGGGGTGGAAAGGCCGGCAGCTATTGCTGGGTGGTCTTTCATGTCCCCAGCACACCGCTTGCCACGGGTAAAATACCCGTGGAGGCGGGCGAGGTGCCCTTAAGTGGCTGTTAAGTGGCCAGTAAGGGGCCTTGATTGGCCTCGGGCGGGCGGGCTGTTTCCCAACACCCACCGCCTCCCCCCCCCACCACCCTCCCACCTGATTACAGTAAACTTGTCTGAAGGCGGAAGCGGGGCGGGTAGGCCTCCCGGAGCCTGCCGCTCAATTTTACGCCGCCCCCACGCCACCATCCAACTGCTGGGGCGGCGTAAAATTCCAGCCCTTGATTTTAAAAATCTCATATAAAAGCAAAATACTGCAGATGCTGGAAATCTGAAATAAAAACAAAAAATGCTGGAAAATATTCAGCAGGCATGATAGCATCCGTGGATAGAGAAACAAAGTTAACATTTCAGGTCAGTGAACGTTAACTTTGCTTCTCTCTCCACAGATGCTGCCAGACCTGCTGAGTTTTTTCCAGCACTTTTTGTTTTAATTTAAAAATCTCATCCTTGTTTTCACATCCGTCCATTGCCTCAGCTCTCCTGATCTCTGTAATCTCCTCAAGCCCCACAACCATTCTAGATAACTGCGCTCATCTAAATGTGGCCTCTTGAAAATCCCCAATTTTAATCACTCCACCATTGGTGGTCGCTCCTTCAGTTGCTTAGCACCTAAGCTCTGGAATTCCCTCCTTACACCTCTCCACCTCTCCATCTCGCTTTCCTCCTTTAAGATACTCCGCAAAACCTACCTTTTTGACCAACCTTTTCGTCAGCTGACCTAATATCTCCTTATGTGGCTTGTTGTCATATTTTGTTTTATAAGGCTCTTGTGATGTGCGTTGGGATGTTTTATTACATTAAAGATGCTATATAAATATAAGTTGTTATTGTTGTTATATGCGTGGTCAGTGGATGAGGTTCTCGACAGAGGGAACGTTCTCAGAAAATTGCCCCTGCTTACAATAGTGCATTTTTATTTTGCCAAATGTACACAGCTGACGTTGGAAGAGTAATGTTTGCATTGTACAGGATTATAGAGGATGTGCTATGAGAAAGAATGGAGGTACATAAAGCATTGTTTGTGGTGTGCTGCTTACTGTGCATTTGATTAGTTACTTGACCTAGTTTAATAATCAGTAATAAAAACTGGAGCAGATTTTAGCTTCAGATTAGAAACAATAGCTGCTGACAGGTGACTTTGCTTTTTATTTTTCAATACCAACTCCATATTCTTCTTCCAGAGAGTGAAACATGTGTTAACATGAGAGATTGATAAGAATGACACTTGGTCTCATTGATTTTCTCCCTAGTTTTTTTGATAAACATTTTTTCTCATGTATAATATGAATGCATTCTCTTTCCAATATAAAATTAAAACAGGAAATGCTGGAAATCCTCAGTAAGTCTGGCAGCATCTGTGGAGAGCGTTTTGCTTTTATCTTAGCATTCTCTTTCCATCTTGTTCTCGCCATTATTACAGTGCTTTTACCTTTTGCTTATCTCTGTTTGCAAGAAAGAAAATTGTAAAAGAGTCACCAAGGTAAAATCACACAGATAGCTATTTAGGAAAGTGGGTCAGGTACCAACCGATCCTCAGGAACAGCACTGGAGTCTAAGAGCATTGAGTATATCATGGTTCTGGAAAAACTTGTAAATATGTGGTCTCGGGAAATGGGAGGGTCTAGGAACAGTTGGATGTGTTGGGATCTGGGAAAAGAGGGGAACTGGCATCAGGGGACATGGATCTATTTGGAGTTGGGCTAGGATTTCTAGAATAAAATGACAAATGTTGGGAGTTGGTGAGGACTGGATATTGGCAGCGTTTCAATCAGGATAGACATGTGAGTGGTCAGGAGCATAATCCAGCAACAGACCTGGGAGCAGAGGTACACTGGAGAGGTTGAAACACAAGGGCAGGAGCAATGGGAAGCTAAGCAGAAACATTAAAAGATTAAGAGCTAAGAGCTGGGAAAGTATAATGTGGGGAAGCAGCTCAGGACTGGGTTGTCAGAGGAGTGGGAGGAGGAGCAGAGGAAGTGTCTAGACGTAGGAGTTCGAAGTCAGCCTTGGAGGGGTGGAATGTGAAGGTGGGAGCAGCCAAGAGAAGAAAGCATGGAAAGCAAAGCATTAGACAGGGGGAGCAAAGCACAGGCTACTCTAGCAAGCAGAAAACAGGTCCAGGAGTAGGAGAAAAGATGAGCCTGGGGGCAGAGAATAGGCTTGGGAATCAGAGTTGATAAGCATCAGAAGGTAGAAAACCTCATGATAGTGTGTATGCAAAAACAACACTTAATACCATTGAACTTTCAGTTTGCACTTGCACAAAGGCATAGAAAACATCATGGGGTTGATTGTGGGCAAGTGACGGAGAAGCAAAAGGAAACATGCTCGTGCTATCCCCTGGAGTCACTGCTGAAAAGCCTAAGTCATTTTGCGGGCCTGGTCTCATTTCAATATTGCTGGGGAGCTATGAACACTGTTCCAGTATTCACAGGCAACCCAACCAGTTGGGTGGCACATGAAATCCAGCAGTTCCGTTGTGGAGTGGAACCAAATATTTTATCCTCAAGAGAGGAAAAGTAGGGAGCGGGGCATGGACGGGCAGCTTTAAGTAGGAGGTTTTAAGGATTTAGTTAATTAAAATCGAGTATTTTTGCTCTGAGATGATTATGGTTTTGGTTCTCAGTTTTCTCTACCAAATTCTCCAGATTTTGAGAAAAATAAAATATTGACTTGCCGTTACCTATCATAGAGATACCAGGAAGGCTGTTGCTTAGCAGCTGTTAACAGCATGCTTGACACAGGCTTACTTTTCTATATCCGAGCACTTTTGTATTTCTCTGACCCTGAGATTTGAGGGAATAGATTTGAACAGGTAAATAAATCTCATTTAACAGGTCATTAAGGTACTGGATGCTTAATGTATTTGTCGGAAACTTTTTCAGCTACTCTTTTAATGGAGGTGTTAATTGCAGAGCGCAATTTTGCCCCACAGATGTATTGTCTTGACTAGTTGAACCCCAGTTTTGCTGATTGTTCCAATAAATTACTTTGGCAACTATAGTTTAATTCCTTGATTTTATCTCTGACAGGATGGAATCGTTTCCTCTCCAATGTCCTTCATTCACATTTAACACTGCCTGACTCCACGTTTCTCCCTCCACTCCGATTTCTCTACAGTCTCCTCATGTCTCTGCTTCCAATCCCCTTTTTTGATATCTTTGTCTTGATTCAGATAATAGATGCATTGAAACCTGGAACAGCTTCAATTTCTTGTAGCATTGCCTGACATACTCTCCCTGTGAGACCTAAACCAGGTGGGGGGGGGGGGGGGGGGCGGGCGGAGGTGGTGAGGAAAGGGGGATAATAGGTGGAATTTTGTGATCTTAGTCCCTGGCCAAACTGTGGGACGCTTGCAGGTCGGGAACCTGTTGACAGCTGCACCTGGCTTTGCCGAGGTTCTTAAACTCAGCCACGGCATCAGCATCCCACCTTGGCTTCCCTGGCCAGTCAGGGAAGTCAGTCAGGGTGACACGTCCATCCCATCAAAGGAAGGATTTCTAATTATAGGAACCACAACATGGGTTACAAAGGGCTCGCCGGCACATGGATTTTTGATGCTGCAGCAACCACAGGATTAGAGAGGAGTCCTGAGAAGGCTCCTTGTGCTGCTCCTGCTGTTGGTGGTGCTGCTAATGGTGCTGTTGCTTTTTCTCTTGTCCCTCATCATAAGCTGCTCTCATGCCATGGTGAAGGCTGGCAGCAGGAAAGTACAAATGAAGTTAAGTGAAGTGCTGGACAGGTGCAGTGCCTTCCAACAAGTTGGCAATCACCTGTCAAGCAGTGAAATCACTCTTTGAGAGAAGAAGTGTTTTGAACAGCAGCCTCTCAATGGCCGTAGCTGGAGCTCTTCAGTGTAACTGATCATAGCTTTCCCAGCTTGACACTGAAGAAGCTCTTACCGTTGTGCACTCCCCTTGATGACTCTGTTGAGTTGCTGACAGGTTGGGAAACAGGTGCCCTGCTGAGAAATCCAGAAATGAGGGTTAAAGCTGTTCTTAATTTACTTTTTACTTACCTTAATGACTTCCCTGACAGATCCAAGCGTGTTCCCTGCGAGCCTTCAATCTTGTCCCAGTAAAACCCGGAAGAGGGCGGGATGATGTCGGTATCCCCTCCCGATGTCACTTTTAGGGGATTTAGCTCTCCGCGCATACACAAACCCATCTCTCCTTGCCTGGAAAAATTCCCCCCAATTTGTGTAAGGTCGATTAGATATCGGAAGAGGCAAAGAGAAACGAAAAGCTCAGCTGGCTCAAAAGAGGGCCCAGAGAAAACAGAGGCCATCGAATCCTGCACCTTCTCAGCCCACTGCCCTCATCTACAGCATGCAACAGAGACTGCCATGCCAGAGTGAGGCTCCTGAGACACACTCGGTAATGTTTAACACAGAGTTGACCACCAAGGCACAAACCAACATCTTACGAGATGGAACACTGCCAGAAAGATCAAGATAGGATGGAGCTGGGGAAACCAATGAGATTGGAACTTGGTGAGTGATTGGTTGTGAGAGGTGGTGCTTGAAAACGGATTGACAGATTGCCCATTACTGGTATGCAGTAAAATGCTCAGTACCAACTGGTTACTTCAGTCAAATGGCTGACCTGTCACATGTCAGATGGACAATGCGTTATTCCCATATACAGAGCTGGGAAATTAGACAGCCAGGAGAACAAATTATTTATGAATTACCCTTATAAGTGTCACCACCAAGACTTTGTTTGGAAAGTTTGTTGAATCTCTCATTTTTAACCATTTTGTCTGATCACAATCCCAATGGTGACATTACAAATTTTACTTTACTGAATCTATCAAATGTGGAATGTGATGAATAAAATGGCCCTGAAACTCACATTGCTACTACACTAAATAAAAGCTATGCAGTTTATTCTGAGCATCAAGATGTTTATTAGATGTGGAGAAGACTTCAACTAAGTGATCGAAATGGAAAAAGCCTCCATGGTTTCACACAAATCTCTGGTCAGACCTAAGCAGTGATCAACATTAAGGGGTGTTGTCTAGGATACAGTTACAACAAAAGATTTTTGAGCAAAGCTAAATCGGCCAAATACTGTTTCCAGCTGCAGCAGACTGCGTAAATGAATGGGCACCCTTATCTCCGTAGCAACGAATCACAATGTGAGAATAGTTTTGTGTTATTAAGGACAACATTTCTGTTGATGATGTTACCATATGAATACTCATGTCGCTCATGCTGATGGCAGTGAAATATACCTTTGTACATTATGAGCCTATGTGTCTTCAATCCTACACTTTTCTATCAACTTTTGATGCTCTCAGGGCAGCTTAGAAGGGGCAATAAATACTGTCTTGCCAGTGTTGGCCATATTCCAAGAAATTTTTTTTAAAAATTCCACCACCGTAGACAGTTTTGAATGGCAATCTTGACTCGGCAAGAGTGAAGCCTGGCTACCTAACCGGAACCCGACTAGACCCGACTACATGTGTTGGCTTCCGGTCGGGTGGGGTCGGGTCTATATTCCGAATCCAGCATTCGGGCTCGGGTTGGGTCAGGCTGGACAGTGCTGCTTCCGGGAAGTCACAGGATCAGGGGCTTACCCGTGATTCCCCACAACTCCATCTGCAGGAATAACCTGCTGCCGGAACGGATGAAGGATATTTGTGTCGGGCCGGGTCGGGTCAGGCATGAAAAAAATTAAAGGACTTGGGCTCGGGTTGGCTGTGGTCGGGTTGGGCCCAGGTCGGGTTTTAATTTTATACCCGAGCCAGGCTTTATGCAAGAGTGTAAAGTGGATGATATTGATTCAGTCGCCTATTATACATCACTCCTGACTTTATTTTCTGTTTATGTTAATTGGAGATAAAAATGGGAAGAGATATGAAATGGCCGGCTGACACACTGTTGCTCAGTTTTACACTATCGCACAAAGTTAAAATCTACCCCAGGATCTGGAAATTGGCTGCAAAACCTGACACGTTTCGGTTAAGAAGACTGCAAAATTTCTTGCCTAGATCACACAATTGAAACTGGTCCCTACAAATAATTGAAAGACAATTATTTATGTATAGCTTTTGGAGTCTCCGGTGTTTCACAGCTTGTCGCACCAATAGATTGAAATGTCGTCACATTATGCAAGTCTGTGGCTTGTATTCCAGACTTTGGTAGAATAATGCTCCAAGCATTTGATGAATGGCTTGATAGTAGCTTCTCAGACATAAGCTTATCATTTTTACTGGTATGCTCTACTGTATTTTTGGTGTTATACCCAAAGCAGTTGGCATTTTGACCTTAAATATCAAGCTGCTCCAGCTGCTTTTCATTTGGCTTTACAGATGGTTTCCTTGTTAAATGAAAAATGTACACATTGGAATCGGCCTGTAAGATTAACCTCAAAGATAAATTTCTTTTTAAAAAAATTAAGGCGACCTCATTTGTAAATGGTCCAAGGAGCAGCTGGAATGTCTCTCTTTAGTAATCCGCATAGTGCTGAACAGTTACATCAGACTCTTCGATATCTTTGCAGGATGGGGGAGTGGGGTGGGTGGTCAGCATCCCAGATGCATTCAAAGCCCCTCTAAGCTTTTTAAATCATGGGTCCGCCCCCTAACCACGTGAACTTTGACAAAGTCAACGATGGAAGTCAGCAGAGGGTACATACACTGATATAGGCCATCTGTTGGATCTATGGGATTATAAACAGGAATGATAAAAAGTTGTTCAGTCTTTGCAGGCACAGTCCATCTCCATCTGCAACTCCATCAAGAGTGCAGTTGAAGGAGTGTAAAACAGGCCAGAACCAGGTATGCTAGGTAACAGCCTTGAACAGGAGGTCTTTCAGTGTCAAGTAAAGGGCTGAGCTTCTAAACACCTTTGCAAGATACACTGCAGCAACTCACCAAGTTCCTTCAACAGCGCCTTCCAAACCCACAACCTCTACCACCTCGAACAAGAACAGCAGACACATGGGAACACCACCATCTGCAAGTTCCCCTCTAAGCTACACACCATCCTGACTTGGAACTATAAGGCCATTCTTTCACTGTCGCTGGGTCAAAATCCTGGAACTCATTCCCAACAGCACTGTGGATGAACCTACACTAGATGGACTGCAGTGGTTTAAGAAGGCAGCTCACCACCACCTTCTCAAGGACAATTAGGGATGGGCAATAAATGTTGGCCTTGCCAGTGCCGCTCACATCCCATGAAAGAATAAAAAAATAAGGTTAATGATGCAACACAAGGCATAACCAAGGAGTAAGGGCTCCCATATCACCAGCCTTGTGGGATAACAGTGGGGCGGTACGTTGAGAGGAACCAGGGATGACAGACAGTGAAAAGGCTGAAGTGGGGCTCACATTGGGAGTCCAGGCCTGGACATGACCTGGAACCCCCCCCACACCAAAAAAAAGAAGAATGCTCCCAGTAAATTTTAGTTTCCTTACAAAGGAAGTCAAGGGGCACTTGTGCTTTCCTTCTGGGAGGACTCCTGACTTTAGTCCAAGCACAGTCACTGGGATTTCCAGACTCCTGAGGCAGGTGATGTTCAACTGAGCTCTCAATGCTGCAGATGCTCGCACAGGATATTTAAATTGTCTCACCTTCCTCTGACCCCATTATTTAAAGAAACTTTTTAAATAAATCTGGTATACGCAAAGAGCCACTAAAGCCAAAGCAAAGCTAATGATTTGATACTTACTTTCAGTAAGGGAGAGTGGGGAATATGCAGTGAGACCTGGGTGTTCTCGTACACCAGTCGCTAAAGGTAAGCATGCAGGTGCAACAGGCGGTAAAAAAGGCAAATGGTATGTTGGCCTTCATAGTGAGAGGGTTCGAGTACAGGAGCAGGGATGTCTTGCTGCAATTATACAGGGCCTTGGTGAGGCCACACCTGGAATATTGTGTGCAGTTTTGGTCTGCTTATCCGAGGAAGGATGCTCTTGCTATAGAGGGAGTGCAGCGAAGGTTTACCAGACTGATTCCTGGGATTGCGGGACTGACATATGTGGAGAGATTGATTCGGTTAGGATTATATTCGCTGGAGTTCAGAAGAGTGAGGGGGGATCTCATAGAAAACTATAAAATTCTAACAGGACTTGACAGGGTAGATGCAGGAAGGATGTTCCCGATGGTGGAGGAGTCGAGAACCAGGGGTCATAGTCTAAGGATACGGGGTAAACCTTTCAGGACTGAGATGAGGAGAAATTTCTTCACCCAGAGAGTGGTGAACCCGTGGAATTCGTTACCACAGAAAGCAGTTGAGGCCAAAACATTGTATGCTTTCAAGAAGGAGTTAGACATAGCTCTTGGGTCTAAAGGAATCAAAGGGTATGGGGTGAAAGCGGGAACAGGCTACTGAGTTGGATGATGAGTCATGATCATAATGAATGGCGGAGCAGGCTCGAAGGGCCGAATGGCCTACTTGTCCTATTTTCTATGTTACTATGTCTTGTAATATTGGCAGCAATTTATTCTATTTAAACATATGAAACCATGCAATTAATAACAAAAATAAGATTTTGTTATGGTCAAATTGCAAATAAAAATTCAGATTAAATTTTTGCTTTTAATTCAGTAAATATGGCATCATGACAGAAGTCTTTCAGGCTGCAAAATTCAGCTCCATAGCGTAGCTGATGTCTGTGCTACAAGAGCACAGAGACCCAAAAATGGCAGCCAATTCACTTCCAGCCACTTCTGGCATGACCCGCGTGGTGGGCCGAGCTTGAAAGGGTGCTAGTGTGGACTTGCTATGCGTCCACCAGAAGCATGTGTAGTGGACAGATCGTGATGTCACTCGGCACGATTTGGCACCTGATCTGCCATTTCGTACCTTGCAGGTCTTGTGAGTGCCCTCTTTTAAACATTCTCAGCTGATATGTGTTAAACTGCATCAGGGACCCACTCCCACCCACCCCATTCCATCACTAGTGCTACTTTTCTATTTTCTATGTTCTATGTTTCTATGTTTCTATTTAAAGGCATCAGCATGGAGCTTTCAGGTGAGGTGCTTTTGACTTTCTTTTGCTGCTGCACAGTTCGTGGGAGTACTGTGTTCTGTGTTGTTGGAGGAGTTCTGAAAAATTGCTGGAGTCAGAAATGAGTGATGCTGGATTTTTCTCATGAGTTCAGAGAAATTTTAAGACCTGTCAGCACAAAGCCTGCTATCACTAATGGGGGCTATAGTTGCAGTCCCTCTTGGGCTGCAGCACAATATGGAAATTAAGCACAGGCAGCAGAGAAAGGAAACTGTGCACAGAGGGAGGAGGAGAAGGGCTCTCAATAGAAGGCTGTACCTACCTAGGATACTCAGGAAGCACTTCTATCTTCCACTCATCCAGGAGCAATGTCTGAAGTGGCCTTGATTCACCAAGGAGGCTGTCACTGAACTGTGCCACCTCCTACAATTTGACCTGCAGCTCCACCAGTGGCCGTCAAGGTCACCGTGGCTCACAATTTCTATGCCAGTAGATCCTTCCAGGCTGGATCTGGTCACACGGGAAGCGGTGACATAGAGGTAATGTCACTGGACTAGTAATGCAGATGTCTAGGACAATGCTCTGGGAACATGGATTCAAATCCAACCACGGCACATGGTGAAATTTGTAAAAACCTATCTGGTGATTCACTAATGTCTTTTAGGGAAGGAAATTTGCTGTCCTTACCTGGTCTGGCCTACATGCGACTCCAGACCCACAGCAATGTGGTTGTCTGTTAAATGCCCTCTGAAATGGCCTAGTAAGCCACTCAGTTGTACTAAACCGCTACAAAGTGTAAGAAAAGGAACGAAACTAGACGGACCACCTGGCATCGACCTCGGCACTGGAAACGACAACGGCAAACCCAGCCCTGTTGATCCTGCAAAGTCCATCAAGCAGGGGACCTACCCTGGCTCAATGAAGAGTGCAGGAGAGCATACCAGGAGCAGCACCAGGCATACCTAAAAATGAAGTGTCAGCTTGCTGAAGCTACAACACAGGACTGCACGCATGCCAAACAGCGTAAGCAGCATATGATGGACAGGGCTAAGCGATCCCACAACCAAAGATCAGATCCTAGGCTCTGCAGTCCTGCCATTCAGTCTTGAATGGTGGTGGACAATTAAACAACTAATAGGAGGAGGAGGCTCCACAAACATCCCCATCCTCAATGATGAGGGAGCCCGGCACATCAGTGCAAAAGACAAAGCTGAAGCATTTGCAACCATTTTCAGCCAGATGTGTCGAGTTGATGATCCATCTCGGCCTCCTCCTGAGGTCTTCAGCTATAAAGATGCCAGTCTTCAGCCAATCTGATTCACTCCACATGATATCAAGAAACGGCTGAAGCACAGGATACTGCAAAGTCTACGGGCCCTGACAACATTCCGGCAATAGTACTAAAGAGTTGTACTCCAGAACTAGCTGACCCCCTAGCCAAGCTGTTCCAGTACAGCTACAACACTGGAATCTACCCGGCAATGTGGAAAATTGCCCAAGTTTGTCCTGTACACAAAAAGCAGGACAAATCCAACCGACCAATTATCGTCCTATCAGTGTACTCTCGATCATCAGCAAAGTGATGGAAGGTGTCGTCGACAGTGCTATCAAGTGGCACTTGTTCAGCAATAACCTGCTCAGTGACGCTCAGTTTGGGTTCCGCCAGGGCCACTCAGCTCCTGACCTTATTACAGCTTTAGTCTTAAGATGGACAAAAGAGCTGAACTCAAGAGGTGAGGTGAGAGTGACTGCCCTTGACATCAAGGCAACATTTGACCGAGTAAGACATCAAGGAACCCTAGTAAAACTGGAGTCAATGGGAATCAGGGGGCAAACTCTCCGCTGTGTTGGAGTCATACCTAGCGCAAAGGAAGATGGCTGTGGTTGTTGGAGGTCAATCATCTGAGCTCCAGGACATCACTGCAGGAGTTCCTCAGGGTAGTGTCCTAGGCCCAACCATCTTCAGATGCTTCATCAATGACCTTCCTTCCATCATAAGGCCGGAAGTGCATTGCACAATGTTCAGCACCATTCGTGACGCCTCAGATAATGAGTCAGCCCATGTCCAGATACAGCAAGACCTGAACAACATCCAGGCTTGGGCTGAGAAATGGCAAGTAACATTCGCACCACACAAGTGTCAGACAGTGACCATCTCAAACAAAAGAGAATCTAACAATCTCCCCTTAATGTTCAATGGCATTACCATCAATGAATCCCCCACTATTAACATCTTGGGTGTTACCATTAACCAGAAACTGAACGGGACCAGCCACATAAATACTGTGGCTACAAGAGCAGGTCAGAGGCTGGGAATTCCTCCTGACTCCAAAATGCCTGTCCACCATCTTTCAGGGGTATGATGGAATACTCTCCACTTACCTGGATGGGTGCAGCTCCAACATCACTCAAGAAGCTTGACACCATCCAGGACAAAGCAGCCCGCTTGATTGGCACACCTTCCACCACCTTCAACATTCACTCCCTTCACCACTGACACACAGTGGCAGCAGTGTGTGCCATCTACAAGATGCACTGCAGCACCTCACCAAGGCTCCTTCAATAGCACCTTCCAAACCCCTGATCTCTACCACCTAGAAGGACAAGGGCAGCAGATGCATGGGAACATCACCACCTGCAAGTTCCCCTCCAAGCTGCACACCATCCTGACTTGGAACTACATCGCTGTTTGTTCATTGTCGCTGGGTCAAAATCCTGGAACTCCCTTCCTAACAGCACTGTTGGAGTACATACACCCATGGACTGCAGCGGTTCAAGAAGGAAGTTCACCACCACCTTCTCAAGGGCAATTAGGGATGGGCAATAAATGCTGGCCTAGCCAGTGATGCCCAGATTCCATGAGCAAATAATAAACAAACACTGCCTATATTCACAGTTCACTGTGCATCACTGCATTCAGGAGCTCACCAAGGCCCTGTTCACCACCATAGGGAACTTCATATTCTTCTGTCTAACCAGAAAGAAGCAGGCGGAGTGAACATGTGGCTTTTCCAGGCTAGCGGGATTTTCAGCGTGCAGGGAGCCTCAACTGCACACACATGGCTCTCTGGGCACCAGATATTAATGGGTAGCTGTAATGGAATCACATGTGCGACCAGACATAGAACAATTTATATTGCTCACTTTTTGGGGTCCAGAGATTAATTGGCACTTCATTTCCAACCATCACACCATTAGAAAGTTGTTAAATATGAGTCCTAACTTTCTGTGTTGCGTTTGATGGACATTTGAAGTGAAATTCATGTGAATTCTTAAAAATAACAAGGAGGCTAAGGGCGAGATTTCATTTATGAGAAGCAAGCATTGGAGAGGCAGAAATAGACCAGGAATTTTAAGCTATGGAGATTTCCAAATCACAGTGTGTCTATTCTTCCCCTAAACTTGCTGGCTGATTTGCACATTTATAACTGCGTGTGTTGTGAACTTATCATTATTTTTGCAGGAAGATTTGGCCACAATTCTGCTTTGGTAATATATCACTCTTCCTTCATTATCACTGGATCAGTATCCTGGAATTCCAATGGCTTGAGGGGAAGGCCCATCATTACCTTCTCAGGTCAACTAGTGATAGATAATAAATTCCAATTTCACCCACACAGGAAGGACACATTTTTTAGAAAAGGAATTGAATTTCTTATGGGATTCTCCCAATCATCTAGCCTAACGTTTTCTTTCTTTTTTAAAACTTTGGTGGAATATGCACAAAAACCCAGAGGAATGGCATAAACACTGTTTGCAACATTTGCTCAGATTTCCCCATCTCTTCCACTGAAGTTACAGTGGAGAATCTGGAGAACATCTGTAGAAATACAACCCAAAAATTATCCGGTGAAGATGTCAAGCATCACATCATTAACTCTGTATTGCCAAATGATGCTACGCGGCATGACTCCTAAGAGAAAACTATTGGATGATCTGTCCATATATTGTAATATTGGTGGATTATTATGCTGTCTAGACAGGTATTCATAAAAGCTTCTGTGCTATTTTCATGTAAGTCTGAATTTTATATTCTTCCCTGCAGCAGGTTTGGAAGCGGGGAAAACATAAAATTGGGTGAGATGGTGACGGCGCCTCCACCGAAATTTACTCCGTGGTGGGATGGCCTGTGAAAGGCCTTCCTGCCCCACCGCCAATTGAGGCCCTTAACTGGCAATTAACCCCCAACTAAGGGCCTCTTCCCATTGCAGCTGCAATTACCCGTGCGGCTGGTGGCCCTGTTGCTGCATGGGAAGCACGGTAGGAAAAACTGTGCAGGCTGCTTCCCGGCTCCGGAGGGGTGGTGTTGGGGATTCCTCTTTCAAAGGCACTTAGTGCCTGAACAAAGGACCCGTCATCGGGAAAGGGGGCCCACTGAGGTCCACTCTCCTGCCCTTGCTGCTGACCCTCCCTCTCTCCCGCGACCCCCACCCTGCGAGACCCCTCCTGTCCTGAACTAGCTGAGGCCTGGTTACAGCAATGCTCCTCAGCCTGCAGGATGGTCACCTCCAGCAGCAGCCACCGTCTCCGTGGTGGCGCTGCAGCTGCTGGCCTCTGGTTGTGGTCCTAGATTCTATGCGAGACCTGCCGCTTTCCAAGAAAATGCTTGATTGGCACTAAATTCGTTGGGCCTTCCGGAAAACAGGTGACGCAGGGATCTCAGTGTCGGTTTTCCCTGACGTCGAGACCCCCGCCGCAAGCATAAAATTCCACCCCCTCCCCCATGAATAGAAGTTATATACGGCATAACTTGTAAAACATTCTGGACTTTTGTAATTGGTCTGGTGCTTATCCTGATGAAGGTTGAGATGGCTAGGATGGGGAATGCTATTCTAATTTGCATCCACGACAACTTTAAAAGCTGTAGATCAGATGGTCTGAATGAGAGTTGTAGAATCAATGTCACTTACTGGTGAGCGTGGATGTTTTCTCTTATTAATTTCCATTTGGAGCTGGATTGAAAATGCCAGAATTAAGTTCAGATCAGATTTTAATACACATCAGAGAAAGAGTGTTGTTGTCCCAATGCCTGCAATTTTTAAGAATTATCAGAGCCAATTTTCATGGCTCTTGTACCTGGGGTATTCCCCAGATGAGAAAGTTAGGAGTAAGAGACGGAAAACCAGACTGTTACGGTTTTCAGACTTTCAGGTTGTTTCAGGGGAAGGTGGTACAGAATTTGGCACATGCAGAGGTAAGCACAGGCCACATGAAGCTTCTTAAGTGAGGCAGATGGTGCATCCTCTGCCTTCTGCCTTATTTCCATAGGGTACAATGGTTGGGTGTCCCATTGTAGGGTTGGTGGGGATTCCAGGGTCATGCAGAAGAATAATAGGCAGGCCAGGATTTGCTTTCTGCCCCTCCCCCAATAAGGACATTTTAACTGGTGAGCACCATCAGCACCCAGAAAGTCCCAGTCACTGAGCCCTGAAGGGTCTGCAAATGCCCCGATCTGATAGACACTGCTGCAGCTGCTAGGCCCTGCCAAAGGGGTAGGCCTAAGCTGGGGCAGCATCGAAGGCCATTTAGATGGCCTAGGGCCGGAAATCTAGGTGATCCTGGGCTTGGACAGATGCTAGTGCACTGCTTCTGTTCCGAAGAAGGGTCACTGACCCGAAACGTTAACTCTGCTTCTCTTTCCACAGATGCTGCCAGACCTGCTGAGTGAATCCAGCATTTCTTGTTTTTGTTTCAGATTTCCAGCATCCGCAGTATTTTGCTTTTATTATTCTGTTCAATGTCTGGGTAGGGAAGGTGCTTATAATAACGTTCTATTTCCTTTTCCTGCCAAGGCATTCCTGTTTCAGTAGTCAGGCAGTCTAGATGCAAGATGACTAAACTGCTCTAGAGAGCTACACCTTTACATTCTTTGTGGTTTATGATTGAACTTGCAGCTGTACAGAATACTTCATAAAACATAAAATTTATGGTCAGATGCACCTAAAGGAACTTTACACCATAGATGTGATGTTAATGAGGCTTTTAATTGAAAGAATATTTGGAGTGCTTATCTGTACCAATTTTTGCAGCAGGACCCATTTTCTGCAGCTTTATAAATTATGATTAAAAAATAAAAATTAAGCTTTTACAGTAATTGCATTTGTTAAATGACAGTGAGTTTGAAATATTTCTGCAACATGTTAAAACTACAGATTTTTGCAGATCTTTGGTTCTAGCCGATTGCACATCGAATGCTACATTCATCTTCTAAATAAATGCTGTATGGAATTACACAGACTGTACAGCACAGAATCAGGCCATTCAACCTAAATGGACCATGCCAGTGCTAATGCTCCACAACAGCCTCCTCCCACCCTACTTCATCTCACCCTATCAACATATTTTTTCCATTCCTTTCTTTCTCAAATCTGTGCTATTTGCATCAATTACTCCTTGTGGTATCGAGTTCCACATTCTAGCCACTCACTTGGTAAAGAAGTTTCTCTTGAATCCGGATTAGATATGTTGGTGACTATCTTATATTAATGGCCTTAGTTTTGAACTCCCACACAAGTGAAAATATCTTTTTACATCTATCCTGCCAATTCCTTTGAGAATCTTAAAGACCTCTATCAGGCCACACTTCAGCCTTATCTTTTCTGGACAAAAGAACCCCAGTCTACTCAACCTTTCCTGGTAGGTATAACCGCTCTGCTCTAGTATCATCCTTGTAAATCTTTTTTGCATCTTCTCCAGTGCCTCTACATCATTTATTATATGGAGACCAGAACTGCACGGTACTCCGTGTGGTCTAAGCAAGGTTTGATAGAAGTATAACACAACAGTCTGAATTTTCACCACGGAGTTGGGAAACTGGAGTCGAGATTGTTTTTGGGTCAAGAACCCACCTCCAGTGGGAAACTCATTACAGTCACGATTTTCACGGGGTGAGCCCTTAATATGGATATGGGTTTCCTGTTCAATTAGAGTCATTGGGGGTAAGGACAGAGCCAGGTCAGATGAAGAGTGGGACTGATTTAGACTCCCCACGGCAGCCATCACTGAGGCTGCTGGTTGTCCTAAGGAAGAAATCTGCTGATGGTGCCAGCACTAGAGGGAAGTGTATTTCACAGGAGAGCTGGCACCTGGGCCAGGGCTGCACTTTGCTTCATCAATGCCAACCTGGATCTAATGTTGGATGCCCAGAGGGAGAGGAGGGAGGTCTTCTTCCCAAAGGGTGGCTAGAGGAGGCCACCAGCTGAAACCAAAGAGGCCTGGGTGCAGATTGTTGCCACTGTAGAAGAACTTGGATTCAGTGCTGGAAAAGGTTCAACCATGTCATATGTCTGGCAAAGTGAATGCAACCCCCAACCCTCCGGACAGGCCTCAAGGCTTGCACCCTCCAGCAAACACACAACCTGAAGAGCCTGAGGGTGCATGCTGCTCCTGAACATGGGAACAGTGTGTGCCCAGGTAACTTACTGACCCCTCAGAATGGCTCACAACAATAGAGCTGCTGAGGATCTGTCACCACTGAGAGATGCAATTCTTAATGGGTAGGGGCAGATGACATTGGACACAGAGGACAACAGAGCCTTATCTCGATCTCTTTTGCCCTTGCAGGAGAAACAGGCACACAATGCCTGGGAGAGTGCCCAGATGGGAGGAGGGATGCCATTCTTCTACTGCATCACGCCAGTGGAGCAGATGGCAATGGAGATAGCCAGGATAGTGGAAGAGGAGGCAGTCAGACCTGGTGAATCAGGAGCTCATGGTGGATCTGATGCTTAAAGGGGGAAAAGTGGTCAATAAGTGAGTGCAGTGCTCTCCACCCCACACTGTGCATGTTGTGCACTGAGTAACATTGGGTAGCCTCAGCACTGCACTGCTTTCTAATCTCCTAGGCTAGCTCTCATCATCGCTTCTTCCGTCTCCCACAGGTGCAGATGTCCAGCCCACGGCAGCCTCACTCCCTCTCTCTGCAGGCCCAGAGAGCAAGATCAAGAAGCACCATCACACCTTATGAGTGCACTGTCCATTAGTACAGATACTCTCACCTTGATGGGTTTTGGCACGCGTGTATATAGGGTGACACAGGATGAAGGAGTCCATCCAGCTTATGTGCACCATAATGGCTTAGGGCTATGAGTGCATGAGCTCCTTCATAGAGAGTGAGTAGTAAACCTCTTGGAGAGCCATTTGTAGCATTACTTGGAGTGTATGCAGGAACTTCACACTGATGCCCATAGGATGCATGAACTGCAGGGTAGCGTGGAGCAGTCAGTGGCGCTAGTGGTGCAGAGATGTTTGGAAGGGAAGCCAGCTGTGCCCCAGGCACAGGCATCCGGAGTGCCCAGCAAGGGCTGAGGATGTCATGGAGGAGGATGAGGGTGCTACCCCTCACAGGGCACCCTCAACATCCTCGGTCTCCTTGACCCCTTTGACTGAAGAGCCACCTGTGCAGCAGGACCAATTGACGGAGGCTGGACCTGCAATGATGCAGTTGCGGCAGCCTCTGGAGATACCTCCATGGGCACCTTCACAATGAGGACAAACGCCACATACATCTCAGCCGTAGGCCGAGACCAGTGAGCAGGCTGCCTCCACCTCCTCTGACGCCACAAGGGAAGCACAGTGTAGGAGTGGCCGAGCACGGAGGCGAAGTACTAAATGGAACAGTGGGATGTGTGCTTAGTGTCTGTCTACTGTTTTTCTCTGATTTCACTGTATAAGTGATAACAGTTTAAGCCAGATGTCTGACTCCTTTTATTGTTGTCTTGACAGGAAAAGTGCTGTGAGGTGGTGAAGAAGATAACAGGATCCTCCATGGTGAGGCAAAGACTTTGGGCAGATGTGCTTCTTTCATTGGCAGTAAATGATTAGATGTTCCAGGCTGTGACTTCCAGGCATGTGTTAGCACAGATACCTCAGACTCCCTTCCATTCAGTGCCCCTCAATCTGGGTCAAAGGGGATCAGTTGAAATTTAACTCAATCAGTAGAGCCCTGAAATTCATGGCATCCTCGAGCCATACCTGGCCATCTCATTGGGCAGGCGGGGCACCAGTCTGTTCAGGATCATCACCCTCCACTTCATCCTCCTCTCATCGCCTGTTCCTGCCCCTCCTCCAATGACTGTCTCCTTCCAGGTCCTCACCATCTTCAAGGTCCACACATCTCTGGAGGGCCATGTTATGGAGAATGCAGAAGACCACCACAATGACCGAGACCATTGCAGGAGGGTTGAAAAACACGAGCTGACTGGTCCAGGCGTTGGAACTGCATCTTGAGACTGATGGCCTGCTCAACGGTTGTCCTAGTGAGAAGGCTGCATTGGTTGTATTGCCTCTGTGCCTCTGTCTAAGGTGTGAGTAAGCTATCTCTTCAAGCTATCCTTTGTCCCCTAGGATCCATTTATACACTTTGTGGTATGGAGTGAAGATCTGAAGCAGCCTGGACTGGCGGGGGACAAAGGAATCATGGCAGCTGCCAGGAAAGAGAGCGCATACGTGGAGGAAGTTCTGATGAAGAGTCACTGACCTGAAACGTTAACTCTGCTTCTCTCTCCACAGATGCTGCCAGACCTGCTGAGTATTTCCAGCATTACTTGTTTTTATTTCAGATTTACAGCATTTGCTGTATTTTGCTTTTATTTTACTTCTCTTTATTACCTTGTTAGTTTTTCACCATGACCTTCTAACCAGCATTGAACTCTCTAAGTCTCATGCCTTCATTATCGTGACACATCTTCACTCTGTCTTACTTTTCTCTTACTTTGCTATTGACATTGGAGCTAAGCAAACTAAACCTTGTCCGAGAAGCGTGTTTAAACACTAACTGGTAAAGTGAGCAACCTGTTGTAGACTATGGGGTTACTCTGTAAGAGAACAGAAAATTGTTTAGCCTGTGTCAGAGACAAACATGAAAATTACTGCCTAGCTTGTCACCTAGCAAATACTTCTGCAAAGACCTCTTCACAATTTTTACATTTCTTTCTGCAGCACCATTTGATGCTGGGTGATATGTTGGTATTAGAGTGTGTTTGACTCCATCCTTACTCAGAAATATTTCAAACTCTTCTGATGTAAACTGTGGACCATTATTTGACATTAACACTTCTTGGCAACCCATTAATTACAGACCAGCTTCTCAAAACCTCAATAGTTTTGGCACTTGTGGTGTTGGGCATAGACTCAACATTTATCTACTTGCTATAGATATCAACCAAAACAAAATATCTTCCACTTCAAAGAAATCAACATGTACTTGTTCCCATGTTTTTCTTTTGTTTGACCAAGGAAACTTGGTTGGATTATTTCTCATTCTGGGACACACTTCATAGCTCTTCACCCATTCTTCAATATTTGTATTGTAATGGGCAGGTGGTAAGTGGTGTGGTTGGCTTCCACTTTTCACCTCCCAACTGACCACAATTGTGTTTTGTTAAAAATGTGTGTTAGTCACTGAGTGTTTTTAGGGTCAAATAAACAAGCAAATGACAGGTTTTCTCACTGGTTAAAAAAAGAAAGGTAACCTTTTTTTAAAAAAACAATTCCCGAAATGGTTACAACCTCACCCACACACACACTCACATGCATGCATACACAAGAATAGCTAGATAGAGAGAAAATGGGGGGATGCATTAAAGTCTAAGGTGATGAAAGAGTATGTGGTTTACTGTTGAATCTTCCTGGGAGGAAAATCTTTTTTAAAGGTGCAGGATTAGATGTTTTCAGTCTTGAACTTGCTGAGGTGCTGCAGCTTTATAGTGATTAAAACTCAGCCCAAAGTTGGTGGTAGGAATTTAGTTTACCTTCATAGATGGAGAGTCTCAAAGTCACTTTGTAATTTCTCTGCTGCAGTGGTTGTTCATTTCTTGTTCAGCAGCGTTCTTCTGTTGAGCTGGATCTCTCTCACAGCCTCCAGCTTTCTGTAATCTTGGCTTCATCTCTCTTCTCTATCCATTTATTACACTATATTCGCTGCTCACAATGTAACCACACAGTGTCCCAGACACTGCCATCACTGTCCCCGGGTCTGTTCCGTCCCACCGGCAGGACAGACCCAGCAAACGTGGCAGTACAGTGGTATACAGTCGGGAGGGAGTTGCCCTGGTAGCCCTCAACATTGACTCCAGACCCCATGAAGTCTCATGGCATCAGGTCAAACATGGACAAGGAAACCTCCTGCTGATTACCACCTACCGCCCTCCCTCAGCTGATGAGTCAGTACTCCTCCATGTTGAACACACTTGGAGGAAGCATTGAGGGTGGCAGGGGTATAGAATGTACTCAGGGTGGGGGACGTCAATGTCCATCACCAAGAATGGCTCGGTAGCACCACTACTGACCGAGCTGGCCGAGTCATAAAGGACATAGCTGCGAGACTGGGTATGCGGCAGATGGTGAGGGAACCAACAAGAGGGAAAAACAAACTTGACTTCGTCCTCACCAATCTGCCTACCGCATTTGCATCTGTCCATGACAATATTGGTAGGAGTGACCACCGCACAGTCCTTGTTGAGACAGGAAGTCCCGCCTTCACATTGAGGATACCATCCATCATGTTGTGTGGCACTACCACCGTGCTAAATGGGATAGATTTCGAACAGAACGAGCAATGCAAAACTGGGCATCCATGAGGCGCTGTGGGCCATGAGCAGCAGCAGAATTGTACTCAACCACAATCTGCAACCTCATGGCCCAGCATATCCCCCACTCTACCATTACCATCAAACCAGGAGACCAACCCTGGTTCAATGAAGACTGCAGGAGGGCATGCCAGGGGCAGCACCAGGCATGGTGTCAACCTGGTGAAGACAGGACTATCTGCGTGCCAAACTGCGTAAGCAGCATGCGATAGACAGAGCTAAGCAACCCCATAACCAACGGATCAGATATAAGCTCTGCAGTCCTGTCACTTCCAGCCGTGAATGGTGGTGGACAATTAAACAACTAACTGGAGGAGGTGGCTCCACAAATATCCCCATCCTCAATAATGGGGGAGCCCAGCACATCAGTGTGAAAGATAAGGCTGAAGAATTTGCAACAATCTTCAGCCAGAAGTGCCGAGTTGATGATCCATCTCGGCCTCCTACTGAAGTTCCCAGCATCACAGATGCCAGACTTCAGCCAATTCGATTCACTCCGCGTGATATCAAGAAACGACTGAAGGCACTGGATAGTGCAAAGACTACGGGCCCTGACAATATTCCAGCAATAGTACTGAAAACCTGTGCTCCAGAACTTGCCCCGCCCCTAGCCAAGCTGTTCCAGTACAGCTACAACACTGGCATCTACCCTGCAATGTGGAAAATTGCCCAGGTATGTCCTGGACACAAAAAGCAGGACAAGTCCAAACCAGCCAATTACCGCCCCATCAGCCTACTCTTAAACATTAGTAAAGTGATGGAAGGTGTCATCAACAGTGCTATCAAGCGGCACTTGCTTAGCAATAACCTGCTCAGTGACACTCAGTTTGGGTTCCGCCAGGGCCACTCAGCTCCTGACCTCATTACAGCCTTGGTTCAAACATAGACAAAAAAGCTGAACTCAAGAGGTGAGGTGATAGTGACCGCCCTTGACATCAAGGCAGCATTTGACTGAGTATGGCATCAAGGAGCCCTAGCAAAACTGAAGTCAATGGGAATCAGGGGGAAAACTCTCCGCTGGTTGGAGTCATACCGAGCGCAAAGGAAGATGGTTGTGGCTGTTGGAGGTCAATCATCTGAGCTTCAGGACATCACTGCAAGAGTTTCTCAGGGTAATAAAGAACAAAGAACAAAGAACAGTACAGCACAGGAACAGGCCATTCGGCCCTCCAAACCTGCGCTGATCTTGATGCCTGCCGAAACTAACACCTTCTGCACTTCCGGGGCCCATATCCCTCTATTCCCTTCCTATTCATATACTTGTCAAGATGTCTCTTAAACGTCGCTATCGTATCTGCTTCCACCACCTCCCCTGGCAGCAAGTTCCAGGCACTCACCACCCTCTGTGTAAAAAACTTGCCTCGCACATCCCCTCTAAACTTCGCCCCTCGCACCTTAAACCTATGTCCCCTAGTAACTGACTCTTCCACCCTGGGAAAAAGCTTCTGACTATCCACTCTGTCCATGCCGCTCATAACTTTGTAAACCTCTATCATGTCGCCCCTCCACCTCCGTCGTTCCAGTGAAAACAATCCGAGTTTTTCCAACCTCTCCTCATAGCTAATGCCCTCCAGACCAGGCACCATCCTGGTAAACCTCTTCTGTACCCTCTCCAAAGCCTCCACGTCCTTCTGGTAGTGTGGCAACCAGAATTGCACACAATATTCTAAGTATGGCCTAACTAAGGTTCTGTACAGCTGCAACTTGACTTGCCAATTTTTATACTCTATGCCCCGACCGATGAAGGCAAGCATGCCGTATGCCTTCTTGACTACCTTATCCACCTGCGTTGCCACTTTCAGTGACCTGTGGACCTGTACGCCCAGATCTCTCTGCCTGTCAATACTCCTAAGGGTTCTGCCATTTACTGTATACTTACCACCTGCATTAGACCTTCCAAAATGCATTACCTCACATTTGTCCGGATGAAACTCCATCTGCCATTTCTCTGCCCAAGTCTCCAACCGATCTATATCCTGCTGTATGCTCTGACAATCCTTATCATTATCCCCAACTCCACCAACCTTTGTGTCGTCCGCAAACTTACTAATCAGACCAGCTACATTTTCCTCCAAATCATTTATATATACTACAAACAGCAACGGTCCCAGCACTGATCCCTGCGGAACACCACTAGTCACATCCCTCCATTCAGAAAAACACCCATCCACTGTTACCCTCTGTCTTCTGTGACTGAGCCAGTTCTGTATCCATCTTGCCAGCTCACCTCTGATCCCGTGTGACTTCACCTTTTGCACCAGTCTGCCATGCGGGACCTTGTCAAAGGCTTTACTAAACTCCATATAGACAACATCCACCGCCCTTCCCTCATCAATCATCTTCGTCACTTCCTCAAAAAACACAATCAAATTAGTAAGACACGACCTCCTCTTCACAAAATCATGCTGTCTCCCACGAATAAGTTCTTTTGTTTCCAAATGGGAGTAAATCCTGTCCCGAAGAATCCTCTCTAATGGTTTCCCTACCACTGACGTAAGGCTCACCGGCCTATAACTTCCTGGATTATCCTTGCCACCCTTCTTAAACAAAGGAACAACATTGGCTATTCTCCAGTCCTCTGGGACCTCACCTGTAGCCAATGAGGATGCAAAGATTTCTGTCAAGGCCCCAGCAATTTCTTCCCTTGCCTCCCTCAGTATTCTAGGGTAGATCCCATCAGGCCCTGGGGACTTATCTACCTTAATGCTTTGCAAGACACCCAACACCTCCTCCCTTTTGATAATGAGATGATTGAGACTATCTGCACTCCCTTCCCTAGGCTCATCATCCACCAAGTCCTTCTCCTTGGTGAATACTGATGCAAAGTACTCATTTAGCACCTCACCCATTTCCTCTGGCTCCACACATAGATTCCCATCTCTGTCCTTGAGTGGGCCAACCCTTTCCCTGGTTACCCTCTTGCTCTTTATATATGTATAAAAAGCCTTGGGATTTTCCTTAATCCTGTTTGCCAATGACTTTTCATGACCCCTTTTAGCCCTCCCAACTCCTTGCTTAAGTTCCTTCCTACTGTCTTTATATTCCTCAAGTGCTTCATCTGTTCCTAGCCTTCCAGCCCTTACAAATGCTTCCTTTTTCTTTTTGACTAGGCTCACAATATCCCGTGTTATCCAAGCTTCCCGAAACTTGCCAAACTTGTCTTTCTTCCTCACAGGAACATGCTGGTCCTGGATTTTAATCAGCTGACTTTTGAAAGACTCCCACATGTCAGATGTTGATTTACCCTCAAACAGCCGCCCTCAATCTAAATTCTTCAGTTCCTGCCTAATATTGTTATAATTAGCCTTCCCCCAATTTAGCACCTTCACCCGAGGACTACTCTTATCCTTATCCACAAGTACCTTAAAACTTATGGAATTATGGTCACTGCTCTCGAAATGCGCCCCCACTGAAACTTCGACCACCTGGCTGGGCACATTTCCCAATACCAGGTCCAGAATGGCCCCATCCCTAGTTGGACTATCTGCATACTGTTTCAAGAAGCCCTCCTGGATGCTCCTCACAAATTCTGCCCCATCCAAGCCCCTAGCACTAAGTGAGTCCCAGTCAATATTGGGGAGTTAAAATCACCCACCACTACAACCCTGTTACCTTTACATCTTTCCAAAATCTGTCTACATATCTGCTCCTCTACCTCCCGCTGGCTGTTGGGAGGCCTGTAGTAAACCCCCAACATCGTGACTGCACCCTTCCTATTCCTGAGCTCCACCCATATTGCCTCGCTGCATGACCTCTCTGAGGTGTCCTCCCGCAGTACAGCTGTGATATTCTCCTTAACCAGTAATGCAACTCCCCCACCCCTTTTACATCCCCCTCTATCCCGCCTGAAGCTTCTAAAGCCTGGAACATTTAGCTGCCAATCCTGCCCTTCCCTCAACCAAGTCTCTGTAATAGCAACAACATCATATTTCCAAGTACTAATCCAAGCTCTAAGTTCATCTGCCTTACCTGTTCTACTTCTTGCATTGAAACAAATGCACTTCAGACCACCAGTCCCGCTGTGCTCAGCAACATCTCCCTGCCTGCACTTCCTCTTAGTCCTACTGGCCTTATTTACTATGTCCTCCTCATTTACTTCACTAGCTGTTCTACTGCTCTGGTTCCCACCCCCCTGCCACACTAGTTTAAACCCTCCCGAGTGACGCTAGCAAACCTTGCAGCCAGGATATTAGTGCCCCTCCAGTTTAGATGCAACCCGTCCTTCTTGTACAGGTCCCATCTGTCCCTGAAGAGAGCCCAATGGTCCAGATATCTGAAACCCTCCCTTCTACACCAGCTGCTCAGCCACGTGTTTAGCTGCACTATCTTCCTATTTCTAGCCTCACTGGCACATGGCACAGGGAGTAATCCAGAGATTACAACCCTAGAGTTCCTGTTTTTTAACTTACTACATAACTCCCTAAACTCCCCCTGCAGGATCTTATCACTCTTCCTGCCTATGTCATTGGTACCGATGTGTACCACAACGTCTGGCTGTTCACCCTCCCCCTTCAGAATGCCCTCTGTCGGTTCAGAGACATCCTTGACCCTGGCACCAGGGAGGCAACATACCTTCCTGGAGTCTCTTTCACGTCCACAGAAGCGCCTATCTGTGCCCCTGACTATAGAGTCCCCTATAACTATTGCTCTTCTGCGCTTTGTGTCCCTCCCTGCTGAACAACAGTGCCATCCATGGTGCCACTGCTCTGGCTGCTGCTGTTTTCCCCTGATAGGCCATCCCCCCCAACAGTATCCAAAACGGTATACTTGTTAGAGAGGGAGATAGCCACAGGGGATTCCTGCACTGACTGCCTGCCCCTTCTAGCGGTCACCCATCTATCTGCCTGCACCTTGGGTGTAACCACTTCTCTAAAACTCCTGTCTATGACGCTTTCCGCCACCTGCATGCTCCTAACTGCATCCAGTTGCCACTCCAACCGATCCATGCGGTCTGTGAGGAGCTGCAACTGGGTACACTTCCTGCAGGTGTAGTCGCCCGGAACGCTGGAAGCGTCACGGACTTCCCACATCTCACAGGTGAAGCACTTCACCCCTCTAACTGTCATTTCTATCACTAATTAGTTAATTGATATAAAATAAATAAATACTTATTAAATCCTTACTAAATTATGATACACTTAACTATGTGGTCCCTCGTGCTAGATTTCTACAATAAATATTAAATGTTGTCTAAATACAGTAATCTCCTCCCTCTAGTTTAGTTATTCTACTTATTAATTAGTTAATTAGTGTTTTAATCAATTTTTATCAGTTTTATTTTCAAATTTGGTACTCGGCCCAACCATCTTCAGCTGTTTCATCAATGAACTTCCTTCAATCATAAGGTCAGAAGTGGGGATGTTCGCTGATGATTGCACAATGTTCCGCACCAGACACTGAAGCAGTCCGTGTAAAAATGCAGCAAGACCTGGACAATATCCAGGCTTGGGCTGATCAGTGGCAAGTAACATTCATGCCACACAAGTGCCAGGCAATGACCATCTCCAACAAGAGAGAATCTAACCATCTCCCCTTGACATTCAACGGCATTACCATCGCTGAATCCCCCACTATCAACAACGTAGGGGCTACCATTGACCAGAAACTGAACTGGAGTAGCCATATAAATACCGTGGCTACAAGAGCAGGTCAGAGGCTAGGAATCTTGCGGCAAGTAACTCACTTCCTGACTCCCCAAAGCCTGTCCACCATCTACAAGGAACAAGTCAGTAGTGTGATGGAATACTCTCCACTTACCTGGATGGGTGTAGCTCCAACAACACTCAAGAAGCTCAACACCATCCAGGACAAAGCAACTCGCTTGATTGGCACCCCATCCACCACCTTAAACATTCACTCCCTCCACCACCGATGCACGGTGGCAGCAATATGTGCCAACTACAAGATGCACTGCAACAACGTACCAAGGCTCCTTAGACAGCACCTTCCAAACCCCTGACCTCTACCAACTAGAAGGACAATGGCAGCAAATGCATGGGAACACCACCACCTGCAAGTTCCCCTCCAAGTCACACACCATCCTAACTTGGAACTATAGCGCCGTTCCTTCTCTGTCGCTGGGTCAAAATCCTGGAACTCCCTTCCTAACAGCACTGTGGGTATACCTACCTCATATGGACTGCAGTAGTTCAAGAAGGCAGCCCACCACCAGCTTCTCAAGGGCAATTAGGGATGGGCAATAAATGCTGGCCTGGCCAGCGAAGCCCACATCCCATGAATGAATGAAAAAAAGGACTAGGATATGGAAACCATGGCTATCTATTGTTATCTGAATGGGGACCATCCTGTTATACTGGTTCTACTTCATACATAATCATTTTGGTTTTGGCTGTGAGTCTGTCTGTATCCAGAACCCTTTGTCAGTTCATTCATGTAGATAGGAGGCATCAATATGCAATGGTCTCCTTTAAATTTCAATGGGTTCTCCCCAGAGCTATCTCAGATGAGGTTAACAAGTTTCATCCTCAACAGATGGAGGTGTGCATTTCCAATACAGGAGGGGTAACCTGTTCGCTACTCCATTTTGTCTGTGGTACAAGTGTCCATGTTCTTTTGGTTCAGTTTAACAGTTGGCTTTTTTTATTTTCATAATTCTTCCAATTCATTTTTTATTTCATCATGGCTCCTTTTGAGCATGACACTATCTACCTTTGGATACCAAAAATAGCTTCTTGCTACTGCTTTCATACAGACTATCCTTGTGTGCTCTTGCTGAAATTCCTCTTGGCGGAATAATGACTCTTAAACCCCGTAGGAGACAGCCTTGATCTACACTCACTTCATTCCTACATGCAAAATACTCCTGAAATTTTTCATCATCACAATCTTTAGACCAGCGATTCATGACATAATTGAGTACTTTACTGAGCACCACATCCTGTGAGTTTCTTCACGACTTTTTCTGGCAGACACTGGCATTTTAGTATGTAAAGTAATTCGCAGGTAACTCATTTGCTATAAATGAATCAGTCTTCACGGGAAATCTTGAAAGAACGTTCGCATTTGCGTAATCTGCTGACTTATGTATTTAATATCGTACTGATGGGCCATCAAAATCAGCACCCATTTTGAAGCTGCTAGAGATGGTACTACCTTCTTGGTGGTCAGTTAACAAAGTGAACTTTCTACATACAGGTACTTATGGAACTTTGTAACGCCATATATGACCACTAATGTCTCTTTCTCAACTTGTGAGTAATATTGCTCTGACTTCATTAAAGCAAGTGAAATATTTGGTAAAGGCTAGTCTGCACTATTTTCCATATGCAAGATAACACCACACCTAATCCTTGTGGTGAGGCATCACATAGTAAAACTGATGGTTTCTTGGGATCATAGTAGGCTAAAACAAGATCACTGGCCAGCACTTTCTTCACTTCTTCAAATACTTTCTGACACTCCACAGACCATTCCCAATCTAGTCCATCTTTGAGCAGTTGATACAATGGAGTGAGTCAGGGTTGAACTTAGAATAATACACAACAATTCCTATTAATGTTCCACGTACTTCTTTGTTCTCTGGTCTCTTTGCTTTCAGAATTCCCTCAACCTTCTCCTGCATTGGGTGGACGCCTTCACCATCTATTTGGTGGCCCAGGCACTTGACACCATGAAGCAACACTTGTGCTTTTTAGCTTTGATGCCATACTCTTGAAGTCGATCTTGGACTTTGTTTAGCCTTACAATGGGCTCTTTCTCTGTCTTACTGCTAATTAAAATGTCATCCAAGAAGCAGCACACTCCTTTCATCCCACTTCGTACCTGACCCAAAAGGAACCGACTGCTTTTTGAACTATCACAATGGGTGTGGCCCATTTACTGCTGTTCACCTTTTTAATTACCCCTGTTCTTTCTAATCTATCCAGCTCTTTACTTACTGCTTCTAACTGTACATAAGGCACTGGCTTTGCAAAATATCAGCTGTACATTGCCCTGTATCTTGACTTTGGCCTTGAGATGCCTAATTTCATCATTTGGTCCTCCTTACTCAAAGACCAATTTGTGCTCTCTTAGCACTTCCTCAATGTCAGTCGCACTCTTACTGATCCCTACTGTAAATAACTTGGCCTAGTATAACGTATTTTCTTAAGCCAATTTCTTCCTATCAGGGAGACTTTGTTCCCTCCTCCTACTACCAATGGCAAGTAATAGGATGCATCATGGTATTCCCCCCAACATTAACTTCACCTAACACTTGAATACTGTTATTGGAATAACTAGTCAGTTTCACACCAGATTTTCGTAAAGGAATTTGACTTGTATTCTCCTTCCGAGGTAACAGACACTGCTGCAGCTGTATCAATGATGAAAGTAAGTTGTAAATTTCCGGCTTTCATTTTTACTGTGGGTGCTGGAATTATATCTTCAGCCCTTTTACTCTTATCTTCCATGCAGTGTTTTTCTTGCTCTCTGACTGAGTACAACTCTTGATCTTCCTGCTCGATAACATCAACTTCTAGTTCCATATCGATCATGTGTGCGTTCAAGGACTACCAGGTTCCTGAACCAGATATTAAAGATATCAAGGGATTTGGAGATAGTGATGGAAAATGGCGTTGAGCGACATATAGTCAATTAGGCCAATTAAGCGCCCACTTAGGGACAAGTTTCAGATGCTGACTATATTTTACCAGTAATGGATCGGCCACCTGCCGAGGCCAGAAGCTGGCAGCACCTTGGAAGCAGTCTCCCAGTAACAGGCTGGAGGACCATCAGTGTCTCCCCTCACTGGCGAAATGAATGAGCTGCAGGAATAAAAAGGCTACAGCCTCGGCCATAGCCCTCCTCACCGATGGCCCTAAAAACTGTAGGCCTTCCTCATTTTTAACATGTAAGCAGGCGTCGGAGAGCACCTCCATTTTTGAGGCCATCTTGCACTCCCCTACCTGCTTTAACTGCACTCACCTGTCCTGGTGAGGCTGCCGTCCATTTGATTCTCCAGGTCATCATATAGGCCTCCTGCCTCGGAACCAGCCCTCTGTCTTTAATTGGATGGTGAACACACAGGTGGTCTCTTAACTGGTTGCCTCCTGTAAGATTCCTCCAGTCGGCGCACCTCTGACCGTGTGGGTTTGGGACCCGGAAATGCTCCCAACCTGTGATTATAAACAATGTCGGTAAGATCCTGCCCACAGACACAAACAGATGCAAACACCAAGACGGTCAATCAGTCAGGTTTTCAAATAGAAAGCTGTATGGCCAAATTTAGGCCAGGCTCAGAAGTTGAAAATGCAGAAGGGTAATAAGGAATCATTTAGCTTAAGGCCAAGTAAGATGATCCATTAATACTGGGAAGCGTAGTGTGTTCATTATTTTGTATTATTACAGAAAGGCAAGTTGTACTGTTGGAGCTGTGTAAACTGTATCATAACAGTTGCTCTATATGTTCACTTGCTGTGAAATAAAATAGCTTAGTGATTCATATCTAGGTGCATCTTACTTAGTGCTTTCTCCATCCAACTTCAAGATGATTGCAGAAGCAAACACACAAAATGCATAATATCTGGCTCAGATCATGAGGGGGTATATTGCTATACTGTTGGATTGTGCTATTGTGTAATTAGATATTGAGCAATATGGGCAGAGCCACAGATGTAAAATGACCAGACTGCTTATGTGAGTGACTGGTAACACTATATCCAAGAGAAGAGAGAAGACAGGCCCTCAATTTGTACCGGAATAGTAAGACAGTTAGTAATAGACACTTCCTGCTGTCTATCAAGCCACAAACTTAAGTAAAGAGAGTGAGAAAATTTAAGATAATCACAAATAAAGGTAATTAGAAAACAAAGTCTTTACACTGAGATTGATTTGAATGTGGCATTGTCTGCCACATGCCCTGCTTGAAGCAGAGCCCAAGGGCTGAAATTTTGGGCATCAATAAGGGCAAGAACGGAGACGAGTAAGCGCGGAACTTCCCGCCACCTGTCAGTGTGCCAGTTTCCCGGCAACATCCCATCCCCCGGCCATTTTCTCAGAGGCGAGATAGGAAGTGGCAGGGCTACCCACCTACAAGCAGCGGCTAGCCAGTTAAAGCTGTTTAAAGGTCTATTAAGGCCTATTATCTGAAGCTGACTGGAATTTTCCAGTTGGCCTCCCAGTCCCTGGAGGTGCCAGGGAAGAGTGTAGCTGCCTTGTGATGGCCTCCCAGTGGCAGACCAGGAGCCCAGTACTCCAGGCAGGCTTTGAGGCCCTCCCTGCCTGCCTGGCTTCAGCTGCAGCCACAGGGTGCCCTGTGGAGGGGTTTCCCCTTCCACAAAGGTGGCCTGACTGCTAAGTACATTTCTTATTTTAGAGTTAAAAAGTTGGAGAGAACACGCCTCCATCTTGGTGTGCCCTCTCTCTTTCTTACCTGAGAAGGCAGCCTGCTGCTTCTTCAGTGCTGGTGGGCCTCCTATTGGCCCTCTAGCTTCGAGAGCCTGCCCGACGGCGAGCCTGGCCAAATTGGAGAAAATTAAAGTCAGGTGATTTTTCCCCACACAGTGCGGGCTTCTGACCCCCATTTGGCCTGATTGCAGGGTCCTGAAGCCCGCAAGGAAAATTCTGCACCGTAAATTCTCTTGGAAAGGAATTTGATAATTGCTTGAGAAAGAGGAATGTTAAACGTATGAGGGGCATATAGCACAGAGGGAGCAGACTAAATGGATCATGTGGAGAAAAGCATCAGTACAGATGGGCCTGGTAACCTGCTTCTGTGCAGCAACATTCTGTAATTCTTTGATTTATTTGACAGGAATGAACTCCTCGGGTGTTGTCAAAGAGATAATTCTTTTTTGGTGGCTCTTGCTGTACTTGTCAGTTGTCATGCTCAAAATAATATCAAAAGATTGAGCTGCTGACTTCAGTGACAAAACCATGTTAATCATTAATGTGCGATGACTTGATTAGCAGAAAGAAAACATTTGGAGCTGGTTTTTAGTAAATCATGGTATGATGTCTATATTGGGCCAGCTCAGGAATGGAGATCAGGTCAATAGAAACAATAGAAATTGGGTATGTTAAGACCTTAAAATGGAAGCAAATAAAATTTAAGGTGAAATAAATGTTTGATTAGATAGAATCAGAAAAAAAATGGTTAAAATTCAAATAGTCACAAGAGACTTAGAAAAAGAGAAAATAGAGGGAAAACTCAGGGAGTAGGGCAGATATAAATATTGTAAAATTGTTTGAATTGGTTTTTTAAAAATTAGGCCATTGATATTAAAATGAGAGCAATAAACAGTAACAAAGTCACTCCTGATATCTCAACGGTATTGTTACAGTGATACTAGAATTTGTTTTCGAAAATGTGTTGCCAAAAATATTTTCCTCTTCCTCAACCCTATCTCTTCCCCATTGCTGCTGAAACCTTATTCCCTACCTTTATCACCTCAAGGATCGATACCTCCAACATTGCTTGCCAGCTCCCCACTTCCGTCCTCCATGATCAATGGTCATCCATATTGTCACATCCTCAACTCTATAAAAACTCACACCTTCGTCCTGTCAAAGCTCTACTTGGGCCCCCGCCCCCGCCCCCACTCCCCGCTACAGCAAATTGACTTTAACATCCTCGTGTTGACTTTCAAATGCCACTCCAACCACAGTGTATTTCTTCCTCTGTTTGACCATTACAGAGCAACCCCAGTTTATTCCTCATTTCCCATTCCATTTCGCTTCACCATATGACAGCTCCTTCCGTCACTCTGCTCCCTCCAACTGAAACTCCCTTCTTTAACACCAGCACCTGGTTAGCCATCGTCCTGCTTTCAAAGACAGCTTAAAAAGTCTTGTCTTCAACTGTGTTTTTACAACCCCTTCCACTCTCTGCTGTTGCCCACTGTGTAAAGCATTCTGAGACATCTCTCAATGTGGGAGGAGAACTATACAAGTGTTTGATGTTGTTTAAGTGTCATACGTCTAGGCTGAAAGGGCTTATTTTCCTCTTAATTGCCTGGCTGCAACCCGTTTTAGAAAATCAGACGGGAATGGTCATACACTTGTAAAAGGGCCTGACAGATTTTCCACCCACTTATTTAAATGCACAGAAAATTGGGCAGGCTTCATTATTTATAAACAATCCTTCCCATCTGCCCATTTGATCTGCTGCGCCCTGGCATTCATTTATGTTCAATGTTCAACAAGAAAGAGTTCTGCCGGCAAATCTTTAAAGCCAGCTGACCTTGAGAGCACAGAATTACCTGAGCTGTCATCAGTCTAAGGGTTAATGACACTAATAACTCTTCCATTATATATTACATGATTAATTAACGGCAAAAGTGCGAAGAGAAATGCAGACTGGTTTCAATCTCATAATGAAGAGCTGGAACCTCTCATAGCCGCTAAGCGCATTGCACTTTTGAACTACAAGAAAGCCCCCAGCGATTTAACATCCGCAGCACTTAAAGCAGCCAGAAGTACTGCACAAAGAACGGCTAGGCATTGCGCAAACGACTACTGGCAACACCTATGCAGTCATATTCAGCTGGCCTCAGACACCGGAAACATCAGAGGAATGTATGATGGCATGAAGAGAGCTCTTGGGCCAACCATCAAGAAGATCACCCCCCTCAAATCTAAATCGGGGGACATAATCACTGACCAACGCAAACAGATGGACCGCTGGGTTGAGCACTACCTAGAACTGTACTCCAGGGAGAATGCTGTCACTGAGACTGCCCTCAATGCAGCCCAGCCTCTACCAGTCATGGATGAGCTGGACATACAGCCAACCAAATCGGAACTCAGTGATGCCATTGATTCCCTAGCCAGCGGAAAAGCCCCTGGGAAGGACAGCATTACCCCTGAAATAATCAAGAGTGCCAAGCCTGCTATACTCTCAGCACTACATGAACTGCTATGCCTGTGCTGGGACGAGGGAGCAGTACCCCAGGACATGCGCGATGCCAACATCATCACCCTCTATAAAAACAAAGGTGACCGCGGTGACTGCAACAACTACCGTGGAATCTCCCTGCTCAGCATAGTGGGGAAAGTCTTTGCTCGAGTCGCTCTGAACAGGCTCCAGAAGCTGGCCGAGCGCGTCTACCCTGAGGCACAGTGTGGCTTTCGTGCAGAGAGATCGACTATTGACATGCTGTTCTCCCTTCGTCAGATACAGGAGAAATGCCGTGAACAACAGATGCCCCTCTACATTGCTTTCATTGATCTCACCAAAGCCTTCGACCTCGTCAGCAGACGTGGTCTCTTCAGACTACTAGAAAAGATCGGATGTCCACCAAAGCTACTAAGTATCATCACCTCATTCCATGACAATATGAAAGGCACAATTCAACATGGTGGCTCCTCATCAGAGCCCTTTCCTATCCTGAGTGGTGTGAAACAGGGCTGTGTTCTCGCACCCACACTTTTTGGGATTTTCTTCTCCCTGCTGCTTTCACATGCGTTCAAATCCTCTGAAGAAGGAATTTTCCTCCACACAAGATCAGGGGGCAGGTTGTTCAACCTTGCCCGTCTAAGAGCGAAGTCCAAAGTACGGAAAGTCCTCATCAGAGAACTCCTCTTTGCTGACGATGCTGCTTTAACATCTCACACTGAAGAATGCCTGCAGAGTCTCATCGACAGGTTTGCGTCTGCCTGCAATGAATTTGGCCTAACCATCAGCCTCAAGAAAACGAACATCATGGGGCAGGATGTCAGAAATGCTCCATCCATCAATATTGGCGACCACGCTCTGGAAGTGGTTCAAGAGTTCACCTACCTAGGCTCAACTATCACCAGTAACCTGTCTCTAGATGCAGAAATCAACAAGCGCATGGGTAAGGCTTCCACTGCTATGTCCAGACTGGCCAAGAGAGTGTGGGAAAATGGCGCACTGACACGGAACACAAAAGTCCGAGTGTATCAGGCCTGTGTCCTCAGTACCTTGCTCTACGGCAGCGAGGCCTGGACAACGTATGCCAGCCAAGAGCGACGTCTCAATTCATTCCATCTTCGCTGCCTTCGGAGAATACTTGGCATCAGGTGGCAGGACTATATCTCCAACACAGAAGTCCTTGAAGCGGCCAACACCCCCAGCTTATACACACTACTGAGTCAGCGGCGCTTGAGATGGCTTGGCCATGTGAGCCGCATGGAAGATGGCAGGATCCCCAAAGACACATTGTACAGCGAGCTCGCCACTGGTATCAGACCCACCGGCCGTCCATGTCTCCGTTATAAAGACGTCTGCAAACGCGACATGAAATCGTGTGACATTGATCACAAGTCGTGGGAGTCAGTTGCCAGCATTCGCCAGAGCTGGCGGGCAGCCATAAAGACAGGGCTAAATTGTGGCGAGTCGAAGAGACTTAGTAGTTGGCAGGAAAAAAGACAGAGGCGCAAGGGGAGAGCCTACTGTGCAACAGCCCCAACAAACAAATTTCTCTGCAGCACCTGTGGAAGAGCCTGTCACTCCAGAATTGGCCTTTATAGCCACTCCAGGCGCTGCTTCACAAACCACTGACCACCTCCAGGCGCGTATCCACTGTCTCTCGAGATAAGGAGGCCCAAAAGAAAAGAAAGAATATATTACATGATTAATTATGTGGTAGGATCTACAATGTAATTTGGATATATTAATTTTAACATTTGCGGGTTATCCAGAATTGCCATTTGTTTTGAAAAATTAGTAAAACTTATACTATTAGCAGCGAGTATTAGCTGAACTAATTAATTCCTTAGTTAAGGCCAATTAGTTTGCGTTGTATTTATCAAATACTTTTCCTTTGTAATATAAATGTCCCCATTGTAGCAACCTAGCAATAGTCTACATCTTTATACAGTAAACAGTTCTGGATTCCAGAACTTCGAGAGTATCTCAGGCAGTCTGAATTTGTTAACCATGTTGTTTCAAGTGATGATGCACTGACACACCCCTTTTGTGATAACACAAAGCAGCATAGAGGGAGGTATAAATTCTCATGCTTCCTTACATGTAAGAAGATTGATGTTCATAAAAAAAAAACAATTGAACCTTTCTTTAAATCATTTTTTACAATAAAATGCTTTGAATAATAAGTAAATCACTGAGGCTTACCAGCCCCTTTAAATAATGCTAACATTTCAGGTCTGTGACCTTTCACCAGAACGGTCACAGACCTGAAACGTGAACTCTGTTTTTCTCTCTCCACAGAGGCTGCCTGATCTGCTGAGTGTTTCCAGCATTTTTTGTTTTTATTTTAGATTTTCAGCATCCACAGTATTTTGCTTTTGTTCCTTTAAATAATGCATTTGTTAGGTTGAATGGGAGCTTTCATGCATCACCATATGCTACGTTTTTTTGTCAACATCTTACAACAGCTTGGTTCCATATGCAACTTAATTAAACTCTGTGCAACATATTGGGCAGAATTTTCCTTCTGGGGGCGTGATACAGACTGTTCCTGGGTCCCGATCCCACCCCGGGGGTAATAAGTCACAGCCCCCAATTTTCATGGGGACAGACTGTTAATTGGCTGGAAGGCAGGCTGGGCAGCCAATTAGCAGCTGTGGGGATGAGAACAGAGGTGGGTCTGAAAGACAGCTGACCCAATTTATATCCACTATGAGGTTGGCATTTCACTGAATCAAATGCTGTTGTACTGTTACTGATGGAGCGAGAGAGGTAGAGGGCTAGAACCAGGCGCAGGGCTGCCTTTTGCTTTGCGGATGCCAACTTGGAGGTTCTATTGGAGGCAGTGAGGGAGAGGAAGGAGTTGCTGTATGGAGGCCTGGATGGAGGTTGCGAAGACAGTGTGCAGATGGAATGTGGTCCAGGGGAACTGGGTCAGTAGAGGAAGAGGTTCAAAGACCTCATTCACTCTGGCAAGATGAGTGCAACATCAGACCCTCAGGACAGGCCTCTGGCATTGAAATTCCAGCAGATACACCAGCTGAGGAGTGTGCATGCTACACCTGATCGTGGGAGGAATGCAAGCCGAGGACATTTACTGACCCCTCAGCAAGGTTCAGAGCCATAGTACTGTTGAGGATCTGCCAGCACTGTTACATGCAACTTCAAATGAATGTAAGCCGCTGGCATCATCTTTAGAGGCCAGCAGTGCCTTATCTCTCTCTCTCTCTCTCTCTCTTTTGTCTTTGCAGGAGAAATGGGCTCACAATGCTTGTGAAAGTGCCCAGACAGGAGGAATGGTTCCGTTCCTCCACATCATCACCAGCATGGAAGAGGGAGCCATGGAGATCACCAGGGTGGCTGACCATAAGCAAACTGGGGAAGGCGAGATGGGCATCTCTGTTGGACAGGGTGAATAGAAACTGGAATGCATGCATTACGGGGGCGCATTGCACTTCAGCCCATCTGACAGCATGCCGAAGACAGAGCTGCACTGGTAAGCCTCAGCACTGCAGAGGCTTCTGCTCTGCAACCTAATTCTCACGATCTCATCTTGTGTCTCCCACAGGTTCTCATGTTAAGATGCCAATATCCTGCGCCATCACCGGGCCGAGCGCTGCCAGAGCAGACCTCAGACCAAGTACCGTCACACCTTACAAGCGCCCTGTCCACCAGCACAGATACAGTCACCTCGGTGGGTCCTCGTGCGCAATTAGATAAGGTGGCACTGAGTGATGAGCACATCACAAGTGAGCAGGAGAGGTGAGAAAAGCAGAGGCAGCTGTAGGCAGTTCCCTTTGGAGAATGGAGGACAGAAACAGCCCTTATCAGCTTGGCAGGACCTTGGGAGTCACAAAAAGGAGGCTCTACTTTGACCAGTAGTGAGAGATGGGTGCCCACGTGTCAGAGATCCTTGAGGCAGTGTAAGGTCATGGGCTGAGAATGGAAGAGACCAGTCAGCTCATGTGCACTATCATGGCCTAGGGCTTTGAACACATGAGCTCCTCCATTGAGAGAGTGGCCAACCTCATGGAGAGCCTTATGCAGCAGCACCCAGGGTGCATGCAGGAACTACACGCTAACATTCACAAAATGCATGCCACACTATGCAGCCTTGATCGGTCAGTGACGCTGATGGTGCAGAGATGTCTGGAGGGGATGCCAGTTGCACTTCAGCTGGTGGTCCCCTCCAGCCATCTGGAGCACCAGCCAATTTTTGAGGCAGACACCAATGAGGATGAGGGTGCCACCCCTCATGGGGGTGCCATCATCATCATTGGCCTCTTTGGCCTCTCTGTCTGAGGGAGCATCTGTGCAGCAGGACCCAGTGTTGGAGGTTGGCCCTGTGATATTTATTTTTAAAGATAAAACTGCACACCTGCAAGATTTCACATGCGCAGGTTTAATCTGGGCCACACAAAATTAACAGTGCAGACTCCACAGAATCAGGAATCTGGGACAACATTGCAATATAAATAGTCTATAAAACTTTCTGTATACCAGAACACAAAGTTTCATTATTGTTCAATAGCTAATTGTAAATTCAGAGATTTATTTACTTTTTAAAAATTTACATTCAGTTATGGAGGGAGAAAGCATTTTTACCCGTGACATTGGCCGGCATTTTATGTCCCGCACAGGAGCAGGCAGGAGGCGGGCAGGAGCGTAAAATTGAGTGGGAGGTGGGGGAGGGGGTTCCGTTCCCATCGCCTTCCCGCCCCCACTGCAATTCTACAAGCAGTGATGGCGGCGAGAAGTGGCCCGTCTGCCCCAGGCCAATTAAGGCCCTTAGCTGGCCAATTAAATGCCACTTAAGGGCCTCCTCTAGCTGCTGCAGGTATATTACCAGTGTGGAGCGGGTGGCTCAAGGGCTCAGGAGGCCACTCAGTAAAACCTGGCGGCCTCCTTGTGGGTTGAGGGTGGGGCCCTCCTGATCAGGCACCCTGTGCCCCACAGAGGTCCACCGCTGGACACACGCCACCCAACTGCACAACACTCCCCCCCCACCCCAACTGACCTCCCTTGCCTTGCCAGGGCCCGGTCGATTGTCTCCGGTGAGGCCCCACACACTTACCCTCATTTAGGGCCAGTGTCCCTCTTGCTCCTCTCCCTGGTTGCAGTCACAGCAGTGGTCACCGCTCCTGGTGGTGCTGCTGGGACTGAGAGCTGCGGCCTGCTGATTGGCCTCAGGGGACAGTAGTCCCGCCCAAGGCCAATTAAGGGCCTGGGCCACATAACATCATAGCATGGCTTCCAGGGTCAGCAGAGGCATGCTCACCACTGAATCTTTTGGCTAGTAGGTGTGGCCTCCAGTCCAATGCTTAATTCTGGCCATGATTCATCGCTAAAACTTATTTTTGGGGCTTTTTATTTGGCTCGTCTATTAGTTTCCACAATACAGAAAACTGGGACAGAGGGCCTGATAGGAAAATTGTCTTAGGCCCTAGAGTTGGATCATTACTTTTTCACAAAGGAGAGTATTTGATTTATATATTGATTGTTCTTGGGTCACATGTGTGATATTGTACAAAGTCTTCTTTTTAAATAAAGGAATCTTTTTGATTTGCAGGCCTGAAATCCATGGCGACATAAAGCTTTTCATGTAAATCATTTGTGATTTTGAGGGTTGACTTTTTTGTTCACAATCACACAAGAAACTGTGGTGCAGCTGGTTTGATGCAATAGGTAAATGTCACTTACTGTCAGATTTAATTACATGTACTTTTTGTACTGCCAAATCATATAACATTAGATTGTTAATTCTGAAATAATTTCATATTACTGTAGCATCAAAATTATTTTCTGTCCAAGTTGAAATGGAAATATGGGACTACAATTTTATTTTAGCAAAGCTGTTTTATGAAATGCTTTCTTTAGTATGACAGCAAAATTCAGATATCCTGTAGTCTGATATAACTTTGCTACTTATCAAATTAGTCTGACTCTTATTTGGTTTATAGCATCGAAGATAAATTTATCAGAAAATCTGCTCATTATTAGATAGCATTTTCGATGTGCTGTTTTCAATAAATTGGTTAACATGTTCTACTGATATTTTACATTTAACTAAGTTAATGAAGTCATCAATCTGCATATAAGATGCTGGTAAATGCCCTTTCAGCTGAAGTTGATGATTGTAGAGATGGTGACACTTTCTACTCAACACTGGGATGGAAGGTGCAATGATATTATCCCAACTACATTACTTTTTCCTCACCACATATACACCTGGACCTTTGAAATGTCTTGGCATTTGCAATAAAAATAGAAACTGGAAAGGCACAGCAGATTTCTCAGTGACTAATGTTTCTGGTAGAGACCATTCATCAGCGAGCATTTCAAGAAGAACTGCATCTGGGTGAAAAGCATGGGAAACTATAATTGAACTGATTGCATGGTTTGAGAATTGCAGAATTTATATTCAATTGATATCTCAACTGTTAAACTGGTGAAATTGCAGAATTGCTATCAAATCTTTATCTTTCACTAGTCATCTCATTTTTATTTAGTAAAGTTGTAGACTACAGAGCAATAAACAAAACCAACATAATAGGGACAATTTTAACTCTAAAATAAAAACAAAAAAATGCTAGAAATATTCTGTAGGTCAGGCAGCATCACGGAGAGAGAAACAGAGTTTAACAGTTTCAGGTCAATAATCTTTCATCAGAACTGGCCTTTTTTTTGGACAAGGGGAGAAAAAGTACAGTTGAGATAGGAAGAAATCAGTTCAGTGGAGCAAGAACAAGCTGAAATGATAGGTCTACCCGAGCAGTCCTGCTTGTGGATTTTGGAAAGGAGGTAGAAGCGGGCTGTTCGAGGTTGGAGGACTATGAGGTCAGAGGCTGTGGAGGGAAGATCTCTAGAGGAGATCAATGACAGATGGCTTGATGTTCGGTGGTGGGGTCATGGTCCAGGGGAAGGAGGAGGAAGTGTCAGAGCGTTGGTGTTTGACCTCTTCAAGGTAGAGGTCAGTACACCAGACAACAACACCACTCTTGTGAGCAAGTTTGATGACAAAGTTAGAATTGGACCAAAGAGAACAGAGTGCAGCAAGTTCAAAAAGAGATAGGTTAGAGTGAGTGAGGGGAGTAGAGAAATTGTGTCAGCCGATGTCACACCAGCAGTTCTCAATGAAAAGATCTAGAAAGAGTAAGAGGCCAGACGGAGGGGTCCAGGTAGAGGGAGAATACTGGAGACGGGTAAAAGGGTCCACTGAGCAGGGAGAAGATTCCTGGCCAAAGAAGTGGGCATGGAGGCGAAGGCGACAGAAGAAGAGCTCAGCCTTGTGTCAAGCTCAGATTCATTAAGTTGGGGCATAAGGGGATGAAGCTGAAGCCTTTGAAAGGACAATCGTACAGAGTCAGAGAGTGAAAGTTCAGAGGGAATACGGAAAGGGGTAAGACTGGAAGAAGGTATGAGATCAGAGGGAAGTGAAGGGGAGAAAAGATCCAGAATGGCATTGGCACCCATGAGTTGTTGAAGCAGTTCTGGTGAAAGGTCATCAATCTGAAACGTTAACTCTGCTTCGCTCTCCACATACTGCCAGCCCTGCTGAGTATTTACAGCATTTTCTATTTTTATTTCAGATTTCCAATCCCTGCCATATTTTGCTTTTGCAATTGTAGCCCTAACTGCCATGGTGAGCAGTCAAAATCACCCAGATTACTTACCTGGTGAAAAGCTGTCTGGAACTTACTATTCCAAATGTTAACTTGCTGTCCTGAGCAGACGCCAAGGACTCCTACTCTGAACTGGCGGGATACTTGGCTAAGTACGTACGTTGGGTCCTGATGACATCATTAATGTAAAAAACAAAAGTACAAAGGAAGATGAATCATCAGTACCCAAGAGTGGATGCTCTGGTTTCTTTCCTGTCTATGCTTTTTATCATTTGACTACAGACTAGGTCTTTGTTTAATGAAAAGATTGAAACAAGTTTGTGGGTCATTCAGATGTAAACTATTTTCACAGGTGTTTACAACAAGTGTGACACCTAAGAATGTAAATGAGAACATTAACACAGCATCCACCTTCTCCATAACAGCACACTGCAATCATAATTACTTAAATTGCCATTTCACATAAGGAAGTGCAGAATATGACCCAGCAAATACACACTAACAACATACAGTGGCATGAACTTCAAATATACATTTTTTTGGCATGACACGCATAAATAGTATTCAGTCTATTACATATTGTTGAAGGAAAATATCTGCTTTGAGTTTAAAAAATCATTATCTTTTGGAATAATCATTTTTAGTTACAGAATGGGAACAGATTTTCTTAGCTGAATTCAATTAGGTAAATGTTAAAATGTATGCTGTCTTTCAACTTAATAAAAATAGCCTATGTATAATTCACATTTAATATACCAATGGCCTTATATTTTTTCTCAGATGATGGAAGGCATTTATACAAAAGGTAACTTTAATGCAAAATACAGATTCAGTTTTTAAATTCTTTATAAAGTATCTTTACAGAAATCAGAACATTGAAAGTAAGCTTCTAAAACCTGATTCAGTGGTTTGTTTAAAAAAAAAAGTATATTTTCACCTCTCTGAACTTAAAAATATTGCAGTAGTCATGTGTGTGACACACTGTGGTGACCTACTTACATAAATCAGTATGGAATGCTGCAGCTGACAAGAGTTCTCAGAATAGTATTGGTGATACTGTCAGTACACATTTACTATTGTTTTAAATAGGTGCGAGACACATATACTCCTTCTAACATATATGAAACTCTCATCCCTGAGAACAATGTGCCCAGTGAGACATTTTTCCATATAAAATGACTGAGAAGACTTTGTACTGAGTACAAAGATAATTTAACAGGGATATGACAGTATTCTTTGTTTTCCAACACTTCCCTCAATGTTTTCAGCAGAACTTTTAATTTATGTCAACTACTGGCTTCAAAGATTGTAGAAATGTCCTTCATTTAATTGGCAACCAATATGTTATTGCTTGAATAAAAACAGAAAATGTTGGAAATACTCAGCTGGTCAGATAGCACTGTGGAGAGAGAAACAGAATTAATGGGCAGGATTTATAGGTACTGATGGGGGATGGAATGTTGCTGAGTGGGCACAAAAATTAATGCCGCCTGGCATCGTGGCATTTTGACGCCACCATTCTGACCGCGGTTGATTTTAGGGCAGGACCCGGAAAACCACCTGATTTGGATAATAGGCCAATTGATCTTGTTAATGAGCTTTTGTCAGCTTGTCAAGGGCCTGTTTGGAATTTTGGTGGGGGCACATGGGTTACACCATGGATCAGGAGCGGTCCAAATGGAAGGAGGAGGCAACACTGCGGGAAGCCAGTCATGGTTGCTCCATGCAATTAGTTCAGCCCATAAAAAGGTGCCTGACTGAGAGGGACACTCAACCATTGGCACACAGGTATCATCGGGTGAGAAGAGTTAGCAGAGCAAGTGGTCTGTGTGCGCTTGGGCAGTGGAGGGGATTGTCACCTTCCTGGGATCGTGCAGCCAGTAAGTATTGTGAATCAAGCTGACTGCAAGCAAGCCAATAACTGGACATGGGATTAAGGTACTTGGAGGTAGTATTGAGTCGCAATGAGAATCAACATCCTCAGGAGAAGATGCAGAGACCTGGGCATAAGGAGGCCAGAGGAGAGGAATGAGGGCAGGAAGGCAATGGAGACTATACCCTCAGCATCAAGTGTATCACCAAAGAAGGAGCTACCTGGACATGTTGGAGACTGTGCCTATCTAGGCAGATGGTCACTGAGATTTGTGACCTCATTGAGGAAGACTTTAGATCTCATAGTACTGCTCGCCATGCCCTGCCAGTAGCCATGAAAGTCACTGTGGCCTTGAATGTCTTCGCCTCTGGCTTCTTCCAAGGATCAGCTGCAGACCTTGGTGGTGTCTCTCAAGCAGCAGCACGCCATTGTATCTCACAGGTCACTGATGCCCTTTTTGTGAAAATTGGGCAGTACGCACAATTTCAAACAGATGGGGTCTCACAGGCACAAAGGGATTGGCCTCCATCACTGGATTCCCGAAGGTGCAGGGCATTATTGATTGCACCAATGTGGCCATAAAGGTGCCGAGTGAGCGACCAGTGAAATCCGTCAACAGGAAAGGCTTCCAATTCCTCAATATCCAACTGGTCTGCGCAAGGGGCGGCACAGTGGCGCAGTGGTTAGCACCGCAGCCTCACAGCTCCAGCGACCCGGGTTCAATTCCGGGTACTGCCTGTGTGGAGTTTGCAGGTTCTCTCTGTGTCTGCATGGGTTTCTTCCGGGTGCTCCGGTTTCCTCCCACATGCCAAAGACTTGCAGGTTGATAGGTAATTTGGCCATTAGAAATTGCCCCTAATGTAGGTAGGTGGTAGGGAAAATATAGGGACAGGTGGGGATGTGGTAGAAATATGGAATTAGTGTAGGATTAGTATAAATGGGTGGTTGATGGTCGGCACAGACTCGGTGGGCCAAAGGGCCTGTTTCAGTGCTCTATCTCTAAACTAAATACAACAAGAGCTTCCTCCATGTGTGCACTCGCTTTCCTGGCAGCTGCCATGACTCCTTCATCCTCAGGCAATCCAGGGTTTCACAGCTCTTCATGTCACCACCCAAACTTTATGGATGGATTCTAGGGGGCAAGGGTTATCCCTTGAAGAGATGGCTTCTCATACCTTTATTTCACCCTGAGACAGAGGCACAGAGGCGCTACAACCGGAGCCATCTGCTCATAGGCCGTCGGGTTTCTGAGGATGTGGTTGCAGTGCCCAGACCAGTTGGGTGGTGTCCTGCTCTACACTCCTGCAAGGGTTTGCACATTGTGGTGGTTTGCTGTGCTCTGCATAACATGGACCTCCAGAGACGTGTGGATCTTGAAGATGGTGAGGCATTAGAATGACACAGCTCATCGGAGGATGAGGAAGAGGAGGAGGTGTGCAGGAAGGTGGCCTGGGCTGGTTTAGGAGTCAAAGCTCTCATCAGGATGGCGTCATTATCAACGAACATCTGATCCAGGCAAGTTTCACCTGAGCGATTCTAACCTAGCTGGACTGCCTGCTCTGGAACACAATTTGATCTTCCATTGAAGACACAACCTTGATTAAATCTACTCCTACTGCCAATGCTTGGTGCGCATCTGTCCAGCAGTCTCACCATCTCCGTTCAAAGAGCTTTGTTTCCCTTCACCACATCATCCTTCTTTTCCAGTTTTGTCATTAAAGAATGGAAGCTCACGTATCTGGGGTCATATGTTAACATTTACAGTGTTAACCAAAAGTTATAAAGTGCACAGTAACAAGTGAAATAGACCCAGTGACCCACTCAGTGCTCTGACTAACGCGATGACCTCCAGTCTTGCCCACTTCTACACGTTGCACCCCTTATGACCTCAGATGAGGTGGAGGAAGCCTACTTGCATGTGTCTGTTTGTGACTGAGATGCCCGAGGTGGTCGTCCTCATCATGGAGGTGCCAGTAGGGGCACCTCCAGAGGCTGCTCAGTCTGAGGGGCAGAGGAGGCCTATGATGATGATGACATGCTGTGAGGTGTGGCACCCTTCCTCTTCGACGACTCCCTCAGCACTTGGATGGCACTCTGGATCATGAAAAGGGACCACCAGCTGGGGCGCAACTGACACCAACTCCATGCATTTCTGTGCCATCAGCGCTACTGACTGGTCCATGCTACAGTGCGTGGCATATATTCTGTGCATGTCAGTGCGCTGTTCCTGCATCGACTCCACGTGCTCTCCACCGGGTTGGCCACTCTCTCAATGGAGGAGCTCGTGCATTCAAAGCTCTGAGCCATGGTGGTACACATGAACTGAATAGACTCTTCCATTCTCAGCCCATGACCTCACGCTGCCTCAGGGAACTCTGACACGTGGGCACATTTCTCTCGCTGCGGTCAAAGTAGAGCCTCTTTTTTGAGACTCACCTGCATCTGTGCCCAGCTGAGCATGACTATGTTTTTTTTAAATTCATTCATGGGATGTGGACATCGCTGGCTAGGCCAGCATTTATTGCCCATCCCTAATTGCCCTTGAGAAGGTGGTGGTGAGCTGCCTTCTTGAACCGCTGCAGTCCATGTGGGGTAGGTACACCCACAGTTCTTTTGGAAACGGAGTTCCAGGATTTTGACCCAGCGACAGTGAAGGAATGGCGATATAGTTCCAAGTCAGGATGGTGTGTAGCTTGGAGGGGAACTTGCAGGTGGTGGTGTTCCCATGCATATGCTGTCCTTGTCCTTCTAGGTGGTAAAGATCGCCGGTTTGGAAGGTGCTGTCTAGGAACCTTGGTGCGTTGCTGCAGTGCATCTTGTAGATGGTACACACTGCTGCCACTGTGCCTTGGTGGTGGTGGGAGTGAATGCTTGTGGATTGGCCAATCAAGTGGGCTGCTTTGTCCTGGATGGTGTTGGGTTTCTTGAGTGTTGTTGGAGTTGCACCCATCCAGGCAAGTGGAGAGTATTCCATCACACTCCTGACGTGTGGACAGTCTTTGGGGAGTCAGGAGGTGAGTTTATCGCTGCAGGATTCCTAGCCTCTGACCTGTTCTTGTAACCATAGTATTTATATGGCTACTCCAGTTCAGTTTCTGGTCAATGGTAACCCCCAGAATGTTGATAGTGGGGGATTCAGTGATGGTAATGCCGTTGAATGTCAAGGCGAGATGGTTCGATTCTCTCTTGTTCGAGATGGACTTTGCCTGGCACTTGTGTGGCGTGAATGTAACTTGTCCAGGTCTTGCTGCATTTCGACACGGACTGCTTCAGTATCTGAGGAGTCGTGAATGGTGCTGGACATTGTGCAATCATCAGCGAACATCCCCATTTCTGACCTTATGATTGAAGGAAGGTCATTGATGAAGCAGCTGAAGATGGTTGGCCCATGATGCTACCCTGAGGAACTCCTGCAGTGATGTCCTGGAGCTGAGATGATTGACTTCCAGCAACCACAATCATCTTCCTTTGTTCTAGGTATGACTCCAACCAGCAGAGAGTTTTCCCCCTGACTCCCATTGACTCCACTTTTGCTAGGGCTCCTTGATGCCATACTTGGTCAAATGCTGCCTTCATGTCAAGGGCAGTCATTTTCACCTCACCTCTTGAGTTCAGCTCTTTTGTCCATGTTTGAGCCAAGGCTGTAATGAGGTCAGGAACTGAGTGGCCCTGGTGGAATGCAAACGGAGTGTCAATGAGTAGGTTATTGCTAAGCAAGTGCCGCTTGATAGCACTGTCGATGACACCTTCCATCACTTTACTGAGAATCTGTCCTCCATCTTCTGAGGGAGATTGCCACAGTGCCTCTGCATCTCTCACCTCCTCCTGCTCCTGCTCACTAGTGCCATGTTCTTCGCCTTATCTAATTGTGCAGGAGGAACCACCATTGTAAGAGTATCTGCGCTGGTGGAGGGAACGCTTGAATGATGTGACGATGCTGGGTCGCATATTATGGATGCTTGAGAGGCCACGATGATGCTGCTGTACCTTTTCCCTCTCCCTCCACCACTGACCCTGTGGGAGACACAAGAAGGACATCATGAGAACTAGCCTGTGACAGCAAATGTTTCTCCAGTGCTGAGCTTTCCCAATGCAGCTGAATCTGTCTGACAGGGAGCAGTTCACTCCATCTCCTTTATCTTTTGATTGCAATATCTTTTCACCCTCTCCTCCAGGTATTCCCATCTCTCCGTCGCTCACTTGGTCCTGTGGGGCCACCCTGGCAATTTCCATCGCTGCCTCCTGGGTGGGTGCGAGGATGGTAAGCAGGGGCACTCCTCCTCTTGTGTGATCTCTCTCCCACAAATTATGTGCCCTCTTCTCCGGTAATGGCAAAAGCGACAGAGAGAGATAAGGCACTGCTGGCCTCTCTGACCAGTTCCAGCAGCTCATTTATAACAGAAGTTGCATGTATCAATGCTGCCAGGCCCTCAACAGTGCTAGGGCTCTGAGCCTTGCTGATGGGTCAGTGATCACCCTGGGCACACCTTTCTCCCATGTTCCAAAGCACCATGTGCCCTTAGGCTGCTCAGCGGGTGTGTCTGCTGGAGGCTGCAGAACTGGAGGCCTGTTATCTGGGTCTAACATTACACTCACCTTGCCATAATGAAGAAGGCCATTAAACCTCTTGTGGCACTGGACCCAGTTCTTCCACACTACACCTGCTGCTCAGTTTTTGCCACCTTCTGCCAGACCTGCTTTGTTTGGCTGTGGCCTTCTCCTGCTACCATCTGGAAAGAGGACCACCCTCTTCCTCTCTCACAACCTCCAGCAGCACCTCAAGGGCTGCATCAGTGATGCATGGGACAGCCCTGCCTCAGGTGCCAGGCCTCTGCCTCTCCTCCTGGTGAGCTGGAGCTTGCATAATGTATCAAAATGGCTGGCAGAGTGATAGCTGCCATGATGCCTTTAAATCAGGCCCAAACTCTACAAGCCCCACCTCTATCCTGCACCCACCACCGCTAACTGGCAGACAAACCCACTCTCCAGCCAATTAGCAGCAGAGGTCAGGGAAAATCATGGGCTGTGACGACATTCCTCACCACTCTCACCCCCCGCGAGGAGGGGGTCAGGACCCAGAAATAGTTCTTACTTTGGTTTCCCAACCCCGGGGCAAAATCCTGCCACATGTTATGTTTCAGGTTGATGACCTTGCGTCAGAATTGGAAGATGTTCTGGATTTAATATATTTTAAGCAAGTACAGAGGCAGGGAAAGGGACAGGGAAGAAGGAAATAAAACAAGCAAGATCTGTGATAGGGTGGAAGGCAGGCCTGATTAAATGACAAAAGGAATGAGGGAACAAGTAAACAAAGAAAAGATGGGTCTATAGAGGGTGTAGATGACAACAGCAGAGCCATTACCAACACCTGCTATTTGGGGCAATGGCAGCAATGGTTACGATCTGAAATAGTTGAACTCAACGTTAAGTCCATAATGCTGTAAAGGGCCTATTTGAAAGATAAAGTGCTGTTGCTTGAGCTTTCATTGAGCTTCATTAGAATAGCTGTACCCCTAACCAAGCTGTTCCAGTACAGCTACAACACTGGCATCTACCTGACAATGTGAAAAATTGCCCAGGTATGTCCTGTGCACAAAAATCAGAACAAATCCAACCCAGCCAATTACCACCCTATCAGTCTACTCTTGATCATCAGCAAAGTGACGGAAGGGGTCATTGACAGTGCTATCAAGCAGCACTTGCTCAGCAACAACCTTCTCACTGATACTCAGTTTGGGTTCCGCCAAAACCACTCAGCTCCTGACCTCATTACAGCTTTGGTCCAAACATGGACAAAAGAGCTAATCTCCAGAGGTAAGGTGAGAGTGACTGCCCTTAACATCAAGGCAACATTTGACCGAGTATGACATCAAGGAGCCCTAGCAAAACTGGAGTCTGTGGAAATCGGGGGAAAACTCTCAGTGGGTTGGAGTCATAACTAGCACAAAGGAAGATGGTTGTGGTTGTTTGAGGTCAATCATCTCAGTCCCAGGACACCAATGCAGGAATTGCTCAGGGTGGTGTCTTAGGCCCAACCATCTTCAGCTGCTTCAACAATGACCTTCCCTCCATCATAAGATCAGAAGTGGGGATGTTCACTGATGATTGCACAATGTCCAGCAATATTCGTGACTCCTCAGATACTGAAGCAGCCCATGTCCAGATGCAGCAAGAACTGGACACATCCAGGCAAGTGGCAAGTTAAATTCGTGCCACACAAGTGCCAGGCAATGACCATCTCCAACAAGAGAGAATCTAACCAACTCCCCTTGACATTCAATGGCATTACCATTGCTGAATCCCCCACTATCAATATCTTGTCGGGTCACCATTGATCAGAAACTGAACTGGACCAGCCAATATAAATGCTGTGGCTACAAGAGCAGGTCAAAGTCTAAGAATTCTGTGGCAAGTAACTCACCTCCTGTCTTTCCAATGCCTGTCCACTATCTAAGAACAAAGAACAAAGAACAGTACAGCACAGGAACAGGCCATTCGGCCCTCCAAGCCTGCGCCGATCTTGATGCCTGCCTAAACTAAAACCTTCTGCACTTCTGGGGTCCGTATCCCTCTATTCCCATCCTATTCATGCATTTGTCAAGATGCCTCTTAAACTTCTCTATGGTACCTGCTTCCACCACCTCCCCCGGCAACAAGTTCCAGGCACTCACCACCCTCTGTGTAAAGAACTTGCCTCGCACATCCCCTCTAAACTTTGCCCCTCTCACCTTAAACCTGTGTCCCCTAGTAACTGACTCTTCCACCCTGGGAAAAAGCTTCTGACTATCCACTCTGTCCATGCCGCTTATAACTTTGTAAACCTCTATCATGTCGCCCATCCACCTCCGTCGTTCCAGTGAAAACAATCCGAGTTTATCCAACCTCTCCTCATAGCTAATGCCCACCAGAGCAGGCAACATCCTGGTAAACCTCTTCTGTACCCTCTCCAAAGCCTCCACGTCCTTCTGGTAGTGTGGCGACCAGAATTGCACACAATATTCTAAGTGTGGCCTAACTGAAGTTCTGTACAGCTGCAACATGACTTGCCAATTTTTATACTCTATGCCCCGACCGATGAAGGCAAGCATGCCATGTGCCATCTTGACTACCTTATCCACCTGCATTGCCACTTTTAGTGACCTGTGGACCTGTACGCCCAGATCTCTCTGCCTGTCAATACTCCTAAGGGTTCTGCCATTTACTGTATACTTCCCACCTGCATTAGACCTTCCAAAATGCATTACCTCACACTTGTCCGGATTAAACTCCATCTGCCATTTCTCCACCCAAGTCTCCAACTGATCTATATCCTGCTGTATCCTCTGACAATCCTCATCACTGTCCGCAACTCCACCAACCTTTGTGTCGTCCGCAAACTTACTAATCAGACCAGCTACATTTTCCTCCAAATCATTTATATATACTACAAACAGTAAAGGTCCCAGCACTGATCCTTGTGGAACACCACTAGTCACATCCCTCCATTCAGAAAAGCACCCTTCCATTCATTCATTCTACAAGGCACAAGTCAGGAGTGTGATGGAATACTCTGCACTTGCCTGGATGGGTGCAGCTCTAACAACACTCAAGAAGCTCAACACCATCCATGACAAAGCAATCCGTTTAATTGGCAGACCATCCACCATCTTCAACATTCGCTCCCTTCACCACCAATGCATAGTGGCAGCAGTGTGTACCAACTGCAAGATGCACTGCAACAACTCACCAAGGCTCCTTCAACAGCACTTTCCAAATCCGCGACCTCTACCACCTAGAAGGACAAGGGCAGCAGATGCATGGGAACACCACCACCTGTAAGTTCCCCTCCAAGCCACACACCATCCTGACCTGGAACTATATCATGGTTTTTCACTGTTGCTGGGTCAAAATCCTGGAACTCCCTTCCTAATAGCACTGTGGGTGTACCTACATCCCAAGGACTGCAGCGGTTCAAGAAGGCAGTTCACCACCACTTTCTCAAGGTCAATTAGGAATGGGGAATAAATGCTGGTCTAGCCAGCGATGCCCATATCCCTCAAAAGAATGAAAATTATAGTGTAGGATGCCTAGGACAGAGAGATCAGAGTGGGAGTGCAGCAGGGAATTCAAATTGCTAGTGGTTGGCAGCCCAGAGTCATGCTTGTTAACTGAATGAAGATGCTCAGCAAAGCAGTCACCCAATCTGCATTTGGTCTCCCCAGCGTAGAGAAGACCGAATTGTGAGCAACGAATACAGTATACTAAATTGAAAGAAGTACAAGTAAATTGCTGTTTCACCTGGAAGGAGTGTTTGGGGTCTTGCCTGTTGGAAGGGAGGATGTAAAAGGGCAATTGTAGCATCCTCTGTTCTTGCACAGGAAGGTGCCCTAGGAAGGGGAGGGTGTGTTTGGAATGATTGAAGAGTGGACCAGAATGTTGTGGAGGAAATAATCCCTTCAGAATGTTGAAAGAGGAGGGGAGGGGAAGATGTGTTTGGTGGTGGCATCATGCTGGAGAAATGACAAAGGATAATTTGTTGAATTTGGAGGCTGGTGGGGTGGAAGGTGAGGACAAGGGGGACTCTATCGTGGTTTTGCAATGCAGGGGGAGGGGTGACAGCAGAAGTCTGGGAAATGGGATGGACACGGTTGAGGACCGGGTCAACCAGGAGGGAATCCTCGATTGAGGAAAAGGGAATGCATATCTGAAGCATTGGTATGGAAGGTGGCATCACCAGAACAAATGCAACACAGACAGAGAAACTGGGAGAATGGAATAGAGTACTTATAGGAGGCAGGTTGGGAGGAAGTGTAATCAAGGTAGCCGTGGGAGTCAGTGGGCTCATAGTAGATATTGTTTGACAGCCTATCACCAGAAATTAAGATAGATACGCCAAGGAAAGGAAGGGAAGAGTCAGAGATGGGAATCACGTGAAGGCAAATGTGGGGTTGAAATTGGAAGCAAAGTCAATGATATTTTCCAGTTTGGGAAGAGAACAGGAAGTCACACTGACAGTCAGTAGTGTACTGGAAAAGAGGCAAGGGAGGGGAGCTGTGTAGGACTGGAACAATGAATGTTCCATGTATCCCATGAAAGGCAGGTACAGCCAGGACCCATGCAGGTTCCCATGGCAACAACATTTAGTTTGAGAAGTTGAGGGAGAAAAGGAGAAGGAGAAATTGTTCAGTGTAAGAATAAATTTAGCCAGGCAGAGGATGGTGACAGTGGATGGGGACTCTTCTTTGGCCTCCTTGTCTCGAAAGACAATGGATAAGTGCCTAGAGGTGGTCAGTGGTTTGTGAAGCAGCGCCTGGAGTGGCTAGAAAGGCCAATTCTAGAGGGGCAGACTCTTCCACAGGTGCTGCAGATAAAATTGGTTGTCGGGGCTGTTACACAGTTGGCTCTCTCCTTGCGCTTGGGGACTGGTTGGGCTCTATTCTAGCAAGAAGCAGAGGGTCCACAGAATGTTCTGGTGGGAAATAGAGGTATGGAGGGACTGGATGTTCATGGTAAAAAAGAAACAGTTAGGGCCAGGAAACTAGAAACACTTAAAGTGGCTGAGGGCATCAGAAGCCTCATGGATGTAGATGGGTATAAACTGGACAAAGGGCGAAAGAATAGAGTTGAGATAGAAAGACATTCAGTCAACTAATTAAATCTGTATCTGTATTAGCCATTGTAAACCATGTAACTACTAGATTACCATAAAAACCTGGCTCACTAATGTCCATTAGGGAAGGAAATCTTCCATCCTTACCCAGTCTAGCCTAAAAGCCAGAAGGCTTTCGATAAGTTGCCACACAAGAGGTTAGTAAACAAAATTAGAGTGCAGGGATTGTTGGTAATATACTGGTATGGATTTAGAATTGGTTAACAGATGTAAAGCAGAAAGTAGGAATAAATGGGTCATTCTCAGGATGGCAGGCTGTTGCTAGTGTGGTACTGCAAGGATCAGTGCTGGGGCCACAGCTGTTCACAATCTATATAAAGGATTTGGATGTGGGGGCCAGTTGTAACATTTCCAAATTTTCTGATGACACAAAACTAGGTGGGAATGTAAGCTGTGAGGAAGATGCAAGCAGGCTTCAAGAGGACTTGGAAAGGCTAAGTAAATGGGCAAGAACATGGCAGATGGAATATAATGTGACTAAGTGTGACGTTATCCACTTTGGTAGAAAAACAGAAAGACAAAATATTTCTTAAATGTTGAGAGGTTGGGAAGTGTTGATGTCCGAAAGGACTTGGGTGTCCTTGTTCATGAGTCACTAAAAGCTAGCATGCAGGTGCAGCAATCAATAAGGAAGGCAAATGTTATGTTGGCCTTCTTCGCAAGGGGTTTTGAGTAAAGATGGCTTGCTGCAATTGCATAGAGCCTTGGTGAGACTGCGCCTAGAGTATTGTGTATAATTTTGGTCTCCTTATCTAAGGAAGGATATACTTGCCATAGATGCAGTGCAAGGGAGGTTCACCAGATTAATCCCTGGGATGGTGGGATTGTCTTATGAGGAGAAATTGCAGAAACTGGGTTTGTATTCCCTGGAGTTTTGAGGAATGAGAGGTGATCTCATTGAAACTTACAAAATTCTTACAGGACGTGACTGGGTGGATGTAATTAGGATATTTCCCCTGGCTGGTGAGTCTAGAACCAGGGGACATAATCTCAGAATAAGGGGTCGGCCATTTAAGACTGAGATAAATTTTTGGAACTGTTTACCCCAGAGGGCTGTGGAAGCTCAATTACTGAGCATGTTCAAGACAGAAATCAATAGATAGCTGGAGAGAAATGACATTTAGGGATATGGGGAAAGTGGCATTGTGGTAGATGATCAGCCAAGATCTAGTTGAATGGCAGAGCAGGCTCGACAGGCTGAATGGCCTACTCCTGTTCCTATGTTCCTAAGTGTAACTCCAGACCCACAGCAATGTGGTTGACTCTTAACTGCTCTCTGAAATGGCCTAGCAAACCATTCAGTTGCCAAAAAGGCAGTTCACCACTACCTTTTCAAGGACAATTAGGGATGGGCAATAAATGCTGTCTTTGCCATTTAAGATAGCAGCTGGGATTGCCTGGCAGTACTGCATGATAGTCCAATAGCATCTTACAGAATAGCTCAAGGTGATGTGCTCTGTTCCTCTAAGTTTGGACTACTCTGCTTCTTTGCTACCTCAGTTCTGCTTCAACATTGGTGAAAGAGCATTCATCCATCATAATCCAGTATTCTGGAATTGTCTTCTGAAACCTCTCTGCCTCATTTTCACTTTCCTCACCTTCAAAACTTATCCCATTAACCAGGCCTTTGGTCATATCCTCAAAGTATTTTTCCAAATTCCTTCTCCGTATTCAATATCCTCCCCCTTAGGAACCTTGGGACATTTTGTTACTTTAGGGCATTGTATAGGTGTAAGTTGCTGATGTTATGCCAAGGATGCAAAACACCCTGGCCCCAGCTCATTGGATCTGCAGAGGTTTTAGGATGTTAGTAGCAGATTTTCATGTTATACTTAAAAGGTTTCAGACAAAAATAAATGATCCTGAGGGCTTCCAGATGAATAATAGATGCACTGCAAGTTTAGAAAATCATGGGCTCGGAATTCATGTGTCCCAATGTTTGGGCATCGTTGCCACAATTCGCAGCGTGTCTGCATCCGTTCAGATAGAGGTAAGTAAGACACAAAATTCATCTACCCACCGCATCTGAAAAATTAAGGCATTACATGCCACATCTCCAGCACTGCTCTCTCCTTTTCAAAGCTGACAGCGAGCTCTGCAGACAGCAGGAGGCCCTGGCAGCATTGCTACAGACCATGGGGTACTGCCAGCTGCACTTTCTTAAAGGCAGGCTGCCTCTTAAAGGGAAGCTGTACAAAAAGATTGTTGCAATGGAAACTTGAGAAAACTGAACACCAGGGCAGATAGAGGAAGCAAGCCTGACTGGACTGACAGATGTGGCGCTGGTGACCTTAATGGTGTAGGTGGGAAGAGAAACGCCATTGGCCTGTGAGAGGTTTGGAGACCCTCAAGGACACCCTCAGAAGGGAGTGGGAAAAGGTGGCCAGGAAGATCAGCTCCAGGAGTCTGGACCCAAGGACTTGGCAGCAGTGACATAAGAGGTCTGATGACCTCACGTAGGTGGTCAACATCAGTGAATGCATCTTCACATGACATCTCTTACCCGCCACATCACCAATTCCTCACGCTGCTCAATGCACCCCCATCACTCACTGATCAGCACTTCCTGGCCCACAGGACTCATGCATAACATCCAAACACTCCACCTCACCCTCACACACCTACCAAAGCTGCCAGCCTCACATCCACCTCTCGCTGCCTCAACATACCTTCAGCTATTCAGCTCTGGCAGGTACATGACCCAAACATAGTGCTACACAATCACTGACCTTCTTCCCTCTCTCTTGCAGGAAAAGCTGACACACAGAATAGAAGGAAGCAGAGCAGTGTTAGCAGGGCACAAGGATGCCTGCATCTTCTGAGCCTTATGGTTCTCAGCGTCATGGGTCTGGCTGCGATGGGGCCTGCAGTATCTGTCATCGCTGAGAACATTGAGGATCTTCCTGCGTTATGTCCTTCTCATTCCCAGATCACCCTCATCCTGCTATCTGACATGATGAGCAAGCTGCTGACCTTACTTCCCATCCCACTCACTTCCCTCAGAAGAATCTTCCCCTTTTGAGTTTCTGCTTTCAGACATCCAAGAACTGCAGCTTGCCCAACCACAGGAGTCCCAAGAGGAGGAAAGAGAGTAACAGCACAGCACTGATGAAGAGGCCCTGTCGCAGCCTTCAGCTTAGATACTGGTACCGCACTTACCTGGCTGCATGAATATTAGCTGCTGTTTTCCAGAATGGCCAGCGTAATTTTAAGTGCTTCCTTGGTGGGTTTTGCAAGTCTTCGTGAATGGGAAGGTCAGTGTTGCTCATGACCTTTTCTACCTGACGGAGCATCATGGCATCATGGCAAATGATAGGTGGGACAATGTGGGACAGCACCAGAAGCCACTCAGGCAGTGTGGACTTAAGTGTCCCTGACACCATCCTTGTTTAGCTGCACATCCACAAGCTTTGTGTAATGGCTGCAGGACCATGAGGCAGAGCTCAGGAAGTTGTTGACAACATGCACGTGATCTCCCCATGTGTGCTAGTCCATTGAGACCTTGCCAGCTAATGTCATCAGGAAGACGACCAAGCGCCCCAAGTGGGCAGCCGGTCTGAAAAGCGTGAAGTGGAATAGTATAACTCCCTCACCATGAGTCTTAATTTCATCCTGTAGCAGGACTAGTTAATGTGTTTACATGAAATTGCTTTTTGCTCTATTTTAACACAGTTGTTAGCCTTTTAAAAAGAGATGAATTTATGACTATATTAATGCAGTGCACAAAGGAATTTTAAAAGGAAAGTATTAACCAGTGTGTTATCAGGAGAAAATAAATCTTCTGCAGAAAAGGAAAAACGATGGAAGTGAGTCCTGCCTCACAGAGATGGATATTCTCAGGTAATCAGTAAGGAGCAAGAAGTCAAAAATTGTTGTTAGAAGCTGAGGATTTAAACGTTCAAGAGGAATTAGAATTGGCTGTGGCAGGTGCACAGAAGACAGTTGCCTAGTTACAGACACATGATTTTATAACTTGCAAGGAAAAAGGGCTGTTAGGAACCATTAGACTGAAATAAATATATCACCAACGGTACTTTGTTCTTGCAAAATTAATAATTAATTAGTTATTTGTGGCTTACTGTGTACCGAAATAGGATAATAATTAATCTTATTTGACGAGAAAAGTAATTATATTTATTTGAGCTGCCAGTTGATTTACTCAAAAATCGCATGAGGTGACCGCTGTCTTTTGTAGGTGCATATTACTTTATATAGGCAAGATGGTTCCTGGGCTGTAAGCTCCCTAGGAAGCTCCCTTGCTGTTCAACTCTATCCATGGCCATCTGCTCCCATTCTTAGTGTTTTCTCCCCCAATCTACCCTCTTAAACTGTTTAAACTCCCCTGGCTCTTTAATCAGTCCATTTTAGCCCTAACTACAAGCTAACAGCTAGTTTATGTTACTTGGGCCCACTGCCCTCCCCCAGCCATACCTGCTCGTTGTTTTCTCAATGAAATTGAACGTAATCCGGATGAAACTGCAAAGTACAGCTGTTGATACTTTGATCTCCGATCCTGCTGTCAACACCGTCCAGAGTGTCCGCGGCCACGGCGTGCGGTAAGTCCATTGCAGAGAAGAAGGAGCAGCGGGACCCTAGGGAAATAAGTCTATCACAGAGGGGAAGCCCCGAACACGCAAAAAGCCACGAACGGCTCCACGGCCGCAACTTCAAAGCGCCCGCGGGAGATGGCTCGGAGAGCATCTGCAGCGCACTGTCGGCAATGCTGGTACCGGCGCCCGAGGATGTCGCTCACCTCCCAAAGGACGCGGATGAACTTTCCAGGCGTCGATGGTGGGAACTGAGGAAATGGCTTATTACCTGCATCCCCTTTCCTCCATTTCCCCTTCCACCCCCCCCTTCCCCTTCCCAGCTCCACTCTCTCAGCTCACCACCCCCCCCCGCAACCCCCTCCCCCCTCACAACCCCTTCCCAGCACCCCCTCGCACCATCTTCCCCCTGCACCCCCTTCCTCTGCACCCCCCCCACCCCCTTACAGCCCGCTTCCCAGATCCCCCTCGCACCCCCTTCCCTCCACCCCTCCCCCTCGCACCCCCTCCTCCCACCGGCATCCTCCTACACCTGTGTAGGGGCCCTAACAACCCCACTGCCTTGTGGGCGTCTCGGGAGAGACCAAGGCTAAGGGAATATACCCTAACAGAAAATCCGGAGCGGAACCCCGTAGGCGGTGATGTGTCACCTTTGGCATGTTTCCGGCAGTTCCTGCAGCCATACCAGTGCCAAACGTCGTGCTCTGCACTCCTTTGGACCTCACCAGAAAGGCTGAGAGGGGGGTTTTGACGCTTGGGCAACTCTCAACCTCCATACATTCGCCCAGGCACGCGCCATGGAGAGGTCACTCCATAGTCGCCTCACAGCGACTGAAACAACACGGAAGGCAGCAGTTATGGGTTATAAGTCCAGCTAAATTGGCGTAGAGATTGGGCGCCACGGGTTGCCTTTGTCAGTGAGAGAGGTCAACGCACCTCACTGGACAGCTACTGCCCGCCTCAAAACGGGCAGCCCCCGGTCAATAAGGTTCTGTCCCACCACAGTCCACCTGCTTCAATGGGTGCTTGGAGCTCAGGGTCATTGCCCGAAAAGTGGACTGCAACACCGCACCAAACAACATGGAGAAAGGAAAGAAGGTACCAGCCCTTCGCTTTGCAAGCTGGAATGTCAGAACTATGTGTCCTGGCCTGTCGGAAGACCTTACACAAATCAACGATTCTCGGAAGACCGCCATCATTAACAATGAGCTCAGTAGACTCAATGTAGACATTGCAGCACTTCAGGAGTCACGCCTCCCCGCGAGTGGATCTCTAGCAGAGCAAGACTACGCGTTCTTCTGGCAGGGCAGGGATCCTGAAGAACCAAGACAGCATGGAGTGGGCTTCGCCATCAGAAACTCTTTGCTCAGCATGATAGAGCCTCCCTCAAATGGCTCGGAACGCATACTGTCCATCCGACTGCTCACCACCTCTGGTCCAGCACACCTACTCAGCATCTATGCTCCAACACTCTGCTCCCCACCTGAAGCTAAAGACCAGTTCTACGAGGAACTCCATAATATCATTAGTAGCATCCCCAACACCGAACACCTGTTCCTGCTGGGGGACTTTGCCAGGGTTGGGGCCGACCATGACTCATAGCCCTCCTGTCTTGGGTGCTATGGTGTTGGAAGGCTGAATGAGAATGGGCAGAGACTGCTTGAGTTGTGTACCTATCATAACCTCTGCATCAACAACTCGTTCTTTCACACTAAACCCTGTCACCAGGTTTCATGGAGGCACCCAAGATCGCGTCGTTGGCACCAGCTGGACCTCATCGTCACAAGGCGAGCCTCCTTAAACAGTGTTCAAATCACACGCAGCTTCCACAGTGCGGACTGCGACACCGACCATTCCCTGGTGTGCAGCAAGGTTAGACTCAGACCAAAGAAGTTGCATCATTCCAAGCAGAAGGGCCACCCGCGCATCAACACGAGCAGAATTTCTCATCCACAGCTGTTACAAAAATTTCTAAATTCACTTGTAACAGCCCTTCAAAACATTCCCACAGGGGATGCTGAGACCAAGTGGGCCCACATCAGAGACGCCATCTATGAGTCAGCTTTGACCACCTACGGCAAACGTGCGAAGAGGAATGCAGACTGGTTTCAATCTCATATTGAAGAGCTGGAACCTGTCATAGCCGCTAAGCGCATTGCACTGTTGAACTACAAGAAAGCCCCCAGCGAGTTAACATCCGTAGCACTTAAAGCAGCCAGAAGCACTGCACTAAGAACAGCCAGGCGCTGCGCAAATGACTACTGGCAACACCTATGCAGTCATATTCAGCTGGCCTCAGACACCGGAAACATCAGAGGAATGTATGATAGCATTAAGAGAGCTTTTGGGCCAACCATCAAGAAGATAGCCCCTCTCAAATCTAAATCAGGGGATATAATCACTGACCAACGCAAGCAAATGGACCGCTGGGTTGAGCACTACCGAGAACTGTACTCCAGGGAGAATGTTGTCACTGAGACTGCCCTTCAATGCAGCCCAGCCTCTACCAGTCATGAATGAGCTGGACGTACAGCCAACAAAATTGGAACTCAGTGATGTCATTGATTCTCTAGCCAGCGGAAAAGCCCCTGGGAAGGACAGCATTACCCCTGAAATAATCAAGAGTGCCAAGCCTGCTATACTCTCAGCACTACATGAACTGCTATGCCTGTGCTGGGACGAGGGAGCAGTACCTCAGGACATGCGCGATGCCAATATCATCACCCTCTATAAAAACAAAGGTGACCGCGGTGACTGCAACAACTACCGTGGAATCTCCCTGCTCAGCATAGTGGGGAAAGTCTTTCCTCGAGTCGCTTTAAACAGGCTCCAGAAGCTGGCCGAGCGCGTCTACCCTGAGGCACAGTGTGGCTTTCGTGCAGAGTGGTCCAATGGTCAGATCGACCATAGACATGCTGTTCTCCTTTCGTCAGATACAGGAGAAATGCCACAAAAAACAGTTGCCCCTCTACATTGCTTTCATTGATCTCACCAAAGCCTTTGATCTCGTCAGCAGACGTGGTCTCTTCAGACTACTTGAAAAGATTGGATGTCCACCAAAGCTACTAAGTATCATCATCTCATTCCATGACAATATGAAAGGCACAATTCAACATAGCGGCACCTCATCAGACCCCTTTCCTATCCTGAGTGGCGTGAAACAGGGCTGTGTTCTCGCACCCACACTTTTTGGGATTTTTTTCTCCCTGCTGCTCTCACATGCGTTCAAGTCTTCAGAAGAAGGAATTTTCCTCCACACAAGATCAGGGGGCAGGTTGTTCAACCTTGCCCGTCTAAGAGCGAAGTCCAAAGTACGGAAAGTCCTCATCAGGGAACTCCTCTTTGCTGACGATGCTGCTTTAACGTCTCACACTGAAGAGTGTCTGCAGAGTCTCATCGACAGGTTTGCGGCTGCCTGCAACGAATTTGGCCTAAACATCAGCCTCAAGAAAACGAACATCATGGGACAGGACGTCAGAAATGCTCCATCCATCAATATCGGCGACCACGCTCTGGAAGTGGTTCAAGAGTTCACCAACCTAGGCTCAACTATCACCAGTAACCTGTCTCTAGATGCAGAAATCAACAAGCGCATGGGAAAGGCTTCCACTGCTATGTCCAGACTGGCCAAGACAGTGTGGGAAAATGGCGCACTGATACGGAACACAAAAGTCCGAGTGTATCAAACCTGTGTCCTCAGTACCTTGCTCTATGGCAGCGAGGCCTGGACAACATATGTCAGCCAAGAGCGATGTCTCAATTCATTCCATCTTCGCTGCCTCCGGAGAATACTTGGCGTCAGGTGGCAGGACCGTATCTCCAACACAGAAGTCCTCCAGGCGGCCAACATCCCCAGCTCATACACGCTACTGAGTCAGCGGCTCTTGAGATGGCTTGGCCATGTGAGCCGCATGGAAGATGGCAGGATCCCCAAGGACACGTTGTACAGCGAGCTCGCCACTGGTATCAGACCCACCGGCCGTCCATGTCTCCGCTTTAAAGACGTCTGCAAACGTGACATGAAGTCCTGTGATATTGATCACAAGTCGTGGGAGTCAGTTGCCAGCGTTCGCCAAAGCTGGCGGGTAGCCATAAAGGCGGGGCTAAAGTGTGGAGAGTCGAAGAGACTCAGCAGTTGGCAGGAAAAAAGACAGAAGCGCAAGGGGAGAGCCAACTGTGTAACAGCCCCGACAAACAAATTGTTCTGCAGCAGCTGTGGAAGAGCCTGTCACTCTAGAATTGGCCTTTATAGCCACTCCAGGCGCTGCTCCACACACCACTGACCACCTCCAGGCGCTTACCCTTTGTCTCTCGAGATAAGGAGGCCAAAGAAGAAGATTACTTCCACCCTTTAGCCCTGATTTTAACTCTTGGCCAGGAATTGTGCAGGCAGGGGCTAAGGTGGGCAGCAAACTCTCAGGCTTCCTCTGCACAGGCCCCGTCAGTCTCCCATGTCTCCCACCTGGAGCTGGTGGGAAGTGATGGCTGGCTCGATGCTCAGAGCAGAATTTTGTATGGTAATAGGCCAATAACAGTGATCCAATGAACAATCATCAGCCATAAGGTAAGTAGTTTGTGGGAGAGGGCTATATGTTCAGGGGAAAGGGAGGGAAGGCCACGGCAGGGGAGGCCCAAGCTTTCTTTATGGAGCTGGGAGGAGCATAATAAGCCAGAATTTACTGGACCCAGAAAAACCGGTGCAATCTATTTGTTGAACTTGCCTTGCACATTTAATTTTTCTAACCATTTGCACTGGAATTTGCTGTAAGTAAGAGTTCTATAATGGCACTGTGGCCTCTACAGGGCATCTGGGACCTGTGTGAACAAAACAAACAACTATAGGTCTCCATAGCCAATCTGATTGAAGAATTTTTAATGAACAGCACAGACTCTGAAACAGGAAGTGTAAGTTAAAATAATGAATTCAATGTCAAATGAGGTACAGAAGTGAAATAAATAGAGAATAAAGATTGGATTAAGTGTGAGAGAAAAAAGAGACAGAAAAAAATTCAAACAATTAATTTGCATTTTGTTAAAAATCTCCAGCAACAATTAAAATCTGAATACATAAGTCTTCACACTTGTAAAAGTGTATTTTAAATGCTATTTTCTGTGATAGCAATTAAGACTTATCACATTTTTAAAAAGCGTACTTAGATTGAAATGGATAAGCCCTAACTTTCCAGGGTCTTTTGAAAGGTCAAACAGACCTGAAACATTAACTCTGTTTTCTGTCCACACACTGTCTGGATTTTTACATTTAACTGTGTATCTGCACTCGCCAGAAGTTGCTGTCCAAGTTGAATATAAATAACAGTGAGCGCTGTTACTTTCACAATAAATTCTTGCCCATGATTTTATGCTCACAGCACAAAGGGACTGCATTTACCGGGAAAAATAGCAGTGATACATTGAATATAGACTGAATTAAATTTTGCCAAATCCAGTAACAGCATTTCCATGTAGTTCCACATTCTACTCTTGGTGGTTTGCTAACAGTTTAAAAGCTCTGAGAAAACCATACATTTGGTCCTCTTCTTTAAAATTTCAAAAACGATTCAAATTGATAAAATTATTTTCCAGTTATAGGTTGAATCAACTGGATCCCCATTCAATGGTCTCATTGTGTTTAAGCTTTTCTTTATCAGTTCAAGAGCACATTACTGCTATTTTCCTTTTCCCCTGCCTTGTATCTGTACAGAGCCTATGACGCTTGTGCTGAGCCCTCTAGTGCTTTTGTTGCTTCTTTGGAGACTCAATTTAAAGTATCTCGAACTGGTGTTTCTCAGGAGGGAAGGAATAGTACAGTGTACAGTCAACAATCAGCAATATAATGATACACTCATACAATACTTTAAAACAAGAACAACAATCATACAGCGCCCAAATATCTTCCTGTTCTTTTCAAAGTCTTTTAATGGCGTCTTTGATGAATATAATGTTGATGTTTCAGGTCCACAGAGTACTTCCCCCAACTACAATATGGAAACTAGCATAGGAGCAGAGGAACATAGGAACAGGAGGAGGCCATTTGGCCCATCGTGCCTACTCTGCCATTCAATTAGATCATGACTGATCATCTACCTCAACTTCACTTTCCCACGCTATCCCCATATCCCTTGATGTCATTAGTATCCAGAAATCCATCGATTACTGTCTTGAACGTACTCAACGATTGAGCTTCCACAGCCCTCTGGGGTAGATGATTCCAAAGATTCACCACCCTGTAAGTAAAGAAATTCCTTCTCATCTCAGTCTTAAATGGCATGCCACCTATTCTGAGACTTTGTTCCCTGGTTCTAGACTCACAAGCCAGGGGAAACATCCTATCCGCACCTGTCCTGTGACACCCTGTAAAAATTGTGGAAGTTTCACTGAGATCACCTCTCATTTTTCGAAACTCTGGAGAATACAGACCCAGTTTCCTCAATCTTTCCTCATAAAACAATCCCGCCATTCCAGGGATGAGTCTGGAGAACCTCCGTTGCACTCCCTCTATGGCAAGTGTATCCTTCCTTAGATGAGGAGGCCAAAACTGTACACAATACTCCAGGTGCAGTCTCATCAAGGCTCTATGCAATTGCAGGAAGACATCTTTATTCCTGTACTCAAAACCCCTTGCAATGAAGGCCAACATACCATTTGCCTTCCTAATTGCTTGCTGCACTTGCATGCTAGCTTTTAGTGACTCATGAACAAGGACACCCAGGCCCCTTTGGACATCAACATTTCCCAAACTCTCAACATTTAAGAAATACTCTACCTTTCTGTTTTTTCTACCAAAGTGGATAACTTCACACTTATTCACATTATATTCCATCTGCCCTGTTCTTTCCCATTCTCTTAGCCTGTCCAGGTTAAAGACCCGCTACCCGACCTGAACCCGATGGGACCTGATGACATGTGTTAGGTTCGGGTTGGGTAGTACTTCCGGGTCCGGCATTCGGGCTCGGGTCGGGTTGGCCCGGATCGAAAACATTCCATCACCACCTCTGGTAAGTGACTCTAATGTTAATTTACTTTTTGGACTTTAAAGGTGGTTTTCTTACAGTTATTTTAAGCTTGTGCAGCTAAGGAACAAAGTGAAAAACGGAAGGTAAGTTAACTGATGGTTGGGTCGGGTCGGGTCGGGCACTGGAAAAATTGGAAGGACTCAGGCCGGGTCAGCTCAGGGTCGGATGGGATTCTCTCGGGCTAGGGTTGGGTCTCATTTGCAGACCCGAGCAGGCCTTTAGTCCAGGTCCCTTTGAAGCCTCCTTGCATCATCCTCGCAACTCACATTCCCACCTAATTTTGCGTCATCAGCAAATTTGGAAATATTACATTTGGTCCCCACATCCAAATCATTTATATAGATTGTGAACAGCTATGGCCCCAGCACTGATCCTTGCGGTACCCCACTAGTAACTGCCTACCATGTTGAGAATGACCCGTTTATTCCTATTCTCTGCTTTCTGTCTGTTAACCAATTCTCAATCCATACCAGTATATTACCCCCAATCCCATGTGCTCTTATTTTGTTTACTAACCTCTTGTGGGGGACCTTATCTAAAGCCTTCTGAAAATCCAAATACACCACATTCATTGCTTCTCTTTTACCTACAAGTAACATCCACAAATACTCCAACAGGTTTGTCAAACATAATTTCCCTTTCATAAATCAGATAAATAGCAGACAGACAGGAAACTGAGGATACAGGGAAGCCAGCAGTCTTTATATTGTTCCAAACAACAACAATTTACATTTATACCATTTCTTTAATGTACTAAAACATCCCAAGACACTTCACAAAGGCATTATAAAGGAAAATAAGCCACATAAGGTGGTATTAGGGCAGTTGACCAAATGCTTGGTCAATGAGTTAGGTTTTAAGGAGTTTCTTAAAGGAAGAGTGAAGTAAAGAGGTGAAGAGGTTTAGGGGGGGAAGTCCAGAGCTTAGGGCTTAGGCAACTGAAGGCATGGCCACCAATGGTGAAGTGATTAAAATCAGGGATACTCTAGAGGCCAGAATTAAAGGAGCACAGATATCTCATGGAGTTGTGGGCTGGAGGAGATTACAAAGGTAGGGAGGGGCAAGGCCATGAAGGGATTTGAACACAGGGTTGAGAATTTTAAAATCGAGGTGTTGCTTAACCGGGAGCCAGTATAAGACACTGAGCACAGGGCTGATGAGTGAATGGGATTTGGTATGAGTTAGGACACAGGCAGCAAAGTTTTGGATAACCACAAGTTTATGTAAGGTAGAATGTAGGAGGCTGGCCAGGAATGCATTGGAATAACCAACTCTAGAGGTAAATAAGGCACAGATGAGTGTTTCTGCAGCAAATGAGCTGAGGGGGCCAAGGATAGATCCTGGGGAGACACCTGAGGTATCAGTGCAGGAGTGGGATCAGAAGCAATTGATCGTGATTCTCTGGCTACGATTAGAAAGATAAGAATCGAACTAGGCAATTGCAGTCCCACACAACTGGACTTTGGACTTCACCCTGGGAAACTAGCTGGACCAAATAGTTTCCCATGGAAACATAACTATCCCAAGACAGTATTTATGTGTTATACTGTATAGATTAATCCAAAGGAGTTACTTTAAGAATACAGCTAACTGCTGTCACCTCTTTAAAATTCATAATATTTTGGTTTATCTGAAGTGTCATACGAAAACATGTAAAACATCAATTTGAATTTCAGAATTCGCCTTCCATTACACTGGTGCTGGTATGTGATTAATAATATAGTTTTGTTTTGAGTTTTCAAAGTGCTGCCATACTTTAACAAATGTCAATGTTGCGAAATATAAGAAATAGGAACTGGAGTAAGCCATTTGGTGCTTCAAGCCTGCTCCGCCATTCAACATGATTGTGGCTGATCTGCTAGCTCAACTCCACCTTCCCACATTATCCCCATATCCTTTCATTTCCTTAGTACGCAAAAATCTATTGATTGCTGTCGTGAATATATTCAACAACTGAGCAAGCACAACTCTCTGGGGTGGGGAAATTCCAAAGATTCATAACTCTTTGAGTGAAAAGAATTCTCCTCATCTCAGTCCTAAATTAATATGAACACTTATAGGGAACCCTATATTCAGAATCTGAAAATATATCAGTTAGATCTACACTGGACATTCCAGGCACTCTACAAGATGAACTAGTCTGAGTTGTTGATTGCAACGTTAAGTAATGTTCTATGCCAAATAAACTTGGGTTTTAATGAACATAAGCTCAATTTCAGTCGGATACATCTGTGGACAACGTGCAGCAAATGGCAGTCATATTTTTCATTTACAATATATTTCAGCAAATCTATTTATTGAAGCTTGCTTTTCTGCAAAATACTAAATAAGTCTAATCAATATATTGAAGAGAACATTTGAAACAGTTGGTATCATTGGATACGCACAAGCATATGTCACAATGCCATGCACAGATGTGGCTAACAAATAAATACTTGTTCCAGAATTCACAGGAAATAGGGCAGGTAACACTCACAGTGTTGTTAGGAAGGGAGTTCCAGGCTTTTGATCCAGCAACAGTAAAGGAATGGCAATATAGTTCCAAGTCAGGAGGCTGTGTGACATGGAGGGGAATTGCAGGTGGTTGTGTTCCCATGTGTCTGCTGCCCTTGTCCTTCCAGTTGGTAGAGGTCGCAGGTTTGGAAGGTGCTGTCGAAGGAGTCTTGGTGAGTTGCTGCGGTGCATCTTGTAGATAACACATACTGGTGCCACTGAGTGCCGGTGGTGAAGGAGTGAATGCTTAAAGTGGTGGATAGGGTGCCGATCAAGCTTTGTCTTGTTGAGTTTCTTGAGTGCTGTTGGAGGAGCACTCATCCAGGCAAGTGAAGAGTATTCCATCATGTTCCTGACTTGTGCCTTATCGATGTTGGGCAGGCTTTGGGAAGTCAGGAGGTGAGTTACTTGCCACAGAATTTCCAGCCTGTGACCTGCTCTTGTAGCCACCGTATTTATATGGCTGGTCCAAATAGGTTTCTGGTCAATGGTAACCCCCAGGATGTTGATGGTGGGGGATTAATGGTAATGCTGTTGAATGTCAAGAGGAGATGGTTAGATTATGTCTTGCTTGAGATGGTCATTGCCTGGCACTTGTGTGCCGTGAATGTTACTTGCCACTTATCAGCCCAAGGCTGACTATTGTCCAGGTCTTGCTGCATGCGGGCACAAACTGCTTCAGTATCTGAGGAGTTGCGAATGATACTGAACACTGTGCAATCATCAGTGAACATCCTCACTTCTGGCATAATTTTGGAGGGAAGGTCATTGATGAAGCAGCTGAAGATGGTTGGCCAAGGACACAACCCTAAGGAATTGCTGAAGCCATGTTCTGGAGCTGAGATGATTGGCCTCCAATAACCACAACCATCTTACTTTGTGCCAGGTATGACTCCAACCAGTGGAGAGGTTCCCCATGATTCCCATTGAGTTAAATTTTGCTAGGGCTCCTTGATGCTACACTTGGTCAAATGCTGCCTTGATGTCAGGGGCAATCACTCTCACCTCACCTCTGGAATTCAGCTCTTTTGCCCATATTTGGACCAAAGCTGTCAAGAGGTCCAAAGCTGAGTGGCCTTGGCGGAACCCAAACTGAGCATTGGTGGGTAAGTGCCACTTGATTGCACTGTCGACAACACCTTCCATCACTTTGCTGTTGATCGAGAGTAGATTGATGGAGCAGTAATTGGCTGGATGGGATTTGTTCTGTTTTTTGTGGACAGGACATACCTGGGAAATTTTCCCAGGGCTGATAAGTGGCAAGTAACATTTGTGTCACGCAAGTGCCAGGCAATGACGATCTCCAATAAGAGAGAATCTAATCATCTTCCCTTGATATTCAACAGTATTACCATCGCTAAATCCACCACTATCAACATCCTGGGGGTTACCATTGACCAGAAACTGAACTGAACCAGCCATATGAATACTGTGGCTACAAGAGCAGGTCAGAGGCTGGGAATTATATAATGAATAACCCACCTCCTGACTCCCCAAAGCCTTTCCACCGTCTACAAGACACTAGTCAGGCCTGTACTGGAATACTCTCCACTTGACTCGCTGAGTGCAGCTCCAACAACACTCAAGAAGCTCGACACCAACCAGGACAAAGCAGCCCGCTTGATCGGCACCCCATCCACTGCCTTAAGCATTCACTTCCTCCACCACTGACTCACAGTGACAGCAGTGTGTACCATATACAAGATGCACTGCAGCAACTCACCAAGACTCCTTCGACAGCACCTTCCAAATTCGTGACCTCTTCCACCTAGAAGGACAAGGGCAACAGAAGCATGGAAACACCACCTGCAAGTTCCCCTTCAAGCCACACACCATCCTGACTTGGAAATATATCGCTGTTCCTTCACAGTCGCTGGATCAAAATCCTGGAACGCCCTCCCTAACTGCATATGGGTGCACCCGCACCACATTGTTACGAGTGCTTCTACATTTTTAAATATTTTTTTGAGGACTCATGTATTATAGAGCTGGACATTGGTTTATTTTGGGAAAACTGAAAAGACTCCATGGATGGGTTTTTACCTGGGTCACTGAGAGGTCTGGCTTTGAAAACAAACAATTACTGGAAGAATCATGGAGTGCTAAATACAAGCCCTTACTGGAAGGCACCTGTTTTCAAACAATTACCCATCGGGGTTATTTTTGACTTAGAGAAGACGTTTACAGAGAAGTGACATGTCAAGATTTATAGAGGTCAGGAGGCTTGTCTCTTGTGACATTGTTTATGGTTTCACTTTGACCAGTGAGTTGGGATATGGACAATGGTTTGAAAAGACAGTGGGAGAAAACCTGCCAAAAAGAACAAACCACCACAACTCAATTTGTTCCAGTAGTTTGGAAAAAGCCTGCCAGTGTAAGAAGCAGGCTGTAACTGTGGCTGCATTCTTCCTATAAGGCCTGTTTACGAAATCTCTGTAGCTGCATTTTGCCTGGAAAGTATACCCAAGCTGATCTTCAACGTCACCTGAAAAGAACTGTTCTAGGAAGATACCAGTGACAGCCATCTGTACACATTTGGAGCATCAAACCAAAACAAAGGACATCTTTCCATATCATCTGTTTAGAACCATGGAACCATAGAAAAAGTATGGCACAGAAGGAGGCCATTCAGCCCATTGTGTCCATGCTGGCTGAAAAAACTAGCTGCTCCATCTAATCCCACCTTCCAGCACCTGGTCCATAGCCCTTCAGGTGCATGTCTAAGTACCTGTTAAATGAGTTGAAGGTTTCTGCCTCCACCACTGTTCCTGGCAATGAATTCCAGACACCCACCAGCCTCTGGGTGGAAAAGTTTTTCCTCATGTCCCCTCTAATCCTTCTATCAATCACATTAAATCTGTGCTCCCTGGTAATTGACCTCTCCACTAGGGGAAACAGGTCCTTCCTGTCTACTCTATCTAGGCCACTCATAATTTGGTACACCTCAATTAAGTCACCCCTCAGCCTCCTTTGTTCTAAGGAAAAGAACCCTAGCCTATCCAATCTTTCCTCATAGCTGCAACTTTCAAGACCTGGCAACATTCTTGTAAACCTCCTCTGTACTCTCTGCAGAGCAATTATGTCCTTTCTGTGTGTGGTGGCCAGAGTTGTATGCAATACTCCAGCTGCGGCCTAACCAGTGTTTTATACAGTTCCAGCATCACCTCTCTGCTTTTGTACTCCATACCTTGGCCAATAAAGGAAAGCATTCCATATGCCTTCTTCACCACTGTATCTACCTGTCCTACCACCTTCAGGGACCTGTGGACATGCACACCAAGTCTCTCACTACTTCTACTCCTCTCAATACCCTCCCGTTTATTGTGTATTCCCTCGTTTTGTTTGCCCTCCCCAAATACATGATCTCACACTTCTCTGGATTGAATTCCATTTGCCACTTTTCCGTCCACTCAACCAAACCATTGATATCATTCTGAAGTCTACAGCTATCCTCTTCACTGTCAACTACATGGTCAATTTTTGTGTCATCAGCAAATTTTCCAATCATGCCTCCCACATTTAAGTCCAAATCATTAATATATACCACAAACAGAAAGGGACCCAACACTGAGCCCTATGGAATGCCACTGGAAATTGCTTTCCATTTGCAAAAACATCCGTTGACTACTACTACTCTTTGTTTCCTGTCACTGAGCCAATTTTAGATCCAACCTGCCGTCTTCCCCTGTATCCCATGGGCTTTCATTTTACTGACCAGTCTGCCATGCGGGACCTTGTCAAATGCCTTACTAAAATCCATGTAGACCACATCCACTGCACTTTCCTCATCAATCCTCCTTGTTACTTCCTCAAAAAACTCAATCAAGTTAGTAAGACATGACCTTCCCTTAACAAATCCATGCTGACTATCCCTGATTAATCCATGCCTTTCTAAGTGGCAGTTTATCCTGTCCCTCAGAATTGATTCTAATAATTTACCCACTTCTGAGGTCAGACTGACTGGCCAATAATTATTTGGCCTATCCCTCACACCCTTTTTAAACAATGGTATAATGTTCACAGACCACCAATCGTCTGGCACCTCACCCGTATACAGTGGGAAGTTGAAGATAATTCTCAGCGCATCTGTTATTTCCTCCCTGGCTTCCTTTAACAACCTGGGATGCAATCCATCTGGCCCTGGCAATTTATCCACTTTTAAGGATGTCAGACCCTCTAGTACTTCCTCTCGCATTATGCTAGTCATATCTAATAATTCATACTCCTCCTCTTTAACTACAATGTCTGCATCAGCCCTCTCCTTTGTAAATACAGAGACAAAAACCCATTAAGAACCCTGCCCACATCTTCTGCATCCATGCATAAGTTCCCTTGTGCATCTCTGATAGGCCCTGCCCTTTCCTTAGTTATTATGATCTTAATGTATTGATAAAACATCTTCAAGTTTTCCTTGATTTTACCTGCCAATAATTTTTCATGTCCTCTCTTTGCTTTTCTAATTTCCTTTTTCTCCTTCACTACTGCACTTTCTATACTCCTCTAGGTTTTCTAAAGTATTAAGTTTTTTGTGATCGTCATAAGCTTTCTTTTTCTGCTTTAACTTACCCTGTAAGCTTCTAGATAACCAGGGGGCTGTAGATACCACCCTTTTTCTTTGTGGGGACATGCCTACACTGTGTCTTTAGTAACTCGCTTTTGAGTGCCTCCCACTGGTTTGCCACTGATTTTCCTTCAAGTAGCTGTATACAGTCCACTTTCGCCAGGTCACCTCTCAGCTTCCTCAAATTTGCCTTCCCCCCATTTAGAACTTTTACGCTTGTTTTATCCTTGTCCTTTTCCATGATTATGCTAAAATTAACTGTATTATGGTGACTATCTCCAAAATGGTCACCCATTGTTACTTCATCCACTTGCCCAGCTTCATTACCAAAGACTAAATCTAGAGTTGCACCCCTCTCTTTGGGCTTGTTACATGCTGGCTAAAATGTTCTCTTGCATGCAGTTCAAGAATTTTGTGCCCTCTGTGCCCTTCACACTGTTTGTATCTTAGTTGATATTGGGATAGTTGAAATCCCCAACTATTATTGCCCTAAAGTTTTTGCACTCAGAAATTTGCCCTCATATTTGTTCTTCTATCCCCCTCTCACTATTTGGGGGTCTATAGTACACTCCTAGTAGTGTGACTGCCCCTTTTTTATTTCTAAGCTCCACCCATATGGCCTTGTTTGATGATTCATTTAGCATATCATCCCTCCTCAAAGCTGTTATTGATTCGTTAACCAATAATACTACATTCCCTCCATTTTTATCTCCCTCTCTATCTCGCCTGAAAACTCTATATCCAGGGATGTTGAGCTGCCATTCTTGCCCCACTTTAAGCCAAGTTTCCATTATAGCAATGACATTGTGTTGCCATGTGTCTATCTGTGCCCTCAGCTCACTGGCTTTAATTACTACACTCCTTGCATTTAAACAAATACCCTTTAACAATGCCAAATTCCTGTGCTGTACACTTTTTAACCTTTGCTTCTTCTGTCTTTCAGAGTCATTGCTAATTTTCTGCATCCCATTCCTTGCCCTGCCATTGTCCTATCTGAGACTGCGCTCAGGTTCCCATCCGCCGCCAAACTAGTTTAAACCATCCCCAACATACTAGCAAACCTTCCTGCAAGGATATTCATCCCAGTCCTGTTCGGGTGCTTGAACAAGTCCCACCTTCCCCAGAACAGGTCCCAATGCCCCAGAAATCTGAAGCCCTACCTCCTGCACCATCTCTCCAGCCAAGCATTCACCTGGTGTAGTCTCCTATTTCTATACTCGCTAGCACCTGGCCTTGGGAGTAATCCGGAGATTACTACCTTTGAGGTCCTGCTTGCTAAACTCTTTCCTACCTCCTTTAACTCAGCCTGCAGGACCTCATTCCTCTTTCTTCCTATATCATTGGTGCAAATATGGACCATGACTTCTGGCTGTGCACCCTCGCCCTCCAGAATGGTCTGTAGCCGCTTAGTGATATTCATGGCCCTTGCACAGGGAGGCAACATACCATCCTGGAATCACGACTGCGACCACAAAAACACCTGTCTGTTACTCTTACTATAGAATCCCCTACCACTGTTGCTCTCTGGTCTTTTCTCCTCCCTCCCTGCACAACTGAACCACCCATGGTGCTCTGGTCATGACTCTTGCTGTACTCTCCAGAGGAACCCTCTCTCCCATTGGTACTCAGAACTGAATACTGGTTAGAAAGTGGGATGCCCTCCGGGGACTCCTGCACTACCTGCCTTGACTTTCTTGTCTGTCTGGCAGCTACCCAGTCCCTCTCTGCCTGTGCTCTCTTAAGCTCCAGGGTGACCAGCTCCTGAAATGTGCTATCCACGTAGTTCTCTGCCTCACAGATGCACCACAGTGACTCCAGCCGCCACTTGATTTCCAAAACCCGGAGCTCAAGCTTCTGCAGCTGGTGACACTTCCTGCAGATGTGTTTGTTAAGGACACATGGTGCATCCACGACTTCCCACATGCCACAGGAGGCAAAATCCGCTTGACCGAGCTGCCCTGCCATTACTTAGCTTTACAAACGAATTATTGCTAGTGTAATAAGTGGAATAATTTACCAGTTACCTACTAATCAGCTTCTTCCCCTATACCGTGGAGACTGTAAAGGCAGAAAAGAAAGACTGCATAGAGCACCTCCTTCCCCTAGTCAGTGGAATCTCTCACACACAACTCACAGCCTCACTCTGTCCAAACATCACTATTCTAATTAGTAACTATTAATAAATTACACTAATTAAAAAACCTTAGTAGTACTAACCTTATCACTTACAAGGCAATTCTTTGAGTTTTTTTAAAAAGAACCCTTCTTCAAGAATTAGCAAGTATTTAGCCCAAGTGTTTTTTTCCTCTTTGTTTTTGTAATAGAGCTCTAAAATGACAATCCCTTTATTTTTCTGGTTAACTGGTGTGTGTGTGTGTGTGTGTGTGTGTGTGTGTGTGTGTGTGTGTGTGTGTGTGTGTGTGTGTGTGTGTGTGTGTGTGTGTGTGTTTATACTTTGCTTCATTACTGGTTAAGACTTGTTTTATAATAAACTGATAATTTTGTTCTTTATTAAGGAAACCTGGTTGGTGTGTTTTATTCTGGGAAAAATAGAGTATATGATTGACCATATTGGTAAGTGGGAACATTTAAATATATTGTGACCTCTGGAGAAGTGGAACTAGAATAAACAGTGCACCCCACCCACCTCGGTCGTAACAACATGGACTGCAGTAGTTCAAGAAGGTAGCTCACCATCACCTTCTCAAGGGCAATTAGGGATGGGTAACAAATGCTGGCCTTGCCAGCGACGCCCACATCCCATGAAACAAATAAAAAGGAACATTGTCAGGTTGTGTTGTCGCTGTACTGGAACAGCTTGGCTAAGGATGCGGCTAGTTCTGGAGCACAAGTGTTCAGCATTACAGCCGGGATGTTGTCAGGGCCTTTGCGATATCCAGTACCTTCGGTCATTTCTTGATATCACATGGAGTGAGTTGAATTGTCTGAAGACTGGCATCTGTGATGGTGGGGACCTCAGAAGGAGGCTGAGATGGATCAGCCACTTGGCATTTCTGGCTGAAGATGGTTGCAAATGCCTGTCTTTTGCACTGATGTGCTGGGCTCTGCCATCATTGAGGATGGGGATGTGTGTGGAGCCTCTTCCTCCAGTTAGTTGTTTAATTGTCCGCCACCATTCACAACTGGATATAGCAGGACTGTCGAGCTTTGTTCTGATTCATTTGTTGTGAGATCATTTAGCTCTATCTATAGCATGCTTCTTCCACTGTTTAGCATGCAAGCAAACCTGTGTTGTAGCTTCACCAGGTTGGCATCTCATTTTTAGGTATGCCTGGTGCTGCTCCCAGGATGCTCTCCTAAATTCTTCATTGAACCAGGGTTGACCTCCTGGCTTGATGGTAATGATAGAGTGGGGAATGTGCCAGGCCATGAGGTTACAGATTGTGTTGGATGCAATTCTGTTGCTGCTTCTCTGCAGCGCCTAATGGATGCCCAGTTTTGAGCTGGTAGATCTGTTCTGAATCTATCCTATTTAACATGCTAGTAGTGTCACACAACACTCTGAAGGATCTCCACAGTGTGAAGATCCTCCACAAGGACAGTGCAGTTGTCATTCATGGACAGACATACTGGGGACAGGTAGATTGGTGAGGACAAGGTCAGATAGATTTTTTCCCTCTTGTTGGTTCTCTCATCACCTGCTGAAGGCCCAGTCTGACAAATATGTCCTTCAGGACTCACTAGCCCTTGAGGTGCTGTTGCTACCGTCAGAGCTTCTTCCAAACGGTGCTCCTCTTGGAGAAGTACTGATTCATCAGCTGAGGGAGGGTGGCAGGTAGTAATTAGCAGGAGGTTTCCTTGGTGTTTGACCTGATACTATGAGAGTTCATGGGGCCCAGAATTAACGTTGAGGATTCCCAGGGCCACTCCCTCCCGACTGTATAGCACTGTGCTGCCATCTCTGGTGGATCTGTCCTGCCAGTGGGACAGGACATACCCAGGAACAGGGGCATTCAATGAGTCTGACTATGTCAGGCTGTTCCTTGACTAGTCTGTGGGATAGCTCTCCCAATTTTGGCACAAGTCCTCAAATGTTAGTGAAGAGGATTTTGCGGGGTCGAATGGGCAGGGTGTGCCTTTGTCATTTCCGGGTGATCCGTCCAATTTTATTTTTACTTGACTTTTCTGTAACAGTTTGATGCAACTGAGTGACTTGCTAAGGCATTTCAGAGTTAAGAGTCAACCACATTGCTGTGGATCTGGAGTCACATATAGAGTAAGGATGACAGATTTCCTCCCCTGAAGGGCATTCATGAACTAGATGGGTTTTTACAACAATCGGGTAGTTTCGTGATTATTATTAATGAAACTAGCATATCAGATTAAATTGCTGTAATAAATTAGATAAAATGAAGATTGCAAAATTACATCAATTGATGGATTATATATTAATGATTCGTAAATCATATTTATAAGTCAAAGAAATCAGAAGATTTTGATGTTCGGGGCAGAGTTAAAATCACAAAAAATGGTGAGTGAAGGTTAGCTCAAGGTGTCAATAACAAAGGAGAGATAAAGGGTCGGTTAAAAAAGGGTCAACGTCAGAGACGTTTTTTCAAACTTAAAGTAGCAAAAGTAATTTTACTTAAAGGAGTGACATACCTTTCAATTTTCCTCTGATTATTTCCTCATGCTTGCTCTTTATAGTTCAGTGACATTCACATCAGTGGCAGTGTTGACATAATTATCACCCACAGATGATACAGGTTGTTTAAAATTTAAATTAAATTACTGGTAGTCAACCATAATTACTGAGTTGACAGAAGTTAGAATTGGCTTATCTGGCAGATTGCACGCCTGATAGAAGCACTTAAATAGGAGGCTATAAAGAAGAGGTGAAAGTATGAGGCTGAAGAAAAAGGCAATGTATGTGTGAAGAGGACGAATATACAGATTGAGCACCACTGATGTCACTGAGGTCTGACTGCAATTTTAACTTCAGTCTTGTGAGGTGAAGCTGTGATGGCTTCGCTGCCAAACAAAGCCTGTCAGAAAGTGGCTCCAGGGCTAGAAGAGGGCCAGAAAGTTATTTTTAATTCTTTTGTATTTTCCTTATGTGCCAGGTTCTGTCATCAGGTCCCACAATGAAACCTTTGGTCTCCTCTGCCTTGGACTTCTCTATCCCTGTCCCTAACTGTGATCTTTTCCCGAACCAATCCTGACCATTTACCTTAGAGCTGGAGGCATTTCCTTTCAGTGTCCGATGGCAGCCTCCTGGTTTTAATAGTTAGATAGCTGCCTCTAGCCAACTTCTCAGCTCTTTTGATCGGGAAGTTGGACAGCGGCATGTTAATGAGGTGAGGCCTTTAAAATCTTTAAAACTAACTTTACTGGTCCTTTTTTTTTTGCCTCTGATTGCTGTTTTTGGCAGTTTTATCCCAGCAGGGAAGCCACCATTGCTTCGCCTGTTCAGGCTTCAGGTTAAAATAGCAGAGTGGGCCCCAGTGATATCAATGACATATTTAAAGATGATCTTGCTGGCTTGGGATAAGTGCCCTTGTTACCTGCAATTTAAAATTGCACTCTGCCAAATCAGGAGAGAATTGATGAGTCTCCCACTCCAGTTTAACAGAACCCCTTCCCAGTTTCTGCAGGGTTAAAATTTCCCCAAGATTGTTAATATAATATACATGTGAAGAATGTGGTGAGAAAGATACTGGGTAATTTTCTGAGCACATATACAATGGCTATACAATGGATGGTAGGACCCTACAAAGTACAGAGGATCAGAGGGACCTTGATGTACTTGTCCGGAGAAGGCAGCAGCACAGGTAGATAAGGTGGTTAGGAAGGCATATGGGCTACTTGCCTTTATTAGCTGAGGCATAGAATATAAGAGCAGAGAGGTTATGATGGAGCTGTATAAAATGCTAGTTAGGCCACAGTTGGAGTACTGTGTACAGTTCTGGTCACCACATTATAGGAAGGATGTGATTGAATTGGAGAGGGTGCAGAGGAGATTCACCAGGATGTTGCCTGGGCTGGAGTCTTTCAGGTATGAAGAGAGACTGGATAGGCTAGGGTTGTTTTCCTTAGAACAGAGAAGGCTGAGGGGGGACCTGATTGAGGTGTACAAAATTATAGGATAGAGAGGAAGAAACGCTTTCCCTTAGAGAAGGGGTCAATAACCAGGGGGCATAGATTTAAGGTAAGTGGCAGAAGGTTTAGAGGGGAATTGAGGAAAAATTTTTCACCCAGAAGGTGGTTGGAATCTGGAACACACTGCCTGAAGGGGTGATAGAGGCAGGAACCCTCACAACATTTAAGAAGTATTTAGATGAGCACTTGAAATGCCATAGCATACAAGGCTACGGGCCAAGTGCTGGAAAATGGGATTAGAATAGATAGGTGCTTGATGGCCGGCACAGACACGATAGGCCAAAGGGCTTGTTTCTGTGCTGTATAACTCTATGACTTGCAGTTGTCTTGCCCACTGCCAGCACATATCAGAAAATAGGAAGTGCACTGTGTGCAATTTTCTGGTGTGCATTGGCAGTGAGTGATGTTCTTCACTGCCAATGCATATTTGGAAAATTACCCTCAGCATGTTGATGTAAAGAGATAAGTGTACCTTTTTGTTTACAAGAGGTGAAAAAGCTAATCTTAGACAAATATACTTTATTGCAATCTATCAGCAAAAGTAAGAATTAAGTTTTAATAACATTTCTTAACATTACATAATTAGTCAAACAAAATGGATTAGATAACTATGTGAATAAAAAGTTGATACAAAGTAAAATTTTTAAAAAGTCGAAATCCTGCTCACTGTTGTTTTGTTATTTTTGGTAGCAAACTAATTCTTAGATCTGTAAGTAAATTATTTTGGTTCAAATGTGATTTTTCTTTGATACATATAACAAATGAAATCATCATTAATGATTTTATCAACGTTTATCAAAAATATTTTTTCCAGTAAAACTGCTTCAGATTTGAATAGTTAAAATGTTAATGAAAAGCAATCTCAAAATAACTATGAAATATTAGTGATCATTTGTATGCCTTTCCTGATCATAGCTTCCAGTGTCTCTAAGAACAAATTTTAGTTTCAAAAGCCCAGTACATTATCTGAAATTTTAGTCAATTTTCTGTGCAGGCAGCTTTCATCTCTTGTTAGAGGACAGTACTTGAGATAATTTTATATAGTAAGTCTGTGTTCGAATAGGGCAAGAAGCAGTAGGCAAGCCCAACCCAGAAGCAATCCAATGTTCTGAAAGATGAACATCAACCAGGGCTTTGTTGTTTTTACATGTGCCATCTCAGGAAGCTGTTAGAAATGAAACAAAATATAATTAACTTTGAAATATCATTGTGGTCATGCTGCAAAGGATGTTCCTCCCTCATGCCATGCATTATTTCTCAGCTGGGGAGATGAAGAGGTAAGCTTCTCCCTGGCAACTGGTAGTCTGTAATCAGTCTCTTGCCTCTCCCAAGACAGCACAAACCTATTTTCCATCATTCCAAGGCATAGTGTTTTGACACTTGGTCAAGCTTTGTCACTGCACTAACATTTTAAACAAGCAGTTTTAAATAAAGTCTCTTACATACAACAACTTGTTTTAACTTGGCTGATCCAGAAACACTGTCAGAGGACTGGATTTTGTGCGACTGGTGGGGCTTCTTGCCCTGGGCCGAAAAGGTGGGGGGGGAGGGGTGGGTGGGGGAGCCTGGCCTCTGCCTTTCTGAGCCCCGGCAGCACGATATCTCATTATCTGGCACTTAAGTGGCCGGCGCCAGAATCCCTGTCCCTTTAAAGAGAGAGAATCCACCTCCAAGAGCTGCAGACCAATCAGAGGGCTGGCAACTCAGTAGTATCAGCAGTGCCACCAGGAGCAGTGGTCTCTGCCAGTATTGCAGAGGCTTTGGACACAGGCCCAGCACTGGAGACCCGGATCCCAGGTAAGTGAGGCAGGGTCGCCGGGGCCAGTATGGAAGGCCCTGGTAAGGGCGGATGGGTGTGTAGTACAGGGGGAGGGGTGTCCAGGTAGGTGCAGTTTTTGCCAGCGAGGGCTCCTCCCCAAGCCTGCAGGCAGGATGCCTCACATTACTGGGCGACCTCCCTGCATGGTGGAGGCACCCCCTGCTGCTGGTTAAATCCCAGCATTAATAGGCCACTTAAGAGCCTCACTTGGCCTCTGGGCAGGAAGGCAGTTGTCAGTTTAACCGCCCCCAACAAAATCTCTCGACCCCCGCCTCTTGTCGCAATTCTTTTGGCCCCCCTGCCTTTGACCCCACCTCAGGGAGGCCAATAATATCCAGCCCACAGTTTGACTCCAAACTTTTTGGGTTGGGGAAGGGCAGAAGTCAGCATTTGAAACGGTGTGATGGCAGAAATGTGGGCCAGGCTCTAGATCGGACAAGCTGCTAATTGAATATTATGAATTAAATAATGCATTAATTATTTATACAATGGCATTAAATAAATACCACAAGGAAGCGGCTTGCAATAACAAAATATTTCTTAAATATTTTCAGAGTTAATGTTTTTCTTAGTTACAGCATTGTGGTTAGTTTTAGCCTTCATTATTTTGATGAAAGTGCGGCCGTTTCAGATGTTGTTAGTGACAACAGTTCCAAAGCCACGGATAACCATTAGATGGTGCTAATATCGCATTTCCATACCACATCATCGGGAACTGATAAATAACCAGTTGGAGGCAAACAATAAAATCGTTTCTGTTGTTGGAAAAATTGACATCAACCCAAATTTTCTCCTGGATTCAGACAGCGTTTCTTTCACATTTAAGATTCATTATTAATGTCAGCTTGCACACATTTCATCATTGTTGTGATCTCTAAATTGTATTATAAGATGGGCATAAATGTAAAAGAAATGCAGTCTGATTCCAGGAAATCCACCAAATGTAGCTCACCCTTCCCAACTGAATGCCAGGAAAGTCCATATGGTTAAATTAAATACAAATCATCTCCTCCTCCCCAGTTTTCTCCTTTGGTGTACAGTTTCCCTGCAGACTTCCTGACAGTAAGCATATGGACTTGTCTGGCATTCTGTTGCGAGGGGTACACCACATTTGATTCTTCTCAGATCCTGTTCCTCTGCCAAAATGACTGGGATATAAGTGCATATGTGTTTAAATTGAGTCATGTTGGAATAATCTACAGTCTTAACTCATACCAAGTCCTGTTCCCTATCACTCCTGTGCTCGCTGACCTATGTTGGCTCCTGGTCACACAATCCCTTACTTTTAAAATTCTCATCCTTATTTTCAAATCCTTCCATGGCCTAGCCCCTCCTTATATCTGTAATCTCCGCCAGCCCCACAACCCTCCTAGATATCTGCGCTCATCTAATTCTGGCCGCTTGTGCATGCCTGATTTTAATCGCACCACCACTGGCGGCCTCACCTTCAGTTGACTAGGCCCCAAGCTCTGGAATACCCTCCCTGCACCTCTCTGCCTCTCCACCTCACTTTCCTCCTTTAAGATACTCCTTAAAACCTACCTCTTTGACCAAGCTATCTGTCATCTGACCTAATCTACTTTTGTGGCTCCGTGTTATTTTATTTTCTAATGCTTCTGTGAAGTGCCTTAAGACGTTTATTACATTAAAGGTGGTATATAAATATAAATTGTTATTTCTATGTATAAATCAGATTTTCCCACAGCTGTGCTTGTTTTTCTTTCTGAAAAATAATTGTTCTCATAATATTTAAGAAGGAATCATTTTAAAAAAAAGAGGAAGAAGCAGGAAAAGTAAATGCCAAATCATCAACCCATAATACAGCTCGGACCATTTCTCACTGCTCTTTTACCTCATTAATGTCTCACATCAGCTGAGGAAGCTTCAGGCCTCTCAGCCTTCTGCCTCTGGTTTATGTTCCGTTTCCCAGCTCATATTTTTTTACTTTGCATATATCACAGCCTCTGACTGTTCAAATGTCTGTGCTACTCAACCTGCTCCAGACATCAGCTACTGCCAATCCTTGTGAAACAGGCAGGAGTATGCACTCTGCACATGCGTACATTTTCCTCTTTGGTGCTACAAATTAGCTGTTGTACCATGGTTTTTTGCTGCAATGAGCAATTTACTGCCACAAGAAATCTTGTTTGACGACTTTTCCCCCGACATATTTCTCGTCATCCAGAAAAGCTTCAGTGGGACCTAGAGGGGCTAGCTTCATGTTGTGTAGAACAGTAGCCCAAGGAAGTTGCCTCCACACTGCTCTCATTGCTAGTTCCAGCTCCTGATGCTTTGCTCTGAGATTGGACTTTTTCCCAAGTGATCTGGATGAGAATTCCTGATCTTTCGCAGATCAGGAGCTCCAACAAAATCCACTCCTGGAATAAGACAGCAGCATCAGTCAGGAGCTACAGCCAGGTTCAGAAGTGAGAAACACATCAGGCAGGAAGAGTACCTCCCTGATGTCGGAACCTGTAGGGGCTGGGAAGGAGGGAAATGTGATTATATGAATGGTGGGGTCAGAAAGAGTGCCTTCTTGAGAAGGGTAGAAATTTCTCTGGAGAGGTGAAACAATAATCTGCTAACATAAAAGGGAATCCAAAAGTCTTCTTTGGGCATATAAATAGTAAAAGGGTGTAAAACAGAGTGGGGCCGAATAGGGGCCAAAAGTGTGATCTACGTATGGAGGCAGAGAGCATGGCTGAGGTACTAAATGTACTTTAAATCTGGCTTTACCAAGGAAGAAGATGCTGCCAAGGTTGTAGTGAAAGAGGAGGTAGTTGAGATACTGGATGGACTAAAAATTGATAAAGAGGAGGTAATAGAAAGGCTCACTGTACTTAAAGTTGATATGTCACTAGGACTGGATAAGATGCATCCAAGGGTGCTGAGGGAAGTAGAGTTGGAAATTACAGAGGCATTGGCCGTAATATCTTCTAATCCTCCTTAGATACAGGGGTGGTGCCAGAGGACTGGAGAATGGCAAAAGTTATATCCTCGTTCAAAAAAGGATGTAAGGATAAATTCAGCAACTACAGGCCAGTCAGTTTAACCTTGGTGGTGGGAAAGCTTTTAAAAATGAGAATCTGGGACAAAATTAATAGTCACTTGAACAAGTGTAGATTAATTAAGGAAAGCCAGCATAGATTTATTAAAGGCAAATCATTTTTAACTGACTTGACTGAAATTTTTGATGAGGTAGCATAAAGGGCTGATCAGGGTAAGCCGGTTGATGTGGACTTCCAAAAAGCATTTGAAGAAATGCCAGCAAAGTCGAAGCCCATGGAATAAAAGGGGCAGTGGCAGCATGGATCCAAAGTTGGTTGAGTGACAGGAAACAGAGAGTAGTGATGAATGGTTGCCTTTTGGACTGGAGGAAGGTATACAGTGGTGTTCCCAGGGCTCAGTACTACAACCATTGATTTTCTTGAAGTTTATTAATGACCTAGTCTTGGGTGTACAGGGCACAATTTCACAATGTGCAGATAACGCAAAACTTGGAAGTATTGTGGACTGTGAGGAGGACCGTGATAAACTTCAATAGGACAGAGATAGGCTGATGGAATGGGTGGGCACGAGGCAGATGCAATTTAACGCAGAGGCCAGCAGGTAGGTGCTTAGAGAGGAAACATGATGCTGAGGTGGGCCGGCAGATGTGGCAACAGCCCGTGGTATTTTTATGGAACCAGAAGGAGCACTTATATCCCTTCCAGTTCCACCAAAAAAATAATCAATTTAACGATTGTTCTGGCTGTTTTGTGATCAGGACGCTAGTACAAATGGGCAGAATGTTTGAATCGCAAGCTCTGGCCATGGGCTGAATTTTTGATCCAGGGTCGGGAACCCGATGCCTGGAACATTTCCTGGTCCTGATTTTTAAATGAAAAGGGTCTAATTGACCTGAGGGTGAGGTCGGCGCCCAATTCGAGGTGCCGAGAGCGGCCTGGAGGCAGGACCTGGAAACCGAGGGCGATTTTAAAAGGCAAACGGCAGCTATGACTAGGCTTGCCATTGCCTGAAGGGTGTAGAGCAGCAGGGAGCTCAGAGGGCCATCGCTGGCCTGGGCAGGAGTCCCTGGGTGGCACCAGGATTTTACGATACCTCCCTCAAGACGTTAATGTATGCAGTGGCAGACAGGAATGATGTCCTTTTCCCGGCATCTGGAAGGAGAAATCCACCAAGAGAGACCAAGAGGGCATAGATGGAGGTCAGCAGCCAGTGATCCACCACAAGGATGTGGACCCAGTGTAGGAAGAGATTCAATGACCTTATAAGGTCTGGTAAGATGAGTGGCCAGCGGTACCCAGGAGATATGCCACCAACTCGTAAACATTAGCATGCATACAAGCTGACCTCACAGAATGTCCATAGTTCTCACTAACATTGTTAGGTCAAGCTTACAGTCACATCAATGAGACGGCAGCCACCCTCACATGTGGGCCGCTATTCTGAAGGGGACATCACTAAAGGACGCATTAGCTGATGTGTATGTCATGCTGGAAGAGATGAGGGAAGGCAGCCTACTCATGAATCATTCTCTTCTCATCCTGCAGGGATTGAGAGACCACAATCACGGGAAATGGCTTGAATGGGTGGTGGTGTGGCCCAACTCCATGCTCTGACGCTGATGGAGGAGGTGGCGCTGGTGATCACCAGGATACCTACAAGTCAGTCAGTGGGGGATGGCAAGATGGGAGGTTATGAACCCCAGGGTCATTTGTTTGCTTTATCTTGAGGTGAAGGACATGGAGGAGACTCCTGCCCAATGCATGCTGTGGCTATTCGACCACTATCATCTAAGTTGTGCTGGGGCGATTGTTGAGTAGGACGAGTTCTCATTTCCACTTTCTTCGTTTCCCATAGGTCCAGTTGCAGAGGGGGAAAAAGTGCACCTGCCCAATCGGCGCCGCCCTTCTTGTCGGGAGATTCACTGGAACCAGCACTGTTACATCATACCTGGGTGCCTTCCACCAGCACAGACACACTCACCTCACTTGGGCCCCAGAATAGCAAGGAAAGTGGAGCACTGAGTGAACCTTACATCATGCGTGAGCAGGAGGAGGAACATGAGGCAGTGTCAGCTGTGGGCAGTCCTCGGAGGAGGACAGAGGACAGACACAGTGATGTTTGGTTGGGTCAAGATGCAGTGCTTCATGTGTCACACTCAGGGAGGGCCTTTCTCGAGAACCAGAGGCAGATAAGTTCCCATTTGTTGGAATTCCCTGAGACCGCAAGGAGCCAAAGGCAGGCAATAGAGGAGTCCATGCAGCGCGTGTGCTCTGTCATGACTCAGGGATTCGATTACATGAGCTCCTCCATTGAGAGATTGGGCAACCTCTTGGACAGTCAAATGCAGCACCACTCTGAGTGGGTGAAGGAGAAGGACGCGGATATGCACAGAGAGAGTGAGACTCTCTGTAGCATCAATTCCTCAGTGTTGCTAATGGTGCAGAGATGCTCGGAGTGGATGCCAGCTGTTTCTCAGTTGGTGGCCCCATCCAGCATCCAAAGGCGCCAGGAGAGGGCTGAGATGGTCGAAGCCGCAGATGTGACAGAGGCAGCCATTGGAATGACGCAGGCGCCTGTGGAGGAGCACCCATGGGCATCTCCAAGACAAAGACAAAAGCCATGGGCATCTCAGCCAGAGGCAGAGTCTAGGGAGCAGGCTGCCTCCACCTCATCCTCTGCCACAGCGGGGGCAACTGGAAAAAGTGCCACGCCATTGAATTCACTTAATGGGTCACTTGATTGCTGTTCTCCACATGTGTATGCTCTTTTGTTTTCATTGCAATATCACTTGTTAATATCAATAGGATACGAGTGTTATTGATGTTTTATGTTAAAATAAGGTTGGAGTTTCGTTGGGTGGCTGGGGAGGGGGACACCATAGGGCTCTGGGTTTGCTGTATTTCCATGCTTTGTGACATTGGAGAGTATTAGCAGTGGGAACCTCATTCTCCATGGTCATAACTGGCAATGGGATTTCACAGATGTGGGTATTCGAGGTGTGATAGCTCTCCATGCTGAAAGGTGGGTTTATGTTTCTTCAGTCATATGGGCTCAGAGGTGATCAGGTGAAGCGCTGCTGAATCAGTGTGGTCCTTGTGGCCATGTCAGCCTGTAGGTCACCCTGAGGTCTGGGAATGCATCGCCTTGTGTCCTTCGCTGCCTGATTGCCAGCCACCTCTGGAGTGATCCCTTCTTCCTCCTCCCAGTTCTCCTCTGAGATGGAGTGGCGGTCCAGGTACTCCACCTCACCCATCTCCAGGATTCTTTGTATTGTCATGTTGTGCTGGGCGCAGCAGGTGATCATGATATGGGACACTCTGGCTCGTATTGCGGAGTACCACTGTGCAGTCAAGAGGCCAGTGATCAGTTCATTGCAAGTCTATGTTAGGAGGTGGCCCTGGTTGTAGTGCCTCTCTCTAACTGTGTCTGGGTAGCGGACTGGTGTCAGGAATCATCTCTTTAGGGGATAATCTTTATCTCCCACCAGAGTCTGGATGTGGGTCTGAGGAGGTGTGGCATCTGGGACTCTCAAGATGAAGGAGTGACAGCTGTCTGGGAACTGGGCACACACCTGAAAGATTCACTTCCTGTGGTCACAGACCAGCTGGACATTCAATGGGTGGTAGCCCTTTCTGTTGAGGAATCTGACTCGCTGGTCTGACGGTGCCTTGATGGCTACGTGAGTGCTATCGATGACCCCTGGACCTGAGGGAATCTATCGATGGCAGCAGAGCCCAAAGTCCTCTGTGTCTGTGCTGGCCCATCTGTTTCAAAGTGGACGGTACTCCTCCACACTTTTGAATATGGCAGCAGTGATCTGCCTAAGCCCATAATGAGATACTGACTGCAAGATGCCACCTAGGCTGCAACTGTTCCTGGATTGACCTGGTTGCATAGAAATTCAGGACATTGGTGACCTTGACGCCTGTAGGCAAGGGACAGCCATGGGTGCCGCGAGGCCTCAGGTCAATTTGGATCGAAGCACAAATGTCCGAGACCATCTGCCTGGATAGGAACAGTCTCCTACAGCACTGGCGCTCTGTCATTTGCAGGTAGCTGACTCTTGGGCAGTGGACCCGATGTCTAGGGTAGTGCCTTCTGTCCAGGAGTTTGCATCTACTGCAGCTCATCCTGGTTGCTCTGTCCAATGTCAGTGTAGCCTGTTCCCATCTGAACTCCCTCAGCGGTGCACATTCACTTACTAGGCCTTCCCCTGCCAACCCTACTGCCCAAGTGATACCAGCCACCTCGTGTTCGTCTCCAGATTTCTACCATTCACCACTGACAAATGCAAGCCTTTCGGCTCCAGCAATGGCTACTCTGTGGCACTGTTTGTGCATCTAAGTTTTATTCTGGGCTTCTACAATATGTTAAACAGCCCTTCCAATAGCCCTCTTGACCCCAATAGTGTGTACAACTTCTACACCCTGTTGTGTTCCAGACATGGCCTTTTCCCTGTGCACTCATATTGAAACTTACACACTGCTCCTGACAAGCCTGTCAATGGGCTCCTCAATGAGCTCAACTGCCAATTAACTGGAGGCATTATGACTTCCCATTCCCTCCCTCCCGTCATCCCTTTAAAAATTGCTTCATGTTCCGGAGATGGCAGAAGCCAGTAATGACCTCTGAGAATGCGAATTTCAAATCATGCACACACTCACTCCCACACCCACTGGGATTTCAAAATTCAGCCCAGATGTCCCTTCAAATTGCAATCGTAGTCCTAATCACATGATTAGGACCTCAACTTCGTAGGAAGGAGGCCGACTGCTTGTTTCGGGCAGGCACTGCGGCCACCCAGAGGTAGACCTCTGTAAATGTTACAACTAGCCAATCATTGGGGTTAATGAAACAGTTAGGCTGCCGACCCCAATTGAAGACTTTTATCGCCCTATTAATGCTGGTTTTCCCAAGTGAAAATCCATCCTAGTTAACCTTAAGCATTAGATACACGAGGAGTGTTTTGTGTATTAAATAATGGATCTCAGACTTTAGTTTCTCTTTAGCATAAATTCCAGGAGCCAGATTTATACCATAGGACACTAACAAGTGGTCAGATTTGAAAGAAGGGAATGGGAATTCTGAACTAATGCTGAATTTTGTAAAACATTTTTAAAATGTAAGAGATAAAAAAAGTCTACAGTATTTAAAGGAAAGAGTACCCATGCTACGAAATCAACACATTTATTTACTTTTGAATAAATACTGATTCTCCTACATAAATAAGGAACCAAGGACTGAAATGATCATTTTAAAATTTGAGGTCAAGATATTTCAAATTGAAATATGTTTTTAATAGAATGAACAGTATGTTCATTCTGTTAAAGACATAATGTGATTTCTGAACTCTTCCATCACTCAACAATTTGTATTCCTGGCTACAATTCGCAAATCAACAATGCTTTTATCTTGCCTGCTTCATCATTTCTCAGTGCAGATTACACTGCCAAAGCTCAGGCAGCCTGCAGCCTTTTGTGTGAGAGACTATGAGCTAATCTGAAACAAATTGTTCAGTGATCTTCATCAAGATCAGTCTGCAGGTAAATGAACAGATCCAGAAAGTGTTAATGAAAAATAGGTGGCAACCTGGTGAAACTACAGCACAGGTCTACATGCATGCTATAGATAGAGCTAAATAATCCCACAGCTAACAGATCAGAGAAAAGCTCTGCATCCCTGGACATCCAATTGTGAATGGCAGTGGAAAATTAAGCAACTAATGGGAGGGAAAGGCCCCATGAGTATCCTCATTCTGAATGAGGTGGAGGTCAGCATGAGTTCAAATGATAAGGCTGAAGGATTTGCAACCATCCACAGGCAAAAGTGCCAAGTGGATGATCTTTATTGGCCTCCTCCTGTAGTCCCCACCATTACAGATGCCAGTCTTCAGCCAATTTGATTTACTTAACGTGACATCAAGAAATGGCTGAGTGCACTGGAGACAGCAAAGGCTTCAAGGCCCAACAACATCCCAGTTGTAAACCTGTACTCAAGAACTAGCTCAGCCCCTAGTCCCAGGTTCCCTTCCAAGTCACACACTATACTGACTTGGACATATATCACAATTGCTTCATTGTCACTGGGTCAAAGTCCTACTTAATATCATTGTGAATGTACCTTCACCACATGGACTAAAGCAGTTCATGAAGGCCCACCACCACCTCCTCAAGGGCAACTAGGAATAGGCAATAAATACCAACCTCACCAGTGATGCCCACATCCCAAAAATGAATTAAATAAACCTTGCATCTGAGACTTATACGGAGCAGCAAAAACATTAGAAGTAAAATTAATAAATCTTAGGGTTGAATTTTCGCCACTGAGGCAGGAAACTGATTAAAGTTCAGATTTTTACTGTAGTGATCCCTTAACTGGTGTGGAGACATGTTTCCTATCCACTTAAATCCAGTGGGGATGGGAACAGAGGTGGGTCAGATAAAGTGTGGGAGTCATTTAGACTCCCACGGCAGCCATCACTGAGACTGCTGAGGTAGAGATCTGCGAGTCGTGCCAAAGCCTTCCACTGCACCAGAGGCAACTGAGATGTCACAGGGGAGCCGGAAGCCTGGCACTGGGGGCAGGGATGTCCCTCGCTTCATCAGTGCTGACCTGGGATCTAATGTTGGAGGCAATGAGGGAGAGGAGGGAGGATCTCTTCTTAGAGGGTGGCAGGAGGAGGCCACCTCATCGTGCTGCAGGGGCATCTCTCTGTTCAGCATCATCTCCCTCTGCCTCCTCTTCCTCCTCCTATCTCACTCCTGCTCCTCCCACTCTCCTTCCAGGGCCTCAACATCTTCAAGATCCACACCTCTTTGAAGGTCCATGATATCAAGAGTGCAGCAGACCATCACAATGACCAAGACCCTTGCAGTAGGGTATTGGAGGGTGCCACCTGAACAGTCCAGGCACCAGAATCACATCTTCAGAAAACCGATAGCCTGCTCAATGGTTGTCTTACTGAGCAGGTGGCATTGGTTGTATCGCCTCTGAGTCTCTTATAGAGGAGTCAGTAGCCATCTTTCAAGGGACATCCCTGTTCGCTTAGATCCATCCACACACTTTGGGGGATGGAGTGAAGATCTGAGGCAACCTGAACTGGTGAAGGATAAAAGAATCATAGCAGCTGCCAGGAAAGTGAGCGCACACATGCAGGAAGCTCTTGCTGTGGTTGCAGACCAGTTGGATGTTGAGGGAGTGGAAACCCTGTTGATGGATCACTGGCTGGTCACTGGGTGCCTTGAAGCCAACATGGGTGCAATCGATGATGCCCTCACCTGGGGAAATCCATCAATGGAGGTGAAACCCAATGTCCTTTGTTCCTGCAAGGCCGTGTCTGTTGTTAAATGAATGTACAGTCCAGCTTTAGCAAAGAGGGTATCAGTGACCAGTGAGATGCAGTGGTATGCAGCAGTTTTTGAGATGCAACATGATGTCCACAGCTGATCTTTGGAAGGAGCCAAAAGCGAAGAAGTTCAAGACTACAATTGCTTTGTCAGCTACTGGCAGGGCATGGCGCCTAGTGCTGTGATGTGCAAGGCCTTTGGTGACGAGGACACAGATGTCTGTGACAATCAGCCTGGAGAGTCACAGTCGCAGCACTGGTTGTCAGTCATCACCAGGTAGCTCTGTATTCAACGGTAGATCCTGTGTTGAGGAATTGGCCTCCATGTCATTCCTGCCCCTCTTTCCTCTCCTGTGCCCTCCTGATGCCTGGACTGCTGCCTTTCCTGTGGAGGATGCTGCGCCGCATTTCCACTGTGCCCAAAATCTGCTAGTCGTGCTCCCAATGCGAGCTGGAGCCTTCCTTCTGGGCAAATGGCCGCCCAATTGTCCTAGACAGCCTTTTCCTCTGCTCTTCTGCCCCACAATGCCAGTGGGGGGGGGGGGGGGGGTGGGGAATGCTGACGCCATTCAAATCCCGGGTGCTGAGTGCCCACTCTCCCTGCCACCTGCACAGCTCCATGGGCACCCCCTACCAAGTGGTCAGTCCCCTTTTGCCTCACTGACCCTCTTATGGGGCAGGGGTGATGCCCTGGGGCAGCCATGTTTGGCTCCCCGCTCTGTACCCACCTCCCTTCAGTTCCTGAAGGCGAGGGTAGCATGTCCACCCCTTTAAAAATTGTACCTCAAACCTTCACAAGTTCTTACTGAGCTTTTAAATGGCTTCAGTTGGACTCAATGGGGAGGAGAGTGGGATTCCTGTCCCATCCTCCCCCCTCTCAGGTGATTATTGCTGGTGCCACGATCAGCGCCTTTAAAGTGACACACTGCTCAGCGTCGGCATTTGAGACCCCCAGCTCCTCTGTTCCCGCTTTCGGGGATGGGTGGGGGGGTGGGGTGAAATTTCAGCCCTTAGAGTTAGCATTACAGTACTCTTTAGTATGCGTGTATTTTTAAAAAATGTTCCTTTGGCTGCATTTTGCCATATGAACTAATTTGTTTGGCTGGGAAGGCCTCCATTTTTGAGGGGTTTTTTCACCCTCAATACTTTCCTTTATCATTTTCTTGTCTGCTTGCTTTGATGTGACATCATACAAAGAAGCAAGGGTACGTGTATCTTTGCAGGTTCTGAACATGCTGCACATGGAGGTAAAGAAGAAGATTTTGCAGTTGGCCTAATAGTGCAGTTACAATGACCCTAAGGCTTTCTGGCCACACCTGTCACTATGCTGGGATCTGCAGTTGGAAATGTCAAAGGAGTCCTGTATTCGCAATCGCCACTTTGCAACTTCTATTCTTATGGTGAGCTGCAGCCCTTTAAGATCTATCCCTGTGTGCAATTTTGTAACCCCCAAACAAGGGTGCTGCAGGCCAAGTTTCCCTGCAGCCTAATTGAAATGGGAGTGGACATTATTTGGGGAAATAGGTTGCAGTCTGTGCTATGGACGTTAGTGTGTCCAGTACACAGTTGCGCGGCCCCACATTTGTGTCATTGGAAAATTGGGTCCATTATATCAACAAAGTACTGCTCTAAAAGAAAGACCTGCATTTATCTTGAACCTTTCACAACCTCAGGACATCCCAAAGCACTTTACAGCCAATGGTGTACTGTTGTAATGTAGTCACCACTAGGGCACCATTACTCTGGGGTAACATTACCGGTACAGTAATGACTGGGATGCATGGTCAGCTGTATACGTCATGGGCTGGATTTTCAAACACTCGTGTGCGCGAAGTCAGATGCAGGTGTGCTTTGAAAATAGCACCCCCCCCCCCACCCCCGGATGGTGTGGCAGTCTTCCGACGCCTCTGGTTTGCGCTGCAATTTTCAAAGTGAGGGCAGGAGACGGGGGAGTTGGCAACCTGCTCACTTCCAATTAACTGCCAGTTAAGCTTGTTTAAGAGCTTGTTAATGGGCAGAAGGAAACGTTCAAAGCAGCGAAGAGGAAGAGCAAACGGTCTGGGGCACATTAGTGCACACATGTTGGTAGCACTGCAGGGAGTCATAATGTGATGTTGCTATTGAATTGAAGTGGTGAAAAGAAGGATTATTCAAACTGAGGTGCTCAAGCAGTGGCACCAAGTTGCCATCATTTGAGCAGAGCGGGTCAAGTACCTTGTGATTAACGTTTGATCACCTGTGTGCACCTCTGCTCTCCTGCCTGTTCCACTCTACAAGGCAATGGCAGGCCCAGTCATGGCTGCCATCTGCCTTTGAGCATTGCATTCCAGAGCCAGTTCCTGCCTCCAGGCTGCGGCCGGCACCACTAATTATGCGCTGAGCTCGCCTCGCATATTAAAATAGCGTTGCATGAGCTCAGCAGATGCAGCGTGGGGTCGGGACCCAGTAATGATCTGGGCTTTGGGTTCCCATTTATAATGCGTATGTACATATTGCGTGATCATATGAAAATAAATGCAGGACTAAAATTTAAATGTAACGTGTATGTCACTCTGTAAATGATCACGATGATCCACATGAAAGCAACTGGAAATGAGAGACTCCAACTTTCATTGTACTTTGTTTTGATAGTGCTAATAAGATTAGGAGTTAATGTGGGAAAATTTTAACCAACACTTTATCATTCAGTAGAATATTGTGTCCTCAGTACCTTGCTCTATGGCAGCGAGGCCTGGACAACGTATGTCAGCCAAGAGCGACGTCTCAATTCATTCCATCTTCGCTGCCTCCGGAGAATACTTGGCATCAGGTGGCAGGACCGTATCTCCAACACAGAAGTCCTCGAGGCGGCCAACATCCCCAGCTTATACACACTACTGAGTCAGCGGCGCTTGAGATGGCTTGGCCATGTGAGCCGCATGGAAGATGGCAGGATCCCCAAAGACACATTGTACAGCGAGCTCGCCACTGGTATCAGACCCACCGGCCGTCCATGTCTCCGCTTTAAAGACGTCTGCAAACGCGACATGAAATCCTGTGACATTGATCACACGTCGTGGGAGTCAGTTGCCAGCGTTCGCCAGAGCTGGCGGGCAGCCATAAAGACGGGGCTAAAGTGTGGCGAGTCGAAGAGACATAGTAGTTGGCAGGAAAAAAGACAGAGGCGCAAGGGGAGAGCCAACTGTGTAACAGCCCCGACAAACAAATTTCTCTGCAGCACCTGTGGAAGAGCCTGTCACTCTAGAATTGGCCTTTATAGCCACTCCAGGCGTAGCTTCACAAACTATTGACCACCTCCAGGCGTTTAGCCATTGTCTCTCGAGATAAGGAGGCCAAAGAAGAAGAAGAATATTACGTATGTGCATCAGCAAGCTACAATATCAATGCAAATTCTCATCTCAGAGGTTTTTATTTGTGAAATTGTTTTAACTGAAAAAATGCCTTTCTAACAAATCATCAAATTATCCAGGCTCATTATGGGAAACTTAAAAGAATTGTTCATGAATTAGTTATGTATGGAGATGTTATCTATCGTTGTCAAAGTTTCTGGTATTGAAATACTGTACCAATATACAAATAATTGCTATGACAATAATAAGCACATTAACAAAATTCTTTGAGTTGGAATTTAGATTTAAGTCTTTCAGATCAATTGCCTAGCAATGTAAGTGCTCTACAAAGGAGTTATTGTGCAACACTTAATATAGAAGAATTTTTTGCTTGATTAAACTTAATGACAAATAATAAAAATAACCTTGTTTTATTGTCTGGAAATCACATTTCCCACTTAAACTGGTTTTCAGCTTAATGGATCATAAAATGCCACAATTTGCATCTGAATTTATTTCACGTTCTAATTCCACTTTTTCCTTGATTAAAAACAATTAATACTGCTTCAAATAAATGGCTGAAAGTAAAAGATTGCGGTTGAGAAATTGGGCTCGTTAGCACCCATTTTGTGGGCTCAACGAGTGCCTTTAGTGCTTCAAAATGCCATCTATGGATCACGTGCATTCTTGTGAGGGGAATCATGCCATATGCCATACTGGTGGAGGCATTAACGTGCACACAATAAATATCTGCCAGAAGTATGTAGAGCAGGCAGATCATGACGTCAATCAGGATGCAATGCTGATTTGTTGCCAGCATTGCCATTTTTGAGCTCAATGCTCCAGCCAACACCCTCCCTAAACCTCACACAGCAGAATACACGTGCAGCAGCAGGACCTAAATGTTATTCTCTCTGCCAGAGACAAGCAGGTGGATCATGAATGCAGCTTTGCTAGGATCCCAGGCTTCCCCTTGGTGCAGGGTGTCATTGACTGCAAGCATATTGCTTTGCCCAGTACTGGAACTGAGAGGGATTCCACTCTCTCAATGCCCAGCTGATTTTTGTCCATTGGCAATGAATCATGCAGATCGATGCCTGGTATCCTGGCAACAGCCATGATACCTTCATTCAGCATCAGTCTGCTGTGCCAGCAGCATTTGAGCCACCAAGGCAAACCAAAGGGTGGCTACTGGATGACAAGAGCTATCCTGTGATGACTGCGCTGTGCAACCCATGCAGCCATAGGCAGCATTGTACACAATGATAATGGTGCTGCCACACGAAATGTACTTGTCCACCACTGGCATGCTGAAACAATGATTCCGCTGCCTGGACTGCTCCGGCAGAACCCTGCAGTACTCAGCAGAGCAGGTGTCAAGATTTGTGGTTGTCTGCTACATGCTACATATCCTTGCCATCTTGAGGGGATGACCCTTGCTACCAGTTATACAGGTAGCAGCAGTCTGGACTGACTGGCTGTCAGGCAACAGCAAGGGCAAGGGCACTGGCGGAATGGCAGTGTCAGGAGGATGAATGCTGTCTTCCTGAGAGATGACAGCAGGTTTGTGCTCCATGGAGCCACTGCCACTCTCCCGGGGCGGTACCTCAGCAATCCTAGTAATCTGATGGAGGAGAGATTATTGGACTGCTGTGACACCCTGCAAATCACTTTGAACACTGATATCCACAGCCTTGATGGCAGCACTCTGAGCTTTCGTGGCAGCAAGCTGGACTTGCATGACTACAGTCTGAGCTTTCATTGCAGCACTCAGATGTTGGGTGTCTGCTGCTTGTACTGCAATCAACCATCAAACAGTGAATCATGGTTGGGTCCACTAATGGGTGAATGCAGTTGGTTCCTGCTTCCATGCCGGTAAGGATGGGATCCAAGCTCTGTGTAAAGCCCTCTGCCAGACTCCTCCATGATCCTTGACATTGAAAGCAGGCTTTCTGGCAGGCCTACAAATGTTCTAAGCTTACCTATCAGCCTTCTTCTATAGGTTGCCCCATCAAAGTCTTCATCTGAGTCCTCTGCAGCAGAACTTGTACACAACCTCATCTACCAGCAAGCCAGCAAGATATCATTGTCCCTGCCCTGGCTGCTGACCACTTGTGCCCAGTGGCTAGCCATGTGCAGATCACGCCTCTATGCTGTCCTCTAAATTACATGCACTGTCAATATATAAACTGGTGGCTATGAGTGTGAAATCAAGTTATGGTGCTGTGTCTGTATCATCACTGTCATCTTGCTGTTCCTCCACACTACCTGGCCAGGTTGTACCTCTTGGGTTTGAAAGGAAAAAGGCACAAGGGGAAGTTTGTTGTGCAGGGAGTGGGTGACAGTAAGAGGTGCATGCTTACACTATCCACAGTTTATAACTCAGCAGAAAGTATGGGATGAGGGGCAAGTGGAATGTAAGGAAGAGGATTAGGTATGAGGATACCATCATCTTCGACGGTTTCAGCCCTGCCCCTGGCCGCAGCCTCAGCAGTGGGCGTCCCAATAAAGGCCAGCATTGTCTCCACCACAGGAGTTAGGATTTGCAGGTGTAACTTTCCTACTCCAATTAGCTCCTGCTGCCTCAGTTGTGCATCACCCGTCATGCAAGAGGGAAGGATGTGTGTCAGTGAGTGTTGTATAATCTGTTTGGCTGTTATGGTTGGCATAGCTGAATAGCTGGCAGTGTGTGCAACTTGTGAGATACTGGTGTGATGGTTATTAAGTGTGTTAGGTGAAACCTGATTGATAGTGATTGTTGGTAGGCGAATCATGGGGTGTGCTGAATTGAGCAGTGGCTGAGGCTAGTGGTACAGTTGGTAGGATATGGCATTTGAAGATGCATTCACTGACCTTGACCACTCGTGTGAGGTCCTTGAACTTCTTGTGGCACTGCATCCAGGTCCTCAAGGCTTGACTCCTGGCATTGACCTCCATGGCTATCTGCTCCCACTGCCTTCAGAGCCTGTCTCTGGAGGGCCTCCTCCATCCTGCAGATACCGGACATCTCTCCTGCTTTCCACCTCCTCAACCAAAATCCTTGGAGCCCACTCTCCCCCCTACTGTGCCATTCCTCACTCTTTCCCAGGTCAGATTCTCTACGATCACAACTCCCTGCCCTAGCCATACTGCTCCTCCCCTTTAAGCGGTGCAGGCGTGGTGCTTTAAATGGTGCTAGCCACTCACAATGATGGTGCCCTGCTGATGTATCCAGCCATTAAACAGCACAGTTAATTCTGGCTGGACACAGAAATCATTTGGAAGGATGATGCAGAGGAGATTTACCAGAATGGTTCCAGGGATGTGGGATTTTAGTTACAAGGTTAGGTTGGAAAAGCTGAGGCTCGAGCAAAGGAAATTGAGGGGAGATTTAATAGAGGTATACAAGATTATGACAGGCTTGGATAAGTTAGACAAGGAAAAGTGTTCCCATTAACTAATGGTACAAGGACTGGGGACACAGGTTGAAGGCAAGAGATGCGGGGGGAATGTGAGGGAGCTTTTTTAAATTTCTGCACATTTTAACGGGCGACCTGCCCGTGTGGCAGAGGCCCCACTGTTGTTGGCATTGGGGGAAGAGGCCCTTAAGTAATTGTTAATAGACCTCTTAAGGGCCTCTATTTGCCTCTGGGTGGGAAGGCTGTCTTTGGTCTATCCCGGCCCCAACAGAATTGCGGTGTGACTGGAAGGCAACGAGCCCTCCTCCCCACTGCCTCCCGTCACAATTCTATGGGCTCCCCCACCTCCTTGCCTGCCTCCAGGAAGCCCATAAAATTCAGCCCTTTGCCTTTAGGGAGAGCAACGTTAGCAAAAACACCAGAGAAGTTGACTGAGCCTTCAGTCACATGGGTCCTACTCTCTGGAATCCCTGGTATCTCTCAATGTTTCTCTCCTCTTTTAAAAACCTCCTCAAAACTCATCTCGTCAAACAAGCTTTGGGTCACCTCAATTATTCTCTCCTTCCGAAGCTATGACATGTCTTGGAATTTTATTTTAGGTTAAACACACTATACAAGTACACTTTACTATTGTTGCTATTTAGGGTGCTGAAATACTGTGCAATTCTAGAAATTTCAATGAAGGTGTTAATAAATATTAAACTTCTCTAACTCACCATTTCTACCAACGAAAGGTAGAGGAACATCCCTGCTGTCACAGTGAAAATCCACTGTTGAACATTGAAATCAGCTGACAGAGCGAGACCAATGTAGAGTCCAATGAAAGCAGTTAGTGCACTTAATAAGTTCATCAGCATGGCAAACTTTACAGTTAAACCAGAGTTCAGAAGTACAGCAAAGTCCCCTGTATGAAAATAAAAAGTGTTATTATTGAAAAATGCATGTAAGATAGTATATTTAGTGTACTGAACCATTGGCCCAGAAAGTCTGATGATTTGGCGAGACATAAATCTGCCAAATTTATTCATGTTGTGGGTGGGAGGGAGGGGAAGTTGGAATTTGAGACTTGGAGAGGATGTGCCAGATTTACACAGGCAATGAGGGAAGGTGTAGGTTCTGCACCCGAGCTAAGCTGCAAAGGATGGATGTCGGGCTAAGATGGTGTCCTAGGTCCCATTTTGTGATTTTGTCACACCCTAGGATCAACCGATCTAACTTTACTTGAACCATCAGTTGAGGAAGGTTGAAGGAAGAGACGCCAACTGGGTCGCTTCTGAATTGGGGAGCTCCAGAGCCACAGGTGTAGTTGCTGCACTTCCTTCAAGATTCACCTCATGTAGGTATCATAACATTTGTTCACCTTTTTGCCCCCGATGATGTTATCAAACTCTCTTCTGCTTATCTGCTGCTCACCTATCCTGCTGTTGCAAAATCAGCCACTATTAGATTTTTAAAGGTTGCACTTCTAATTTACAAGTGCTCTGGCAAACAGGTCTTCAAGATGAATTGCTGTGTTTCATCCTGCTGTTAAGCAGAGACTTATGACTTTACTTTGGATTGCTCTTTTTTGAACTTTGGAGGCTCATAATTTCATTTGGAAATCACCCTTGGGCTAGTTTTTAGATGGGCCATTTCCTTAAAATATACTGTTAGGCTGCAGTATGGGTTCCCTCGTGGAGATTTCCCTTTTACGATACATATATTGGAGGAGGAAAACAAAGAATCCAGGGAGGCCAGGCTTATAATGCAGCAATGTACAAAAGACCCAGCCACCAAGATGTTTTGATACAGAAAATGTTATCTGAATATTTCCCGAGAGTTATATGCAAGGAGGCTGCTGTTCTCCCAGAAGTGCTGGAAAGAGCTTTGTTCCATCTAAAGGGAGATCATCAAGTTTCCTGAATAAATAGGCCATTGCCTACTGTGGCTCAGAAAATCAGTGCTGTATTTCATTTCCTGGCACTGGTTTAGTCCAAGGTGCAACAAATCAGTCAGTTTGCTATCAGTAATGCAACACTCAACCTGTTTGCTGGAGCACTTGTAAATTAAAAGTGCAGCTGTTAAAAAGCTAACAGTGGCTGATTTTGCAACAGCAGGATAGGTAAGCAGCAGATAAGCAGAAGAGAGTTTGGTAAAGTAATCGGGGGAAAAAAGGTGAACAAGTAACATGATACCTACATGAGGAGAATCTTGAAGAATGTGCAGCAACTACATCTGTGACTCTGGAGCTCGCCAATTCAGAAGCGACCCATTTGGTGTCTCTTCTTCCATGGAAGCAAAGATGCCAGCTCTGCTGGCAGTAAGGGACAAATTAGGCGGCATCTTTTATATTGGATATCAAACACTGTGGACCAGGGATGCAGGCTGCTTTTTTCAGGATGTTCCAGCACTAATAGCTGCCAATAGACCAGTTAGGCAGCCAATCACGAGAGACACAGATCAAGAGCCAAGTGGGTGGAATGGCTAGAGATGACTTGCCATTTCTCAGGATACCAGTATGTGACAGACATCTATCCCTCGCCCTCAGATGTTACGGCTGAGTTGGAGGAGTGCACTGTCTTTCACTAGTGTCACTTCTCCACAGGTCACAACATATATTTAAATGTGTAGCCAGTTACTGATACAGCCAATTATATATTCTATTTTTATTTCAGAATAAAATCCACCAACCAGATTTTTTTAACAAACAAAAAAAGTATTAATTTATTATATTTATATATATATATATATATATATATATAGTTATGACCAGGTGAGAAAGGAGTCCAGAGGTCCCTCTCAGCCTTCACCTGATCTTAACGTAACAGGGTTTTTTAGCTCCCCCTTGGTGAATCCTTGTTCACTGCTTTCCAATTATAAGGCAAAGAAACCAGCACAAACAGGTTTTATTCGGTGTAAAGAAGAAAACTTGAAATTTGTTAAACTTGAACTTAAACTGTAATTTGGTTAATGCCTATGATACACGACGTGCCCATGCTAGCATGCATACATGATACACACATGCAAATAGAGACAGAAAAGAGCAGAAGAAAAAAATAAAGTGGAAAAGTTTGAGGCAATATCTGAAGAGTTTTTGTTACGGTTCTTCGAGCTCACTGTAGAGTGCTTGATAGTAGGTAGATCTTGCTTTTCATTGGGACCCAGTATTCTTCTTAAACTTTGTTAGCTGGAGGAGTCTTTTCTCTCTTGGAGTTCATGTGTCTTCAGTGGATTCAGAGGCTTGTGAGGAAAAGCTGGGAGCTGACAGGAGACATTTTTTCAGTCCTGGATCAAACAGTCTTTCTGAGTTTAAACTCTCTGTGGCTAGTTCAAACAACCCTGGAACAGTCAGTTAGTCATGGGAGCAGCTGGTCCAACCAATCCTGGCCCCTGTAGATTGCATCACCCCAGCAGGACCTGGAATGCGCTTCCCCACTCCCTCACTGTCCGGTGATCAATATCCATTGTGGGTTGAATGTGTCAGGGAATGGTCCTTTCTCTACAAAAGCACCGTCTGTTAGTATGTAAATGTTTTTTCCAGCTATGGCTGATCTGTTCAACAAGTCATTTCCACACTCCAGCAACAGTTCCAAAATCAATGTTCATATGACAAAACCAATGTGCCTCATTCTTGGCAGGTGGGGACCTGCATGACAGTCAATCATAGACTCTACTTTTATCCCAGAATAAAACACACCAACCAGGTTTCTTTAATAAACAACAAAATTATCAGTTTATTATACAAGTCTTAACCAGTAATGAAGTAAAGTATAAACACACAGATTAAAATATTAAAGTTCCCTTTTTACCATAGCCCCTCACACACACATTTACATTGGTGAACTGGAAAAATGAAGGGATTTTTGCTTTTAGAATTCCATTACAGACAGAAAAAAACCACATTTGTGTTTAATACTTGCTCATTCTTGAAGAAACAGCAGATGAAGTATGTTGTATTCCAAAACTGGCATAAAGTCTGGCCTCCGAGTACACTTAGATGGGTCACTGGGATCTTTTAGAACAGTTCTTTTCAGGCGGTGTTGAGAATTAATTTAGCAAGCTTTTCTTCGAAGATAGCAGACAAGATGAGCTGACACAGTGGACTTCTTAGGGTTTTCTAGAGATGTGCTGGAAAGCTGAGCTGGGTTGTGGTCTTCTCTCCTTCCTTGGGAATTCCCTTCTCTCCATGGAAGTTCTCTTCCTTTTTTATACAGTTTAACCCCAATTCAAAACAACTTAAAAGCGAAACCGACAACAGGTGGTAAACCCTTTGACCTCCATCAATCTTGACCTGTCACTTCTTTGTAAACAACTTCTTCAGGTGTCCAAAGTTCTCTGGCAGCATCTGTGGAAAGAGAAGCAGAGTTAACGTTTCGGGTCAGTGACCCTTCTTCGGAACTGACAAATATTAGAAAAGTCACAGATTATAAACAAGTGAGGTGGGGGTTGGGCAAGAGATAACAAAGGAGAAGGTGCAGATTGGACCAGGCCACATAGCTGACCAAAAGGTCACGGAGCAAAGGCAAACAATATGTTAATGGTGTTTTGAAAGACAAAGCATTAGTACAGATTAGGTGTGAATATACTGAATATAGAACATCAGCAAGTGCAAACCTGAAGAAAAACAACCTGAAAAAAACAATGGGTAAGCAAACTGAACAAACTAAGATGAAATGAAATAAATGCAAAAAATGTAAAAAGGAATGCAAAAAAAAGGAAGAAAAATAACTAAAAATGACTAAAAATGAAAGTAAAGTGGGGGGCTGTCATGCTCTGAAATTATTGAACTCAATGTTCAGTCCGGCAGGCTGTAGTGTGCCTAATCGGGAGCATCTCATCTGTTTTTTTCAGGTTGTTTTTCTTCAGGTTTGCACTTGCTGATGTTCTATATTCAGTATATTCACACCTAATCTGTACTAATGCTTTGTCTTTCAAAACACCATTAACATATTGTTTGCCTTTGCTCCGTGACCTTTTGGTCAGCTATGTGGCCTGGTCCAATCTGCACCTTCTCCTTTGTTATCTCTTGCCCAACCCCCACCTCACTTGTTTATAATCTGTGACTTTTCTAATATTTGTCAGTTCCGAAGAAGGGTCACTGACCCGAAACGTTAACTCTGCTTCTCTTTCCACAGATGCTGCCAGACCTGCTGAGTGAATCCAGCATTTCTTGTTTTTGTTTCAGATTTCCAGCATCCGCAGTATTTTGCTTTTAGTCCAAAGTTCTCTGTTGTTTATTGAGCTGGAAGTCAGGTGGTTTCCCAGAAAGGCTTGTTTTCCTCACTAGACCTCACAGTGACCCTTTTGAAAACATTTCCAGGGACTGTTTTTCAAAGTCAATTGGCCTTTACATGACCCCCTTTGAAAACCCCGAAGTTCAACATTTTTGGGCACTAAGGGATCAAAGGATATTAGGATCATACAGGAAAGTTGGAGTTGATGTTGAAGTTCAGCAGTGATCTTTTGAATGATATTATCGATTGAGTGGTCATAAGGCTGACTTCTGCTCCTGTTTTGTATGTCTTATGGCTTACATCAATAGAGACAAAGGTTATAGACGTGTTAAACAGATGAGAAAATTGCATTGATAATTTGAGTTTTGATGGCCCTTCCAGGTGTGATTGAGGAGTCATCCAAGTGATGGTCCTGCTGACGATCTAGTCCATACTGTTCAATCTCCAAAGCTTCTAGGATTAGCTCCCTGGGAATCTCCACACCCAAGCCTTTGTGGATGCAAAGCACAGCAATCTGCAACTATGTGGGATGCTCAATCTGTAGCATATTGCAAAGCCCTTCCTGATGTATCTAGGCAATGAAAGCACACCTTTAAGACTCAAATGAGGATCTCAATGAACACTTGGGTAGACACATGTGTCTTATAGTGGCTCTGCTCTGCTGCTGTTCTTCCATATCTTGAAAGGTATTATTATTCAAGGCACACACAAGCTATATGTTCATTTGACCAGTTACCTTGAAGATCCCAAAGGGGGAAGAATTGCTGAGAATGAATGCACCTCGGCAGGTTCTAACAAATTTAGCATTCATGTGAAGAATTCTTAGCATTAGGTCAACGTTGGACTTTCAGTGAGGGGTACCCCTTTCTAATGAGAAAGTTGAAGAGGGTATTGGTAGGTACTCAGTGGTATCTGAATGCCATCTATTGGAATGGGAATACAAGTTATAGGATCTGAGAACACCAACACCATCTCTCCTTATAATTTATAGTAATGCACTCCCAGCTGCACTGGCAGCTTATATCATGTTACAAACTACAGCACAACCATTGTGCGGCAAGAAACTCAATGGAAGCAGGACCCATCCCAAAGTGCTGGTACACTCATTTTAAGGCAGAAACATGGTAAAATCATAAGTATGTTCAGGGCCTTCATTTGTATTGCTCCAGAGAGGTTACAATGAAAATCTCACAATCACCAGTAATTTCTATTACTATCTAAGCAACAGAATTATTCACCTTTGGAAGAGTACAATGATGAGATTTAATTGCAAGATATTGAAACGTAGAACAGTTAAGTAAGAACTCACCCATTTCATGGGGAATTTCATGAAACAATATAGCAATTGTGGTGGTGATACCAATCTCGATTGATGATGAGAAAGCTGCGCCTATGGCTAGACCATCAGCAAAGTTGTGCATGCTGTCTCCCACCACAATCATGATGGCCAACAGGTTAAATGTTCCCTCTGTAAAGAATAAGTTTCCCTTATATTAGAAAAAGAAATTGGAATTTGCCCATCATTATATCCGATTTGTCTTTTTCTGAAATAGTTGAAATCATTACTTCATATGGGTTTCAATTTTTCTTGAACAAAGAACAAAGAACAAAGAACAGTACAGCACAGGAACAGGCCATTCGGCCCTCCAAGCCTGCGCTGATCTTGATGCCTGCCGAAACTAACACCTTCTGCACTTCCGGGGCCCATATCCCTCTATTCCCTTCCTATTCATATACTTGTCAAGATGTCTCTTAAACGTCGCTATCGTATCTGCTTCCACCACCTCCCCTGGCAGCAAGTTCCAGGCACTCACCACCCTCTGTGTAAAAAACTTGCCTCGCACATCCCCTCTAAACTTCGCCCCTCGCACCTTAAACCTATGTCCCCTAGTAACTGACTCTTCCACCCTGGGAAAAAGCTTCTGACTATCCACTCTGTCCATGCCGCTCATAACTTTGTAAACCTCTATCATGTCGCCCATCCACCTCCATCGTTCCAGTGAAAACAATCCGAGTTTTTCCAACCTCTCCTCATAGCTAGTGCCCTCCAGACCAGGCAACATCCTGGTAAACCTCCTCTGTACCCTCTCCAAAGCCTCCACGTCCTTCTGGTAGGGTGGCGACCAGAATTGCACACAATATTCTAAGTGTGGCCTAACTAAGGTTCTGTACAGCTGCAACATGACTTGCCAATTTTTATACTCTATGCCCCGACCGATGAAGGCAAGCATGCCGTATGCCTTCTTGACTATCTTATCCACCTGCATTGCCACTTTCAGTGACCTGTGGACCTGTACGCCCAGATCTCTCTGCCTGTCAATACTCCTAAGGGTTCTGCCATTTACTGTATACCTCCCACCTGCATTAGACCTTCCAAAATGCATTACCTCACATTTGTCCGGATTAAACTCCATCTGCCATTTCTCCGCCCAAGTCTCCAACCGATCTATATCCTGCTGTATCCTCTGACAATCCTCATCATTATCCGCAACTCCACCAACCTTTGTGTCGTCTGCAAACTTACTAATCAGACCAGCTACATTTTCCTCCAAATCATTTATATATACTACAAACAGCAAAGGTCCCAGCACTGATCCCTGTGGAACACCACTAGTCACATCCCTCCATTCAGAAAAACACCCATCCACTGTTACCCTCTGTCTTCTGTGACTAAGCCAGTTCTGTATCCATCTTGCCAGCTCACCTCTGATCCCGTGTGACTTCACCTTTTGCACCAGTCTGCCATGCGGGATCTTGTCAAAGGCTTTACTAAAGTCCATATAGACAACATCCACCGCCCTTCCCTCATCAATCATCTTCGTCACTTCCTCAAAAAACTCAATCAAATTAGTGAGACACGACCTCTCCTTCACAAAACCATGCTGTCTCTCGCTAATAAGATCGTTTGTTTCCAAATGGGAGTAAATCCTGTCCCGAAGAATCCTCTCTAATAGTTTCCCTACCACTGCGTAAGGCTCACCGGCCTATAATTTCCTGGATTATCCTTACCACCCTTCTTAAACAAAGGAACAACATTGGCTATTCTCCAGTCCTCTGGGACCTCACCTGTAGCCAATGAGGATGCAAAGATTTCTGTCAAGGCCCCAGCAATTTCTTCCCTTGCCTCCCTCAGTATTCTAGGGTAGATCCCATCAGGCCCTGGGGACTTATCTACCTTAATGTTTTCCAACACACCCAACAGCTCCTCCTTTTTGATAATGAGATGACTGAGACTATCTGCACTCCCTTCCCTAGGCTCATCATCCACCACGTCCTTCTTGGTGAATACTGATGCAAAGTACTCATTTAGCACCTCGCCCATTTCCTCTGGCTCCACGCATAGATTCCCATCTCTGTCCTTGAGTGGGCCAACCCTTTCCCTGGTTACCCTCTTGCTCTTTATATATGTATAAAATGCCTTGGGATTTTCCTTAATCCTGTTTGCCAATGACTTTTCATGACCTCTTTTAGCCCTCCTAACTTCTTGCTTAAGTTCCTTCCTACTGTCTTTATATTCCTCAAGTGCTTCATCTGTTCCTAGCCTTCCAGCCCTTACAAATGCTTCCTTTTTCTTTTTGACTAGGCTCACAATATCCCGTGTTATCCAAGCTTCCCGAAACTTGCCAAACTTGTCTTTCTTCCTCACAGGAACATGCTGGTCCTGGATTCTAATCAGCTGACGTTTGAAAGACTCCCACATGTCAGATGTTGATTTACCCTCAAACAGCGGCCCCCATTCTAAATTCTTCAGTTCCTGCCTAATATTGTTATAATTAGCCTTCCCCCAATTTAGCACCTTCACCCGAGGACTACTCTTATCCTTATCGACAAGTACCTTAAAACTTATGGAATTATGGTCACTGCTCCCGAAATGCTCCCCCACTGAAACTTAGACCACCTGGCCGGGCTCATTCCCCAATACCAGGTCCAGAATGGCCCCATCCCTAGTTGGACTATCTGCATACTGTTTCAAGAAGCCCTCCTGGATGCTCCTCACAAATTCTGCCCCATCCAAGCCCCTAGCACTAAGTGAGTCCCAGTCAATATTGGGGAAGTTAAAATCACCCACCACTACAACCCTGTTACCTTTACATCTTTCCAAAATCTGTCTACATATCTGCTCCTCTACCTCCCGCTGGCTGTTGGGAGGCCTGTAGTAAACCCCCAACATCATGACTGCACCCTTCCTATTCCTGAGCTCCACCTATATTGCCTCGCTGCATGACCTCGCTGAGGTGTCCTCCCGCAGTACAGCTGTGATATTCTCCTTAACCAGTAATGCAACTCCCCCACCCCTTTTACATCCCCCTCTATCCCGCCTGAAGCTTCTAAAGCCTGGAACATTTAGCTGCCAATGCTGCCCTTCCCTCAACCAAGTCTCTGTAATAGCAACAACATCATATTTCCAAGTACTAATCCAAGCTCTAAGTTCATCTGCCTTACCTGTTATACTTCTCGCATTGAAACAAATGCACTTCAGACCACCAGTCCCGCTGTGCTCAGTAACATCTCCCTGCCTGCTCTTACTGTTAGTCGTACTGGCCTTATTTACTATGTCCTCCTCATTTACTTCACTAGCTGTCCTACTGCTCTGGTTCCCACCCCCCTGCCACACTAGTTTAAACAAGAAAGTCTAAAGTTAAATAGAATGTAGGATGAAAACTAACTATTACTGAAGTACATGTCTTTCATTCACAAACTTTAATATCGCAACAAGGCTTTGAAGCCTTTAATAAAATATTGAGCAAAGCATTTGATATGAAAAATTCATGCATTTGTCATGAATATCACACAGTATGATTTCAACAATACTCATTATTGACATACATTTCTAAACCATAGATGTATCTTTCTAAATATGAGAAAGATCATTAACTTTTTAAGTGTCCTGAAACATATGAATCAAAGTATATGAAGATTGATTAAAAGTCAAGAAAAAATTGTGGTTTAGATGCAATTATTTTGAAGAATAAAATGAATGGCTGCACAAAGCTTATTTTCTTTTCTTGATTAAATTCTTTGGAGGAAACATTTGTTTGGATAGTATCAATTCCCCATGTCAATGATATCAATGAAGAATGCCATTCCTGCTGCACAGGTAGCAGCCTGCTGTGCTGTCTGCCCCCGGGAATTGATGTACGTCTGCATCGTGCCACTTGAACCAGCTCTATGTGAGTACGCTTTTCCCCCTTTAAACTTTCCAGCTTCTTCATTGTTGTTAATTTTTTGTGCTTTTTCAGTATATGAAGGCTTTCTATGTTAATCTATTTTCCTGATACCAGGTCACAAAACAACAAATATTTTAAATTCTACTCTAAGGCAAGGTTACCAAAAGATTGGTCTTCTCGTGTTCAGTATTGTTATTGGTTTGATTGTGAGATGAACTTTATATAACGAAATGTTCAAAATTGGAGGTTGACTTATGTATTTGTCTTTTATGGTCCAGCAATCATTGTACAGATGGCCAAACTGTGGTATAGGAATAAGAAAGAACTTGCATTTGTATAAAATTAATATATTTTTATTTATAATGATCTGTCCTGTCACAAGTAATTATGAAGCACTGCTATGTGACTGGCAGGTTAATTGGGCAATTGTCATTAAGGGATTCAGCCAATTGTTTTTGATTGCCAATGAAACAGTTGGTCGATTTTTTAATCTGCAGTTGGTCTCGATAGGCTAACAAGCTCAGGAAGTTACATGGATAGAAGATTCAAGCTAAGATTTTGAAGCTTGGTCTCCTGGTACATTAAGATGAGCCAATTGGCAGTTTCTGCAAAGCATTGGGTTATTAAATGCTGAAAATACATCCATTATTATATTAGTGTATTGAGAATCTAATGGCAGCCAGATGAATCCCTCAGTTTCAAATTCAGTGAAATGGTTCATAAGGTGAAACATTGGATATTTTTGTGTTTTCTGCTATTATTCAAAATGTATTACTTACTCTTGTCATTTTCAGCAATAGTGTTTATTGCATTGTTTGTAGGAATTTCAACATTTTCTGAATCTTCTGGATTTCCCTATTTATATAGAGAGGAGATAAGTTTATAAGAGATAATAAAGGTTATCATAGTCATTACTTTAATATCTTCCATGCTGGATAAACATTAACTCAGTGTTGTTAACACAATAGTTGTTGAGATATCAGTTTGGATAAGATGATTTCATAATATTTTTCAGGAAACTAATTTTCATATTCAGAAACCATTTTTAGAAATGCTTGGAAATAAATGTGAGTCATCACAAAGATAGATGGCATTGATATAATGGACACAAACTTAATTGAAAATATTACACAACAATGGTATTTTGAGTATTGCTGAAAATAGAGACAAGTAGTCGAAACTTTTCGTCTTGCATTCATCAGGACAAACCGCAAGAATACCAATGTAAGGCAAACAACAATTTTACATTGAATGAGGAGAGAGCGCTGGTTGGTTGGCAAGTGAACACTGATTGGTAGAGGAGTTGGCATGGAGAATGCATCAATTTACGGTGACTGACAGTTAACTGCCAAGCTTTGTTTGAAATTTAAACCAGGCAACTTGACTCTGATTGGTCAAGGCATTGCAAATGGCTGTCACTTATTTTGTTTAGCTGAAACAGGCGCAATGATTGTACATGTTCTTTCTGTCTGCAAAGAACAGGGCCCTGTGTATTAATATATCTAGCTTCCAGTACGCGCAAATGCGCTATACTCCAAGACGTACTGACAATCTTAAATTGTTTGTCAGCATAATTCTTAGCACAGTGCAGATTATTCAGCAAATGTTGTGCAATCACGGAATCACATCTAATGTTGGATACTGTTTTGAGTTTTGCAAGCATGGGCTTATTGCTTCACATACAGTACAAAGTTGTTGTTTCCCTTACATTGGTGTGCAGCAAAGTTAGACTCAAACCAAAGAAGCTACATCACTCCAAGCAGAAGGGCCGCCCGCGCGTCAACACGAACAGAAATTCTTATCCACAGCAGTTACATAAGTTTCTAAATTCACTTGAAAAAACCCCTTCAAAACACTCCTGCAGGGGATGCAGAGACCAAGTGGGCCCACATCAGAGATGCCATCTATGACTCAGCAATGACCACCAATGGAAAACGTGAGAAGCAGAATGCAGACTGGTTTCAATCTTACTTTGAAGAGCTGGAACCTGTCATAGCCCCTAATTGCATTGCACTGTTGAACTACAAGAAAGCCCCCAACGAGTTAACATCCATAACACTTAAAGTAGCCAGAAGCTCTGCCCAAAGAACAGCCAGGTGCTGTGCAAATGACTACTGGCAGTCGTATTCAGCTGGCCTCCAACACCAAAAACATCAGAGGAATATAAAATGGCATTAAAAGAGCTTTTGGGACAACCATCAAGAAAATCGCCCCCCTCAAGTCTAAATCAGGGGACACGATCACTGATCACGCAAGCAAATGGACCGCTGGGTGGAGCACTACCTAGAACTGTACTCCAGGGAAAATGTTGTCACTGAGACCGCCCTCAATGCAGCCCAGTCTCTGCCAGTCATGGATGAGCTGGACATACAGCCAACAAAATTGGAACTCAGTGATGCCATTGATTCTCTAGCCAGTGGAAAAGCACCTGGGAAGGAGGGCATTACCCCTGAAATAATCAAGAGTGCCAAGCCTGCTATACGCTCAGCACTCCATGAACTTCTTTGCCTGTGCTGGGATGAGGGAGCAGTACCACAGGACATGCGCGATGCCAATATCATCACCCTCTATAAGAACAAGGGTGACTGCGGTGACTGCAACAACTATCGTGGAATCTCCCTTCTCAGCATAGTGGGGAAAGTCTTCACTCAAGTCGTTTTAAACAGACTCCAGAAGCTGGCTGAGCGTGACTACCCTGAGGCACAGTGTGGCTTCCGAACAGAGAGATACACCCTTGACATGCTGTTCTCCCTTCACCAGCTACAGGAGAAATGCTGTGAACAACAGATGCCCCTCTACGTTGCTTTCATAGATCTCACCAAAGCCTTTGACCTCGTCAGCAGACGTGGTCTCTTCAGACCACTAGCAAAGATTGAATGTCCACCAAAGCTACTAAGTATCATCACCTCGTTCCATGACAATATGAAAGGCACAATTCAGCATAGCAGTGCCTCATCATACCCCTTTCCTATCCTGAGTGGCGTGAAACAGGGCTGTGTTCTCGCACCTACACTGTTTGGGATCTTCTTCTCAGTGCTGCTCTCACATGCATTCAAATCTTAAGAAGGAACTTTCCTCCACACAAGATCAGATGGCAGGTTGTTCAACCTTGACAGTCTTAGAGCAAAGACCAAAGTACGGAAAGTCCTCATCAGGGAACTCCTCTTTGCTGACGATGTTGCATTAACATCCCATGCAGAAGATTGCCGCTGCCTGTAACGAATTTGGCCGAACCATCAGCCTCAAGAAAACGAACATCATGGGACACGACGTCAGAAATGCTCCATCCACGCTCTGGAAGTGGTTCAAGAGTTCACCTATCTAGGCTCAACAATCACCAGTAACCTGTCTCTCGATGCAGAAATCAACAAGCGCATGGGAAAGGCGTCCGCTGCTATGTCCAAACTGGCCAAGAGAGTGTGGGAAAATGGTGCACTGACACACAACACAAATGTCCGAGTGTATCAAACCTGTGTCCTCAGTACCTTGCTCTACAGCAGCGAGGCCTGGACAACGTATGTCAGCCAAGAGCGACGTCTCAATTCATTCCATCTTCGCTGCCTCCGGAGAATCCTTGGCATCGGGTGGCAGGACCGTATCTCCAACACAGAAGTCCTCGAGGCGGCCAACATCCCCAGCATATACACCCTACGGAGCCAGTGGCGCTTGAGATGGCTTGGCCATGTGAGCCGCATGGAAGATGGCAGGATCCTCAAGGGCACATTGTACAGCGAGCTCGTCACTGGTATCAGACACACACTGGCCGTCCATGTCTCCGCTTTAAAGACGTCTGCAAACGCAACATGAAGTCCTGTGACATTGACCACAAGTCGTGGGAGTCAGTTGCCAGTAATTGGCTAGAGCTGGCGGACAGCCATAAAGGCGGGGCTAAAGTGTGGAGAGTTGAAGAGACTTCGCTGTTGGCAGGAAAAAAAACAGAATTGCAAACGGGAGAGCCAACTGTGTAACAGCCCCGACAACCAATTTTATCTGCAGTACCTGTGGAAGAGACTGTCACTCTAGAATTGGCCTTTATAGCCACTCCAGGCGCTGCTTCACAAACCACTGACCACCTATAGGCGCTTACCCATTGTCTCTCGAGACAAGGAGGCCAAAGAAAGAAGGTATTGCGTATTATCCTGATGAGTGCAAGACGAGAAGCTTCGACAGCATGTCTCTATTTTCAGCAATATACAAGTTCAGTACTACCAAACGACTCATAGTATTTTGATTAAATCAAGTGAAAATTTTCAGAGAAAAGCCTTGATTCTGTAAATAATTCAATATTAGCAAAGGCTGATGCTTTGAACTAACAACTTTACATGGCGTTTGTCAATATTTTAAGAGCTGGGATAAATTGCTGTAACTTGGCAAAGCCAGCAGAACCATTCTGGATTTCGCCACAAGCTTCTCTATCTTGGAAAATAATTCCACTTCTATAACAACTAGCTTTGCAAGAATCCATGCTCAGAGGAGAAAGAATATTCTGAGAAAGCGTCATGGATTCAGATGGGACTGCTGTGGAGCAATCCAGTTTGCAAGTCTGGTGTGACAATACCACTGTGTCCACCACTCCATTTCACAGTCTGCCCGATATTTTGATCTGTGTACAGAGACCGACTTACAAGGGGAGCAACAGTGCCCTTGACAACTCAGAACCCATGGATGAAGCCTAGCTCCCCTCCCTGTTCATTGAAAAATGATGGCTTGGAACTCAATAAATCCCTTAGAGGTTAACCCATTAGGACACCATTCACTGTGGATCTTACTGCAAAGGCTTAAGCACATCAGTCAAGAAGTCAAAGGTGTAAGAGACTGCAGTGAATGCATGCTATGCCCATAATCCAGCAGACAAGGGATCAAAACCATTGTCTCCTAGGATGATCTGAAGTTGAGTAGCATTTTTAACCAAAAGTGGAAGAAACTAGCAAAGAATAAGCAAGGGTAAAAGAATCCAGGAGAACACAGACAGGGTAGCATAATGAGCAGACAGATAGCAGATGCTACCAAAGTGTATGGAATGCATTTTTGGAGGAAAATCAACCAATGGGAGTACACACTCACTAGAAAGATGCTGCAGAGTATGAAAAAACAGAGAAACCTAAGGGTTTAAATACATAATTTGATAGTGTAAATGAAGCTGGATAAAACTTCTCAAAGACCAACAACATTCAGAGTTTTATAAATAGGGATATGGTTTATAAGAGTAAAGAGGTGATGATAAATGTGCAGAATGCAATTTTTATGATATTGTGACAGTGTTATGTGAAATTTTGGGTATTCTGTTGTAGAATGGTTACAGCACAGAAGGAGGCTGTTCGGCCCATGTGTCCGTGCTGGCTCTCTGCAAGAGCAACTCATCTACTCCCACTCCCCCACCTTTTCCCCAAAGCCCTGCAAATTTGTTCTCCAGAGATAATTGTTCAAATCTCCTTTGAAAGCCTCGATTGAACCTTCCTCCACCACACTCTCAGGCTCTTAACCACTCGCTGCGTCAAAAAGCTTTTCCTCATGTCACAGTTGCTTCTTTTGCCAATCACGTTAAATCAGTGCCCTCTGGTTCTCGATCCTTCTACCAACAGGAAGTTTCTCTCTATTTACTTTGTCTAAACACCTCATGACTTTGAACACCTCTATAAAATCTCCTCTTAATCTTCTCTTCTCCAAGGAGAACAGGCCCAGCTTCTCAAATCTATCCACATAACTGAAGTTCCTCATCCCTGGAACCATCCTCGTGAATCTTTTATGCACCCTCTCCAATGCCTTCACATCCTTCCTAAAGTGTGATGCCCAGAACTGGACACAATACTCCAGTTGCGGCCAAAACAGTGTTTTAAATAAGTTCATCATAACTTCCTTTTCTTGTACTCTATACCCCTATTTATATAGCCCAGGATCCCATATGCTTTATTAACCGTTTTCTCAACCTGCCCTGCAACCCTCAAAGATTTGTGCACCTATACCCCAGGTCCCTGTGCTCCTGCACCCCCTTTAGAATTCTACCTTTTATTAAATGAATCACTTCACACTTCTCTGCATTAAATTTCATCTGCCACTTTTCTGCCGATTCCACCATCCAGTCTATGACCTCTTGATGTGTATTACTAATCTCCTCACAGTTCACAATAGTACCAAGTTTTGTGTCATCTGCAAATTTTGAAATTGTGCCCTGCAGACCCAAGTCTATGTCATTAATTCATATCAAGGAAAGCAGTGGTCCTAACACCAACTCCTGGAGAACACCACTGTATACATAAGAACATGAGAATATGAGCAGGAGCAGGGCATTCAGCCCTTTGAGCCTGCTCCGCCATTCAATGAGATCATGGCTGATCTTCTACTTCAACAATATTTTCCTGCACTATCCACATATCCCTTGATGTTTTTAATATGTATTATTCTATCAATCTCAGTCTTGAATGCATTAAATGACTGCGCCTCCACAGCCCTCTGGGGTAGAGAATTCCAGAGATTCACCACCCTCTAAGTGAAGAAATTCCTCCTCATCTCAGTCCTAAATGGCCTTCCCCTTATTCTGAGACTGTGTCGCCTGGTTCTAGACTCCCCAGCCAGGAGAAACATCCTTCCTGCATCTACCCGGTCAAGCCCTGTAAGAATTTTGCATGTTTGAATGAGATCACCTCTCATTCTTCTAAATCCAGAGAATAAAGGCCCAGTCTAGTTAATCTTTACTCATATGGCAATCCATCCATCCCAGGAATTAGCTTGGTGAACCTTTGCTGCACTCCTCTATGGCAAGTATATCTTTCCTTAGGCAAGGAGACCAAAACTGCACACAATACTCCAGGTGCGCCCTTAGCAAGGCTCTATATAATTGCAGTATGACATCTTTACTCCTATACTCATATCCTCTTGTAATAAAGGCCAACATACCATTTGCCATCTTAACTGCTTGCAGTACCTGCATGTTAGCTTTCAGTGACTCATGAACAAGGACACCCAAGTCCCTCTGAAGTTCAACACTTCCCAGCCTCTCTCTATTTAAGAAATACTCCGTATTTCTGTTTTTCCTACCAAAGTGGATAACTTCACATTTCTCCACACTGTATTCCATCTGCCAAATTTTTGACATTGCTTAGCCTCTCCAAATCCCCTTGAAGCATCTTTGCATCCTCCTCACAAATCACACTTCCACCTAGTTTTGTGTCATTTGCAAACTTGGAAATATTACATTTAATCCCCACATCAAAATCATTGATATAGATTGTGAATAGCTGGAGCCCAAGCACTGATTTTTGTGGTACCCCATTAGTCAGAGCTTGCCAACCTTAAAAAATAACCCATTTATTCCTACCTTCTGCTTTCTGTCCATTAACCATTTCTCAATCCATGTGCTCTAATTTTGTTTACTAACCTCTTGTGTTGACCTTATCAAAAGCTTTCTGAAAATCTAAATATATCACATCCACCTGTTCCCGCTTATCTATTCTGCTAGTTACATCCTCAGAAAACTCCAACTAGTTTGTTAGACATGATTTCCTCTTCATTAATTCATATTGACTCTGCCCAATTCTACCATTATTTTCGAAGTGCCCTGTTGTCACAGCCTTTATTATAGATTCTAGCATTTTCCCTGCGACTGATGTTAAGCTAATAGGTCTGTAGTTCCCCGTTTTCTCTCTCCCTCCTTTTCTTAAATAATGGGGTTACAATTGCCACCTTCCAATCTGCAGGAACCATTCCAGAGTCTAAAGAATTTTGCAAGACGACCACCAATGCATCTATTATCTCTACAGCCACTTCTTTCAACACTCTGGGATGTAGATCATCAAGATTTATCTAATTTAAGTCCCATTAATGTCTCTAATACTTTTTTTTAGTAATATTAATATGTTGGGGGTTGGGGTGGGCAGTTTGTGAAGGTGAGGAGTGGCTTGCCATGGGGGGAGCAGCTATTGCTACGAGGGGGTGGGGCTCTCCTTCATAGATTGCCCCCAAAGGAGGGAGCCCCCACCCGCCCAAGACTGCTGGGAGGCTACCAGGATTTACCTGGTATGCAGCGATAGGCTCCTGCACCTTTAATAAGATTGAAGCGGACATGGGAAGAGGCCCTTTATTACCATTAATTGGCCATTTAAAGGCCTCAATTGTCCTGGCCTGTGGGATATTTTTCTGCTACTCTCTTGGCCTGTTTTATGTTTCTCCGCTCTGCTCCCAGCCTGCTTTATGTTTCTGTGCTCCACTCCCAGCCTGTCTAATGTTTCTCCAATCCGCTCTGCTCCCAGCCTGTTTTATGTTTCTCCACTCTGCTTCTGGCCTGCTTTATGAGTCAGTTAGTTTAGATGTCAGTTAGGTTAAAGGAAAACATCAGGGCCCAATGGATACATCCTTGGGAGTCAGGGAAGGAAATTACAGATACTCTAAAAATTATGTTTCTGGGCTTTATTCAATGTGAATCATAAAATAAGAGAATTATAGAATAGAATGTGTGATAAAAGACTGGAGAGTAACCAATGTTGTACTTAATTTGAAAAGGGAAACAGAACTAATCCTGGTAATTACATGCAAGTTATTTTAATGTCTGCAGTTAGGAAAATTTTACAGTCTTCAATTAATGAACATATTTAGATAAAGGAAAAATAGTTAGAAGTAGCCAACATGGATTTCATGCTGATCCTGCAGAGATGATCCTGCTTGTCAAACCCCATAGAATTCTTTGAAGAGGTAACGTACATGGGAGTTGGGGCAAATGCAATGATATAGTGTACATGGACTTCAGAAAAGTCTTTGACAGTGTACCACACAGGACTTTGTTAGAGAAAATTGAGGAGTTTGGAATTAGTGGGGGGCGGGGGGGAAGATAGCAAATTGGATTAAAAACCATTTTTCTCTTTGCAATTTTTCTTTGTAAACATTTTTGTGACTGTAGATTTACAATTCTCCACTACAGGATGAAAAATTACCAATGGAGAATGTTGATAAGGTTAGATGTAGAGAAGAAGGAGCAGTCTTGTGAGGATCATAAACACCGGTGCAGACTAGTTAGGCTGAATGGCCTGTTTCGGTGCTGTAAATCTATATGATTCTATGTAAAATGAAGTCAGTAGTGCACTTTATTATGTGAAGATTTATATGCCAAGTGACATTATTTTTTTTTTAACCCCAACATACTGCCTCTGCTATCTCCACAAAACGGTTCTCTGTATGTGTGCGCCAGCTGGTGGTATTCCATATGAATGTACAGAACATGCCAGACCAAGTCTCAGAAAAGCATGTGGAAGATTTTGGCCTCTATATTAAACCTACCACGATGGATGGGTGGAGGTCTGTTAAGTCGTTTAACCCGAAAGAAATGTGAAATGCGACCCCAACCCGACCCATACACGCCTGAGGCCACTTTTGCAGCATGCCACGTGAGTGCCTAATCTTAGAAAGGTGGGAGACTTCTTATCATATTTAAACCAGCCTGCCACAGTCCGGGCTGGATTTTAAGAGCCTGCCGCTGAGATTGGCGGAGAGCTCAAAAAAGAGCCGTCGCAATCTCAAGCACACTGGCTCATTTAAATAGTCAGGGCGCCCCACCCCCAATCTTGCGAAGGGGGCAGGCTGTCCGTCCGCAGCAATGGTGTCAGCTGCCTGTGTGCCGGCGCTGGCACCATTTTAAAATCTTTAAATACATAACCCCCAAAATTAAATGAATAAATTTCTAATGCCCCTTTCTCACCCTCCCCCAATAACAATTACATTAACTATTTGCCCTTCCCCCCAAACACTTACCTTTTACATCTGACCTTCCCCCTCTAAACTGCAGAGTTTGAAGTTCAATCCTTTCCACCATCTTCTACACCCATTACGTTTATTTGACCCCGCTCCGCTCCCCACGCTGAAAATCTTACCTCCTTCTCCCTTCCCCACCAGTGCCACGTGGCCTTTCCCCAGATTGGCAATTGAAGGTGTGCGAGTGCCAGCAACCACGCCGAAGATCGCGGCTGGCCCTCATGTTTGGAGGCGCGGCTATGTAAATTTATTAATTTTATTCGTTTGAATATTCAAATTGAGATCCCATCACCCAATAGTGGGGGTGCTGCCTCAGAGCCTTGCCACCGCCGGGAGGATTGGGCCAGGCCTTCCTGGCTTCAGGGTCTGTGGCGGGCCTAATCCAGACCCTTTTTAAACCCCCCCACCCGCCACAGAACCCGACACCAGGGGAACAACAAGATTCAGCCCTGCATTTGGAAACATGATTTAAATTTAGCAGCTGCTGAGTTGGTTTGCCAGGGTTCAGGAAACCCGGTAGTGAAATGAAGGCAAGAGGTGTCGGCTAGAGAAATTAATTTCATTTTATAGCACTCCATGTGGGTCAGGAGGAGCAGGAGTGTCTGTAATCATCCCCCCACCCCGGATCCTCAAGGAAGCCTTTGGCCTCCCTTTTGACAATCACAGCCTCAATCTCCCCTGCCCCAATTGCTGACTTCCCACCCCATCTCACCCCAATCCCCGATTTGCAGTCTGCTCACCTCACGGTTGGCAGGGACTATCCCCAAGGTTCCCCGGTTGAGGCCTTCTGCCGCTGGTTTTCCTGCCAGCCAGCCTGTCAATTTGTCCGGCTGCCATGTGGGAAATGGAATAAAAAAATGAAACTAAGGTCCTCCTGTTAAATCCGGCAAGATCACTGCATCCCTGGTCTTGTCAAGTTCTGTGACCGCTTTCAGCTTCTCCCACTCCCTCCTCACCTCACCTCACCATAGATTTCAGGACCTACGTTTGTGAGTAAAGCATTGAAATGCAATACTCTGCTTTAACCAGCCATTGTTCTCTTTTAAATGATGTGACAATCAACATTTGAGGTCATGGTCATTAGAGTCAACATTCATCCTGTCACAGAGCCCACCATTATGAGAATGTAGTTTAGAACATGCCTGATTTGCATTACACTTGATTTTACACTGAATAAAACTTACCACTTGAAAAATCAGGAGTAAGTTGAGGCAGTCACTTTAGGTGGGCTGCCCTCCAGTTCCGTTTCTCCAGTCCATGGTCTGGTTGCATGGTGCTCCATGGCAATAGTGGATACTTGTAGAATCTAGCCTATTAAGTTTGCTGGTTGTACTTTACTAAGCTATTAAACAACAGTTAGATGAGCGTTAATCTGAGTAGTATCTTACCAGTTGCATAGTGGAAATAGATTTGCCTCCCTCTGATTGGCTATTCAGGTTAGATTCCATTGGAAGGTCATGTGAATGTGCCATGTGTTCATTTGAAAATGGCTAGTTTGGGAGAAAAGACATTGTACAGTGAGGTTAACATAAACTCCACCACTATTTAACAGCAGCCAAGAACTTATGCATCTCATTTAATTCATTGACTGACTCAAAATCCATGGGGGATGATTTCAGCTTGCTAACACCCTGCTGCTGCTCAGAAATTGGGCAATAGTGAAATTAAAATCAAGCAGCAGCTGGGAGCATTGATGCCTGTTCCTGATTTTCAGGCAGGCATGCCTTTTGGCAGCTAAAGCTTCCACCTGAAAATGATTGGCTCCTCATACATAAATATAAATGAGGAAAAATTCGACTGCATTTTTTTCACTGTCTGCCTGATAACCATCAGTGACTGCTCTCATCCATGGGCAAGTTGAGGCAGCAACTTGGAGGGATACTTAAATGGATCCTTAGCTCCCATCAGGTGAAACTTGGGAGGAGATTTTAGAGACTTTTCTGGTGGTCACTTATGGATTTTCTATCTTAAAGGATCTGAAATCTTATGCAGTTGCTGCTGTAGATTTTGTACTCATGTTGCCTGCTGCTCCACAGTTTTACATCTCTCTGTTCCCAACACTGATTGCAGTTCCCCTTAAAGCTGTTGCTGCAGGTCCTTGACAAGTGACCACACCAGTCGACTTCCCACCTGAAAATCAGCCAGTTGCCCATGGGGAGCACATTACAAGCTGGTAACTCGCTGGCTGCGTTGTAACAATGTGTCACATAATAATTGCCTCTGTAGCAATTTGTCCACCCCTCTATTCTGTTCAAGTTAGTGATAGGAAATTATTTAAAGCAGATTTTATCTGTTGAGCACTGCGGAGAAAATTCATATCAAGTCATTCTCTTCTTCGGCAGCTCAAAGATGTGGCAACTCCTTTGGAGTTATCGAACTTACTTTCATAAAGAATGACTGTCCTGCTTGATGTGGTATCAAACATAAAATGCACATTACAGAATACTTAGAGCACTTATTTTTAGACTTACTGGTGTTTTTATAATATATATATATTTTAAATGCACTCATAATATTGAGCTTTGGAAGAAGGTAACTAAATGATTTGTCCGTTAAAGGCCCAAGGACAATGCAATCTAAACACCAGGGCAGGATATTTAGGTGCACTTTGAGGGGGGGGGGGGGCAGGAAACGGAGGCAGGTGGGTGCTATAAATAGCAGTGCTGGCCAGCAGCTGGTTTCACCTCACCATTCCTGCTGCCAGTGATTTTCCTCAGGATGGCAGAAGACGGGCCCTGGAAACCTACCCGATTTGGGAATGAGGCCAATTAATCTGGTTAATGAGCTCACTGTCGGCTGGCTAACGGCCAGTTTGGGATTTTGGTGGCAGCAGTCAGGTTCCAGGCTGGATCAGGGACAAACCACGTGGAGGGAGGTAACAAGACAGTAAGTCATGGCCTCACTATCAATCTAGGTAGGCCCGTAAAAGGGAGCATGGCTGAGAGAGACAGTCATTGGCACACAGGTGCCAGCGGGTGTGTGGAGGTTGCGGAGAGAGTGGTCTGTACGCACTCGGGCAGTGCAGAGGATCGTGATCCTCCTGGCATAGCGGGGACATAGGAGGAGGGGTTAGAGTTTCAGACATTATTGGGAATCCAGCTGAACACAAGTAAGGCAAGAGATGGTAATGGGAGCATGATTCTCAGATATTGGGTCGAGTGGCGATGAGAACCAACAAACGGAGCAGCAGAGGCAGAGCCCAGGCATCAGGAGGGCAGAGGAAAGGGATGAGAGACAGGAAGGCAACGGAGGCCACAGCCTCATTATAGGGTCTACTGGCAAAGATGGAACTACCTGGACATGTCGGAGAACCAGTGCCACAGGAGACTGCACTTATCCAGGCAGCTGGTCACAGAGATTGTGCTCTCATCACGGAAGACATTACACCTCACAGCACTGCTTGCCATGCCCTACCAGTAGCCGTCAAAGTCACTGTGGCCTTGAACGTCTTCGCCTCTGGTTCCTTCCAAGGATCAGCTGTGGACCTTGGTGGCATCTCACAAGCGGCAGTGCACCAGTGCCTTTCACAGGTCACTGATGCCCTATTTGCGACAGCTGGGCAGTACATACAATTTCAAACAGATGGGGCCTTGCAGGCACAAAGGGCAGTGGGTTTCGGCTCCATTGCTGGATTCCTCCAGCTGCAGGGCATCATCGATTGCACCAATGTGGCCATCAAGGCATTGAGTGACCAGCCAATGAGATTCATCAACAGGAAGGGCTTCCACTCCCTCAACATCCAGTTGGTCTACGACCACAACAAGTGCTTCCTGCATGTGTCCACTCACTTTCCTGGCAGCTGCCATGACTCCTTCATCTCCAGCAGTCCAGGGCATCGCAGCTCTTCATTCCATCCCCCAAACTTCATGGATGGATTCTAGAGGACAAGGAATATCCCTTGAAGAGATGGCTACTCACTCCTTACGTGACTCAGACACAGAGCCACAGAGGCACTACAACCAAAGCCATCTGCTCACAAGGAGCACCATCAAGCAGGCCATCGGGCTTCTGAAGATGTGGTTCTGGTGCCTGGACCGGTCGGGTTGCGTCCTGGAGCGCACTGCTGCAAGGGTTTTGTGGATTATGGTCATTTGCTGCAGTCTCCAAATCATGACCCTCCAGAGAATGGACCTTGAAGAGGGTAAGGCCCTGGAACAACACAGGTCATCAGAGGAAGAGGAGGAGCAGGATGTGGAGGAGGAGGAGGAGCAAGACGAGGAGGAGTAGGAAGATGCAGAGTGAAGAGGTGCCCCAGCTGCACAGGGAGGTGGTTGGGCCCAGCGCAGGACTCGGTCTTGCCAGGATGCCGTCAATTTCAAGGATCATCTTATCCAGGAAGGTTTCAGCCGAGCCTTTCTAACCCAGCGGGATGGCATGGTCTGGAATTCACTTTACGCTGTATGTGTGAGCACTTCCATTGAACACACAGCCTTAAATGGATCCACTCTTACCGCCACTCATTGATGCATATCTGTCCAGAGATCTCTCTGTCTCCCTTCAAAGACCTTTGCTTTCCTTCACAACCTTTTCCCTCTGAGTTTTGCAATTAAAGAATGGAAGATGACATCTCTGGCAATATTTACAGTGTGTTCCGTTAGTACATTTACAAGTGTAGCAAACCCCAGTGACCCTCTCAGTGCTCTGTCCGACGTCGTGGCCTTCGCTCTCGGCCACTTCTATGTGTGCTCCCCTTGTGGCCTTGAATGAGGTAGAGGCAGCCTGCTCGCTTGTTTCTGCTTGCAGCTGAGATGCATATGACAATCGTCCTTGTTGTGGCAGTGCCAGTGGGAACACACTGGTTGCTACACTGGTGTAAAGGCAGGGGCAGCCTCAGTCACTGGACTCTGCTGCATAGATGGTCCCTCAGTCAGAGGGGCCAAGGAGGTCAATGATAATGATGATGGCGCTCCATGAGGGGTGGCAACCTAATCCTCCTTCATGACTGCCTCTGCCTTTAGCTGACACATGCATCCACTCCAAACATCTTTGGGTCCTGTCACAGCCCTTTCTCTGGCATTGTATGCCCTTTTTTCCTGAAAGGGCAAAGGAGAGATAAGGCACTGCTGCCATTTATGACCAATGCAAGCGGCTCATATACACGAGAAGCTGCATATATCAGCACTGGCTGGTCCTCAACACTATTAGGGTTCTAAACCTTGCTGAGGGGTCAGTAGGAACCCTGGGCATACATTCCTCCCATGTTCAGGAACAGCATGCACACTATGGCTCCTCAGCTGGTGTATCTGCTGGAGGTTGAAACCCAAAGGCTTGTCATCAGGATCTGGCATTGCACTCACATTGCCAGAGCGAAAAAGGTTCTTCTGGACCACACTTTGGCTGCTGACTGTCTCAACCACCTCAATCCATGCCAGCTTAGTTTGGCTGCATGGCCTTCTCCGTCCACCCTCTGGAAAGAGGACTTTCCTCTCCCTCACTGCCTCCACAAGGACCTTGAGGTCGGAGTTGGAGAATCGAGGGGCAGCCCTGCCCCAGGTGCCAACCCTCTGCCTCTCTTCCTCGATTCCTGGTGCTTGCATTTCCTCCTGCGAAAAGCAGCCACAGTAATGGCAGCTGTGATATGTTTAAATCAGGCCCGCAATTCTTTCCAGCACCCAAAGCTGTTAATTGGCTGCCCAACCTATCCTCCAGCTAATGCCTCTGCAAAAATCGCGGGCTGTAACTATCCCCCACAAAACTGGGTCGGGACCTGGAAATGGTCTTGACATCAGTTTCCCAACCCCAGAGGGAAAATCCTGCCCCAGGAGTTCAATATATTTGCTGTCCAAAATTATCAGACAAGCATACTGGCTATTTAGGAAAACAAATAATGGTCAACATCAATCAGAGGAATGCTTTACTAAGGATGAATGTTGAATGAGCATTTTCTGACAAGCACTCTTGAGGCATGATGCACATTTTTCAGAGAACATTACTTTTTGACTTACCTGACCTCTTAACGCCAATATGAGTGTGAATAGTTTTTCAATTAGGAAAAATGTGTATATTCCTCCAAGTACTGTAAGCATTTTCCAAATATACCCTGTGTCTTCAGAAGAATGACCAGCATCTTTTTGCTTATGCTCATGTAGACCAAGAACCTTAACACAAGAGGGATGAAAAAAAATGCATGCTTAATTAGTTGTACTACTTCATTGCTTTTATGTCTCTTGGAAACCACACTAGGGAATCATTTTGAATCAACTATCTCCACATTATTTGGTATTGTCGCATTAATCCAAATATGGGCCTAAAAATTGGTACTGGCATTTTTTTCAGGTAACTATCCCTGCACCAGTACAGGTAGGACTGAGGCACACTCAATATTGAGCGTTGTGCGTCAACTAAATGAGATCAACACATGCTGGACTTTCCCAGGCAGCTGACTGACAAATCAGCATTGAATTTTAGCACGCTAGCAACCGATCTCCAGTATATCTGGGTGGGAGGGGGGAGGCAGGTGGGGTTGAGGGGCAGGGCGGTGGTGGTGGGTTCGAGGGCGTTGAGGTGATCGAAAGGGAGGGGGCAACGGGGAGACAGGGGATGATCAAGAGAGAGGGGTCAATCAGTGGAGGGGGCGATGGTTCGGAGGGGAAATAATGGGGAGCTCCTGTGTTCAGGACAAACCAATTTTGCAAAATGGACCTCAAAACAGGCATCAGTTCTCTTATTACATTTGCAAATATACTTCAAAAGTACTTAGTCGACTGTATAACACTTTGAGGCATCTTGAGGTTGATGAAATGCACCATATAAATGCAAGTCTGTTTTTCCTCTTTTACCAATATGGTGGGAGGTGAGGAATGTGTGCAAGCACACTGCTCATCATTTTGGATGCTTTTGGATGCATTTTACACCTGTAAAACTGTCATGGCATCAACCAATATCTGGGCTATTAACTCCATCCAAAGTCCTGAACAGCAGTCAGGGTGCTGTTGCTGACTTCTGGAATTCATGTTTTCATAAATTTGCACTGCTGCTGTATACATTCACTGCTGTCACTCACCGTCAACCTTCATCTATAAGCCAGAAAGGTGGACTGGTCTGGGCCATGTAATTTTTCCACTCAGTACTGTTGATGAGATGGAGCTTTTATGATCTTCACCACTGTAGGGTGTGTCTGATCCAGGTAACTTTTTGTCCCTCTGAGATGAAGATTTTTGCCACTGCCAATGGTTTCATTGAGCAATAAGGTTGTGAACAATAAAATCTCACCCATCAAAAGCAGGGAGTTCAAATGGGTTCTTATTTGCATTTATGCAGTGCCTCATCATGGCCTCAGGACATCTCAATGTGCAATGTAAATGATGTTTAATGTTTAGTCTCTGTTACATAAGCAAATTTACCCAACTGCAAGGTCTCACAAACAGCAAGTAAGATGAATGAGAATTTAATCTGTGCTGTTTTGTTGGTTTGGTTGTGGGAGGAACGTAGGAAGAAACTCCAGGAGAACTCCCTGCTCTTACATACAAACATATGAACATACGAATTAGGAGCAGGAGTAGGTCACTCAGCCCCTTGAGCCTGCTCCGCCATTCAACAAGATCATGGCTAATCTAATTGTAACCTCAACTCCACATTCCCGCCTACCCCCAATAACCTTTCACCCCTTGCTTATCAAGAATCTATCTACTTCTGCCTTAAAAATATTCAAAGACTCTGCTTCCACTGCCTTTTGAGGAAAAGAATTCCAAAGATTCCACGACCCTCAGAGAAAAAAATTCTGCTCATCTCTGTCTTAAATGGGAGATCCCTTATTTTTAAACAATGACCCCTAGTTCTAGATTCTTCCACAAGTTGAAACATCCTTTCCACATCCACCCTGTCAAGACTCCTCAGAATATTCTATGTTTAATTTGTCATGCTAGGCCCCCACCTGCCAAGAATGAGGCACATTAATTTTGTCATGAACATTGATTTTAAACTGTTACTGGAGTGAGGAAATTACTTGTTAAACAGATCAGCCGTGGCTGGAAAAGACATTTGCATATTAACAGATGGTGATTGGAAGGACAAAGGACCATTCCCTGACACATTCAACCTGCAATGGACCTTGATCACCAGGTATTGTGTGTAAGAGGAGCATTCCAGAGACTGTTAAGGTGATAAAATTCAAGATATGGTCAGACCGGTTAGTCACATGACTAACCTGCTTGGCAACCTGGGTTTTTCTGACTTGTACAGTTTGAATTCAGGGTGGCTGTTTGCTCCTGGACTGAGAAGATCTCTCCTGTCTACTCCCATCTCTTTCTCACAAGACTCTGAATCCACTGAAGACACATGAACCCCAAGAAAGAAAAAAAGTCTCCTACAGCGAACAAGGTTTAAGAAGAATACTGGGCCCCAACAAAAAGCAAGAACTACCAACAGTTAAGGACTCTACAGTGAGCTCGAAAAACCGTAACAAAAACTCTTCAGATGTTGCCTCAAACTTTTCACTTTATTTTTCTTCTCTTTTCTGTCTCTATTTGCAGGTGTGTATCACATATGCATGCTAGTGTGGGCGCGTCATGTATCCGTGGGCATCAACTGAATTAGAGTTTAAGTTTAATAAATTTCAATCGTTCTTGTTTAAACCTAAGAAAACCTGCTTGTGATGGTTTCTTTGCCTTATAATTGGAAAAATTCACCAAGGGGAAGCTAAAAACACGGTGTGTTTAAAATTAAGACCCTGTCACGGTAAGCCCAGGTGAAGTCTGAAAGGGAACCCTCGACCTCTTTCTCAGCAGGCCGTAACACAATCAAGTCACCTCTTACTCTTCTAAACTCCAGCACATACAAGCCTAGCCTGTCCAACCTTTCCTCATAAGACAACCTTGCCATTAGTCTCGTAAACCTTCTCTGAACTGCTTCCAACGCATTTATATCCTTCCTTAAATAAGAAGACCAATACTCTACACAATACTCCAGATGTGGTCTCACCAATGCCCTGTATAGCTGAAGCATAACCTCCCTACTTTTGTATTCAATTTCCCTTGCAATAAACGATAACATTCTGTTAACTTTCCGAATTACTTGCAGTATCTACAGACTAACTTTTTGTGATTCATGCACTAGGACACCCAGATTCCTCTGCATCTCAGAGCTCTGAAATCTCTCATCATTTAAATAAAAGGCTTCTTTTTTATTCTTCCTACCAAAATGGACAATTACACATTTTCCCACATTATATTCCATTTGCCAGATCTTTGCCCACTCACTTAACCTATCTATATCCCATTGTAGCCTCCTTACATCCTCTTCACAACTTACTTTCATACCTATCTTTGTGTCATCAGCAAATTTAGCAACCATATCTTTGGTCCCTTCATCCAAGTCATTTACCTGAATTGTAAAAAGTTGAGGCCCCAGCACTGATCCCTGTGACATCTTGCCAACCAGAAAATTACCCATTTTTGCCTACTCTCTGTTTCCTGTTAGCTAGCCAATCTTCTATCCATACAAATATGTTATCCCCTAAACCATGAGCTTTTATTTTCCGCAATAACTTTTGATGTGACACCTTATCAAATGACTTTTGGAAATCCAAGTACAGTACATCCATTGGTTCCCCTTTATCCACAGCACATGTTACTTCTTCAAAGAACTCCAATAAATTGGTTAAACATGATTTCCTTTTCATAAAACCACATTGACTCTTCCTGATTCCCTTGAATTTTTCTAAATGCCCTGCTATAACATCTTTAATATTAGCTTCTAACATTTTCCCTATCATAGACGTTAAGCTAACTGGCCTGTAGTTTCCTGCTTTCAGTCGCCCTCCCTTTTTGAATAAAGGAGTTACATTAGCTATTTTCCAATCTAATGGAACCTTCCCTGAATCTAGGGAATTTTGGAAAATTAAAACCAACGCATCAACTATCTCACGAGCCACTTATTTAAGACTCTAGGATGAAGTCCATCAGGACCTGGGGACCTGTCAGCCTGCAGCTCCAACAATTTGCTCAGTACCATTTCCCTGGTGAATGTAATTTACTTGAGTTCCTTCCTTCCTTCCATTTCCTGATTTACAACTATTTCTGGGATGTTACTTGTATAGTGAAGACCATTGCAAAATACCTGTTCAATTCATCTGCCATCTCCTTATTTTCCCTTACTAATTCCCCAGACTCACTTTCCATATGACCAACATTCACTTGGTCATTTTTCTTTCTTTTTTAAATATCTATAGAAACTCTTACTATCTGTTTTTATATTTCTAGCTAGCTTTCTCTCGTACTCTAATTTTTCCCTCCTTATTAATCTTTTAGTCATTCTTTGCTGCTTTTTATATTCTGTCCAATCTTCTGACCTGCCACCCATCCTTGAGCAATTATATGCTTTTTCTTCAAGTTTGATACTATCTTTAACTTTTTTATTTAACCACGGATGGTGGGTCCTCCCCTTGGAATTTTTCTCTCTCGTTGGAATGTATCTATTCTGTGTATTCTGAATTATTCCCTTAAATGTCTGCCACTGCATCTCTATTGACCTATCCCTTAACCTACCTGCCAGTTCACTCTAGCTAGCTCTGCTTTCATGCCCTCATAATGACCCTTTTTAAAGTTTAAAATACTAGTCTTAGACCCACTCTTCTCTCCCTCAAACTGAATGTAAAATTCAATCATATTATGATCACTGCTGCCTAGGGGCGCCTTCACTATGAGGTCATCAATTAATCCTATCTCGTTGCACAATAACATGTCTAGTATAGCCTGCTCTCTGGTTGGCTCCAGAATGTGCTGTTCTAAGAAATTATCCTGAAAAAATTCTATGAACTCCTCATCTAGACTACCTTTGCCCATCTGATTTTTCCAGTCTATATGTAGATTACAATCCCCCATGGTTATCTCCGTACCTTCCTGACAAGCAGCCATTATTTCTTCCTTTTATACCCAATCCTACAGTGTGGTTACTATTAAGGGGCCTGTACACCACTCCCAACAGTGACTTCTTGCCTTTATCATTTCTCATTTCGACCCAAGTGACTTCTACATCCTGGTTTCTTGAACTTGGGTCATTTCTCTCTATTGTGTTAATATCATCATTAATTAACAGAGCCACCCCTCCACCTTTTTCTAGTTTCCTCTTCTTCCTAAATGTCATATACCCTTCAATATTCAGGTCCCAATCTATGTCATCCTGTAGCCATGTCTCTGTAATGCCTATAAGAGCGTACATTTTATTTCTGTTTGCGCTTTCAGTTCATCTGTTTTGTTTCAAATGCTACGTGCATTCCGATACAGAGCCTTTAGTTTTGTCTTTTAATTATTTTTGTATTTAGGAGTATTGACAGGGAGAGAGATCTGGGCGTACAGGTCCACAGGTCACTGAAAGTGGCAACGCAAGTGGATAAGGTAGTCAAGAAGGCATACGGCATGCTTGCCTTCATCGGTCAGGGCATAGAGTATAAAAATTGGCAAGTCATGCTGCAGCTGTACAGAACTTCAGTTAGGCCACACTTAGAATATTGCGTGCAATTCTGGTCGCCACACTACCAGAAGGACATGGAAGCTTTGGAGAGGGTACAGAAGAGGTTTACCAGGATGTTGCCTGGTCTGGAGGGCATTAGCTATGAGGAGAGATTGGATAAACTCGGATTGTTTTCACTGGAACGACGGAGGTGGAGGGGTGACATGATAGAGGTTTACAAAGTTATGAGCGGCATGGACAGAGTGGATAGTCAGAAGCTTTTTCCCAGGGTGGAAGAGTCAGTTACTAGGGGACATAGGTTTAAGGTGAGAGGGGCAAAGTTTAGAGGGAATGTGCGAGGCAAGTTCTTTACACAGAGGGTGGTGAGTGCCTGGAACTTGCTGCCGGGGGAGGTGGTGGAAGCAGGTACGATAGCGACGTTTAAGAGGCATCTTGACAAATACAGAGATTATTACCTTTGAGGTTCTGCTTCTTAATTTGGTGCCTAGCTCCTCAAACTGACTATGCAGAACCTCTTTCCTTGTCTTGCCTGCAGTGTACAGTATCAATCCCCCTCACTATAATATCCCCTACTAACTCTACTTTCCTTTTAGCTCCCCCACTTGAATGGCTTCCTGTAACATGGTACCATGGTCAGTCTGTTCATCCAAACTACTGCCCTCGCTATTGTCCATACAAGTTGCAAGAACCTCATACTTGCTATTCAATTGCAAGGGCTGAGGCTCCTCCACTCCCACCTTCTCGATCCCCTTACCTGCCTGACTCGCAGTCACACCCTCCTGTCTTTGACCACTGATCAAAACAGACGATCCTATCCTAATGTATGTGACTGCCTTCTGGAACAAAGTGTCCAGGTAACTTTCACCCTGCCTGATGCACCGCAGCATCTGCAGCTCGGCCTCTAGCTCAATGCCTTTGAGCCGAAGCTCCTCAAGCTGCAGACACTTACTACAGGCATGATTGCCATGGCTTCCAAGAGCTCCCACATACTACAGCCGTGACATATCTCCTGTCCTGCCATCTTTATTGTGTTAATATAATTACATTTATTTTTTCTTCAATAATTTTTAGTTCCCCTCCTTTCTGAACTCTCTCACTTTCCAAACTCCTATCTTCACTCTCTGTGCCCTCCAGCAGCACTCAGTGAAGACAAGCAGCACTGAGAGTCCCCTGAGTTTACACTCTCTGAAAACAATGATGTGTCAGCTTTGCTAGAGCTCAGAAACCAGTTTAAGCTAGATATTTAATTTACTAGCTACAGCTACTCAGAGAGCTTGTATACCCCTGTTTAAAACCGCAAGAAACTTAACTTGCCTCTTAACTTAAACAGTAATTTCAGTTCATTGCTAAATGTCAGCAAAACAACAATTAGACTTTAGAGTGATTAACCCTTAAAATCCACTCACTTACCATGCTCCCTTCTTCACACTCTGCACCCTCTATTATTCTTCAAATAATACCACTTGAATAGGTATACAAGGCCTTGATATAACATCTCTCCCAAAAATTTCAGCACTTTCAACAATGTACTGTATTGCACAGAAGCGTCAGTTTGCTCAAGTTTATAGTCAGGCTTGAGCCCACAACCTGCTGACTCACAGAAAATCTGCCCAAGTTATGTAAAGTTATGTTCTGTTCTAAGTTATGTTTCTATAAACAGAAACAAAAATCTGTGTCATAGCCAAAATATCTTTCTTTCCCAGAAACATATAACCTTTACTCTCCATTCACCTTTTTTGTGCAGTAGATTAAACACAGAATTATAAGAACCAATTTTCCAAGTATATGCTGCTGCCAGGGATTGTCATCTGCTGGTAGTGAATGTTTTTTTTTTAGAGACACAGCACTGAAACAGGCCCTTCGGCCCACCGAGTCTGTGTCGACCATCAACCACCCATTTATACTAATCCTACACTAATCCCATATTCCTACCGCATCCCCACCTGTCCCTATATTTCCCTACCACCTACCTATACTAGGGGCAATTTATAATGGCCAATTAACCTATCAACCTGCAAGTCTTTGGCATGTGGGAGGAAACCGGAGCACCTGGAGGAAACCCACGCAGACACAGGGAGAACTTGCAAACTCCACACAGGCAGTACCCAGAATCGAACCCGGGTCGCTGGAGCTGTGAGGCTGCAGTGCCAACCACTGCGCCACTGTGCCGCCCCTCTGGCACATTTTTGTCCTATATTTCCACTGGAGTAGAATTATTTTCCTACATCATAGCCGGTCAGCAACTGTATTGATTTTCTCTTTAAGCGTCTTTATAGTTTCATAGGTTTACTGTCTCCCATACCCGAGGGTGTTTTGCCACAAGAAACTGAGTAATGTCACTTTTATACTTTTGTGCAGTAACTTACCTGTGGTAAAAGATGCAACAATGCATCACCTGACATTGTTCCAACAGCGATACCTACAAACAGCTGTAGAATGAGCTGGTATGTCTGTTTGCATGAGTTGAAGATAAGCAGGGTGATGCCACACATGGAGCTCACAGTGATTATCAAAACAGCCACTGTGCTATAACAATACTCTGGGGGAGAAAAGACCACAGTTAGTATTTTTAAATGTGCATAATATTTCATAAAAGCAAATGCCTATGTGAGAAAAAGGAAAATGGTGTATTAACCAAAGCTGAACACCAATTATGGAAAACAGAGAGGAATCCTTTCAAAAATGAGCAATATTAGATTTCACAGCAAATACTGTAGAAATAAAATGAAGCTGGATTTTGAGATAGATTATATTATGTGAAGTAATTACAGTTAGAAGTGGCCCTTGATGGCTTAGTGAGTAATGAGCCCTCATGATAGTGGCACTAACTATATAGTCTAAGAGCATTTCAGTCATTACCTAATATAACCTGATGGTTTGTGCTATCCATGGCCTCAGTGTAACCAGGTCAAAGTATTTTAAAGTGAATGCCAGATGACAAGGGTTTTTCATGCAACTGTAATGGAATGCGCCCCTGAAACTCTTCATGCTTAAACATGAATAATTGTCTGTTACTGCAAAATCTCATTGGGCTCTGTGATCAATGACTTGAACTTTATAATTTAAGGAGTACATAGGAGTTACGTATAGTCATGTAAATAGTATAATTCCCAATTTTGGATTGATGCGCTTCACTGTCACAAACTCTTAAATTTAGATTTCAGTAAGAATTGTGGGCCTGAAATTACTCAGGGGTACATAACTCTGGCATTCTGTGGCAGAATCTGTAGCATGTCCAGGAGTTTCCTTAGTACCTTGTAAAGGGGACAACCTTCAAGTACCTCTTAATAGACAAATGAGAGTCAGGGGGCAGGGGCAGGGACAGGGACTCCCTAGGCAGGGATTCTCAGTCATGGATGTGGAGGCGACCTGATGCTGAAGTGATGGCTGTACACCCAGTGAGGTGAGGTATACCAGCTTCCACAAGGGTGAATGTGGACACACAGGCAAGTGGAATTAATCCCTGAAGAATTGAAAACTTTTTTTTTGCAACTGCATCCATGTCAACCCCTTTTTCTCCCTTTCTTCTGGGAGCTGATTGTACCAGTGCCAGGTTCTGTGAGGGGAGTGGAGTGGAGGGGGTGGGCGAAGGGTCTGGATGGTTATGATACAGGACGAGCAATTCAGAGGTCATCAGTTAAAATCCCGTCATGGCAAGTTGCGGAATTGAATTTGATAAATATTAAAATTTGTTGGGTGGCACTAATAAACAAAAAAAATGGCCCATTGTTGTAAAAACCCAAATGGTTCATTAATGTACACCCAGTCTGATCTACCTGTGTCTCTAGTCCCACACTGCATTGCTAAGTCTTAATATCGCAGGGAAATCTAGGGATGGGCAATTAATGTGGCTTTATCAGCCCTCCCAACATCCCAAGAACAAATGTTAAAAAGCTAGATTGAAATTTAAAGCGATTATATCTAAAATCTATATTTAATCTGTACTAAGGTTATCTTCAGTGTTGTGGCAATGTTACATATTTTTCAATTAAAAGCTGAAAATACTGGAAGCACACAACAGGTCCATCAGGATCTGAAAAGATAACAGGCCGGTTAACATTGTAGATGGAGCCATTTCATCAGCATAAAGAGTCTATACATGAAATGGTAGTTCACCTTTTCTCGTTAGGGGTGCTGATGGTCCTGCTATGTATCTTCAGCATTTTCTGTTTTAATTTCAGTTTCCTCGTTTCCTTTTTCAATTTTGTATTTTCTTCCATGGAAAGAAGAAAAAAACGGACCTTTTTTTACTGGTTTTAAAAAATTCATATTTGGGATGTGGGTGTTCCAAGCTATTGCTCATCCCTTGTTGCCCTGAGAACATAGTGATGGTTGGCGTTCTTGAAATGCTGAGTGGTTTGATACAGCTAAGTGGCACGTGAGGTCACTTCAGAGGACAGTTAAGAGTCAACCACATTGGCGTGGGATTGGAGTCACATCCACAGCAAGAGAGCAGGTTTCCTTCCCGAAAGGACATTAGTGAACCAGTTGGGGTTTTACAACAATTCAACAGCTTCATTGTCACTTTTCTAATACTATCAGTTTTTTGATTTCCATATTTTTTATGAGAATTCAAATTCGCAAACTGCCATAGTGGGATTTGAACTCATTCTCTGGATTATTAGTCAACCTGTAGAATTATCAACTGCTTACCTGATTCACCAGCATTGTTCACAGTAATGAGGACATGTGGACCAGAAAAGAGAAATATTTAGTTTATTACACTGACTCGGAAAGGGAATAGGAATTATTTAATAGGTGCCATGTTTTATTAAATCATCCTAATATCTTTTTAAAATATTATGCTGGAATGATTTTTAACCGTCACGTTTCCTTAGGTTTTATCTTTGTTCTGAAATGTTCACTTTCTGGTTTGTGAATATTTGTTGTGTAAATATTTGTGAATGAGTGCTCACATCAAGTTTTTTTATTTTTAACAAAGAAAATATGAGTTCTCTCAAAAAGGACCAAGGATTCATTTTTATTGTGTTTTTGTGTACATTAATCCAGTGTGCTATTCATAAAATAACCATTCAGGGTTTCTTTTTTACATTTGAATGTTAACATAGTTACACAAGTGTGAATCAGTGACTTGGGAGGAGATGAAGTACTATAAAATGGCAAATCCTACCCAGAGTCCCTACTCTATTAAGACGACAGGTTGAAATTTATTTATTTATTTTTATTTAGAGATACAGCACTGAAACAGGCCCACCGAGTCTATGCCGACCATCAACCACCCATTTATACTAATCCTACATTAATCCCATATTCCCTACCACATCCCCACCTTCCCTCAATTCCCCTACCACCTACCTACACTAGGGGCAATTTACAATGGCCAATTCACCAATCAAGTCTTTGGCTGTGGGAGCAAACCGGAGCACCCGGCGAAAACCCATGCGGTCACAGGGAGAACTTGCAAACTCCGCACAGGTAGTACCCAGAATCGAACCCGGGTCGCTGGAGCTGTGAGGCTGTGGTGCTAACCACTGCGCCACTGTGCCGCCCCTAACATTCTAACATTTTATAAAATAGTTGACTGTTATGTACAGCTTTACTTCTAACAATACATTAATATTCACCACTGCTGTGCTAGGGCTTTTATACAGTGAGTCTGATTCCTACTTGCTGCATGCAATTTTTTTTCCAAGTGAAATGTCTATTGCTGAAAGATTCAGGAAAATGTGTCATGATTTGTACACAATTACTGACAACTGCATTTTAGCCGTAAAGCAAAAATATTATAAATTGGGCCCCATAGATTGGTCCTGAATAACATGTTCCAGCAGGCACACAGTAACTTGTAACAGGTTCAACTATAATAAATTGATAGGATGATGGTATGAATGGATGCTTTGAAATTTTAGTTGGTAATTATCATTGGTCGTAGTTTGCCCATTACGAGGAAAATACGAGAAATTTGTTCGAAGGAAAGGGGCCCTTTACTCCCAGATCTCTCAAAAATACTCCTTACTTCAGTGAGAGACTTGTGGGAAAATATTTCAAATGATTCTGTGGAAGACTGGCAGACAGCTTAATTGCAAAGAATGTGCAAACTCAGTGCCTGCTAATCCTACAGGACACATAATAAGGTGTGCATGTGTATTGATTTTGTCATTGTAGAGAAGCCAGTTACAAACCATGTTATTCAGTATGACTTACTCTCTGTGTCAGTTGGCAGGATAACGGATTGTGCATATTCCTGTTCACTGTGTTGACAAGCTCCACTAAGCAGCTGTTGAATAATTGCTGGGCTGATCTCGTTGAAGTGCTCTTTTGAAATAGCAGAATCACTGCCATTTACAAAGATTCCTATTAGCTGATCGGCAGAAAAGCAAACCTATTTGAGGGGATATGGAAGTCAATTTATCTGAAGTTGAAGCTTTTTAAAACTAAAAAGGACCGTACAAGCCACAAGTTTCAATGAGCTACAGCAGAACGTAATAATCCAAACATAATGTGTGCAAAATTGCTTTTGTATCACGCCCACTATGCAGATACAAATAACCATATATCATGCAGTAGGAATCACTCAGAATCACAGAATCGTTACAGTGCAGAAGGAGGCTATTCGGCCCATCATGTCTTCACCGGCTCTCTGAAAGAGTAACTCCCTCAATTCCATTCCCTGCCTTCTCCCTGTAACCCTGCACATTCTTCCTTTTCATACAACTGTCTAATTCCCTTTTGAATCCTTCAATCGAACCTGCCTCCAACACGTTCTCAGGCAGCGCATTCCAGATCTTAACCACTCACAGTGTGAAAAAGTTTTTCCTCATGTCACTTTTGCTTCTCTTATCAAATACTTTAAATCTCTGTCCTCTCATTCGCGATCCTTTCACGAGTGGGAGCTGTTTCTCTCTATCTACTCTGTCCAGACTCCTCATGATTTTGAATAACTCTATCGAATCACCTCTCAGCCTTCTCTTCTCCTAGGAAAACAGTCCCAACTTCTCCAATCTATCTCCATAACTGAAATTCCTCATCCCTGGAACCATTCTTGTGAATCTTTTCTGTACTCTCTCCAATGCCCTCACATCTTTCTTCAAGTGTGGCTCCCAGAATTGCATGCAATACTCCAGCACTAGTGTCCTTTACAAGTTCAACATAACTTCCTTGCTCTTGTACTCTATGCCCCTATTAATAAAGCCCAGGATACTGAATGCTTTATTGACCGCTCTCTCAAACTGTCCTGCCACCTTCAATGACTTATGCACAAATACACCCAGGTCCCTCTGCTCCTACACCCCCTTTAGAATTGTACCCTTTATTCTATATTGTCTCCATGTTCTTCCTACCGAAATGAATCACTTCACATTTCTCTGCAGTAAACTTCATCTGCCACCTGTCTGCCCATTCCACCAATTTGTCTATGTCCTTTTGAAGCTCTACACTGTCCTCCTCACAGTTCACAATGCTTCCAAGTTTCATATCCTCTGAAAACTTTGAAATTGTGCCCTGGACACAAAAGTCTAGGTCATTAATATATATCAGGAAAAGCAAGGGTCCCAACATTGATCCCTGGGGAACTCCACTACAAACCTTTCTCCAACCCAAAAAATGTCCATTAACCACTATTCTTCGTTTCCTGTCACTCAGCCAATTTCTATCCCTGTTGCTACCATCCCTTTTATTCCATGAGCTGCAAGTTTGCTCACAAGTCTGTTTTGTGGCACAGTAGCAAATGCCACATCAACAGTATTGCCTCATCAATGTTCTCTGTTACCTCCTCAAAAAACTCCAGCAAATTAGTTAAACATGATTTTCCCTTAAGAAATCCATGCTGGCTTTCCTTAATTAACTCGCATTTGTCCATGTGACTATTGATTTTGTCTAGAATTATTTTTTCCAGAAGTTTTCCCAGCACTGAAGTTAAACTGACTGCCTATAATTGCTGGGCTTATCTTTACAGCCTTTTTTGAACAAGGATGTATTGTTTGTAATTCGCCAGTCCTCTGGCACCACCCCGAGTCTAAGGAAGACTAAAAAATTATGGCCAGTGCCTCGGCGATTTCCACCCTCACTTCCCTCAGTATCCTTAGATGCATCTCATCTGCTCCTGGAGCTTTATCCACTTTAAGTACAGACAGCCTATCTAATACTTCCTCTTTATCAATTTTAAACCTTTCTAGTGTATGATTTACTTCCTCTTTCAACATTGATGGGTTGCAATTTCTTCCTTGGTAAAGACAGATGCAAGGTATTCATTTAATACCACAGCTATGCCCTCTGCTTCCATGTGTAAATCCCATTTTCATCCATAATCGGTCCCACTCATTCTTTTATCACCCTTTTACTATTTATATGCCTGTAGAAAACTTTGCAATTTCCTTTAATGCTAGCTGCCAGTCTCTTTTCTATGCTTCTCTTATTTGCTTTTTCACTTCCCCTCTGGACCTTCTATATTCAGCCTGGTTCTCAATAGTATTTTCTACCTGGCATCTGTCATAAGCACGCTTTTTCTTCTTTATCTTAATCTCTACCTCTTTTGTCATCCAGGGAGCTCTGGATTTGTTTACTCTGTTTTCTCCTTTGAGGGAACATACCTTCACTGTGCGCATTGTTCATCTACCGGTTTTCCTGCCAGCTTTTGACTCCAATTTATTTGCCCCAGCTCCATTCTTACCCCATTGAAGTTGGCCTTCCCCCAGTTAATTATTCTTTCTCTGGATTGCTCACTATCCCCTAAATGCTCTCCTACTGATACTTGATCCACCTGGCCCACTTCATTCCCAAGAACCAGGTCTAGCAGTGCCTCCTTTCTCGTTGGACTAGCAACATACTGTTGTAGAAATTTTTCCTGAACACGCTCTACGAACTCCTGCCCCTCACTGCCCTTTACACTACTATTATCCCAGTCTATGTTTGGATAATTAAAGTCCCCCATTATAACTCCCCTATAGTTTTTGCACCTTTCTGTAATTTCCTTGCAAATTTGTTCCTCCATGTCCTTTCCACTAACTGGTGGCCTATAGACAACACCAAGCAATGTAACCGCATTTTTTTTGTTCCTTAGCTCTAGCCAAATTGATTCTGTCCTCGACCCCTCTGGGACATCCTTTTTTTCCAGCACTGCAATGCTCTCCTCAATCAATACCACTACCCCTCCCCCTTTTTTCCCTTTCCTATCTCTCCTTGTATCCAGAAATATTTAACACCCAGTTCTGCCCTTCTTTGAGCCAGGTCTCTGTTATAGCCACATCATATTTCCACATATCAATCTGCGTCAGTACCTCACCAATCTTATTAACCACACTCCATGCATTCATATACATGCACATTAAACCTGATTCAGACTTTATTACTTTCTTCCTTACTCTGACCCCACCTAATAATTTACTATTCCCTACTCTCGTGCTATCAATCTCCCCAAGTATTCTGTCTCCTTGGTATTCCTCTCTAATACTTGCTCCTGTTTCCCACACCCCAGACAAGTTACCAGTTTTGCTTCCCTCCAATCTGAGCTCCCTGTCACGTTCCCATCCACTTGACAATTTAGTTTAAACCCTCCCCAACAGCACTAGCAAATCTCCCTGTGAGGATATTTGTCCCAGTCTTGCTAAGATGCAATCCGTCCATATTGTACAGGTCCCACCTGCCCCACAACCGGTCTCAATGTCTCAGAAATCTGATGCCCTCCCTCCTACACCATTTCTCCAGCCACATGTTCAATCGCTCAATTCTCCTATTCCTTTGCTCACTAGCACGTGGGACTGGCAGTAATCCTGAGATTACTTCTTTTGAGGTCCTGCTTTTTAAATCTCCTTTCTAGCTCCCTAAAATCTGCTTTCCGGACCTTATCCCCCTTCTTACCTATGTCATTGGTACCAATGTGAACCATGACCTCTGGCTATTCACCCTCCCCCGAGAAGAATGTCCTGCAGCTGCTCTGTGACATCCTTGACCCCGGCACCAGGGAGGCAACACACCATCCTGGAGTCACGTTTACTGGTGCAGAAACACCTATCTGTTCCCCTAAACAATGAGTCCCCCATCACTACTGCTCTTCCACTCTTCTTCCTCCCCTACTGAGCCACCTGTGGTGCCACAAACTTGACTCTGACTGCACTCCTCTGAGGAACCATCACCTTCACCGGTATCCAAAATGGAAAACCGATTAGCGAGTGAGATCATAGGGGACTCCTGCACTATCTGCCTGGTTCTTTTAGATTGCTTGGCGATCGCCCATTCCCTATCTGCCTGCATGCTCCTAACCTGCAGTGTGACCACTTCCCTAAATGTGTATCCATGTCGTCCTCTGCCTCGCAGATGCACAATAGTGACTCCAGCTGCCGCTCAAGTTCCAAAGCCAGGAGCTCAAGCTTCTACTGCCGGTGATACTTCCTGCAGATGTGTCTGTCTCGGACACATGGTGTGTCCACGACTTCCCACATGCCACAGTCTGTACATTCCACTCAGCAGAGTTGCCCTGCCATACCGTAACTTTACAGACTATTTATTATAAGTAGAATAGTTTACCAGGTACTCACCAACCAGTTCCTTCCTCTGCACTGCAGCAAGAACCAAATACTGGAGGGTTAAAAAAGTAAAAAAACAAAGTAGAAAATGGAGCACCTCTTCCCCCATTCACTGAACTCACTACTCACTAAACTCGAATCTCCACACTCATCTTGCAATCTGCACCATTTGCAGGCTGTGCCCAGACCTCTGTATTTACACCTTTTGAACTTGAAACTGCAGCAACCAGATTAGACTGTCAGCTACTTAATTACTCAGCTACTCTGCAGTACAGCCTTTTAATCCCTGTCCAAGACTGTAAGAAACTTACTTTACTTTCTGAACCCTACTTTACTTTCTGAACCCTACTTTAAACAAGAGGGTAAATCCCAGTTAAATGCTAACTGCAGACCAGACTTTTACAAAGATAACAACACTTCAAATCCCCACTCACCAAACTCAAATCTCCACACTCAGCTTGCAATCTGCACACACTCAAGGTAGATAACCATGGTTTAGCCTCAGTTATTGAGCCTTAAGTTTTAGACTGCGAAGCAGTCAAAGGAAAATCAATCAATTTGGTCAATTATTACATAGGAATGTAGGAAATCAGAGCAGGAGTAGCCTATTCGGCCCCTCGAGCTTGCTCTGCCATTCAACTTGATCATGGCTAACCTTCGACCTCAATGCCATTTTTTCGCACTATCTCCACATCCCTTGATATCTTTAATATATACAAAACTATTGACCTCTGTCTTGAATATACTCAATGACTGAGCCTCCACAGCCCACTGGGGTAGAGAATTCCAAAGATTCGCCATCCGCTGAGTAAAGAAATTCCTTCTCATCTCAATCCTAAATGGCCTGCCGCTTATTCTGAGACTGTGTCTCCTGGTTCTAGGCCCTCCCAGCCAGGGAAAACATCCTTCCTGGATCTATCCTGTCGAGCCCTATAAGAATTTTGTATGTTTCAATGAGATCACCTCTTATTCTTCGAAACTCTAGAGAATATAGGTCCAGTCTTCTCAATCTCTCCTCATAGGATAATCCTGCCATCCCAGGGATCAGTCTGGTAAACCTTTGTTGCACTCCTTCTATGGCAAGTATATCCTTCCTTAAGTAACAAGAGCAAAACTGTACGCAATACTCCAAGTGCAGTCTCGCCAAGGCTCTATACAATCGCAGCAAGACTTCTTTATTCCTGTACTCAAATCGTCTTGCAATAAAGGCCAACATACCATTTGCCTTCCTAATTGCTTACTGAACTTGCATGTTAGCTTTGAGTAACTTATGAAGAAGGACACCCAGGTCCCTTTGGACATCAACACTTCCCAATCTCTCACCTTTTAAGAAATACTCTACATTTCCTTTACCTTTGCCCATGTGAATCTATCATCATCATGTATATGATCACAATCATGATGATCATGGCTATGCATTTTTGCAAAGTGTAGATGGCCAGACCCTTTGAAGTGCTTCTCTGTGCTTCGATCGTCTTCATGATCATGTGAATGTGCTTCAAAATATCTTCCCAAGCCAAGCTGATTAAGGAGATGATTCAGGTCTGAATGAAAGAAGAGAATAGATAATGCCAGTAAGCCATTTATCCCACCATAGACCATATACAATTTGCCGATCAGCAGCTCTACCCAGCCCATTCTATCTTCTGTAGCAGGTAAAATTTGCAAAGAGACAGAAGGGTCTATTTTAATCTTTGGGTGTGCGAATGGCCAGTGCACACTAATTGGCTGCTCATTTTGGCAGAGAGAAAGCTTCGATGATTTAAATCTGGCAGATGAGCTACAGGACACCAAATAGGGGTCCTTGAGGCCTCAAGATTGCACCACGAGCAAGTTAAGTTCTGATAAGGTGGCGGGGGGTTTGGGGGGGCATAGTTTGCATGGAGGGTCTGTGGGTGGGAGATCCTAATCACAGATGGTGAGTGTCCCAGGGTGGCAACGGTCCAGATTATTTTAATGGGCCTCGCACTGTGAAGGCTCTGACTAGTTCTGATCAAAGATAGTTTTCAGGGTCCTATTTATGTCACAGGGCCCCAGTGTTAATGGGTCATTAGGGTTTCTGAACCAACTTTGATACTGTTACCACCCACTTATTGTCAGGCGAAGGCAGCCAAAATCAGGTGTTGTCCTTTTTGTTGTAGCTATTCAAGGGTAACTGTAGGTTCTGTATCAGGAACAGTACTCTATGGTTACGGTACTGGACCATTAACCTAAATTTGAGAATTCACAAACCCAACATAGCAACTTATGAAATTGAATTTAATAATTGTGCTAAATTGTGGGCTAGAGGAATGGTCGTGAAAGCTACTTCGACTACAAAACGATATCCTGCTTTAAGCTAGGTATGATGGCAAGAAATTGTGGTTAGTAAAAACAGGTAAAATCAGGGAATGCATCCAATATGATGGTGATTATTATATCTTTAAATCTCTTCATTATCATAGTTATTTTTTAAAATTCATTCATGGGATGTAGGCGTCACTGGCCAGGCCAGCATTTATTGTCCATCCCTAATTGCCCTTGAGAAGATGGTGGTGAGCTGCCTTCTTGAACCGCTGCAGTCCATTTGGGGTAGGTACACCCACAGTGCTGTTAGGAAGGGAGTTCCAGGATTTTGACCCAGCGACAGTGAAGGAACGGCGATATAGTTCCAAGTCAGGATGGTGTGTGACTTGCAGGGGAATTTGCAGGTGCTGGTGTTCCCATGTATGTGCTGCCCTTGTCCTTCTAGCTGGTAGAGGTCGCGGGTTTGGAAGGTGAAGTCTAAGGAGCCTTGGTGCATGGCTGCAGTGCATCTTGTAGATGGTACACACTGCTGCCACTGTGCGGTGGTGGAGAGAGTGAATGTTTGTAGATGGGATGCCAATCAAGCGGGCTGCTTTGTCCTGGATGGTGTCGAGCTTCTTGAGTGTTGTTGGAGCTGCACCCATCCAGGCAAGTGGACAGTATTCCATCACACTCCTGACTTGTGCCTTGTATATGGTGGACAGGCTTTGGGGAGTCAGGAGGTGAGTTATTCGCCTCAGGATTCGTAGCCTCTGACCTGCTCTTGTAGCCACGGTATTTATATGGCTACTCCAGTTCAGTTTCTGGTCAATGGATGTTGATAGTGGGGGATTCAGCGATGGTAATGCCATTGAATGTCAAGGGGAGATGGTTAGATTCTCTCTTGTTCGAGATGGTCATTGCCTGGCACTTGTGTGGCGCGAATGTTACTTGCCACCTATCAGCCCAAGCCTGGATATTGCCCAGGTCTTGTTGCATTTCTACGCGGACTGCTTCAGCATCTGAGGAGTCACGAATGGTTAGAATTGTGACAGATTCACACAACTTTCAATACTGCCAGTTTTTTTCATTTGCATGACAATAATATTCTTTTACTTTACAGAGGATTATCACTGTTTAATTTCAGTGCTCTTTTGATTAATTTACTTACCTGCAATACTTATACTACTTGTACTGTTTAGTGTTCTGAAAATAAATTCAGTGAAAAAGTCTGGATTGGGTAAACTTAAGCTTCTAATACAGAGTCCATTCAGAACAGAGACAATGATTGCACCAGCCAGTTGTGGGGCAGTATTTTTATCAGCACCTAGTGGACCCACTATGCCAGCTTGCTCCTCCAACCAGTCTGCATCAATACACTAGAAAATAAGAAAAAATGTTCTTGTTATGCCTTCATAGTTGGAAAAACTCATAAATGTACTGCACCTTTAAAAGACACATTTTACCAGTACAACATTTCTAAAAAAATAAGTAAATTTTTCGAAGCTGACAAAGAACTGCTAGCAGTTCTGTGTGATTAGGTAAGTTAGGGAATTGCTTTTAATCTCTGGGAAAATGGTTCAAATCGGAATAGAACATAGAATTACAATCTCTTCTGACTGTGTGGACTGAGTTTGACTTCAGTCCATTTCCGAGTGCGTATAGGTCCACTGTATGAAACTGGCATGAACTTGACACCAAACTGGAAATTTCTTGAAGTCCCTGGTGTGTGAAATGGAAAAATGTCACATTGTTGCATGAGGGATTCTTTTCTGAGATTGAGTTATACTTGACCCAGGCAAGCATAATGCTGATACTTTAGGGGGTGAAATTGGTCTTCAAAGTGGGTGATAACTAATTTTACACTCCACCCAATATTGACTTCATTAAGAAAGAAAGTCAAACAGGCTGCCAATTGACTATTGATCACTACTGAAGACTAATTTCACTCCCTCGGTACTCAAAATGAGAAGTGTTCCATTTCCCAGCACTAACTTGCCTCACCTTGATGAGGATAAAATCCACAACAGAATATCTACTGTTTACATTGCTTTTCTAAAAAATCTCACTCACCTGACTCCAGGAGGAAACTGTGTAATGCTCTTGAATGATTTCCAAAAGTTTGTTGATTTCATCATGGGAGAGATGATTTGAGTCTTGATGTGGTTCTAAATTTAAAATCTTATCGAGATAGAATCTGTAATCCCCAACATTTGGATGAATGTTTGACGTGCAGATATCTTTCATATTAATGATATAATAAAGAAGAAGAACTGAAAGCCTGTGAAAGGCATCTTTATGTTGATGGTGTTCCTTGTTACCCTCCTCTATAATTGAGAAGGTATCATTTGGCAAAAGGCACTGTAATTAAAGCACAATTGGATTTGAATAATTCTATATCTTTGTACCATTAATTGAACATAATTATACATATCATTGGTATACCTAATACAAATGCCGCACAGCGACCAAAACAACATGGAAAGCAGCAGTTACGGGTTATAAGTCCAGCTCAATTGGCGTAGAGATTGGGTGCCACAGGTTGCCTTTGTCGGTGGGAGAGGTCATCGCATCTGACAGGACAGCTACCGCCCACCTCAAACTGGGCAGCCCCCGGTCAGAAAGGTTCTGTCCCGCCACAGTCCATCTGCTTCAATGGGTGCTTGGAGGTCAGGGTCATTGCCTGACAAGTGGACTGTAACACAGCACCAAACAGCACGACAAAAAAGGAAAGAAGGTACCAGCCCTTCGTTTTGCAAGCTGGAACGTCAGAACTATGTGTCCTGGCCTGTCGGAAGACCTTACACAAATCAACGACTCTCGGAAGACCGCCATCATTAACAACGAGCTCAGTAGATTCAATGTGGACATTGCAGCACTTCAGGAGACACGCCTCCCTGCAAGCGGATCTCTAAGAGAGCAAGACTACACGCAAGGTAGGGATCCTGAAGAACCAAGACAGCATGGCATGGGCTTTGCCATCAGAAACTCTTTGCTCAGCATGATAGAGCCACCTTCAAATGGCTCGGAAAGCATACTGTCCATCCGACTGCTCACCGCCTCTGGTCCAGTACGCCTACTCAGCATCTATGCTCCAACACTCTGCTCCCCACCTGCAGTTAAAGACCAGTTCTACGAGGAACTCCATCATATCATTAGTAGCATTCCTAATACCGAACATTTATTCCTGCTGGGGGACTTTAAAGCCAGGGTTGGGGCCGACCATGACTCATGGCCCTCCTGCCTTGGGCGCTATGGCATTGGAAGGATGAATGAGAATGGACAGAGACTGCTGGAGTTGTGTACCAATCACAACCTCTGCATCACCAACTCGTTCTTTCATACTAAACACTGTCACCAGGTTTCATGGAGACACCCAAGATCACGTCATTGGCACCAGCTGGACTTCATCGTCACAAGGCGAGCCTCTGTAAACAGTGTCCAAATCACACGCAGCTTCCACAGTGTGGACAGCGACACCAACCACTCAAACCAAAGAAGCTGCATCACTCCAAGCAGAAGGGCTGCCCGCGCATCAACAGTAACAGAATTTCTTATCGACAGCTGTTACATAAGTTTCTAAATTCACTTGAAAAAGCCCTTCAAAACACATCTGCAGGGGATGCCGAGACCAAGTGGGCCCACATCAGAGACACAATCTATGACTCAGCAATGACCACCTTTGACAAATGTGAGAAGCAGAATGCAGACTGGTTTCAATCTCACTTTGAAGAGCTGGAACCTGTCATAGCCGCTAAGTGCACTGCACTGTTGAACTACAAGAAAGCCCCCAGCGAGTTAACATCCGAAGCACTTAAAGCAGCCAGAAGCGCTGCACAAAGAACAGCCAGGCGCTGTGCAAATGACTACTGGCAACACCTATGCAGTCGTATTCAGCTGGCCTCCGACACCGGAAACATCAGAGGAATGTATGATGGCATTAAAAGAGCTTTTGAGCCAACCACCAAGAAAATCGCCCCCCTCAAGTCTAAATCAGGGGAAACAATCACTGATCAACGTAAGCAAATGGACTGCTGGGTGGAGCACTACCTAGAACTGTACTCCAGGAAAAATTGTGTCACTGATACCGCCCTCAATGCAGCCAGTCTCTGCCAGCTGGACGAACAGCCAACAAAATCAGAACTCAGTGATGCCATTGATTCTGTAGCCAGTGGAAAAGCCCTTGGAAAAGACGGCATTACCCCTGAAATAATCAAGAGTGCCAAGCCTGCTGTACTTTCAGCACTCCATGAACTGCTTTGCCTGTGCTGGGATGTGGGAGCAGTACCACAGGACAAGTGCGATGCTAATATCATCACCCTCTATAAGAACAAGGGTGACTGCGGTGACTGCTACAACTACCGTGGAATCTCCCTGCTCAGCATAGTGGGGAAAGTCTTCACTGGAGTCATTTTAAACAGTCTCCAGAAGCTGGCTGAGCGTGTCTATCCTGAGGCACAGTGCGGCTTTCGAGCAGAGAGATCCATCATTGACATGCTGTTCTCCCTTCACCAGCTACAGGAGAAATGCCACGAACAACAGATGCCCCTCTACGTTGCTTTCATAGATCTCACCAAAGCCTTTGACCTAGTCAGCAGACGTGGTCTCCTCACACTACTAGCAAAGATCGGATGTCCACCAAAGCTACTAAGTATCATCACCTCATTCCATGACAATATGAAAGGCACAATTCAGCACAGCAGTGCCTCATCAGACCCCTTTCCTATCCTGAGTGGCATGAAACAGGGCTGTGTTCTCGCACCTACACTGTTTGGGATCTTCTTCTCACTGCTGCTCTCACATGCGTTTAAGTCTTCAGAAGAAGGAATTTTCCTCCACCCAAGATCAGATGGCAGCTTGTTCAACTTTGCCCATCTTAGAGCGAAGACCAAAGTACGGAAAGTCCTCATCAGGGAACTCCTCTTTGCTGACGATGCTGCATTAACATCCCATACAGAAGAGCGTCTGCAGGGACTCATCGACAGGATTGCGGCTGCCTGCAATGAATTTGGCCTAACCATCAGCTTCAAGAAAATGAGCATCATGGGACAGGACGTCAGAAATGCTCCATTCATCAATATCGGCGACCACGCTTTGGAAGTGGTTCAAGAGTTCACCTACCTAGGCTCAACTATCACCAGTAACCTGTCTCTCAAAGCAGAAATCAACAAGCGAATGGGTAAGGCGTCCGCTGCTATGTCCAGACTGGCCAAGAGGGTGTGGGAAAATGGCACACTGACACAGAACACAAACATCTGAATGAATCAAGCCTATGTCCTCAGTATCTTTCTCTACGGCAGCGAGACCTGGACAATGTATGTCAGCCAAGCGCGACGTCTCAACTCATTCCATCTTCGCTGCCTCTGGAGAATCCTTGGCATCAGGTGGCAGGACTGAATCTCCAATGCAGAAGTCCTCGAGGCGGCCAACATCCCCAGCATATACACCCTACTGAGCCATCGGCGCCTGAGATGGCTTGGCCATGTGAGCTGCATAGAAGATGGCATAATCCTCAAGGACGCATTGTACGGCGAGTTCGTCACTGGTATCAGACCCATGTCTCCGCTTTAAAGGCGTCTGCAAATGCGACATGAAGTCCTGTGACATTGACCACAAGTTATTGGAGTCAGTTGCCAGTGATCGCCAGAGCTGGCAGACAGTCATAAAGGCGGGGCTAAAGAGTGGCGAGTCGAAGAGACTTAGCAGTTGGCAGGAAAAAAGACAGAAGCGCAAGGAGAGAGCCAACTGTGTAACAGCCCCGACAGCCAATTTTATCTGCAGCGCCTGTGGAAGAGACTGTCACTCTAGAATTGGCCTTTATAACCACTGCAGATGCTGCTTCACAAACCACTGACCATCTCGAGGCGCTTATCCATTGTCTCTCGAGACAAGGAAACCAAAGAAGAAGAAGGAGAAGATGAAGGTATACCTCATACAAGTGGGTCCAAAGGAGAGATTCAAGAACTTTTGTGAATTCAAAACCAATAAAGCAATTCGTGAAAAATGGAACAGTAGACTAGCTTTAAATTTTTCTTAGCAAAATATTATTTAGTAACAGCACATCTCCCATTGCATTTCTTATTGATAAAAAAAATTCCTCTTCCTCTGAAAGTAGATAAATAAAGAAACATATTTATGCCCTTCATGTACCAGTTACATAAAGAAGTAAATCTCTGTGTCTCATTTGCTTCTGGTTCACATTCTGTGATTATTTACAAATAGAATGGATGAGCATGGAAAACATAACATTTACAATGCATTACATAATATATATATATATATAATGGTTAATTATAAATATATCAAATTATATATATTTAAACAATGTAATTGTAATATAATTTTTATAATTACATATTGAATTGTAAGTACTGTAATTTGATTGTATATACAAATATGTATATATTGAATTGTAAATAGTAATATATGAAATACTTAAAATATAGGGTCAATTTTATAAGTTTATCTTTGTTATAAGTTTCCAGCATAACTGTCCAGACGTTTGCATTTGAAAATGCAAATTCTTAAAATATCACCTTATGTGTAGATGTAAATAACCAATTTGGGGCTTTAGGCAGTGGATCAAGATGGAAAGCGCAGGCTGAGTCTGAGCCTATTCTTGGGAGGAGGTCTGATATGGTCTGGTGTGGAGTGGTGGTAGAGTTTGTATCGAGAGCTGGGCCATAAGAAGGCTGAAACAAAAACAAGAAATGCTGGAATCACTCAGCAGGTCTGGCAGCATCTGTGGAAAGAGAAGCAGAGTTAACGTTTCAGGTCAGTGACCCTTCTTCGGAACTGACAAATATTAGAAAAGTCACAGATTATAAGCAAGTGAGGTGGGGGTGGGGCAAGAGATAACAAAGGAGAAGGTGCAGATTGGACCAGGCCACATAGCTGACCAAAAGGTCACGGAGCAAAGGCAAACAATATGTTAATGGTGTGTTGAAAGACAAAGCATTCGTACAGATTAGGTGTGAATACACTGAATATTGAACAGCAGCAAGCAGGTTTGCACTTGCTGCTGTTCAATATTCAGTGTATTCACACCTAATCTGTACTAATGCTTTGTCTTTCAACACACCATTAACATATTGTTTGCCTTTGCTCTGTGACCTTTTGGTCAGCTATGTGACCTGGTCCAATCTCGACCTCCTTTGTTATCTCTTGCCCCACCCCCACCTCACTCGCTTATAATCTGTGACTTTTCTAATATTTGTCAGTTCCGAAGAAGGGTCACTGACCCGAAACGTTAACTCTGCTTCTCTTTCCACAGATGCTGCCAGACCTGCTGAGTGATTCCAGCATTTCTTGTTTTTGTTTCAGATTTCCAGCATCCGCAGTATTTTGCTTTTACATAAGAAGGCTGATGATGAATCAAATATGATTACTTTTTTTAACCCCCCCCCTCCCCGGCTATCAATCTAATTTGGTCGTGGTAACCATAATGGCTGATTATGCCAGATGACTCACATAGCCCAGTCAGCATGTCCAAAGGGACTACTGCTTCACAGATACATACATTAACACAGACACAAGGGGGTAGAATTTCTGCTCTGGATGCAAAATCATGCTCAAGATTGCCCCAGTTTACGGAATTGAATTTTTTTGCTTAGGTTTCTGCTCAAACACATTTGCTTAATGCCCAAAGCAAAAATCTTTCATGAACTAGTGCAATCAGGCAGTGTTTTAGAGCGTAAATGTTTTTTTCTTGAAATAAAACACATTCATTGATGTATTTAAGAGTACTAGCCTGGTGCAGTTTTATTAATACATCCAAATATGGATTTATCTGAAATAAGCATTTTTATTAATTGTCTCGTCCACCGCCTGTGAGTAACTTGATTTTAAATAACTGAAAACGACTTTAAAAAACTCTGCAGCACCATTTACTAGTGTTATGGGTGTAAAGTACATTAAATATTTTGAATATGTAAAATATATTAAAAATTGTCTACTAGTGCCCTTGCATCGAAAAAAAAACAACTTAAAATTAAGAGCCTTCTCAAAGGGCACAAATATGCACAATTAGTAGAAACCCGCCATGGCGATTAATTCAATCTGGGTGTGTGGCAAGATTTGTTGGCAGGACAAGCTTTCAGTGTGATTTTTTAAACCAGTGCAAAAGATCGCAGCAACATGGTCTGTGCTGGTTGCAGTTTGCACTTGATATTCCTCGATCTATTGTGCTGATTTGGTCGATTTTAGGAAAATTGTGCTTGATGCAAATTAACGTACACTCTAGCCAACAATTTTAATATTGCATGGATAGATTGCCAAAATATTAAACATTCGTAAAGGCCTATTGAAAAAATAGAATTTATTGCCTTAAAATTGTGAATAAGTAAACACTAAGGGCTGAATTTTATGGCAACATTGGGGACACGTCTGACAGGATGTCTAATGCCATGATGTCCCATCCAAATCTTATCTATGGTGGCAAACACGGAGGGTGGAGTTCCGATGGCGAGGCGGCGGGCAGATAATTAAGAGACTGAGTGAATGCAATTTGATGGTCAGGATTGCATTTTATAAACTGAGCACAGGTTTTACAGGTCTTCAGAGGCTCACCTCCTTCAAGGAGGTGACATGGAGGAGAGGAAACATGGCTGCCTTCTAGGGGAGGCCATCAGGAAGGCAACAATCGACTGCCTGGTAGGGTGGCAAAGGGAGGGCATTGTGCAAGGTGTGAGTGAAACAGTGGTGGGACTGCAGGGGGAGGGACGCCATTGCAAGGGGGGCAATAGGCAAGTGCCACTTCGGCAAAAGTCACAAGTGGGGCAAGGGTTGGGGGTGCCACTGGTATAGAAGGACTTGCATTCAGGGCAATGCCACCTATCATAGGCCTCATTCATCCAGACTTTGAGGACCTTGTTGAAGAGGAGGTGCAGCAGAGTGGGAGGGAGGGCCAGGCATTTGCAGTGGTACCTCAACAGTCTGAGAGTGCACAGGAGTGTCAGCATCAGCCTCCAGATGGTAGGGCACAGAGGGGAAAGACAGATGGCTCCCCCACGAAGAAGGAGATACTCTCCAGACAGGCGGATCTACTGGTTGAGACTCAACTAACTGCAGATGTCCAAGAGCCAGTGCCAATGAAGACTCCACCTCTCCAGGGAGGCTGTCAAAGACCTCTGAGTTATGATACATAAGAACACAAGAAATAGGAGCAGAAGTAGACCATATGGCCCATCAATCCTGATCCACCATTCCTTACGATTATGGCTGATCTTGGGCTACAAATCCACTTTCCCATCCACTCACCATATACCTTGATTCCCCGAGAAACCAAAAATCTGTCTATCCCATCCTTAAATGTATGATGCAGGATAGACTGTGCCCCAGGGCACGGTGAAAATTCAATGAAAGTCACCATGGCACTGAACTTCTATGCCTCATCATTCCAGGGATCCACTGGGGACATGTGAGGGATCTTACACTCAGCAGCCCATTGGTGCATCAAGGAGGTCACGAATGCCCTTTTCAGGAGGCTATATTCACTTCCACATGGATCCCAACTCCCAGGTTGGACTCTGGGCCATTGGGTTCAGGGATTGCTAGATTCCCCCAGGTGCAGGGGGTCATTGACCTCATGCATGTGGCCATCAAGGCTCCGGAACACCAGCCAGCAGATTTCATGAACAGGAAAGGCTTCCACTCCCTCAATGTACAACTGGTCTGCTACCACCATAAATGGATCTTGCAGGTCTGTGCATGCTTCCCGGGAAGTTGCCACAATGCCTACATTTTAAGGCAGTTCCAAGTGCCAGAGCTTTCTGGCCTCCCTCACACCTTCAAGGATGGATCCTTGGAGACAAGAGCTACCCACTGAGGACATGACTGCTGGCGCCTGTGAGGAATATGACCATGGATGCAGAGGACAGGTACAACGCCCACCCGTGAGCGACCATATAGCAGGCCATTGGTCTGCTCAAGATAAGATCCGTCCGGTGGAGCACTTCAATATGCCCCAGCGAGGGTCTAGTGTATTGTGGTGGTCTGTTGTGCACTGTACAACCTGGCACTGCAGAGGGGGGAGCCAATGAGCAACGAGAAAAGCAAGGAGTAGACTGCCTCCTCAGATGATAAGGATGCAGAGGTGGAAGATGGGCAAGCAACGCCAGATGAAGGATCCCAGGGACAACAGGAGAGTTGCCATAAGATAAGTGCAAAGGAAGCTCACGATGTTCTTATACATTCACATTTCCTTTGATACTTAATGCCAGTTGTAGCTTGACCAATAAAGTCTTATCTTTTTATATAGCCATGTTGTCACCTTCCTTCCTTCCTTTCTTCAGAAAGCATTCTCTCATTGCAGAGCTGAGCTGGCCAGGCTCCAGAATTGACCCTCCACAGCATGATGTTTTGCCTCCAGTCTCTTCACAGAGGCTGGGTTGCAATGTAGGGCCAAAGGTCTGACAGAGGAAGAGGGAGGTCGTATATGCTTAACAAACAATTTATTGACATTCACAACAGACCCTCCCCTGTGTATGTAAAGGACACACTCACCTCTGATAAACCAGTGATTCTATTTGAACTTCTTTATTCTCTTACGCGAACTCCTACATGGTGCTCCCGCCGCGCAGTCAGCTGAGGTGGAGGCTGGCTGCTGACTGCTGACCTTGCTGCCCCTTGGCTAGGGATGACCTTGCCTGGAGGGCCCCGCATGCTGAGGGACCCCTGCACAGAAGCTATACCACCCTCTGTCAGCAGGGATGAAGGAGGATCTGGCATCACTGGGAGAGGGGCAGAGGAGAAACTGCCCACATCAGGAACACCCTGAGAGGAGCCCCCAGCTGAGCGATGTAGCTGCTACTCCTCATCCAGGCAGACTTCTGCCTTCCTGCTGACCTGAGAGTCCAGAGGACCTGGTGATGACTGCGGGTCCCCTGTCCCCCTCTCACCTTGCCACTGCTGCCTTGCGCCCATGGTCAAGATGAGGATATGCAGATCTGCATGAATATCCTGCAGACACTGAGTACTCTGCTGGATGTGGCAGTCCAGACGCACTGGTACCAGACCCACCGACCATCCATGTCTCCGCTTTAAAGATGTCTGCAAATGCGACATGAAGTCCTGTGACATTGATCACAAGTCGTGGGAGTCAGTTGCCAGCGATCGCCAGAGCTGGCGGGCAACCATAAAGGCGGGGCTAAAGCATGGCGAGTCGAAGAGACTTAGCAGTTGGCAGGAAAAAAGACAGAAGCGCAAGGAGAGAGCTAACTGTCTAACAGCCCCGACAACCAATTTTATCTGCAGCACCTGTGGAAGAGTCTGTCACTCTAGAATTGGCCTTTATAGCGACTGCAGGCACTGCTTCACAAACCACTGACCACCTCCAGGCGCTTACCCAATGTCTCTCGAGACAAGGAGGCCAAAGAGAGAGAGAGAGAATTTTTGATTTCAGTGATTGACGGCTCTGGTGGGGTCCACACCACAGAACCCTGAATGATAGACAGCAACTTCAGGATTTCCACGCAATCCTGCACATGCCTGACATTCTGAAGTTGAGGCCAATTTCAGAGGGGTAATGACAGGAAACCCCTGCTACCCACCAAATCCCCCCCCCCCCCCCCCACCCCACATCTCTTGACAAATCCAGGCCAAAGAATTTAAAGCACTGGTGAAGGGAGTGATGTCGGAGCAAAATAAAATTGATGGATCAGGAGATTGCTTGAATGGTTTAAAACACTAATACAGTGGGACCTTAGCTTCCTTCAGCTCCTTCCCTGCTCAGGTCTCCCCTGGTGGCCCAGTGAGGCATTCCATTCAATAGCTGAGCCATACAAGCTAAAGATGATATCTGTTTCAATTTGCAGTCTGTGTTGAATTTAGTGATTTTGTTTTCTTTCCCTCTTGCACTTTTTCCTCTCTTAACTTTTCCTCCTTCAGCAGCGAACAGTCATACTTTAGTAATGTGTGGCTGTCACCAGCACACTGTCATCAGTCACAATGACACTCCATCTTCTTTATTCCAGATTTTAAAAAATGTTCATAACCTTTTATGATATTAATGGAAACATCAGCAAAACCTTATTGATTTTGTCCCACATCAGAATTTGTGTAATTGTCACAATGTCAAATAGAACTGCTGAGGTTTAATTGCCCCTTTCCCTAACTTTACTGGAATAATATTGTGATATGAAAAGTGAGAGACCCCAATATTTACTTCTCATAAATATTAAGTACTAATATAATAAATATTTATGCATATTTTAATGCATTCAACATTAGTAAAAAGGTAAATTTTAAGTGTAGAAGTTCATTAAATTGAAAACAGTTTCAAATTCCTAATGTGTTATTTAAAATGCAAATGTACAAAGTTGAACTCCACCACAATCATTTGATGCTAATTACTCTAAGTTTTTTTTTTATTCTTTCATCGGATATGGGTGTCACTGGCAAGGTCAACACTAGTTGCCCACCCCCAATTCCCTTGAGAAAGTGGTGGTGAGCTGCCTTCTTGAACCGCTGCAGGCCATCTGGTGCGGGTACACCCACAGTGCTGTTGGGGAGGGAGTTCCAGAAATTTGATCCAGCGACAGTGAAGGAACGGTGATATAGTTCCAAGTCAGAATGGTGCGTAGGTGGAGGGGAACTTGCAGGTGGTGATGTTCCCATGCATCTGCTGCCCTTGTTCTTCTAGGCAGAAGAAGTCGCAGGTTTGGAAGGTGCTGTCGTGGAAGGAGGTGTGATGAGTTGCTGCAGTGCATCTTGCAGCTAGTACACACTACTGCCACTGTGCACTGATGGCAGAGGGAGTGAATATTTAAGGTGGTGGATGAGGTGCTGATCAAGAAATCTTGCACTGTGAAGTATCACATTTTGGTGTGTGTTGCTCTCCACATTAAGAATTTGCAATTTTTATTGTGAAGACACAAATTTGTTACACATCATTTCCCCTTTAAGCTAATTGAGTAAAGTGAAGAAAGACTGCAGAGAAAGAGAGAGAGACAAGAACTGGCCACTGAAGGCTGTAGGATCAGCTAAGAGTGTGTTAGGGTGAGGGTCATTTTTTCTGGGGAGGAGCCAGGGAGTTGAAGCCTCTTGTTGGGGTGGGGAAATTAGGGGCCTCACGGTAAAATCAGCGTCCATGGAGGGAAAGGTCAGAGATGGGGGTTGATGGGGGTGGGGGGGGGGCGGGGGTGGGGGTGGGGGACGCGGTTCAATTGTGGAAGCTCTCCAGGAGATGTAAAGGCAGTCACTTTCTGAATTGGCCAAGTCCTTGCCTCAATGAAGCTACCAGGTTTCCTGATGCTTGCAGCCTCATTATCATGTTTCACCTCCTTGGGGCGGGCTGGTTACCTACCCACATTCCAGCCTCAGTTAAAGCTGAAAATGGGTGGGTTGGAGGCAGATTTGGGTCAGGAAACTAACTTTTCACACACCTGACACATACCCACCTATTACTCAGGCATAAAACCTTGCTAAAATGCTAAGTAGTTTATTATCAATTTTACTAGAATTTGAGCTACTCTTCTAATGTCACAACACTAATTGCATTGATTAACTGTGTTAGTTGTTATGCTTGTTTGTGTACTACTTACCAGTACTCAAATCTCTCTCCTTACAGAAGTTTTGCACCATCCATTTGGGTCACCCCCATAGAAACAGGTTGTGTAAACAAAACAAATATGGCTCAAAGATTAACTGAAAAATAAACTACAGAATGAATAATAAAAGGCTGATCAATCAGTTTGCGAGTCTATTTCTCAGGAAACTGCCAAAATCCATTATATGTCTTGTTCATACAGTGAATTTACTGATCCTGCCTTCCCTGTCGAGGGGATGTATATTTATTAGCACTAATTCTCCTGTTCTCTTCAATCACAACTCCCCACCAATGCCTCAAATGTAAAATTTTCATACCTATGTTCAAATCACTCTGTGGCTCTGTGGCCTCGGCCCTCTCTAACCCTGTACCCCCCTCAAGCCCTACAATCCTGTTTTCTTCCAATACTGGTTTCTGTTACGAGTGCTTCCATTTTTTTTGTTAAATTTTGAAGATTTGTGGTTTAAAACTGAAAAGAGTCCATGTTTTTTTTTTACAAGGGTCACTGAGAGGTCTGGATTGTAAACCGCTACTGGAAGGCACCTGTCTTCAAATAATTACCCAGCAGGGGTTATTTTTGACTTGGGGAAGATTTTTACAGAGAAGTGACAGGTCAAAATTTATAGGGGTCAGGAGGCTTGACTCCTGACATTGTTTATGGTTTTGCTTGGACAGTGAGTTGGGATATGGACAATGGTTTGAAAAGACAGTTGGAGAAAACTTGCCAAAGCAATGCCCAGCTCAGTCTGTTCCAGGTCTTTGAAAGCCTGCCAGTTTTCCATCTCTTAAGAAGCTAAGAAGTAAGTGTAAGAAATGACAGAAACCCCTGTTACTGCATTTTTCCTGGAAAGCCTGCTCAAACTGATCTTCAACATTGTCTGTCAAGAACTAATCAAGGAAGATCCAAGTGACAGCTGTCTATATGTATTTGAGATGCTAAACCAAAAAGGACTTCTGACATCTTTTCATTTTTTTTTCTTCAGGAATTAGCAAGTATTTTTTGTCAACATATTTATTCATTTTTTGTTTTTTTTGTACTAGAGCTCTGAAGAATAAATCTTTTTTTTGGTTAACTGGTATATGTGTGTGTGTGAGGGGCTAAGGTAAAATTTTAAATTTAGATTTGTGTGTTTATGCTTTGCCTCTTTACTGGTTAAGACTTGTTTTATAATAAACTTATAATTTTGTTGTTTATTAAAGAAACCTGGTTGGTGTGTTTTATTCTGGGATAAAAATAGAGCCTGTGATTGACCGTATCAGTAAGTGGGAAAAAAATTAAATATATGTTATGACCTGTGGAGAAGTGGAACTAGAATAAATAGCACACTCCTCCCGCCTTGGCATAACACTTCTAATGCATCCCCACTCCCTTCAACACATAACTGGTGGCCGTACTTTCAGTTGTCTAGGCCCTGAACTCTGGAATTCCTTCCCTAAACCTCTCTGCCTTGCCAACTCTCTCACCTCCTCCAAGACCCTCCTTAAAACCTATTACTTTGATCAAGGTTTTAGTCAGCTCTCTAATATCTCCTTCTTTGGCTCAGTGTCAATTTCTGTCTGATAATGATTCTATAGGTGGGATTCTTCTTGTGTTAAAAATAAAGACTGAGATGAGGAGAAATTTTTTTTTCTTTGAGGGTCATGAGTCTTTTTAGAACTCTCTTCCTCAAAAGGCAGAGGAAGCAGAGTCTTTAAAAATCTCTAAGGCAGAGGTAGATAGATTCTTGATAAGCAAGGGGGTGAAAGTTTATCGGGGGTAGGCGGGAATGTGGAGTTGAGGTTACAATCAGATCAGCCATGATCTTATTGAATGGTGGAGCAGGTTCGAGGGGCCGAGTGGCCTACTCCTGCTTTTAATTCGTATGTTTGTATGTATGTATGTTCATTAAAGGTGCCAAATGAAAACAAGTTGGTGCTTTGTTGTAGTTTCTCTATGGACAAGAAATTCAAATGGTATCTCAGTAACATTTGCATCTAACTGTATAATTTGAAGTATTTTAACCAACATTTGTAACAGTTGAAACATGTACATTACATCTAGGTTGTTCACAGCATTATAAGTAATTCATCACACATTTATGATTGACTTAAATAAGCATTATCTCTCCTGTTAGCTGTACTGAGTAGGTCAAATATCTGATTGTCACTGGTCAAACAAGTAAAGCTACCATTACCAACCTTCTCAGCAACTAAGAGCATTGCCACATGAGATCCTTTCGTTTCTTACGTTTTTGTTATGTAGAGAGGGCAAAGATCTTTAAATGGAAAGTATTCATCATATAACTTCCCTTTAATCTGGGTTTATCATGTGTTTTAAATGTTTTAGCAATTACATGAACCTGATGTAAAGACCAGGTGTAATTAGTTGGTTTATAAAAGTAACAAGACCATCTATTCACAAGATCATTTAGTTGGATCACTAGATTTACATATAGTAGCAGAAAATAATGTGAATATTTATTCTGGTGTGACTATTTCATCTGTCAGATCTTGTTAATTGCCAAATGCCAGCTTGGTTCAGTTGGTCCTACTCCCAAATCTATTTCAGGAAGTTGTGGGTTCAGCAGACTTATGCACATAATCTATGCTGACTCTTCACTGCAGTATCTGCATCCTTGCGACAGCCTGCCATGCAAGTTAACAGTTACAGTGAAGAATTTACCTCTGTGAAGAAATGGAATATATATTTCTACAGAAAAGCTCACCTAGTATGTATTGTGTAAAAATCAGTTTAAAATAGCTTGAAAAGTATGTTTATTCTCTTTATAAGAAATTCATTTTAGGACTGAATTTTATGTTTAAAACACCAATCCTGCAGGAGAGGCCAGCCGTATGCAATTCAGCGACAGCTGGTCAAGAAACCTTAATGAGCTGTGAAACCCAACCAATTGCGTGGTCGGAGTCAGGCCCAGAAGCAGGGAGTATGGCATCAGGTGATGCCTCAGCAAGTGCTGGCACCATTTTTAAAGGGCTGCCAGCCCTGAATTGAATTCTGCATTCTGAAGGCCTGGGAGAGGAGGAGGTGATACAGTCCACATAGAGATGGCTGAGAGAAGACCCTGGGCAGCCCCACACTTCCCTGATGCCTCCCTCTAAGTGCTTTTGCAGGCTGCAAGGGAGAGGAGGCACATTTTGTTACCAAGGGATGGGAAGAGGAGGAGGCCTGGCGGCCAAACCAAGCAGGCCTGGTTTCAGTTCATAGAGGAGGTCAGCAGCCATGAGGTCACACCACGATCATGGATCCAGTGCCACAAGCAGCTCAACGACCTCATCCAGGCTATGAAAGTGAGTACCTTTTAATGCCTTCGCCTCTTGGGCCTTACATCTGGCGAAGCAGGAGAGTGCATTAGGAGGAGAGGAATTAAACCCCCAGACATGGGCAAAGGGTCAAGGGATGTGAGATGACTGACAGTGGCATGGCGAAGTGTCCCTAAAAGGAGGCCCCTTGTCATAGCACAACCCCGTGAGGTGCATGGAAAGGGGCTGCATGCAGGCGGCATCAGACATCAGTGGCACTGGGATGCCACCAGCCTATGTCTTGGGATTGTTCTTGCTGGGTGACCCACAGTTTCCTTCCCTCTGTCTGCAGGAGAAAATAGTACACAATGTACTTTGTAGTACTTTGAGGGCGGCACAGTGGCGCAGTGGTTAGCACTGCAGCCTCACAGCTCCAGCGACCCGGGTTCAATTCTGGGTACTGCCCGTGGAGTTTGCAAGTTCTCCCTGTGTCTGCGTGGGTTTCCTCCGGGTGCTCCGGTTTCCTCCCACATGCCAAAGACTTGCAGGTTGATAGGTTAATTGGCCATTATAAATTGCCCCTAGTATAGGTAGGTGGTAGGGAAATATAGGGACAGGTGGGGATGTGGTAGGAATATGGGAATAGTGTAGGATTAGTATAAATGGGTGGTTGATGGTCGGCACAGACTCAGTGGGCCGAGGGGCCTGTTTCAGTGCTGTATCTCTAAACCAAACTAAACTAATTGGAGAAAATGATCCAAGACCGGTGGTGAGCTGCCCATTCTCCAGGTACTAACCCCAATGGAGGAGGAGAAGGCCATGTAGCTGGCTGGACCTCAGGACAGTCGGAGCGTTGCAGATGGAGAGGCAGGGCACCTTCCTAAGACAGTGAGTAAGGTCACCAAGGGGCATAAGGCTGCGTCTGCAGAAATTGAGCCATGTTGCTCATCAGGCATCCAGTGCCTAGAGGATTCTGCAATGTAGGGGTGTATGCTATGTCAGGACAGGAGGCCCTTGACCCTTACATCTCTCTGTTCTGTCATGCAGGTCAAACAACAAATCAGAGGGCCTCCAAGACCGCAGGAGAGCCTGTCCCCTCTAAGGGGGTGAAAAGAGTCTTAGAGGGTCCATCGTCACTTCATACTTGTGAACCCTCCACCAGTGCAGTTACTTGCACCTCGATGGGTTTGCGCTCACGTTTAGATTTGGGCACAAAACCTGGTAAGCACAGCACTGTCGCTCCCCGAGCAGCTGATGGAGGCTGTTACAGCCCAGGCCTCTGACAGTCAGAGGACTGTGGGAGAACAGGCCTATGCTGAGCCCCAGGCTCATGACATGCTTCTGATGTCAGTAGCATTACGTGAAATGCTGCAGCTGCAGCAAGAGCTCCAGCAACATTTGGCAGAGATGCTGGAGGTAATGTGTGCCGAAGCGCAGATGATGGAGGAGTCCATACAGGCCTTGAGCTCGGCATTGTCTGTGACTGGTACATGAGTGGCATCCTCCACTGAGAGATTGGCAGCTCTCCTGGGATGTTGATGCCCATCTTGATCCTTTCTTTTGCCTTGTGCACATTCTTATCCTGCAAGCACGTAAATGTCATTGTTAGTCACCTGCCAAAGTCATGCACAGTGCCTATGCTGGTGGCAGCCTGACTGTCCATGATGGTGCCGCAGGGACGCCTCCTGCATCCGGCCACTCAGAAGTGGAAGAGCAGGAATCAACTCTGATGGACCGGGGCCCTTTCAAGGAGAGGCTGATATGCCTCTGACAGGCAATACTGCTGCCTGGCTATGGCTAGTGGCTGGGTGGACATGCCCTTTCGATCAATCACACATCCACTCCTAGTCACATGTAAGGCTGTAGATAAGCAATGTGTAGTGCACTCACCTTGGTGGATCGCATTTGGGTCATTAACCAACTTGCAGCACTGCAGCCAGGTTCAAGCGTTGATCCCATGGTTACTGACCTCCTCTGCGATCTCTGTCCAGACTTGCTTCATCTGCCTGGCTGGTCTCCTCCTCCTGCCCTGGGGCAAGAGAACCTCCCTTCTTACCTAGGCAGCCTGGAGGAGAACCTGCAGGGAGGCATCACTGAACTGTAAGGTCACCCTGGATCTTCCTTCATCCATTCCTGTGTTCCGTTCTTCTTCAGGCCTTCAGTCTCTGCTGCTTTTGTGTATAGATCCAACTGACAAATGCTAGCGGCCCTTGAAATATGGCACAAGCACTTCCAACGACATGATCTCATGCCACCCACACTGCCTGAGTGGACGATTCTTGCACCTCCCAGCAGTTAATTGGCTGGCCGCGACTGAATCACAGACTCCAGCACACCAGCACATCACCACCCCCTCGTACCCAGCCCGAGTGACAGCAGCTCCCGCTTTCGGCCCCAGCGGCAAGACCTCAGGCCTCTCTGGACAATTCAATCCAACTTTTGTTTCTCCACTTGTCCCATTACCACTCCCTTTGGCTCTCCACGTCCAACTCTTTTGTTATTTAATCTCTCCTGTCTTCCAACCTATCAAAGGCCTTTCCTTTTGTTCTTGTTCTACCCTGTCCCATTTCACCTGCTTAAAACGTATTCCATTTGTAACTTTTCCCAGTTCTGATGTAAGGTTATTGACCTGAAACGTTAACTCTGTTTCTCTGTCCACACATGCTGCCCAGACCTGCTGCATATTTCCAGCATTTTCTGTTTTTATTTCTGTAAAGTAAGACTCATTGGCTGGGATCTGGATATCCTCACTGATATTTGAATATGGAGCTGACTGAACAGCCACTCATAATATGGACATGAAAGGGATCATTTTACAACTTCACACAGCTGGCTGGCAGCTATGCCTTCTGGCAGGGAATATTGGAAATTCAGGCCCTGGAACACCACAAATAATGGAACACACATATGTTGGAATACCACACCATAAAACATCACACATAATGGATCACCACATGTACTGAAGGGCACACACAGGAACATCACATAGATTAGAACCCTACATACATGGGAATCCCGCATACAGAGACACCACTTATAGAAACATCACATACACTGGAACACTATGTGTACTGGAAGGATACGCACTGGAACATCACATGGACTGAAATCCACCTACACTGGAATACCACTTACAGAAACACTTAATACTGAAACACCACATGCACTGGAACACCATAAACACTGGAGTCTTACATAGATTGAAGCCCTAGTAATACTGGAATACCACATACACTAGAATCCCACATACATTGGACATTACATTGATGGGAACATTGTGTGCTTTCAACATGATAACCACTCATTCAGCAAATAAAGTTATGATACTTGAAATAAATGCTGTAGGCTATCATTCTTTCACTGTGTTGAAAAGAATCTTCATTTGTTCTAAACTACAGCAAACTGACCTGAGGCAGTTGTAAGGCAATGGCTAAACAGGTGAAGCAACTAGCTGTGCCATAAATGTAAATATCCATGATAGGCTTTGATAGCACTGAAATGCACGTTAAAGTGAAGTAGACATTTAATGAAATGAGACCCTCCCACATAGGTTTCACTGGCTGTATTGGTTCACGTGCTGCTGATGGTTACTAATGAGCTCATTGAGTGCTGCTGAAAACTCTGCTATATTCTCCACTTCTGCCAGTGCTGTGGGGAAATGCTGACATCTTGCTCTTCTTTTGCATCACTAGTTCACAGGTGTGAGTGAGTACGTAGCTAAACTTGCTTTATTAGCCAAGGCAATTCTGGAAAATACTATGCAGATTGGCATTAAATGAGTCCTCAACAATCCTTAACGAGCAAGTTTGTTTTGCTTGGCTCATTTTTATTAAGACATTTTGCATAGAAGTTATGGTAAAAATAGAAGCACTAAAACTGGATTTACTCACCAGTTGACTTGTGTTTATTTCTATAATAAACAAACTGGAGACGAAAATGTAGCTGCTTACTATTTCAACCAAGTAACTACAGGTATGAATATTTGCATCAACCTTATTGGTAGTTGGAAATATAGAATATGTTTGATGTCACTTCAAAAAAATTTCAATATATTTAAACTATGGACGCAAGCTTTGTAAAGGAAACTTGCAGGAAAGGAAGCTTCTTTCTCTTGCCCTTCACTTACAAAGAAAGATTTTTGGTATATAGTGCTTTCCGCATCCTCAGGGTGTCCCAAAGTGTTTCACAGCCAGTGAACTAGTTTTGAAGTATCGTTACCGTGTTTTGTGCACACAGCAATGAGGGGAATAACTAATGTTTTAGTGGTGCTGGTTAAGAGAAGAATGTTGGTCAGAGCATCTGCAGAAGTCCCTGCTGTTCTTTAAAAAGGCAACGTGGGATCATTTAAATCTACCTGAATAGGCATTTGGGACTGAACAAAGCAAAGCTTCCTCAATACTGCACTGAAGTGGCAGTCTGGATGATGTGATCAAATCTTGGAATGGAGCTTGAACCCACAAGGGTAGAAAGTGAACCTCATTGCAACTGTTTCACACCTCACTCTAGAAAATTAGGAGCCGGGGTCTGCTCCACTGTGGATTCTTCAGCAGCATCTGTGGCATAAACAGTGGCTGCCTACAAGAGGTGAGTTTTCTTTTTAAAGTTATAAAAAAAGCATTTCTATGGAGCCAGGAGGAGCAGGAGTACTTCTCCAATGCCACAATATCCCAATGGACAACTCCTTCCCCACCCTCCCCTATTGCTGCTTCACACTCGCTCCTTGGGGCAGCAGCCAGACAGGCAAGTGACCCAACATTCACCTTTTTAAAATGGGAGAGCTGCCTGTGGAGGTGTGGCAGGAGTCAATAGCTCTCCCACATAATGTCAATGAGTCCTGAGGCCCAACTTCAAGCCGGTATCTTGTCTCCTGGCTGGGGTGTGTTCTGTGCACAACACCCTTTTCAGGCTTAAAATGAGCCTAACGCAATTTCCACCCCACAAATATTACTGCACAAACTCAGCAGGAGAAGAGCTGCCACTCAAACAAGCTGCCACATTTTTCAGTTTGCTACTTTCTTCTACATTATTGACATGACTGCCAAATCACACAAAGTTCAGTGTCGCTCATTATCCTTCTGAACATTGGAAATGTTTAAGATATAAACTCACCTTGTCACATTGCTCTTTTGTGCCAGCTATTCTTTCTGAGCACTGTACTCGATCCCATAGCTTTTGAATCACAAAGCTTGATTGATTGAATGACCAAGTTGCATTTTCCAACAGAGACAAATTTTGTAGCCATTCGTTCAGGTACTTATTAGCCTGGTTTTGCTCCTCGGCCTGTCCTTTGATGATAAAAATGCTCACCGTGCTGGTATAGATCATCCAGACACCAAAAGGCAATTTCCAAGGCAGCATATTCTTTCTTTGTCTTTTCTTATTTCTCTTTCTGGTGTATCCTTCTTGTCATGCAGTACTCCGTTTCTAGAGAAAGGAAACATTTTCACTTAAGGCAGCAAAGCAAGAGCTAAAATGAAGTGTAATAACTTTGGATGACCAAGCAGCTGTTAACCTGCTCTATCCATTAAAGTTTAACAGATTTGCATTGTATAACCCATTTATTGCTCAATAGACCCCCCCCCCCCCCCCCCCCCCCACCTTTGAGTATTCCCTCTTAATGTGAGGCTCTTTGACTGTTCAGATCTGGTATTTCATTTTCTGGCATATAAGTTATCTTTAACAAATAGTGAAATAATTACAAGAAGATGGTGGTGATACTTCATTTTTTATTGAACCAGATTGTATTGAATCATGTTATTTAAGCTATTGGTCCAATATTTCTTCTTAAATTCAATGGCCTGTAACTGTTTTCTGCTTTTATGAATATTGTTTTGCATCATTATGCTAAGTATTCAAATTGGACCTAATCAGATCCCAATCTCCATGTATAATTTGGCTCAAAAATGTTCACTAAATCATAGCTGATTGTTAACAAACCCCAAATGATGTCTTTCCTTTTTTTTCTTGCTGCTGTATTTACTATTCTGTCGAGGACTAATAGTTCCAAAACATTGATTTTAAAAAGTTCAGATTTATTTCTTGATGCATGATACTGTGTAATCTTAGGTCAAGGGTCTGAGTGGAGACGGTGCAAAACAGTCTTTTTATTTTCCACTTTTTTGCTGATTTTCTGTCTCTTCTGTTCCCTTTGTTTTTTGTTGCATTGCCTTTTTCTTTTCCTTTGCTTTCCTATCCCACCATTCCAATGGCAGTCAGGCACTAGACAGTTATGCACTATTTCAGTAACCAGTGAGGGCTGTTACAAATTGGAAGTCAGGAACTAACTTCCAGTTCCCATATAATGCTGTAGTTCCTTTTGAAGAACAACAAAATACCACACAAGTTTATTTAGTCAATTTGTGAACATGTTTACCAATACAGTATTTCTATTGTAGTGCATCAATGTCTAGTATGTGCGGGAGGCGGGTTGCAAAAACGTGAGGAAAACAAGCAAGCAATGGAGAAACTCAATAAACCCGCATAGGTTAAGAAAACCTGAGTAAACAGAAGCAAGGCAAAGAAGGAATATATAGGAAGAAAAGACTGAGCAAACAAAAAGATAGAGACAGAGAAAGACAGACCGCACTGTAAGGCAATGATCTGGTGCCCCCTGAAGCTTTGACCTAAATACGCCACTGTTAACAATGTTAGTAATCCATCGGTCAATTGCTTATACATCATATGATCTTTTACCTTTCAATTGAATGTACAGAATTTTTCTTCCGATCGAAGAGCTTTAATGTCTTCCTTAGCCTTCGTTCTTATTAGTGAGAATTGGATAACAGTTGAGAGATTAGCAGCCACTACTCAGTGTTCTGGTTACCATGGAGACACATGGCTTTATTTCTGTATTGAGAGTACTTCAGTATATGTGTGTGTGGGAGGGGGAGGGTGCTTGGGAGGGAGAAGTGCTAAGAATGGGGTACTGATGGGCAGTTATTTTCTCATCAATATGTTTGCAGATCACTTTAGGAATACTTAACCATCTGTAGCTCATAGTATGTGCAGTGCACAAACATACATCTTGATATTTAAATGTTAATTCTTTGTCCTAGCTGTCTGTTTCAAAGTTTCAAAGCTCTTCATTGAAATCTAACATTTTCTCTGTCGGGGCAAAAAGTTAGAAAAAAGCCGAGTGTAGGGTACAGTAATTCAGTACTGAAAAGGGAGAGGGCTACTGCCCGTGATCCTTTACCATTATTATTTCTCAATGTCATCTGCACTGTGGGGATAGAGGGACTGATTTTAAGTGCCTCTGCTTGGCATAAATGGGGCACTCACTGCTTAATAATTGAATTGTGGCATTTACTACCCTATTTACATTGGCACAAGGACAGCCAGAAAGCTTGCCTTTTTCAGACAGAAATCTACTTATAATATGCTAATCGGTGTTCTTTGATGTACATAGAACATTGACTACAATTTTGAGGTATTGATGTTGAGCAGATTAACCGGCAGTTCTTAAAACCACTGGAGGCCATTCAAAAACAGCCAAATATATTGTTCACTTTTTAAAAACTTTTGTGATGCCAGGAAGAACAAGAGGGCCCACCAAAAAACTCTGACCCACTACTGATTTATATGTGCCCTACCTGGTTCCCACTGTCCCAACTAGTGAGCCAATTTGACATTGGCCACAAAATGAGGCTCAGGTCTCAAGTTGGCTTAGACCTGAAGGCAGTAACAATGGGGTGGTAGTGGGCGTACTTCGCCTGTTAACAGCCCATTGTACCCCACAACCAACTGGCTCAGAGGCAACAGTGCTATCATTGTACCTAGATGATGCATTTTTTTAAGGAGGAAAATGGTCTCATATTAGTTCCAAACATGGTCTTTACTTTGTTTGCTGCTCTGTTTCCAACCTACCTTTGCTCAATAGTTTGTACACAGTATTTCAGATGTTTTCTGCATCATTTGCCAAGTTATACACTTCTGTAAGATGACAATTTAGATGCCTTCTCTCAAATACATTCCATTGAAAAATAAAAACTCAGCAAGATAGATCCATCTGTGGCTTACTCAGGAAGTTAAGAATAGCATTAGATTAAAAGAAGAAGCTTATAATGTTGCAAAGAATAGTAAGAAGTCTGAGGATTGAAAGTGTTTTAGAAATCAGCAAAGGGCCACCAAAATTTGATAAAAAAGGAAAAATAGGATATAAGAGTAAACTAGCGAGGAATATGAAAACATATTGCAAGACCATATACAAGTATATAAAAAGGAAGAGAGTAGCTAAAGTAAACCTTGGTCCCTTAGAAGCAGAGTCAGGAGAAATTATGCGGAATGAGGAAATGGCAGAGACATTGAACAAATATGTTGTGTCTGTCTTCACAATAGAAGACACAAGTTGCATGCCAGAAATAGAGGGTAATCTAGGGGATAAAAAGAGTGGAGAAATTAAAGGTAATTAGTATCAGAGAGAAAAAGTATTAGAAAAATGTAAGGGACTAAAATCTGACAAATTCTCAGCACCTTCTGGGCTACATCCTAGGGTTCTAAAAAGATAGCTACAGAGATAGTGGATGCGCTGGCTGGGATTTTCCAAAATTCCCTGGATTCTGGAACTGTCCCAGCAAATTGGAAGTTAGCAAATGTAGCACCGCTGTGCAAGAAAGGTGGGAGGGAGAAAAAGGGGAAGTACAGGCCAGTTAGCTTAACATGAGTCATCAGGAAAGTGCTGAGATCTCTGATTAAGGAAGTCTTAACAATACACTTAGAAAATCATAATATGATCAGGCAAAGTCATGGTTTTACAAAAGGGAAATCGTGTTTGACAAACTTATTAGAGTTTTTTGAGGATGTAACTAGTAGGGTAGATAAAAGGGAACAAGTAGATGTAGTATACTTGGATTTCCAAAAGGCATTTGATAAGGTACCACACAAAGGTTAATCGGCACGATAAGGGCTCATGGAGTTGGGGGTAATATATTAGCATGGATAGAGGATTGCTTAAGGGACAGGAAGCAAAGAGTAGGCATAACTGGGGCATTTTCAAGTTGGCAGGCCTTGGAGTGCCACAAGGACCAGAGCTGAGGTCTCAGCTATTTATGATCTATATTAAAGACTTGGATGAAGAGACAGAGAGTAATGTATCTAAATTTGCTGATGATACAAAGGTAGGTGGAAATGCAAACTGTGAGAAGGATACAGGGAGGCTGCAAAGAGATATAGACAGGTTAAACGAGTGGGCAGCGAGGAGTATAATATGGGGAAGTGTGAGGTTATTCACTTTGGTCATAAGAGAGGATATTTTTTAAAAGGCATGAAACTTATAAATGTTGATGTTCAAAGAGACTTGGGTGCACTAGTACAAGGAACACAGAAAGTTAGCATGCAGATACAGCAAGCAATTAGAAAGGCAAATGGCAAGTAGGCCTTTATTGCTAGGAAATTGGAGCACAAGAATAAAGAGGTTTTTCTACAATTGTACAGGGTTTGGTGAGACCACACCTGGAATACTGGGCAGGATGTAGTGGAGCTGGCGGAGCTCAGGTGTCGGCAATGTGTCTGCAGATGGACACCAGTGTCTGTGGTAAAAATTTTGACGTTCGTGGTCATTTTAAATATCTTGCTGCAAGCTTTTAAACTTGATTTTTAAAATAACCTAGCGGCTAGGTTATTTTAAAACTGGGTTAGCACGCATACAGCCTGTGGGCCAGAATCCGGACCACCGAAGGTTTCCATCTGGCCCGCCAATCCTCTGTGACTGACAGCGGGCTGCCCCTGGTTCGGTTTTGATTGACGGCTCTCCTATTAAAGGGAAGGCCAAGCGGAGGGGGTAGGTGAGACCTGCGACTGACAGACGGCGGCCACCTGTCTGTGATTGCTCAGTGTCTGTGACTGACAGCAGGCTGCCCGGGGGCGGGGGGGGAGGGAAGTGCTAATTGGCAATTCGCTGCACATCTGTGCTGGGATTAGCCGCCCCTGCTGTTTTTGCACGGCTCGGAGTGAATGGCAATGGCTGCTGTGGAGGAGAGGGAGAGAGAGGCCAAGCGGAGAGCTGAAAGTGAGATAGCACACAGCCAGAGGCAAGACACAGTGCTAAGGGAGCACACTGAGAGCCAGGCAGCTCTGGCACGCAAAGAGAGAGGGAGGGAGAGAGATAGACACAGAGAAGGGGGAGAGAGAGACACACGGAGGGAGTGATAGAGAGGGGAGAGTGATGGACACAGAGAAGGGAGAGGGATGGACACAGTGTGGGGAGAGAGAGAGAGGATAGAGAAAGAGATCAAGATTACTCCTGATAGATGGACATCTATCCGAATTCTCCGCATAAGTACAAGTGTGGGCAGACATTGACTACTTGTGCAAGCAAAAACAATGCTAGGTATCTCACTAAATAGGGAAAATTGTGTTTTCAATTGGATTGTGTTTTGATAGCATTAGGTTGGCTATATGCTTTATATACAGATTAATTGCCCCCATGTCTGTGGCTGAGTCAATAATTTTGTTAAATGTCCATGGTGTAACATTTTTGTGCCTATCGCTGGCAGGACTCCTGGTGCCAGGCCGAAAAGGCAGTGGGAAACTCACCTCAGACATTCAGAGTGCCTACCCCACTCCATCGCGACTTAACAGTGCCCAGGCAATTAACTGCCTGGCGCCAGGATCCCCATCCCTTTAAAGATGGGGATCCAGCCTCCAAGAGCTGCCAGCCAATCATAATGGCGGCTCAGTAATATCAGCAGTGACACCAGGAGCACCGGCCAATGCCTGTACTACAGGAGGCCTGGGAACTAGACCCAGCGTTGGAGATCAGGACATCAGGCAAGTTAGGTGGGGTTTTCGGGGCCAGTCCGGCAGTCCCTGGTGATGGGGGAAGGGAGGATGGGCGTTGAGTGCAGGGGGAAGAGGGGTTCAGGGAAGTGAGTTATTTTCCACCGGGGGCACTCTGTGGGCCACAGATTTCCTAAGGAGGAGGCATCTTTCCAAGCTGGTTTTATAAAGTGTTTTATTGGGTGACCTCCACATGTCACAGAGGCCTCCCTGCACCACTGGCTTAATTCCAACGGCGGCAGGAAGAGGCCGTTAATTGGCTGATAATAGGCCTGTTTAGGGCCTCAATTGGCATCTGGGCGGGAAGGCCGCCGTCATCCCTTCGTCCCCACCTCCCGCCGCTATTCTATGATGCCCTGCCACTTCCCTTCCTGTCTCTGGGTGGCGGGGGGGGGGGGGGGGGGGGGTGGTGGGGGGCCATTAAATCCAGCCCACTGTGTGCAGTTTTATTCTCCATTTGTAAGGAAGGATATACTTGCATTGTAGGCAATGCAGTGAAAGTTCACTAGATTGGTCCTTGGGATGAGAGGGTTGTCCTATGATGAGAGGCTGTGTAAATTGAGTATGTATTCTCTGGAGTTTCGAAGAATGAGATGTAATCTCATTGAAACGTACAAGATTCTGAGAAGGCTTGACAGGGTAGACACTGAGAGGTTGTTTCCTCCGGTTGGCGAATCTAAAATACGGGAGCACAGCCTCCAGATAAGGGGATGATCATATAAGACTGAGATGAAGAGAAATTACTTCACTCAGAGGGTTATGAATCTTTGAAATTTTCTACCCCAGAGGGTTGTGGATGCTCCATCATTAAAGATTTTTGGTCTCTGAGGGAATCAAGGGATATAGGGAAATGGCGGGAAAGTGGAGTTGGAGCCCAAGATCAGCCATGATCATATTGAATGGTGGAGCAGGCTTCACGGGCCAGATGGTTGACTCCTACTCCTATTTCTTATGTTCTTAAAGTCCAAGTGGCTTCAGTCTGTCTTTCGTACTCTGCTCTCTGAGACTACAGATTTATCTCATAGCATTTCTTTGAACTCCAAGTTTGAATGTCTCCTTTATGTCTCAGTGACCAAAACTGTCGACAGTACAACAACAACTTGTATTTATATAGCACTTTTAACGCAGTAAAGTGTCCCAAGGCGCTTCACAGGGGTGTATCAAACAAAATTTGACATTGAGCTACATAAGGCAATAATAGGGCAGAAGCTTCGTCAAAGAGGTAGGATTTAAGGAGGACTTAAAGAAAGAAACAAGTGGTAGAAGTATCAGTGGGAAAGCATTTCGGGGATAGTGAACATAAATGGTAGCTATGGAAAAGGACAAAGACGGGCCAGAAATAAAGGTACTGAATTGGGGGAAGGCCGATTTCAATATGATAAAACAGGATCTGGCCAAAATGGAATGGGAGCAGCTACTTGTAGGAAAGTCTACATCAGGCCAGTGGGAGTCATTCAAAGAGGAAATAGTGAGGGTTCAGAGCCAACATGTACCCGTTAAGGTGAAGGGTAGGACCATCAAGTCCAGGGAACCCTGGATGTCAAGGGATATAGAGTATTGAATCAGGAAAAAAGGAGGCTTCTGGCAGATTCGGAGCACTGAAAACAGTGGAGGCATGAGAGGAGTATAGAAAGTGTAGGGGGGTACTTAAAAAAGTAATTAGGAGAGTGAAGAGGAGACATGAAAAAACATTGGCAGGTAAGATAAAGAAAAATCCTAAGGCGTTTTATAAGTATATTACGGGCAAGAGGATAACCAGGGAAAGATTAGGGCCCATTAGGGACCAAAGTGGCAATCTGTGTGTGGAGCCGGAGGACATAGGTGAGGTTTTAAATGATTACTTTTCATCTGTTTTTACTGTGGAGAACGACGATGTTTGTGTAGAGATCAGGGAGGGGGATTGCAATATACTATAACATATTAACATTGAAAGGGAGGAAGTATTCGATGTTTTAGTGAGCTTAAAAGTGGATAAATCCCCAGGCCCAGATGAGATATATCGCAGGCTGTTATGTGAGGCAAGGGAGGTGATAGCAGGGGCTCTCACACAAATTTTCAGATTCTCTCTGGCCACAGGAGAGGTACCAGAGGACTGGAGGACAGCGAATGTGGTACCATTATTCAAGAAGGGTAGCAGGAATAGACTAGGTAATTACAAGCCGGTGAGTCTAACATCAGTGGTTGGGAAACTATTGGAAAGAATTCTGAGGGACAGGATTAATCTCCACTTGGAGAGGCAGGGATTAATCAGGGATAGTCAGGACGGCTTTGTCGGGGAAGATCGTGTCTAACTAACTTGATTGAATTTTTCGGGGAGGTGACTAGATGTGTAGATGAGGGTAAAGCAGTTGATATAGTCTACATGGACTTCAGTAAGGCCTTTGATAAGGTTCTGCATGGGAGATTGGTTAAGAAGGTAAGAGCCCATGGGATCCAGGGCAATTTGGCAAATTGGATCCAAAATTGGCTTAGTGGCAGTAAACAGAGGGTAATGGTCGAGGGTTGTTTTTGCGAGTGGAAGCCTGTGACCAGTGGTGTACCATAGGGATCGGTGCTAGGACCCTTGCTGTTTGTAGTGTACATTAATGATTTAGACGTGAATGTAGGAGGTATTATACGTACGTTCGCAGATGACATGAAAATTGGTGGTGTCATAAATAGTGAGGAGGAAAGACTTAGATTACAAGACGATATAGATGGGCTCTAAAGATGGACGGAGCTGTGGCAAATGGACTTTAATCCTGAGAAGTGTGAGGTGGTGCATTTTGGGAGGACTAACAAGGCAAGGGAATATACAATGGATGGTAGGACCCTAGGAAGTACAGTAAGTCAGAAGGACCTTGGTGTACTTGTCCATAGATCACTGAAGGCAGCAGCACCAGTAGATAAGGTGGTTAGGAAGGCATATGGGATCCTTGCCTTTATTAGCTGAGGCATAGAATGTAAGAGCAGGGAGATTATGATGGAGCTGTATAAAATGCTAGTTAGGTTGCAGCTGGAGTACTGTGTACAGTTCTGGGCACCACACTATAGGAAGGATGTGATTGCACTGGAGAGGGTGCAGAGGAGATTCACCAGGATGTTGCCTGGGCTGGAGCATTTCAGCTATGAAGAGAGACTGAAAAGGCTAGGGCTGTTTTCCTTAGAAGGATGAAGGGGGGCATGATTGAGGTATACAAAACTATGAGGAGCATTGATAGATTAGATAGGAAGAGATTTTTTCCCTTAGCGGAGGGGTCAATAACAAGGAGGCATAGATTTAAGGTAAGAGGCAGGAGGTTTAGAGGGGATTTGAGGAAAACATTTTTCACCCAGAGGGTGGTTGGAATCTGGAACACACTGCCTGAAGGAGTGGTAGAGGCAGGAACCCTCACAACATTTAAGAAGTATTTAGATGAGCACTTAAAACTCCATAGCATACAAGGCTACGGGCCAAGTGCTGGAAAATGGGATTAGAATAATTAGGTGCCTGATGGCCGGCACAGACACGATGGGTCGAAGGGCCTGTTTCTGTGCTGTATAACTCTATGACTGTATGACTCTAAAGAGAGGCAAAGAGCTTTAGGGAGGGAATTCCAGAGCTTAAGGCATGATGGAGTGATTAAAATTGGAGATGCTCAAAAGGTCAGAATTGGCGGAAAGTTATAGCTGAGAGGGTTGTAGGGCTGGAGGAGATTACAGAGATAGGGACGGCCGAGGTCATGGTGAGATTTGAAAACAAGAATGAGAATTTTAAAATCGAGATGTTGCTTAATTGTGAGCCAGTGCAGGTTAACAAGCACATGGATGTTAGGAGAATGGGACTTGGTGCAAATTAGATCATAGGCCGCAGAGTTTTGGATAATCTCAAGTTTACAGAGGGTAGAATGTGGGAGGCCAGCCAGCAGTCTGCTGGAATAGTCATGTCTAGAGATAGGGATGGCACTAATGAGGGTTTCAACAGCAGATGAGCTGAGACAGGGCGAAGAGATGAAAATGTGCGGTCTTAGTGATGGCGCAGATACATGATTGGAAGCTCACCTCGGGATCAAATATAAAACCAAGGTCACGAACAGTCTGGTTCAGCCTCAGACTGGTACCAGGGAGAGGGATGGAGTCAGTGGCGAGGAAACAGAGTTTGTGGCGAGGAACAAAGGCAATGTGTTCCGTTTTCCCAATATTTAGCCGGAGAAAATTACTGTTCATCCAGTACTGAACCTCAAAAAAACAGTCTGACCATTTAGAGACAGTGGCTGAGAGAAGTGCTGCTGAGGTAGAGCTGCGTGTAGTCAGTGTACATGTGGAAACTGACACTGTATTTTCAGATGATGTCACCAAGGGGCAGCATGTAGGAGGGGCCCAGGATAAATCCTCGGGAGACAACAGAGGTGACGGTGCAGGAGTGGGAAGAGAAGCCATTGCAAGTGATACTGTGACTACAATTGGATAGATAAGAATGGAGCCAGGCAAGTGCAATCCCACTCAGCTGGACGGCTGTGGAGAGGTGTAGGAGGATGATGGTGTGGTAAATCATGTCAAAGACTGCAGACAAGATGAGAAGGACGAGGAGGGATAGTTTACATGTGTCACAGTCACATAAGCTGTCATTTGTGACTTTGGTAAGAGCTGTTTTGGCACTATGGCAGGGGTGGTAACCTGATTAGAGGTATTCAAACATGGAGTTCTGGGAAACTGGGCACAGATTTTTCAAGGCAATAACATGTTCAAGGACTTTGGAAAGGAAAGCAAGGTTGGAAATGGGATAGTAGCTTCAATGATGGAGGGGTCAAGAGTAGATTGTTTGAGGAGAGGGGTGATGACAACAGATTTGAAGGCGAGGGGGGCAGAACCTGAGGAGAGAGAACCGTTAACAATATCAGCCAGCATGTGAACCAGGAAGGGAAGTTTTGTGGTCAGTAGTTTAGTTGGAATAGGGTCAGGATAGCAGGAGGTAGGTCTCGTGGACAAGGTGAGTGCGGTGAGGGCCTGAGGGGAGATAAGAGAGAAAATAGAGAAACATGCAAGTTCAGGGCTTGGGCAGGGGGAACCTGAGAGGAGGTTTCACCTAGGGTTAGGGGAAGGGAGGGAAGCAGCAGAGGCAGCTGATTGGATAGTATCAATCTTAGTGACAAAGAAGTCCATGAGCTCCTCACACTTGTTTATAGAGGTGAGGATGGAGAAGACAGGGAGAGGAATTAAGAATATGGCTTGCATTAGAGAAAAGAAACCAGGGGTTACCTTTGCATTCCAGGATAATCCTGGAATAGTGCACAGTTTTAGCAGGCAAGAGCAAGAAACGATACTACTTTATGTGATCCAGCCAGATCTGACAGTGACCAGTTGTCTGCCATATCCGTTTATGTGTGCCATGTACTTTGATGAGTGGAAAAGAGGGCCATACCTGGAGAAACAGCTGAGCTAAGAGAGAGTAACAGTTTTATTGAGGATTAGGGCATCAAAGGTGAAGGTAAGGATGTAGTTGAGCAGATCAGTAGCTACGGAAATTTTGTGGTGAACGGAGGTCCAAAGCTAAACAGTTGGGATATTGAGAGGGCAGTTGTAAGTGAATTGGAAGAGAATTGTTTTTCCAGGGTTGAACACAAAGGAAGTAGGATTGGGAGGAAGAAGGGGGATGTGGGTGGAGAAGTGTACAAGGAAGTTTTCAGAGATGGCCTTCTCTATGTTTGACACGGTCGGAATAGTGAGGCCACATGAGATGGCAAGCTAAAGCAGGTGAACATGAATATGGGCAGGGAGGTTTATAATGAGGGAGAGGTTAAGGGAGATTAGTTGAGCCGAGAACTCAGAGGAGAGAGAACATGATGAATTGTCATGGAGTTTGAAATCACTGAGGATGAGAAGTCACTTGGAGCAGGGACTAAGGGATGAAAACAGTATATATATCCATTGTGGGATGACCTTAAGAGGGAACCATCTTACGAGGTTGTAAATGAAGGTCACCGGAGGAAGTGATGTCATGCCACACATGAGTAGGGAGTTGTGGGTGTAGCTCGACAGAGTGAGATGTGTTTAGATATACTCGTGCAGCAGCTATATATATATATATTTATATATTCCTATCTATCTTTGGCCTCCTTGTCTTGAGAGACAATGGGTAAGCGCCTGGAGGTGGTCAGTGGTTTGTGCAGCAGCGCCTGGAGTGGCTATAAAGGCCAATTCTAGAGTGACAGACTCTTCCACAGGTGCTGCAGATAAAATTGGTTGTCGGGTCTGTTACACTGTTGGCTCTCTCCTTGCGCTTCTGTCTTCTTTCCTGCCAACTTCTAAGACTCTTCGACTCGCGACGCTTTAGCCCTGCCTTTATGGTTGCCCGCCAGCTCTGGCGATCGCTGGCAACTGACTCCCACGGCTTGTGATCAATGTCACAGGACTTCATGTCGCATTTGAAGACGCCTTTAAAGCGGAGACAAGGACGGCCGGTGGGTCTGATACCAGTGACGAGCTCGCTGTACAATGTGTCCTTGAGGATCCTGCCATCTTCCATGTGGCTCACATGGCCAAGCCATCTCAGGCGCCGCTGGCTTAGTAGGGTATATATGCTGGGGATGTTGGCCACCTCGAGGACTTCTGTGTTGGAGATACGGTCCTGCCACCTGATGCCAGGATTCTCTGGAGGCAGCGAAGATGGAATGAATTGAGACGTCGCTCTTGGCTGACGTACATTGTCCAGGGCTCGCTGCCGTAGAGCAATGTACTGAGGACACAGGCTTGATACACTTGGACTTTTGTGTTCTGTGTCAGTGTGCCATTTTCCCACACTCTCTTGGCCATATATATTATTTATATATATATATATATATATATATATATATATATATATATATATATATTTATATATAGATATATGTGTGTGTATCTACATATATGAAACCCACATATTCTTTGTATATTCCTTAGAGTCTTGTGAATCTTACAATAGTTCACATACAAATGGAACAAGTAATATTATATGGTGGCAATGTTTGATTTTTTTTTTCTGAAGAACACACCAAGAGCGAACAAAGTACAGCTTACAGCCTACCCGGAGTGACAGATGATCCTGCAGGAGAGCATTGACAGGAGACCACATAACAGTGAGTTAGGACCACAGACAGGACCCCAGGAGGTATTGGAACTCTATGAGTACAGTAGGCAATTTGCCAAGAGCTTTGAACTAATCTGGCAGTGGGTTGAAAAATTTGAAAAGAGGTAGTATAGCCATATTTCTGCTTCAGCTTTCCCAGTTTTTTTGCTTCATGGGTGGGCCTTAAACTGAAAAGAATGGGAAGAGCTCAAAAGCCCCACTGGAGGTCCAAAGCACAAAGTAAAAGTCTGGTTGTGGCAGCTGCCAGTACTACAAACTACAATGCTCTCCATAGAGAAAATAAAACTGCTCTCTCAGTTTATAAAATGAACAAGCTGTGCAAACAAAGAAAACAGCTGTAGTCTCTGCCTCTTAAAAGGGGCAGGCCTGCAAAAACGAACCTGTCTAAAAAAGGAAACAGAAAGCTGTACCTATGAGATTGAAAACTTGTAATGCAGAAAACCTGTAAAAGAAGAGCGCCTGTGAGAAAGAAAACCTGTAAAATGTCCTATTTCTGTACAAAAGCAGGATAACCAGAACAAGGATTTCAGGTATCGAATTATGAATCAGAAGGCATTGGACATAGCATCTGAATTTAATCTATTTCTACAGGGATGGAATTGTGTTTCCTGGATCAAGAAGTGAGCAAACCTGAGAAATAAGCTATGAAAATTAAGATCACACTGGGCAATGAGGGCTTGCAATGGATCAACACATCAGGATTGTCAGCTGAGGATCAAAAGGACCCGAGTAAGCTATGAACATTCCTGGAGGAGCAACTCAAGGTGAAGATCAATTTCTGACTACATAGCCTTGAGCTTATGACGCATCTTCAAAGACAGTATGAGTCCATTGATCAATTTGTTGCAAGGTGCCGAGCCAAAGCTCAAGAATGTGACTTCACAGATATCAAATTGTTGGAACGGGTTATAGAGCTAGTAATCATGTGTACCCAACTTGAAGCCTTTCAAAAAGACCTTCTAGAAAAGAAGAAAGGACAAACCATGAATGCATTACTTAATGATGAAAGGAAATTTGAAGCCATCATGGCTTGGCGCCAGCTGTTACAAGCATTGGAGGCAGCTACGACAATTGGTATGGTAACCAAGACTCAGTAGCTTGCTTAGCCTTGTGCCAAATGTGGCCTGACTCACCCAATTTGCAGTTGTCCGGTGTACCAGGACCTGTGCAAAGCTTGGGGCATGCGAGGACATTGGGCAAGGCAGTGCAGAAGGCTAAGCTTAGATACTGCACACAGGAATGGTGCAGATCATTTGCAGAGAGAATGTCTGCAAGGCAGGATGACAAATGCAACAAAAGGTATGCCAACACACAACAAAAGTCGAAGTATGTGCAACAGGTCAGCAGAGAGACAGATTGCCAGGAGGGCATGGATGAAGAGTGCACTCGTGCGAACAGTGAGCGAGCATTCCACATAGATAATTTGGATCAACATGTCAATGCTATTACGCAATCTGAGGCATTTACCATGATCAGGATAATATGTTCACAAAAGAGTGGTAAGCATAATCATAGAGTAAAAATCAACACCAGAGCAAATGCAAATATCCTGCCCATCCATGTACTAAAGGACATGTACTTAAAGAAATAGGAATCTATGGTAAAGGTCTGCTCGGGCCTGCAAATGAGACCCGACCTGAGCCCGAGAGAACCCCATCTGACCCCGAGCCCGATCGGGCCCGAGTCCTTCCATTTTTTTCCTGCGCCCGACCCAACCCAACCCGACCATCAGTTAAATTACCTTCCGTTTTTCACTTTGTTCCTTACCTGCACAAGCTTAAAATAACTGTAACAAAACCATCTTTAAAGTGCAAAAAGTAAATTAACATTAGAGTCACTTACCTGAGGTGGTGATAGAGTGTGTCCGGTCCGGCCCGGCCCGACCCGACCCGAGCCCGAATGCTGGACCCGGATACGTCGTCGGGCCCCGTTGGGTTCGAGTCAGGTAGCAAGCCTTTAATCTATGGTATGATCCACCATGGCTGGGTTGACTGCCTACAATGGTTCTCCAATCAAGTTCAATAACCTTGCCGTGCACAATGGGAGCTCCGAATGGCTACCATAAATATTTTATATTATAGACACAACTGGATCAGCTGTTGCAGGACTTCCAAAATGCTGAGCTTTACGAATTGTCACAATACATGAAGTTAGTAATGCACCAAAGATGGGTTAAACTATCCAAGTCAAGCGTATCAGGTCAGTCCATGTAAAGGAAGACACAAAAGCTGGGAGTCTTGACACGAAGAGGTGATATGACTGGGAGACTGTCCTCAGCCTTCAGTTCGTTGCAGCAAGTACCCAGAGGTCAGATGGATTGCTAGTGATGATGATGTTGCTAGTCATAATTTTTCTAAGCTTTCTAAACACGGGAAGATGAAGGCATCATATAACCGGCAAACAGGACCAGAATTAGCTCAATTGTGAGTAGAACAGAAGGTCAGAATCCTCAATAATGTGTTGAGAACTTGATATCCTGCAGAGGTCGCTAGGCTATGTGACCAGCCAGATCGTATGAGGCCCAATGGTGTGATTCTCAGATGGAACCGGAGTCAACTCAGAGCTGTACAACTACACTACATGGGACAACTGTGTGGCATCGTGGACATGTTCAAAGGCACAATCTGAAGATAAATGTACAGAGGCTAGGAGCACAGAGGAAGAACATGCTAACCAGAGTTCTGCATCACCAGAGTCTCAGAGGAGTTGTCAAGATGAGCTCAACTCTGGGAAGAGGTTTACGATAACAAGATCAGGACGAATAAGCAAACCTCCTGTATGTTTTAGACAGTGTTAAACTTGCTTACTTGTAAATAACATTTTGCTTTTAATCATGTATAGTTAGTCAGAACTGCAACCTCATATTGTATATTGTACGTATGTTTTTATCCTCGGAAAAAAGGGGGATGTTGTGGGACGACCTTAAGAGTGGACCACCTTGGGAGGCTGTAAGTGAAGATCACTGGAGGAAGTGATGCTGCGCCATACATGACCAGGGAGTTGTGGGTGTAGCCCGGCAGAGTGAGATGTGTGTTGATATATGTGTAGATATACAATCTATTCTGGTTTAAGTTATAATATAACCCCATGTATTGTTTGGAGATTACAATAGTTCACATACCAAAGGAACCAGTAATAGTACAATATTTTGGTGAGAAAATTTGTATGGTATTAGCTTAGGGTGGGCAGTAGAGAACGAGGATCTTAAAAGAGAGATAAAAGGGAGAAACAAGGTGAGGTGCACAAAGGAGGGGAATGTGCTGAAGGAGTAAGAAGACAGACCAAGGTGTGTTTTGGTGATTAGAGTCATGGTGCCCTTGCAATGTCTGGGCAGGGAAAGTGGTGGAAGGTATAGCCAAGTGGGAAAGCTTCACCTCTCAACCAGGTTTCCATCAAGGCCATGATTTCAATGCAGTCAACTACAATAAGCTCATGAATGATAAGAGCCTTGTTTACAAGTGAACGGACATTCTGGAGGGAGATACGGAGAGGGGTGATGATAGCTGTCATACTAACAGAGTCCACAGGGTAAGCACTGGGAGGGGTGAGTTAAGTGGGGAGAAAATTGATGAGTTTAGCCCCCAGCACTTGTGCTGGTTGGGTAGATCAGTGAGAGAGTAGGCTGGGGCAATTGAAGTTGCTGCTTGAAATGAGACAGTGATGAGTGCCTTCATGAGCCCTTCGGAAGATCCTAAGAGAGGCACAGAGGGAAACTGTATGCTTATCTAAGATTGAGTTATACCTGGAACGGTGCCAGGAAAGTAGAAAGTTCATGGAATACTGAAAGGTTGGGGTAGGGATTTGGGTGGGCAGAGTACTTGAAAGGTGAAAAGTGAAAGGAGGCAGGGAAGGGGGGTTCTGGGAGGGGAAATGAGAAAATAAATAAAAAGAGGAGAAAAAAAGTGGAAAAAGAAGTGATGGGGTCAGGTCTGGAGCAGTAGTAAAAGCACTCATGTGAATGGACACTAGGAAAATTCAAGTTGCATAGGTCTGGTTACATAGCAACTATGAGGATACTTAAAGAATGACCTAAACACAGCACTGTACAGTTGGAGCATAGCTTCTTCTGATTGTACTTTTCTGTTTTGGCTATACAATTCAGCATTCTACTTGTTTTGTTGCTTGCTGCTCAGCAGTGATAGAATATGTTGAATGTTGAGTCTATGAAAACCCTTCACCCTTTAATTTCATACTTAGCTGTTCCTTAAATATTCATTTTGGTTTTATAGGTCCCATTTTCTTCCTAAGTGCAATATTTACATGTGTCTGTTTTAACCTACCATTGACCTGCCCCCTGTTATATTTCATTGAACTCACTTTGAGCTTCTGAGCTGCCTCCTCAGATGGAACTGACCTTTGGTAATGTTGGCAATTTGAATCAATTTACACTGAGCTCAGAATCTACGTTGTTAATCAAAAGCAGGAACAGTAGAGGGACCACAAATTTGACCCTTCAGTACTTGCCCTTCCCCACAGATATTGACTAAATGTCGGATTAGGATTTGGGTTAATCTCATGCGATTAAGGTTTTTGCTTTCTTTGCACTTATAAATAGCTTGCGAATTTGTACAGTAGCTAGGAATAATGAAATAATGAAAGTTGTTCATTTCAGGATGCTTTCATATTTAATCTGTCAGGGTACAATTGTGCTATTTAGCTTGCATCTGATCTTTTGTCGGAACTATCTCATTTTGGGGGATCTTGTTCACATTAACCATTATCAGGATATAATGAATCATCTACCCGTACATGTGACTTGAGGCCTATACAGATCTTGAGCTTTCCTTCACAAGTTGTAGACAGAGTCAGGATCGAAAGATTCAACAAAAGTTACATTCCTACCAGAGGGGAGATATTATTTCTCTGTCTGTCCACTGCTGTGAGATATTGAGCTGAATTTTAACCTAAAAGAACTGGTTGGTTTGGGTTGGGTAGGGTGTCAAAGCCTGAAAAATTACTTTCCAGATCCAAACCTGCCTACAACCTGCCCATTTCTGTCTTTAACTGAGGCCAGAAGTTGGGCAGGCAGCAACTCACTCCAAGGAGGTGGGTTGGAATGTTAAATATGATAATGAGGCAGCATTGTCATTCAGCTTTTCAATGTTAGCTGCTGTCAGTCAGGTTTCCTGAGCGTCGAGACACCTGGCAGCTTCATCGAGGCGAGGGCTTGGTGGATTCAGAAGGTGAATGCCTTTACACTTACTGCCTGGATCCTGGTGCCTGCCAGAGAACCCTCCCATGACGACCACTGGAAGCAGTGACTACTGCTGGGACTGCAGGATTGCCAGGATCTGAAGCATTGGTGAAGCCTTGGAGAGGTTGATAGTGGCATTGTGGTAATGTCTCAACTCGTAACCCATCAGGCCTAGGCCCCAGAAACAAGGGTTCAAATCCCACCACGACAGCTGGTAGAATTTAAATTCAATTAATTGAAAAAAATCTGGAATTGAATGCTAGTCTCAGTCATGAAACTATTATCCATTCTTGTAAAAACCCATCTGGTTCACTAATGCCCTTTAGGGAAGGAAATCTGCCATCCTTACCTCGTCTGGCCTATATGTCATTCTAGATCCACAACAATGTGCTGACTTTTATATGCCCTCTGAAATGGCCAAGCAAGCCACCTGGTTGTTAAGGATGGGAAACAAATGCTGGCCTTGCCAGGGATGCCCATATCCCATAAGAGAATAAAAAAAGGATGTATGAGGGCAGGCTGACTGGGACCAGTTAGGCAGATGAGTTGTTGAGAACAGGGAGGATGGTGATGGCATGGGGCAGCATTTGCCACCAGGGGCCCTCCATGGACCACAGATTGCCCAAACAGGAGGGCCCCCCCACTGACAGCCCACAGGGAGGCCACCTGGTTTTACTGGGCAACCTCCCACGTAGTGGGGCTCCCAACAGCCGCTGGTAAAGTATCAGCGACAGCGGGATTAGGCCCTTAAGTGGCCAATTAATGGACACTTAAGGGCCTCAGTTGGCCTCTGGGCGGAAATGCCTTTCCTGCCCCTGAGTAAAGTGAATGCCGTTGTGAACGCTACCTTCATTATTTTATGGGCCTGCTGCCCTCCCTCCCCATGCCTAAAAGGCTGATAAAATCCAGCCCTATGTGTCAAAGACTGGGTTGAACACAATAAAAAGATTGAGTTGCAAACCGTGTTGGTGAGCTGCCTGGGAACAAGCAACAGGCGTCCACAGCTCATCAGACGAATCTAAATGAGGCCCAAGGGCTCAGCAGTTGAGATCTCAGCCTCATACGTGTAAAGGATTAAGCAATTAGCTTCAATAGGAATAAAAATTTGGAGAGACGCAAAATGGGCTGCTGACTCGCTGTCGCCTATTTTACATTATCAAAGTCAAGATCTAGACCAAAGTGGATATAAGAAATATTATGGGTTCCAATGGAAAGGAAATTTGATGGGGGTGGGGAGTGTAATAGGTGGCCAATCTGATACCACCCATTATTTTTGCTCCTGCCAAAGTTGGAAGTTAGCTCTAGGGTCATTGCTGAACCTTTGGTGGTGCACAGCAGAAGTTCTGAATACATTTTCCCCCCTTAATGCATTCATCTGAAATTCTTTCCTGTTGTTTTAGCTTGGCATTAACTGATTTGGTTTACCCGAGTTCATTTCTCTTCTAGAATAGCAGAGAGAAATCTCAGCAAATACATATGCTAACTTCATACAGTATCATTTCAGGGGTCTTGGTTTTCAACAATGCCGTTAGAAAATATAGGGCAAAAATCATTCTAAGTGCTAATTTAATGACTCGATTAACTTATTCATGAAAAATTGCTATATGCACTACTTTAACAAATTTGTTTACTTGTTTAAATGAATTTTTTTTAAATTCATTCATGGGATGTGGGCGTCGCTGGCCAGGCCAGCATTTATTGCCCATCCCTAATTGCCCTTGAGAAGGTGGTGATGAGCTGCCTTCTTGAACCGCTGCAGTCCATGTGGGGTAGGTACACCCACAGTGCTGTTAGGAAGAGAGTTCCAGGATTTTGACCCAGCGACAGTGAAGGAATGGCGATATAGTTCCATGTCAGGATGGTGTGTGACTTGGAGGGGAACTTGCAGATGGTGGTGCTCCCATGTATGTGCTGCCCTTGTCCTTCTAGTTGGTAGAGGTCGCCGGTTTGGAAGGTGCTGTCGAAGGAGCCTTGGTGCATTGCTGCAGTGCATCTTGTAGATGGTACACACTGCTGCCACTATGCATCGGTGGTGGAGGGAGTGAATGTTTGTAGATGGGGTGCCAATCAAGCGGACTGCTTTGTCCTGGATAGTGTCGAGCTTCTTGAGTGTTGTTGGAGCTGCACCCATCCAGGCAAGTGGAGAGTATTCCATCACACTCCTGACTTGTGCCTTGCAGATGGTGGACAGGCTTTGGAGAGTCAGGAGGTGAGTTACTCGCCTCAGGATTCCTAGCCTCTGACCTGCTCGTAGCCATTGTATTTATATGGCTATTCCAGTTCAATTTCTGGTCAATGGTACCCTCTAGGATGTTGTTAGTGGGGTATTCAGCGATGGTAATGCCTTCAATGTCAAGGGGAGATGGTTAGATTCTCTCTTGTTGGAGATGGTCATTGCCTGGCACTTGTGTGGCGTGAATGTTACTTGCCACTTATCAGCCCAAGCCTGGATATTGTCGAGGTCTTGCTGCATTTCAAGAGTTAATGACTGTTAAAAAAGTGCATGTAACAAAAAGTGCGCATTGCTTTTTCTGCTATATGATGTAAAGGTCTTGCTACTTTTCCATCAAGCACTTGACTGTAAGGTGCTATTTTGCAAATATTTTTGACAAATCCATTAGCACTAAATATATTGATGTTTAGGGATTCATGCATCCCATGTAAAAGATCAAAACAGTGGATGTTGTAAATGAATATCCCAGAATTGCAAGGTTCAGAAGTTTGTATATTGTTCACTTATTGTTGTACTGAAGCAACAAAGAATAATAGGAATAATTGATAGGATGCATTAGTCAATGCAAGAACTGTACATGCCAGGACCAGTTTGAATAGCAGGGAGTACTTCAGTTCTAACTTTGATGTGCATTAAAACAAACATTTGCTCCTTATCTTTATTATTCATTGAAATAGCTGTTGTGTAAAAAGTTAATCGAAAAAGTAAATCACTTCCAGTTATTCAGTAATTACAAGCCATCTGTTTAATATGTATAACCCTCCACTGTATATTTTATGATAGATCAAGGATATAGAGTTTATGGGCATAATAAAAGCAAAATACTGCGGATGCTGGAAATCTGAAATAAAAACAGAAAGTGCTGGTAATACTCAGCAGATCAGGCAGCATCTATGGAGAGAGAAACAGAGTTAATGTTTCAGGTCTGGGACTTTTCATCAGAACTGCCAAGGTTAGAAATGTAATAGGCTTTGAGCAAGTGAAAGTAGGGAGGGCAGGAAGAAGAACAATGGGAAGGTCTGTGATACAGTGGAGGGCAGGAGAGACTAAATGACAAAAATGGAATAAAAGGCAAAGGGAGCAGTAACAGTCATAGTAAAAGGCAAAGCATTTGTCCAGAGCAAGTATTAATAGCAGAATAATAAACAGCCCTGTCTGAAAGTAAAGACATGAAAAAATATTTTAAGACTGGCACATAGAATCATAGAAAGTTTACGGCACAGCTTGAGGCCACTTGGCCCATTGTGTCTGTGCCAGCCAAAAAGAAAAGAACCACCCAGCCTAATCCCACTTTCCAGCATTTGGTCCATAGTCCTGCAGGTTACGGCACTTCAGGTGCACATCAAGGAACCTTTCAGGCAGTGAGTTCCAGACCCCCATCACCCTCTGGGCGAAAACATTTTTCCTCATCTCCCCTCTAATCATTCTACCAATCACTCTAAATCTATGCCCCCTAGTCATTGACCTCTCTGCTAAGGTAAATAGGCCCTTCCCACCCACTCAATCCAGGCCCCTCACAATTTTGTGCATCTCAATCAAATCTCCCCTCAGCCTCTTCTGTTCCAAGGAGGACAACCCCAGCTTATCATTGCTGCAATTTTTCAGTCCTGACAACATCCTGGTAAATCTCCTCTGTACCTTCTTTAGTGACCAGAACTGTACACAGTACTCAAGTTGTGGCCTAACTAGTGTTTTATATAGTTCCAGCATAACCTCCATACTCTTACATTCTATGCCTCGGCTAACAAAGGAAAGAATTCCGTATGCCATCTTAACCACCTTATCGACCTGTCCTGCTGCCTTCAGGGATCTGTGGACACATACTCCAAAGTCTCTTACTTCCTCTACACCTCTCAGTCTCCTCCCATTTATTGTGTATTCCTTTGCCTTGTTTGACCTCCCCAAATGCATCACCTCACACTTCTCTAGGTTATATTCCATTTGCCACTTTTCTGCCTACCTGCCCAGTCCATTGATATCTTCCTGCAGTCAACAGCTATCCTCTTCGCTATCAAGCACATGGCCAATTTTTGTGTCACTTGCAAACTTCTAGATCATTCCCCCTACTTTTACATCCAAATCGTTAATATATACAATAAAAAGCAGGAGACCTAGTACTGAGCCCTGCAGAGCCCCACTGGAAACTGCCTTCCAGTTGCAAAAACATCTGTCAACAATTTATTTTTTTATTCTTTCATGGGATGCAGATGTCGCTGGCAGGACCAGCATCTGTTGCGCATCCCTAATTGCACTTGACAACTGAGTGGCTTGCTAGGCCATTTCAGAGGGCAGTAAAGAGTCAACTATATTGCTGTGGGTCTGGAGTCACATATAGGGCAGATCAGGTAAGGGCAGTGGAATTCCTTCCCTGAAGGACATTTGTGAACCAGATGGGTTTTTATGGCAATCAGTGATAGTTTCATGACACAATTACTGAGACTAGAATTTCAATTCCAGGTTTTTATTGATTAATTGAATTTAAATTCCACCAGCTGCCATGATGGGATTTGAACCTGTGTCCCCAGGGCATTAACCTGGGCCTCTGGATAACTAGTTGAGTGATCCTGACGCCACCATCTCCCCTTTGTTTCTTGCCACTGTGCTAATTTCGCATCCAGCTTGCTACATCATCCTGGATCCCATGAGCTTTTGTTTTCACCAGTTTGCCATGTGGGACCTTGTCAAAAGCCTTGCTGAAATCCATGTAGACCACAGCAACTGCATTACCCTCATCAAGCCTCCTTGTTATTTCCTCAAAAAATTCAATCATTAGTCAGACACAACCTTCCCTTAACAAATCCAGGCTGATGATCCTTGATTAGTACGTGCCTTTCTGACTGACAGTTTATCCTGTCTTTTAGAATTAATTTCAATAGTTTGCCCACTACCGAGCTAAGATTGTCTGGCCTATAATTATTCAGTCTATCCCTTGCTTTCTTTTTAAACAAAGGTACAACATTAGCAGACCTCCAATCAGGAGTCAGCAACGTGTCCGTACAGTGTCCATGGTAAAAGATGTTGAGGTCTGGTAATTTCAGGGATGAGAAATTTCCCATTGGCTTTTTTAAAAAATAAATCGCAACTGCCAGTTTCACAGCTGATAGGCATTGTGCTTCTGAACGTCGGATGTTTCGTGGTTTACCAGCAAGTTCCAATTTTTTTTTAAAGTCTGCTGGAAAACCCGAATCTGTCCGAAGTTCAGAAACTGCTGTTTCCGCTCCCAGTAATAATCAGAGAGGGGAGGGAGAGAGGGGGGAGAGAGAGAGAGGAGGGACACAGAGAGAGGGGAGAGAGAGAGGGCGAGGGTGGGACAGAGAGGTGGGAGAGAGAGAGAGTGATAGGGGAGAGGAAGAGATCAAGATCACTCTAGACAGATGGACATCTATCCAGATTCTCTGCATCGCTACATCAAGTGTGTGGGCAGATATTGACTACTTGTGCAAAAACAATGCCAGGGATCTCACTAAATAGGGAGAATTGCATTTTAAATCGGACTGTGTGGATCCTCCCCCCTCCCCCCACTAGAGAAAATAGTTCCTCCCCATCTATCCTATTGAATCCCTTTATTATTTTAAACAGCTCAATATGATCACCCTCAAAACTCCTTACAGTCTCGCTAACAAGAAACATATTCTTGTTCCCCTTTATCGCTCCTACTCTCTGTTGACCCTATTCTGCCCTTACAATTCCTATTTGTAATGCATAAAACCATAATTTTCTGCCTGCCATACACACCACCATTTCTTTATTAATCTCCTACAAGTCCCTTCTACTCTCTGTCTCTTGCTCTCTCGCACAAGCCACTCGGTGCCAAAGTATCAATAAAGGGTACTAAGGTTATCTGAAAGGAAAAAGCTATTATTTTATGATCCTTGAGATTGAATGAATGACCCCTGCTTAAGGAGTTTTTGGAGAATCTAAAGGATGTTTTCAACCAAGTTCCATACCAATTTAATACATATGTAGGAGCTGCCACATTCAGTAAAGGTTACTCTAACCAGACTAGACAGATTCTCCCACAGTTTGCAATCCAGACAAGACCTGATATTCAGAGTGCATAACTCAGCTGGTATGAAAGCTGTGCAATCTTGCCTTCTGGGTTCAGCCTATATCAATTCTTGTCATTCAATCTGCTATTAACTAACAAGCTCAGTTTTCTCTGTGTTTATGCAGGTTTATGGCAGGACTGAGTTAGCATAGCACTGCTCTGATAACCATTCTGATTGAGTTGCACAAATGGTCAGTTCTTCAGACATGTGTGGAAGAACTCTCCATTGTCCCACCTGGAATCAGGATTTATCACCCCCTGCCCTTTCCAGGACAACCATTGGCTATTCCTTCCCATCCACTACATGTAAATGGCAATGGGTTGGGGTAGGTGGGCATATTTTCCTGGAGCCTAGTAGCAGTCCACCTACCTTCTTCTATAGGCCTCGGTCTCGACAGACAAGAATGCCATAGTTCCGATCTTCAGCCTCTTCTGCCCTTTTAACTGCCTAGATGCTTCCCATGGTGCTACAACAGTGGCCTTGCTGCATTATTGCCAGAGATTTGTGGCCAGGCAATAGCAGCATCTCTTTGGATGGTGGGAATCCCATTGGGAGCCCACAATGCATACAAGACAAACTCCAACCCAGGAAAACAGGTCAGGATTCTAGCCGTGATGAAGGGGACAGGCAGAAGTCCCATTCCATTGGAACAGCACAGCTGGGAGGACAATCTGTCGAACCTCTATTAACTACAAGTTAACCACACTGATAGAGAAATAAAATAGATTTGATCACACATGGAAAGAACAGATATTGTGCGGCCTTTATTGGATGACTCAGTAAACCAGATGCATTCTAAAACAAAACAGTGCTCTAACACCTGGCCTTGGGATTTTCCAAAAAGTACCTGAGAACACCAATCTTTGAAATAGGTTTGCATATTGACCTCTCCCTCAAGCTCTGCAGGGAAGTATTTGGATGAAGAAATGCTATGTTCTCTTCACCTCTATTGCTTCCTACAATATCAAGCAAAAGCTTCCCAATTTTGTTTCAAATTTTCTGTGCAGTATCACAGCCTGTCTTTCTGAACAAAAAAAATCCATCATATAGTGCCAGCTACTTAGCTTATGAACACTGTAAACTACCAGTCTCTGAGCCACGTATTCAAGAACAGATTGTATGATTTCTAAAATAAATACAATACACAAACATGAAAGAAGTTTTTCATACCCCGGCTCTACAGGTAACAAATTTTATTAAGTGTCTTACTTGTAACTGCGATTTTAAAGCATTCTGAATACAATTCATTCCTTGTTCATATGCAGGCCGCCGAAATGGTAATATTATTAGAGTGGTACTTTCAAAATACATATAACTTTGTCTTCTTTACTGTGTCAGATATTCTGCAAAACTGCTCACATTAAAAAATGCATCACTTAGGTATATTTAGGAAAATAAAAATCAATATGCTTTAACTATTAGAACATGGTTTCCTATTTTCAGATTTCATTGTTTATAAATGGTGCTTTCAAGGTTTTGATAGATTCCCACAGCTCCCCATATTACTGTATTCTGCACGAATGCTAAAACATCAGACTATGTACTCTCACTATTGTTATGACCAGGTGAGAAAGGTGTTGAGGGGTCTTTTCTTGTCTTCACCTGGTCTAATTGTAACAGGGTTTAATTTTAAACACACTGTGTTTTGAGCTCCCTCTTTGTGAATCCTTGTTCACAGCTTTCCAATTATAAGGCAAAGAAATTAGCACACCAGGTTTTCTTTATGTTTAAAGAAGAAAAGTGAAATTTATTAAACCTTAAACTTAAACTCTAATATGGTTAACGTATACGAATATATGATACGCCCATGCTAGCATGCACACGCGAAACACACATGCAAATAGGGACAGAAAAGAGCAGAAGAAAAATAAAATGGGGACGTTTGATGCACTCTCTAAAGGGGGTTTCTTGTTACTGTTTCTGTGTTTCCAGCTCAGCAGATTTTAGACAGCTTTTACTTTTCATTGGGGCACAGTATTCTTCTTAAACCTTGTTCACTGTAGGAGACTTTTCTCTCTTGGGGTTCATTTGTCTTCAATGGTTTCTGAAGCTGGTGAGAGCAAGATGAGAGCAGATAGGAGAGAGGTCTTCTTAGTCCAGGAGAAAAGTGCTTTCTGAGTTCAAATCCCCTGTTGGAAGTTCAAATTCAAAAAACTCCAACAGTTAGCCAGTCAAGTGACTAAAACTGGTCTGACCACTTCTTCTATGTATTGGGGAAGCAAAAGACTGGGTCCCTTTGTTCCAAAACTGTCTGTTACTATGCAAACGTCTTTCCATTCAGGGGCTTGCAATTTTAAGTTTTAATTTTTATGTGGCAAAATAATGTGTGCCTCAGTCTTGGCAGGTGGAGGGTGGGGTGGTGGGGGGGATTTGCCTGACACTATAAACTTATAGGTGGTAAATAGTATACAAACTACCTGAAAGCTCATCAGTCTGTATACTTTGAGCCTATTAAACTGGTCATATGTCATGATGTCACTCATTAATAGTGAATGGAAATTGATTGAAGGATGCAATGAATTTATTTTTTCTTTAAATTTATAAAATTTTGTTGAATCTTATATATGCTTACATATGTTTGTTTTTAAAATTAAACAACCAGATGATGGACTTGAAAGACTTTTCGATATGATGTTTTGGGTTTTGCTAAAAGTTGATGCTTTTAATAACAATATATATAAAACATGCCCTTTTTGCATGTTTTCTTCATTGAACCCTTAACCTGATAGTTACAATAAGCACTTGAGCAGTAGGCCAAGCAACTAAATAATATCAATACCAGTGTTTCCTTTGTCAGTATGATGCCATATGGTGTCACTTCTCTCATATTTACATAGAATCTGAGTATAATCATTGTAATAATAAAATGACTAAAGTACTAAACAGCTTATACCAGAAGCTGGACTATTAATAAAAACAAAAGTAATCTATATATATATATATATTTCATAAAAAGATAGTAATACAGCAGAATAATTATAGAGTTCAGTGCAAAACATTGCAGCACAAGCATACTTTAGTCAAATACTCATTTCACCAAAGCTGGTTTCCAGTCTAACTGCATACAGTTCATAGTAGATTTATTTCAATATATTTTAAACACTTCGCAAATTACACTAAAGCTTGTTCATTCTGTTCTATGTTTGTCACAAGAGATTTCATATCACAGGGTGCAGCTGTAGGCTCTCTGTTGAAATAAAGAGTGTTATCGAAATTTGTATCCACCTCTGTTGTCTTCTTCCTGCGCTTTAGAATGAGGTAGCCTGCCAGAACTGCACCTGCAGCACAGACAATAACCAGCACCACCACAATTCCTGTCATGCTGTGCGACGAGGTCTCTTTTGGCTGCAAAACTGATAAAGGAAGAAAAAACACAAATAAACTTCCAAAGTAATGTTGTCAAGGATAATACCCCATAGGAGGAGGCCATTCAGCTTCACACTGAGGACACGCTGTGTGGCACCACCACCATGCTGAATGAGATAGATCCGTTCTGAATCTATCAGCTCAAAACTGGGCATATATGAGGCACTGTGGGTCATCATCAGCAGCAGAACTGTATTCAACCACAATCTGTAACCTCATGGCTCAGCATATCCCTTACCATACCATTACCATCAAGCCAAGGGATTAACCTAGGTTTAATGAGGAGTGTAGGAGAGCATGCCAGAAGCAGCACCATGCATGCTTATAAATGAGATGCCAACCTGATGGAACTACAACACAGGACTATGTGCATGCTGAAGCAGCATGTGTTAGAGCTAAGCAATCACACAACTCATGGATCAGATCAAAGCTCTGCAGTCCTGCCACATCCACCAACACCAATATCTTAGGCAAAGCAGACACTGGCATTCTCTCATCACTGCACTATTTTGCACTATTATGTTAGTCAAATCATTTATGATAGTCATAAAGAAGTTTACAAATGAAAGCATCCTACTTTCCCAGCAAGAGAAAGCTATGAAGCAGCAAGCAGATTCTTTGAGTAAATAGAAATTTATACAGCAAGGAAAGCAATAACATTTCATTTTATCCAAATAGTTCTTACCTTCCAGCTGTGAAGGTGCCTCAGTTAGTTCAACAACTGCAAAGAGGAAATGTTGGTTAATTTTCAGTAATCCTGCAACAAGGAAACATTTCTTTAGGAAACCACTGAACCATTTAACTTACTTTTTGGCATTTTGCAAATGTACGATTTATACATAGAACATGGAGCGTTGTTCCAGTAATTTGAATCTGAATACATTTCAACACAGTCTTCATTTCTCTGATCTGAAGGTTCTCCTTTATTCCAGTTCACAAAATCTACCACATTGTTGTCTAACCATAACCATTCACCTGAAATGAGAAACCAAATAGTTAACATGAATAGAACGTCCAGACTTTTACTCATGCCATGAAGATGTCATTTTGGTTTCAACAACAACAATAACAATTTATATGTATATAGCACCTTTAATGTGGTAAAATGTCCCAAGGTGTTTTACAGGAGCATTATCAAACAAAATTTAACACTGAGCCACATAAGGAGATATTAGGACAGGTGGTCAAAGAGGTAGGTTTTCAGGAGCATCTTAAAGGAGGAGAGAGAGGTGGAGAGGTTTACTCAGAGAATTCTAGAGCCTAGAGCTCAGGTGTGTATCAATGTATAATGGGCAGCTGAGCCAATATCGTCTGCTTTACATTCCCTGTCAAAGTTAAAAGTTCCTGCCAATGGATTATGTTGAAATACAAACACAGAATCCATTTTACACACAGCAACAAGTCACTAACAGTAATGGCATGAATGCTGAGCTAATCAGTTTTTGGTGATATTGCTTGAGGGATGAATGTTGACCAGAACACAGAAAGAACTTCCAGCTCTTATTTTCCATTGTATCATGCGATCTTTAAGATCTGTATGAACCAGCAGAATGGAACCTTGTTTCAACATTTCATTCAGAAGACATGAGTTTCAACAATGCAACATTCCTTCAATAGCACACTAATGAGCTTAAATGCTAGAATGGAGTCGGAACCCACATCTTCTGATTCAGTGGCAAGAATGCTACCAACTGATCCAAGCTGACAATATGTCAAAGTGTGCCCCTACTATTCCACCAACCATGGTTTTAATTTAGCACAATGTGAATGAGTGTGCTCTCCTCCCCACAACTCCAACAGGTCTCTTATAAGTTGGCCCATTTTTCATTGAAAGGGGCTCAGCCAGACACTGGGTAGGATTTTAATCTGATTGAGCTCCAATTGAGCATTCTTCAGTGGGAGAAAACATGCAACAAGCTGTTGGGATAGTGTAGTCATCAATATGTTAAATATAATCATTTAAATATATGTGTATGCTAATATGTATGTCATCATAGGAAGTGATGCAGTATCATGTGATTCAGTTCTCTTGCACAGTTAGCAATGTGTAAGCTGAAGCAACAAGAAGTCTCCATTAAAGCTCTGCATTCAAACCTTTATGCCTGCCCTTCAGCTTTGTTTGTATTAGTCTAGAAAGAGATAATACAATATGGTGGCAGGGGTGGTGAGTCAACAGCATTGATCAGGAGCTGAAGATGACAATCAAGTCAAAAGCCCTACCTGAAGCACTGCGACTGGATCATAGCTCTCACATTGGGAGAGCAATAGTGTGAGTAGAGATCAAAGGCGATTTGAGGGCACCCCTGGTTTTGCTCCAAGCTGGCAAGAAAAATTATCGGTAGTGTCAGCCGCAGAGATCAGTGCAGCATTGTGTTTTGGCGTGGATCCCTTCCTGCTGTTGCCGCACTTGCACACCATTAGCCGACCCTGACACCGGGGCCCCTCCTCCCTGTAAGCTCACAAGCCTGCACTGCAGCAACATAGCTCAGGGCATGGCTCCTGCTTAGCTCTGCAGACATGGCAGCTTGCTGCAAATTTTAAAGCAAGCTTTTCCCCCCAGGAAGAGAAAAATGTAGAAGGTTTAGACAATAGCAACCAGATTTTCAGAGATGGTCTAGAAAACACCTAATGTCCCAGGTGAGTTTAAAACTGTTTAAGCAGAGGATTAAACTATGCTTCCTAGATCACGAAGTTGTGGACGCAGAGAAGCAGGTGATAAAAATTAGGACCATCATAGGAAACAAAGGTCTGCACAGAATCAATGCCTCTGGCCTACCTGATATTGACCAGAAGGATCCATCAAAGCTATGGGCAACATTAGAAAGTCAGTGTACGATTAAAGTTACTTTCAGGATACACTGCCTGGAATTCATGTGGTATAGACAGAAAGACAATGAGAGCTTGGATGACTTTGTTAACTGATGCAGAGAGAAAGTGAAAGAATGCAACTTCTCTGATGCTGAACTCTTGGAACAAATTATGGAGTTGGTTGTCACCTCCACTCCTATTGAGGTGTTCCAGAAAGACCTCCTGGAAAAGGGACACAGCATGTAGATTATGCTACAGGACGGACGCAGGTATGAGGCAATTATCACAGGGAGACAGTGTTTGCAAGCCTTAGGGTCTGAAATGCCTGTTGGTACAATATCCAAGGCATCCAGGCAAAACAAAGTGTGCAGTAACTGTGGGCTCTCCCACCAACCCGGAGATGCCCGGCATATGCAGACACATGCAAAGCATGTGGGCTTAGAGGGTAGTGGGTCAAACTTTACAGAAGGTCCAGTTTTAGGAATGCGGGGAGAAGCCAGAGTGGGCATGTGCTCAAGCCGCAGAACTATGCCAATCAGAGGTGAAAAGAGGGAAGACACTTCCAGGCATCGCCAAAAGCATAAACTCATCCATGAAATGGGGAAACGTCTGACCAAAATGGATGAGACAGATCAAAGTGAAGACACTACACATGATCACCTTAGCGGAACAGGTCCATTCCATTAACAAAACAGAAGCTTTTGCAACATTCCAGATCGCCTGCACCAATAAGGCTGGATGGCATCGACAAAATGAAGATTGACACAGGTGCAAGTGCCAACACTCTACCTTTCCACATTCCAAAGGACATGTACCATGAAGAAGTCTGTGGTCCAACACACAAGCGTGAAGTTTATGGCATACAATGGGTCAACAATAAAGTGCCTAAGTTCCTGAAACCTGGAATGCAAGTACAAAGAGTCAACATTGTCTATGCAGATATTCTACAAAGTGGATGTGTCATGACCAGCAGCAGCAGGGCTGTCATTGTGCAACCAACTTAACATGGTCTCCATTCTTGAGCTGACCCAGTCAGAAGACCATGGCAGTCAAAATTGATACACACCCAATGTATCAATGCAAGACCTCCAGAGTTTGTACCTGGACCGCAGTCCTACACCTTAAAGAAGGTGCCATCAATTGGCCTGCTGCGAAAATGCAGCGTGCACATTCGAGAAAAGCTGAAGGTGGAACTGGATGGAATGGAACATCAAGGCATCATTCGACGAATGCAACATCATATGGACTGGTGCAGTTCTATCACTACTGCAATCAAGAAGGACGGGTCAATTCGACGATGTTTAGACCCAAGGAGACTAAACAAAGCCTTAAAGAAATTTCATCATACGATACCAATGCTAGAAGAGTTAAACGCAATGTTCGCTAGAGCAAAACACTTTTCAAAGTTAGATGCAATGGTCTGTACACTTGACAAAAGAGTCGCAAGAGCAAACTCGGAGCTCCCTTTGGCAGGTACTGTTTCCTCCGTTTATCATTTGGGCTGTCCGTCAGCCTGGATATATCTCAACAGCATTTGGACCCGATAACGGAATGAGTCCCGGGTTATGTGTGTACTGCGGATGCCATAGTAGCCTTTCCAAAAGCATGACATACCGTCATCACCATGGACCAAAATAGCAATAGATCTGTGCTCTGTGGACAGAGAAGACTGTAGTGACTGACTATCACTACAAATTTCCCATTGTGTAGAAGCTTTGAGACGCATCGAGTACAGCAGTAGTCAACACTGTTGGTGCCATCCTTAGTCTTTTTGGTGCTCCAGTAGAAGTGGTGTCGGACAACCATCCAAAATACATCAGAAAGCTGTTCCAGGATATGTGTGAACGATGGTCTGTCAATCATGTCACATCCAGATATCCTTGGTCGAATGGGATGGCTGAACATATGGTCAGGACAGTCAAATCGCTGATCCAAAAGTATTTGGAAACCAGACAAGATACCCAAGTTGTGTTATTGCATCTTCATGCAGCACCATTAGATTCTGGATTGTCATCACCTGCTGAGATTAAGTTTGGTCGACTGGTGAGAATCACACTGCCAAGCTAGCACCTCATCAAGTCGTCCTTGATCACAGACCAATTACGTCAGAAACAAGACAAGATGAAAGACACATATGACATCTTTATGGATGCAGAATTACCACCACTATACATTGGCCAGAAGGTGAGGGTCCTTCACCCAGAAGAACAGACATGGATCCCAGCAGAGGTGTCCAAAGTGTGCAAAGAACCACGTTTTATGAGGTGACAACACCAAATGGTGCAGTACTGTGAAGGAATTGATCTCACTTCTGGGGACTCTCTGCTAACCATGTACAGGGTGACCAACCAGCATCGCCTACGTGTAACCGCGTACACTTTGCAGATGAAAAGACAACAAGCAACACATTGACAACTGAGGACAATCTTTCCAAACACATTCTTCAGGAGGAGAGAATGAACAGTTCAAGTACACACCTTCATGTAAGGGAATGTTGTGATAGTGTATTTGTCAGTCTGTTAAATATAATCATTTAAATATATGTTTATGCTAATATGTATGTCATTAACAGGAAGTGATAAAGTATCGTATGATTCCGTTCTCTTGCAGTCAGTTAGCAGGAGCAAGCTGAAGCAACAAAAAATCTCCATTAAAGCTCTGCATTAAAAATCTTTATGCCTGCCCTTCAGGTTTGTTTGTATTAGTCTAGACAGTTCATACAATGCAAGCAACTAGTGACAAATGTTTAACCATACACTTTCGGTGCATCCATTCAAATTTTGCTTAATTGAACAAATAATGTTTTCTTTAATACACATGAAAGGTTGGTGGAAGCAGATTCAATAACAACTTTCAAAGGGGATTTGGATAAATACTTAAAAAGTAAAAATTGTTGGGCTATGAGGAAAGAGCAGGGAAGTGGGACTAATTGGATAGTTCTTTCAAAGAGCTGTCATGGGCATGATGGGCTGAATGGCCTCCTTCTGTGCTGTATCATTCTATGATTCTAGGATTAGACAATGTTACATCAATGAAATTTAGCACAGGAGGCACTTTCTCAATGTGTTAATTACAGATAACTCCTTCACAGTTAGTTCTGGAAATTCTAATTTTGGCTCAAAGGAGCAGTGTTTGATTATGAAGTAAGAAAGATTTTTACCTTCGACGTTTCTATACATTCCTATCCAAAAAGACGATGCCTTGTCAGCCACCATTTCTGTTGAATGGAATAAAAAGTTGCTTTCTGCAGTGGTCTCTATACTTACTAATGAAGCTCCTACAAAAAGAAAATAAATATATATTATTCATTCAAGTGTAAAAAGGAAAAATAATTAAACAGCTCATCAAGCAAGCTGATAAATGTGCATTTTGCAATCTACTAAATTATTGAGATCAGTCCTTTTTAAGTGGTTCACTGTAAATGATTACAGAACGGTTGGGAACAATTAACATCTTTCATATTTGTTTTCAGCTGACAAGGCAACTGCTAGGACTGTGCTAATACACAGAGAATAGGAGGACAAAATCAAAATACCGAGGATGCTGGAAATCTGAAATAGAAACAGAAAATGCTGGAAAAGCAAGTCGCAAGAACACAAGAAATAGGAGCAGAAGTATACTATACTTATTTTCAGAAGGCTTTTGAAAAGGTCCTACATAAGAAGTTAGTGAGCAAAATTAAAGCACATGGGATTGGGGGTAATATACTGGCATGGATGGAGAATTGGTTGACAGACAGAAAACAGAGAGTAGGAATAACCGGGTCTTTTTCCGGGTGGCAGGCAGTGACTAGTGGGGCACCGCAGGGATCAGTGCTTGGGCCCCAGTTATTTACAATATATATCAATGACTTGCGTGAGGGAACTAAATGTAACATTTCCAAGTTTGCAGACGACACAAAGCTGGGGGGGAATGTGAGCTGTGAGGAGGATGCAAAGAGGCTCCAATGTGATTTGGATAAGTTCAGTGAGTGGGCAAATGCATGGCAGATGCAGTATAACATAGATAAATGTGAGGTTATCCACTTTGGTTGTAAAAACAGAAAGGCAGATTATTATCTGAATGGTGATAGATTGGGAAAGGGGAAGGTGCAACGAGACCTGGGTGTCCTTGTACACCAGTTGCTGAAAGCAAGCATTCAGGTGCAGCAAGCAGTTAGGAAGGCGAATGGTATGTTGGCCTTCATTGCAAGAGAATTTGAGTACAGGAGCAAGGATGTCTTACTGCAGTTATACAGGACCTTGGTGAGACCACATCTGGAGTATTGTGTGCAGTTTTGGTCTCCCTATCTGAGAAAGGATGTTCTTGCCATGGAGGGAGTACAAAGAAGATTTGCTAGGCTGATTCCTGGGATGGCAGGATTGATGTATGAGGAGAGATTGGGCCGACTAGGCCTATATTCACTAGAGTTTAGAAGAATAAGAGGGGATCTCATAGAGACCTATAAAATTCGAACAGCACTGGACAGGCTCGAAGCAGGGAGGATGTTCCCGATGGCTGGGGAGTCTAGAACCAGCGGTCACAGTCTCAGGATACGGGGTATGACATTTAGAACCGAGATGAGGAGAAATTTCTTCACTCAGAAGGGTGGTGAACCTGTGGAATTCTCCACCGCAGAAGGCAGTGGAGGCCAAGTCATTAAATATATTCAAGAAGGAGGTAGATATATTTCTTAATGCCAAAGGGATCAAGGGATATGGGAAGAAAGTGGGAACAGGGTACTGAATTAGACGATCAGCCATGATCTTTTTGAATGGCGGAGCAGGCCCGAAGGGCCGTAAAGCCTACTCCTGCTCTGATTTTCTATGTTTCTATACGGCCCATCGAGCCTGCTCCACCATTCAATATGATCATGGCTGATCTTGGGCTTCAATTCCACTTTCATGCGTGCTCCCCATATCCCTTGATTCCCCGTGAGACCAAAAATCTATCTACTCCACCCTTAAATGTATTCAACGATGGAGCATCCACAACCCCCTGGGGTAGAGAATTCCAAAGATTCACAACCCTTTCAGTGTAGTAATTTCTCTTCATCTCAGGTCCCTCATGGCAGACTGATACAAAAGGTGACGTCACATGGGATCAGAGGGGAGCTGGCAAGATGGATACAGAACTGGCTCAGTCATAGAAGACAGAGGGTAGCAGTGGAAGGGTGCTTTTCTGAATGGAGGGATGTGACTAGTGGTGTTCCGCAGGGATCAGTGCTGGGAACTTTGCTGTTTGTAGTATCTATAAATGATTTGGAGGAAAATGTAGCTGGTCTGATTAGTAAGTTTGCGGACAACACAAAGGTTGGTGGAGTTGCGGACAGTGATGAGGATTGTCAGAGGATACAGCAGGATATAGATCAGTTGGAGACTTGGGCAGAGAAATGGCAGATGGAGTTCAATTCGGACAAATGTGAGGTAATGCATTTTGGAAGGTCTAATGCAGGTGGGAAGTATACAGTAAATGGCAGAACCCTTAGGAGTATTGACAGGCAGAGAGATCTGGGCGTCCAGGTCCACAGGTCACTGAAAGTGGCAACGCAGGTGGATAAGGTAGTCAAGAAGGCATACGGCATGCTTGCCTTCATCGGTCGGGGCACAGAGTATAAAAATAGGCAAGTCATGCTGCAGCTGCACAGAACTTTAGTTAGGCCACACTTAGAATATTGCGTGCAATTCTGGTCGCCACACTACCAGAAGGACGTGGAGGCTTTGGAGAGGGTACAGAAGAGGTTTACCAGGATGTTGCCTGGTCTGGAGGGCATTAGCTATGAGGAGAGGTTGGGTAAACTCGGATTGTTTTCACTGGAACGACGGAGGTGGAGGGGCGACATGATAGAGGTTTACAAAGTTATGAACGACATGGACAGAGTGGATAGTCAGAAGCTTTTTCCCAGGGTGGAAGAGTCAGTTACTAGGGGACATAGGTTTAAGGTGAGAGGGGCAAAGTTTAGAGGGGATGTGCAAGGCAAGTTCTTTACACAGAGGGTGGTGAGTGCCTGGAACTTGTTGCTGGGGGAAGTGGTGGAAGCAGGTACCATAGAGACATTTAAGAGGCATCTTGACAAATACATGAATAGGATGGGAATAGAGGGATATGGACCCCGGAAGCGCAGAAGGTTTTAGTTTAGGCAGGCATCAAGATCGGCGCAGGCTTGGAGGGCCGAATGGCCTGTTCCTGTGCTGTACTGTTCTTTGTTCTTTGAATGATTGGCACCTTATCCTGAGAATGTGTCCCCGTGTTCTAGATTCCCTGACCAGTAGGAACAATGTCTCAGCTTCTACCCTATCAAGCCCTTTCAGAATCTTGTATGTGTCAATTAGATTGCCTCTCATTCTTCTAAACTCCAGAGAATATTGGCCCAATTTACTCAGCCTCTCATCATAGGACAACTCCCCCCTTCCTCCCTAAAGTGTGGTGGCTAAAATTGGACGCAATACTCTAGTTGTGGCTAAACCAGAGCTTTTTAATTCAGCATAATTTCCTTGCTTTTGTACTCAATACCTCTATTTATGAAGTCCACGATCCCATATGCTTTGTAATTACTCTCTCAATATGTTCTGCCACCTTCAAAGATTTATGCACATGTATCCCCAGGTCCCTCTTTCTCTGCGCACTCTTTGGAACTGCGCCATTAAGTCTATATTGCTTCACCCTATCCCTTCTGCCAAAATGCATCACCTCACACTTCTCTGTATTAAATTCCATCTGCCACTTGTCAACACATTCTGCTAACCTATCTATGTCCTGTTGTAGTTGATTGGTATCATCCTCACTGTTTGCCACACCTCCAAGTTTGGTAGCATCGGCAAATTTTGAAATTTTACTCTGTATTCCAATATCCAAGTCATTCATCTCCATCAATAAAGTAGTGGTCCTAGAACTGACCCTTGGGGAACACCACTGTCTGCCATCCTTCAGTTTGAAAAACAACGATTTACTATGACTCACTGTTTTCTGTCTGTAAATCAATTTTTTTTTATCCCAGTTGACACTGACCCTCCTATTCCGGGAGCCTCAATTTTCTTAACCAGCCTTTTATGTGGCACTTTATCAAACCCTTTCTTAAAATCCATACAGAAACATCCATTGCATTTGCTTCAATGTTCTCTGTTAAGTCATCAAAAAATTCAATCAGATTAGTCAAGCATGATCTATCTTTTACAAATCCCTGCTGGCTCTCCTTAATTAACTCAAACCTCTCCAAATGCCTTTTGATTTTTTTCCCCCTGATTATTGTTTCTAAAATCTTACCCACCACTGATGTTAAACTGGCCAGCGTGTAGTTATTCGGACTGTCCTTACACCCTTTTCTTGAATAAGGGTGTCACATTTGCTACTTTCCAAACCTCTGACACCTCCCCTATATCTATGGAAAATTGAAAGATGATGGCAAGCCCTTCCACTATCTCCACCTCCTCTTTTAGCAACCTGGGATGCCAGCCATCTGGAGTGTGCTACATTGACAAAGATGGAAGTTTGAGAGTGTGTCAAATAAATTCAAAGTCTGTGTGCTGCAGTTCATTGCTTGCAATAATTTCAATTTGCATTATAAAATGCCAGTCTTTGTAATACTTCAGATACCATTGGTCTATATGCTTTGCTGGCAAGACATTGATTCATTTGGTAAGTTTTCAATCTTCACTTTCCTTCTCAAGGCAGGGAAAAGGAAAATTAGTATGTGAAAAAGTGTGATCTCACATCAACCTCAAGCAAGATACTTACCAAGACGAATGCATTCAAGGCTGGCACTGGCCCAATTTCTTGTAGACGTTGTTTCAAATAAATAGCAGTGGCCATGGAATGGGACCCAAGATTTGGACATCATTATTTCTGGACATTTTCCAGGCAGTTGAGGTGGCTCAATAGGTGCTTTCACTGACAAAAAACAATATTAAAATAAGAATTCCTAAAGTTTCAATAGTCTACAATGGATGGTCTGGCTGATGCTAAAACAAACTGCTTCCAGATATGGAAGGCCTGGTAGGTCTTTCTCTTGGAATTGAGCATGATTGGGAGTTTGGGCAGAGGGAATTCCAGGGCTCCGGACCTTGACAGCTGAAGGCGCGGCTGCCAATGATGGAGCAACTAAATTGGGAGATACATAATTGGGGGTGGCACAGTGGCGCAGTGGTTAGCACCGCAGCCTCACAGCTCCAGCGACCTGGGTTTGGCTCTGGGTACTGCCTGTGCGGAGTTTGCAAGTTCTCCCTGTGATCACATGGGTTTATGCCGGGTGCTCCGGTTTCCTCCCATAGCCAAAGACTTGCAGGTTGATAGGTAAATTGGCCATTATAAATTGCCCCTAGTGTAGGCAGGTGGTAGGAGAATGGTGGGGATGTGGTAGGGAATATGGGATTAATGTAGGATTAGTATAAATGGGTGATTGTTGGTCAGCACAGACTCAGTGGGCCGAAGGGCCTGTTTCAGTGCTGTATCTCTCTATGATTCTATAAGAGACATGAATTGGAGGAGTGCAGATATCTCAGAGGGTTGTAGGACTGGAAAAGGTTGGAAAGATAGGGAGGGGCAAGGCCATGGAGGGATTTGAAAACAAGGATGAGAATTTTAAAATTGAGACATTGATTAAATGGGAGCAGATGTAAGTCAGCAAGCAAAGCTGAGATGAGTGAGTGGGACATAATGCTAGTTAGGAGTTGGCCAGCAGAGTATTGGATGACCTCAAATATGCAGAGGGTAGAATGTGGGAGGCCAGCCAGGAGTACATTGGAACAGTCAGGTCTAGAGGTAACAAAGACATGAATAAGGATTTCAGCAGCAGATGAGCTGGGGCAAAATCTCTTTTGTTATGGAAGTGGAAATAGTCAGTCTTAGTGATAGTGTGGATATGTGGTTGGAAGTTCACCTTGGCTTCTGCTGTCTCAAAAGGCCACTTCAAACACAATATAGCCAGTCGATTTCCAGCAGCAACTGAACAGTGAAAGCTGAGCATGGCTTTAAGTAGTGCTCAAAATCCCCAGCAATGACTTGATTACTCCAGTTCAGCTGGTCGCAGTTAGGAGAGGTCATTAAATGCAGCGCTAGCCAGCAAAATAGCGTGTAGCCTGTTTAACGATCGCTAGCAGCTAATTTAATTGTCAGAGTCTTAATGAACCTCAGGATGGCCAACTCCTTTACAAAGATGGCATCTTGTGCTAAAGACAGGTTAAATCAGTGTTGTAGCTCAAGACCCCACCATGGCCACCTGGGAGGCTCTTTAGCACCTGAAGTATCTGGAGAAAATGGTCATGAGGCACATTTTGGAACTACGTGTTTATAGAAACTACAAATGCTAAAACTAAATGCAATGCAATTTATCTTTTTCTTCTTATATCGGTGTTTCTATTCCCTTTATTAACGTGCAGAAACTGTGACTGTTATAGAGACACTTGAAAACGAGTTTGCATTGTTGATGTATAATTATAATGTTATTCAAACCTGATTTAAAAAGTGTGTTTATCACAAGCAATACTGAAATTTATGGTGTCTAAATGTTTCTTACCAGAAGATTTTTTACAAGCAGCATAATATTCATTGTCACACTTTGAGGTTTCCCAAACTCCATCCAGATTCATGAAAACACATCCATTATTGATCTTGGGCTCTCCAGCCTCCCATTTGGAATAGCGCAGTCTCCACCCATCAATCCAAGTGTACTGTCTTGAAGTCTAAAAATATTTCAGTTTTAAAACATTGCATCAGCATCTTCAATCATTTGAATTTATGAGGCTATGTTGCTCAAAGTGGCAGCAGTTGGTATTCTTTCTTGACCATGATTTGCAACACCATTTGCCCCTCTGATTCTCAAACATTCAAAATAATTTAGGCAAATCCTTCATATCTATAGCTTCCAATCCCAGGTATTATCCTGGTGAATCTACACTTTCTACTGGTATTACACACAGTACTTCATATTTGGATGAGCAATTGCATTGTACAAAATAATAATTACATCTGCTCTTTACTCTTTTTCCCCATTTGAAAAATCCAAAATGCTATTGGCCTTCTTTTATTGTAGCTTTATCTACCTGCACTTGAAATATTTAGGAAATTAACGCTGAAGTCCTTCTGTTCATTTGATAATATTTTGACACCTTTCTTTTGAGTGTACAATCTCATTCCTCATGGTTTCTCCATATTAAGCTGCATCCATCACCTGTCTGCCCATTCTTCTAATTTTTGCCCTCCTCTCTTTTTGTCAGATCTCATACCTCTGCATCCTCAACAAAATTTCAATATGGTGCACTCACATCCAAATCATTTATATGCAATGAGAACAACAGTGGACCCAGCAGTGACCTCGAGGGCGACAGCACTTTCAACCCTCCTTCAATCCATTTGCCCTAACTCTTTTCTTCTCCATCAACCATTGCTATATTTCTTCATACCACATTTGTTCAAAGTTAGAATGTTTATTTATCAAATAATGAAAGGGGAAACTTCCAACACTTGTCCAAGTTGAAATACAAAATTAAAGGAAAAGACAACTGCAGCACATTTTCATTAATAAGACTGACATTAGCTATTTCACAATGCTCTGGAATTTAATTCAATTATTATATTTTTGGATATCACAACTTTATAAGCCAGTTATGAATGATGAAGACCTTTCATCCAACCAGAAGCACCCCACAGACCCCCAAGGCAGAATCGAAAGGGATGAAGTTCTGTGGGAGTTCTTTCACTTGTCTCTCATAACTTAGGTGGAAGAGCTCTGGAAATCTCAGAATAACAGTATAAATTCCAATCATGCCATTCTTCCATGATTTTTATATCTCTTCCCCTGTTGTCTGATGCAACATAAATGAGATGCATGGAGTTCAGTTGATTGAAGATCTCAAACAGGTTTATTAACAGCTAACAAGTATATACAGTACAGAATGATCTATCTACATGACTTGCCTCTTGGTGTTACAGTTACAGAGTGAGACTGGCAAATAGTCACATGACCACAGCCTGGTACTTAGCTCATTAGCATACTAAATCTTAAAGCCATATTACTCTTAAAGGCAATCACACAGTATCCCCATTCTTTCCAAATATAAGTCTTGTATGCTAAAAGCAAAAATACATAAAATTAGACAATATCAGAATTATTTACACAGGTATAGAGATATGAACATTACAAGTATAGAGTCTCAAAAGTCCATATTTCGTCTCAGTGGTTTGACAACTCTTGCTCAGGGAGGTTGCGTCTCATCTGTTGCTGTTCTTTCTGAGCTTTCTCCCTCTCTGCATTCAGTTTCTGTTGCTCTGTCTTCAACCTGCTAACATACTCTGTTGTTTTTCTCAAGATGACCACTTTTGGTGCCTTGTCATTCTTGGAAAGTTCCAGCACCTCATCTCAAAGAGCCAACAGACAATGTTTCAACTCATTCCTCCTCTGCCTCTTCAGGGCACTGCATGTCCTTTGCCTCTCTTCATCCTCCGTGTCTGAAGTCTTGTTAGGGGAAGAGCACTTGGTCTCATGGAGGTACCTGTCTGCGCTGACTCTTTGTGGTGCTGGCAGTTCTCTGGATAGCAGAAGTGAAGGCACGGCATAATTGTGCTGTGACTGGGTTTCCAGACTGCACCATTTGATGCTGGCCAGAGTCTGCAAGCAGGTTCTGGTCCTTGGAGATTTCTCCTTGACAACGTTCTCATGGATGGTTATGATGTTGAGGTCCTTACATGCTGGTAGTCCTGCCACTGCTGATCTGCTCGTGTCTACTAGGTAGAACAGTTGTGGTTTCCATGCCGACTTGCCATAGCTGCATTCATTGTTTATGTGCCACTGCACAAGATGGGTGACCCATTATATGTGGATACCTTGGCAGTTGTTGTTTGTATCATTGATTTCCAACGACTCTGATACATATCTTTGAACATTTGGACTGGTAGGATATTTGCGTCAATCATGACCTTGAGGGGCGAATTGTAGAGACCCCCCGCCCCCCCCCCCCGATGTCGGGGGTCATGGCGGGAAGGGAGGGTGGAAAATGCCTCCGGCAGAGGCCCGCCACGGGCCTCAACACAGGGAAGGCCCAGGCTGATACTGCCCTCGGTGGCAAGGCCTCGTGGAGCACTCCCGCGACGGGAGCCAAATCTAAATATGTACATTAAATTAAATAAAGGAATAAATTACCTTCTCGCTCTCGCCGTCTGTCCCGGTGCGATATTGGTGCTGGTGGCTGACACTCACATGTCTTCAGATCCCCGTCACTGGTGGGGTGGGGTGGGGGGGGGCAGGTAAGCTGGTTTGTCAGGTTCACAATGTGGAATGCCTGCTCATCTTCTGACTGAAACTTACTCGTCTCTGAGTCTTGGCTCAAATCTGTTTCACCGTGGACTTTGTGTATCGGCTTAGGTTTATGCAGATCTCTGGTGTTATTCTTGCTGCTGTTGCCATGTTGCTGTGCCTATCTTCTGTTGGCTCGTGTCCTACTGTTGCTTTTGGCTGTGTCTTTCAAGCCGAATTCTTGCATAGGCAGGCCCAGTGTCCTTTTGCATCGCACATACTGCACAGGTCTCAAAATGCAGTTCAACGTTGTGGTGAGTGGGACAAATCACACTTTAACACAACTTGTTTGCTCTTTTCGACCTGGTTATCATGCCGATACTTTTGGCTGCACATAGTGCCTGCAGGTGCTGTTGTCCAGCTACAATGGCTTTGTATTTCCTGCCATCTTCCAGCAGTGCATCGATGCTGTGACCCTTCTTTTTCCTCAAGAGGTCTTTCTGAAACACTTCAATGGATGTTGATACAATCACCAACTCCATTATTCGGTTTTACAGCTCAGCTTCTGAAAATTTGCATTTGTTGCCCTTACTGCAGCATCTACTGACTTACTAGTCTATTGATTCCTATGGCTGTTGCCTGTAGGACATCAATTCTAGGTGGTGAATTTGAAAATTCACTCTCAATTGGAGATGATCTTCCAGCACTTTCCATATCTTTGTGGGATCTTTCTGGTCCTCTTTAGATATGCCTGAGGTATTGATTCAGTATAATTCCTCATTTCCAATTGCTATTATTATTTTTACAGCTTGCTTTCCTAGTTCTGTAATTACTTGGTCTGTAAAGCACAATTGCATTCTCTGTTGGAATATTTTGAACTTGGATAGGATAGCCAAGGCTTTCCAGTTCATGCTGGGAAAATTGCTATCCATGTTCCTGCTATTCTTTTGTTTAACCTTGTTTTAAGAGCTTGCTTTATGACTCTGCACCATTTCCTCTTTAAGAAAAAACTGTCTGTTCTCTAGAATAGCTGCTTTAATTGAAAGAAGCAAGTATTTAGCAGCACTTGTCTGTTTATCTAGCATCCAGAACTCTAGTCTACGTTTCGGGTCAGTGACCCTTCTTCGGAACTGACAAATATTAGAAAAGTCACAGATTATAAACAAGTGAGGTGGGGGTGGGGCAAGAGATAACAAAGGAGAAGGTGCAGATTGGACCAGGCCACATAGCTGACCAAAAGGTCATGGAGAAAAGGCAAACAATATGTTAATGGTGTGTTGAAAGACAAAGCATTAGTACAGATTAGGTGTGAATACACTGAATATTGAACAGCAGCAAGTGCAAACCTGAAGAAAAACAACCTGAAAAAAACAGTGGGTAAGCAAACTGACAAAACTAAGATGAAATGAAATAAATGCAAAAAAAGATTGTAAAAAATGTAAAAAGGAATGTAAAAAAAAGGAAGAAAAAATAACTAAAAATGAAAGTAAAATGGGGGGCTGTCATGCTCTGAAATTATTGAACTCAATGTTCAGTCCGGCAGGCTGTAGTGTGCCTAATCGGTAAATGAGATGCTGTTCCTCGAGCCTGCTCTCATGCTCACATCTCTGTCCTAGGATTGCTGCAGTGTTCCAGTGAACATCAACGCAAGCTCGAGGAACAGCATCTCATTTACCGATTAGGCACACTACAGCCTGCCGGACTGAACATTGAGTTCAATAATTTCAGAGCATGACAGCCCCCCATTTTACTTTCATTTTTGGTTATTTTTTCTTCCTTTTTTTTTTACATTCCTTTTTACATTTTTTACAATCTTTTTTTTGCATTTATTTCATTTCATCTTAGTTTGTTCAGTTTGCTTACCCACTGTTTTTTTCAGGTTGTTTATCTTCAGGTTTGCACTTGCTGCTGTTCAATATTCAGTGTATTCACACCTAATCTGTACTAATGCTTTGTCTTTCAACACACCATTAACATATTGTTTGCCTTTTCTCCGTGACCTTTTGGTCAGCTATGTGGCCTGGTCCAATCTGCACCTTCTCCTTTGTTATCTCTTGCCCCACCCCCACCTCACTTGTTTATAATCTGTGACTTTTCTAATATTTGTCAGTTCCGAAGAAGGGTCACTGACCCAAAATGTTAACTCTGCTTCTCTTTCCACAGATGCTGCCAGACCTGCTGAGTGATTCCAGCATTTCTTGTTTTTGTTTCTGATTTCCAGCATCCGCAGTATTTTGCTTTTATTACAGAACTCTAGTCTGTTTGTTTATACAATTGTGCAATAGACATTCAAGTACTCCTTTTTTTTAGAGGGGCATAGATTTAAGATAAGGGGCAGGAGGTTTAAAGAGGATTTGAGGAAAAAGTTTTTCACCCAGAGGGTGGTTGGAATCTGGAACACACTGTCTGATGGGGTGGTAGAGGCAGGAACCCTCACAACATTTATGAAGTATTTAGATGAGCATTTGAAATGCCATAGCATACAAGGCTATAGGCCAAGCATTGGAAAATGGGATTAGAATAGATAGGTGCTTGGTGGCCGGCACAGACATGATGGGCTAAAGAGCCTGTTTCTGTGCTGTATAACTCTATGACTTATGCAGTCATTCAATAGGCAATTCTTCAAGGTTGAGTAGTTTTATGAGATTTGTTAAACTCTGGCTGAGTGAATGAAAGCTCTTCAATCTTCGAGTGATTTAATGAGTTTCTTTTTATAGCTCTAGTTGCGAACTGCATGAATGCAGGATTCCCACGCTTTTTGCTGTTGGATGCCTCCTGCGTGGCCCGATCAGCATGGGGGAGCTTTTGAAAACAATTGATCAGCTGAGATAGGTTTTGGGTTTTCCCTGTTTTTTCCCTGTTTTTTTTTTCTTTTACTGAGCCTTTTTAAAAAAAAAATCAACTTTGCAAGTACCTCAAAGCTTTTTTTTAAACTGGGGTTCCTGTATCAATGGCACACTGACTCACTCGATCACAGTAATTGATTTGCAACCTGTCATTCAGTTCTGTCCTCTACAGCTGGAAGTGAGTTTTTTTTTCTTCTTTACACTGTTTGGGCCAGTATTTCTTTTAAATTTCTCTCTTTTAGCTGTAGGTAGTTTTTAAAGCTGTTTTCCTGTGTTCGTCAATCTTGGATTTTGTCTTCTCACCACAGCTGCCACCCTGTAATGAGAAGCTTTTTATGTTGTCTGATTCAACATAAATGAGATGCGTGTAGTTCAGTTGATTGAAAATCTCAAATAGGTTTATTAACCGCTAACAAGTATATACAGCACAGAACTATCTATTTACATGACTTGCCTTTTGGTGTTGCAATTACAGAGTGAGACTGGCATGTAGTCACATGACTGGGTACTTAGCTTATTAGCATACTAAGACCTTAAATGTACAAATACTCTTAAAGGCAATCACACAACAGAGAATCCCCTAATTGTTTCTTAAATGCAGCAACTACTTGCCTGGAAGTCCATTTCAAATGTTGACTACTCTCTGCATAAAGAACAGCTTCCTCATATCAGTCTCAAAGTTACTGTTTTATTTATTTGATCCTAGGTCCACTTGTCCTAATTTCACAATATAATTTAAGGTAATATTCCAGATATACCTTTTTCACATGTTGTTGATATTTTAGATATCTCTAAGATAAGCTCTCTTTCTTCAGGGCTTACACCTCTGACACTCAGGACCAGCCTTGTGGCTCTTCTTTAAACTGCTTTTAGTTCTTGAATGACTCATAGAATCATAGAACAATACAGCACAGAAGGTGGGAATTCGGCCTGTCATACCTGTGCCAGTTCTTTGAAAGTGCTATCCAATTAGTCCCACTCCCCTACTTTTTCTCCATAGCCCTGCAAGTGTTTCCCCTTCAAATATTTATCCAACTCCCTTTGAAAGTTACTATTAAATCTGCTTCCAACAGTCTATCAGGCAACACATGCCTGATCATAAAATCTCACTGCGCCAGAAGATTTTCCTCATGTTACCTCTGTTTCTTTTGCAATTTACTCCTTTGTGTTTTGGAGACTAGAACAGTTGTAGTCTGACCAGAGCATTGCATAGCTGATCATGAATTTATCTTACCTATATGCAACAGTCTTAGCTACATGGTTCAACTTTCTACTGGTTCTACAGATTACTGTCCTCCATTGGTTGGACATATCTACTAGCATCAAGTCCACTAAGGCTCCTGGGTTTCCTTCCACTTCATTCTTAGTTACTTCAAAACTATTCATGGAGTATGTTACAGGTGTCCACATTAAATTTCATTTTCCATTGATCTGCCCACATACTTCTCCAACATACATTAATTTTTCAGCTGCTTTCACTGCCTCTTCTAGTTTGGTAACATTGGCAAAATTGACCACTTTGAGTTTGAGTTTGTATCATTTAGGTAAATCACAGAGAGTAGTCGTCACAACATGCCACTCAGTATTTTTCCCAGGCTCATTATTTTCTACCCTTCGATCCCAGGCTTTATTCTGAATCCTTACAGCTTCAAATCGGACTTTGATGTGGGTCTTTGTCAAATGTCTTTTAGAGGTATGGTACAAAGTGCTGACAGAAATAAATACCTTTAGAATATTTTTCTCAAGCTTACCCTGTTACTACTTGTTTCTTACCTCATTGCCATTTAATCCAACCCACAGCTTCTCTCCAAGTTTAATAGCTTCTAATATTAGGAAGGCATTCTCAAAACCGTTTATGATACTGGCAAGCTGGGCACCCTCTGCCTCACAAACTTTACGAGCATCTTGCCATTTCAGCTTGACTGTAATAATTTTGTATGAATTATTGGCATAATTAACGTAGTTTGGTGCTGCCATAGTTGTGGCCCCTAAAGTTAAAGCACGATCTGTGGAAGGAATCATATTTTGCACTTATTATTTTCATTCAGATTTCTATGGATGCAATTTCTTTGTTTATAATATTAAGAGCACATTCAATCTGACCAGAAAGTGTTTTAGTAAACTTAGTGTATTGTTAGGCACTTAAAACCTGAGATGATGTGCCTGATTTTCTGAGTCTGCACTGTCAGCGGGGAGCCTTGCCCAATACCAGTGCAAATCAGGAAACCACAGGTGCAATGCCCATGATTTTCTATCTGTTGATTTAAATGGACAGAAAATCACAGGCAATGAACCCCTGAATTTCCCATATGTGAGGCTCCCAGGCAAGGTTACCCACCATCAGTGCCTTCCTGTTATGTCTTCAAAGTGATCATGCTTTAATCTGTAAAGTTATTTGTTGATGTTTTTCATAGAGAGGTCCTTTGAAAAGTATTATATTCTCATTAATAAAAACAAGAAATGCTGGAACCACTCAGCAGGTCTGGCAGCATCTGTGGAAAGAGAAGCAGAGTTAAAGTATCGGGTCAGTAACCCTTCTTCGGAACAGATCTCTCTTTCCACAGATGCTGCCAGACCCGCTGAGTGGTTCCAGCATTTCTTGTTTTTATTTCAGATTTCCAGCATCCACAGTATTTTGCTTCTATTATATTCTCATTCCCTGAGGCTCTTATTCATTGCCCATCTCCACCGCTTCCTCCTCCATGTTATTGTCAATAACTTGCTTTTATTCAGAATCTTCAATGTGGAAAACATTCCAAGACACTTTACAGATGAGATGGGGAGAGAAAATCAGAAAATAAATAAAACCTGTCCGTCTCACGAAGCACTGCACACAAGGGAATCGAAACCAAATACAGCCCTCAGCTCAAGCAGGACAGGAGACTAACTGAACCAAGGTGGTGAATGGAGGAAGACAGAGCAAGAGGAGGTGGGGGAAGGGGTGAGGACTGAAGGAAGAGAATAAAAGAGGAGGGAAGGAGAGGGAAGAGAGGAAAAGGAGCGGTGAAGAGGGAAGGAGAGGAGAGGGAAGTAGGAGGGGAGGGAAATAGTGAGGAAGGGGAACCACGGGGGAAGGGGATGGAATGACAAGGAGAGGACGGAATGAGGAGAGGATAAAGGAGAGCATGAAGGAGAGTGGAAGAGGAAAAGAAGTGATGGGGTAAGGAGGAAGGGGATGGGGAAAGAAACAAGAATGGGAAAGCAGTTAGGGAAGTGGTTCTGGGAAAGGAAAGAGTAAAGGGCTAAGGAGGTAGATGGGGGGCAGTTAGCTTTAATAAGTACCTCACAGGAGCTAATCTGCTCAGTGCTAGCTAGAAAAATACTGGAAGCAACAATTCTCCCTGTTGTGAGCTGTAGAAATATTTTGGCATGTACAAAGGTAATGAAGAATCTTAAACGGGGCTGAACTTGTCTTAGTGAGGATGGTTTGCTCACAGTCTTTAATATTTCCGCTTGTTTATCAGATACATTTTTAGATTATTAATAACATGACCTGAAATACAAAGGGCAACCTAATGCTCACCTTTGTACTTTTGGCATATATAACCTCTTTTAAGTTCACAGTAGTCATTCCTCCAAGCTCCAGCATCTTTCCTTGTGTTTACGCTCACAGTCACACAATCAGTATTCCATATAATAAAAGCAAAAAATAAGAGTTAGCACCAGACACCAGAATCCCCCCAAAAATTTACTAACCAAAATTAATAATTAAACAATGAATATCAGACAATAACTAATTGATGATGTGGCTCTGTGGAAAAATGTCAAAAGCCAAAAGAATTGCAGATTGGGAGGTAAATTGGCCATTATAAATTGCCCCTAGTATAGGTAGTTGGTAGGGAAATATAGGGGCAGGTGGGGATGTGGTAGGAATATGGGATTAGTGTAGGATTAGTATAAATGGGTGGTTGCTGGTCGGCACAGACTCGGTAGGCCGAAGGGCCTGTTTCAGTGCTGTATCTCTAAACTAAACTAAACTAAACTTATTACTTGACAGGCAGATTATTTTAAACAGAGTGTAATAGACTTCTGGAATAAATTACTAGAGAAACCCAGTGAAGTGAACATTATGAATGGGTTCAAGGACAATCAAAATTGTTTCTGGAGCTAGAAGGTGCTGAAGGATATAAGAAGGCAAAGAGGTAGAATTGTTCTATGAAAAAGATATTGTGAATATTCTAATTTTGCACTACCAGTGGTGAAGTTTGCTTGCTTGGAGCATTTATCTGAAACGTGCTGCCGACAAATACGTGGCGAAATTCAAATGCAGAAATTATGTTGTAAAGTAATTCCCACACTTGCACCATTAGCCTCACAGTGTACAAGGGACTCTTGCAGCATCCAGCATTGCCAGGGAGGCAGAGGTGTTTATATTTTAAATCCATTGCAGTCTGAACAATTGCAGTTGCAGTACAGAAACCACCCTCTCAAAAAACAAGTTCATTTTTTGTGTTGAACTTTTTTCAAAGTTGACCCCACTCATTACACTACAGCCATTCTCAATGATTAGTTTTCTGAAGCCAGCGCCCCAGTTGTAGCGTTAATTGTGTGAACATTCATCCGATCCATGCAAATGATCCTGGGGCAATAGTGGGCGGTCTGATATTCTCGAATCCTACCCCAAATCCACCTGAAAGGGCTTCCCAAGGAGTGAAAAATTTAACTGGCTAATAATTTTAATGTATCTAGGACTGGCATGTTCCTGTGATGATGAAGGATATGTTTGGCAAGTTTCAGGAACCTTGGATAACAAGGGATATTGTGAGCCTAATCAAAAAGAAAAAGGAAGCATTAGTAAGGGCTAGAAGGCTGGGAACAGACGAAGCCCTTGAGGAATATAAAGAAAGTAGGAAGGAACTTAAGCAGGGAGTCATGAGGGCTAAAAGGGGTCATGAAAAGTCATTGGCAAACAGGATCAAGGAGAATCCCAAGGCTTTTTATACGTATATAAAGAGCAAGAGGGTAGCCAGGGAAAGGGTTGGCTCACTCAAGGACAGAGGAGGGAATCTATGCATGGAGCCAGAAGAAATGAGCGAGGTACTAATTGAGTACTTTGCATCAGTATTCACCAAAGAGAAGGACTTGGTGGATGATGAGTCTCGGGAAGGGAGTGTAGATAGTCTGGGTCATGTAGATATCAAAAAGGAGGAGGTGTTGGGCGTGTTGAAAAACATTAAGGTAGATAAGTCCCCAGGGCCTGATGGCATCTACTCCAGAATACTGAGGGAGGCAAGGGAGGAAATTGCTGGTGCCTTGAGAGAAATCTTTGTATCCTCATTGGCTACAGGTGAGGTTCCAGAGGACTGGAGAATAGCCAATGTTGTTCCTTTGTTTAAGAAGGGTAGCAAGGATAATCCAGGAAATTATAGGCCGGTGAGCCTTACATCAGTGGTAGGGAAATTATTAGAGAGGATTCTTCGGGACAGGATTTACTCCCATTTGGAAACAAAGGGACTTATTAGCGAGAGGCTGTTTTGTGAAGTGGGCGGGGGGGGGTCGTGTCTCATTAACTTGATCAAGTGTTTTGAGGAAGTGACGAAGATGAGTGATGAAGGAAGGGCAGTGGATGTTGTCTACATGGACTTCAGTAAAGCCTCTGACAAGGTCCCTCATGGCAGACTGGTACAAAAGGTGAAGTCACACGGGATCAGAGGTGAGCTGGCAAGATGGATACAGAACTGGCTCGGTCATAGAAGACAGAGTGTAGCAGTGGAAGGGTGCTTTTCTGAATGGAGGGCTGTGACTAGTGGTGTTCCGCAGAGATCAGTGCTGGGACCTTTGCTGTTTGTAGTATATATAAATGATTTGGAGGAAAATGTAGCTGGTCTGATTAGTAAGTTTGAGGATGAGACAAAGGTTGGTGGAGTTGCGGATAATGATGAGGATTGTCAGAGGATACAGCAGGATATAGATCGGTTGGAGACTCGGGGGGAGAAATGGCAGATGGAGTTCAAATGTGAGGTAATGCATTTTGGAAGGTCTAATACTGGTGGAAAGTATACAATAAATGGCAGAACCCTTACGAGTATTGACAGGCAGAGAGATCTGGGCGTACAGGTCTACAGATCACTGAAAGTGGCAACGCAGGTGGATAAAGTAGTGAAGAAGGCATACGGCATGCTTGCCTTCATCGGTCAGGGCATAGAGTATAAAAATTGGCAAGACATGCTGCAGCTGTACAGAAACTTATTTGGGCCACACTTGGAATATGGCGTACAATTCTAGTCACCACGCTACCAGAAGGACGTGGAGGCTTTGAAGCAGGTACAGAAGAGGTTTACCAGGATGTTGCCTGGTCTGGAGGGTATTAGCTATGAGGAGAGGTTGGATAAACTTGGATTGTTTTCACTGGAACGACGGAGGTGGAGGGGCGACATGATAGAGGTTTACAAAGTTATGAGTGGCATGGACAGAGTGGATAGTCAGAAGCTTTTTCCCAGGGTGGAAGAGTCAGTTACTAGGGGACATAGATTTAACACGCAAGGGGCAAAGTTTTTTACACAGAGGGTGGTGAGTGCCTGGAACTTGCTGCCGGGGGAGGTGGTGGAAGTAGGTACGATAGCGACGTTTAAGAGGCATCTTGACAAATACATGAATAGGATGGGAATAGAGGGATACGGACCCTGGAAGTGCAGAAGGTTTTAGTTTAGACTGGCATCATGATCGGAGCAGGCTTGGAGGGCCGAATAGCCTGTTCCTGTGAGGTACTGTTCTTTGTTCTTTGTAAGTTACATTCTGCTTTAAAAAAAGTTCTACTTTTACGTGTGGAGCCACGGGAAATGCGCGAGGTCTTAAATGAACTTTTCTCATCCGTATTTAGCGTGGAGAAGATCATGGAAGCTTGTGAGTTCAAGGGTGGGAACAGCGATATCCTGGAGCATATCAACATTACAAAGGAGGAGGTGTTGGAGGTTTTGAAGCGCATTAAGGTGGATAAATCCCCAGGGCCTGACCAGGTGTATCCTAGGATGCTATGGGAAGCAAGGGAGGAGATTGCTGGGGCCCTGGCAGAGATTTTTGTATTATCATTAGCCACGGGTGAGGTACCGGAAGACTGGAGGATAGCTAATGTTGTGCCTTTATTTAAGAAGGGCAACAGGGATAAGCCAGAGAACTACAGGCCAGTGAGCCTTACATCAGTGGTGGGAAAGTTATTGGAAGGGATTCTGAGAGACAGGATTTATATGCATCTGGAAAGGCATGGTCTGATTAGGGATAGTCAGCATGGCTTTGTGCGTGGGAAATCATGTCTCACGAATTTGATTGAGTTTTTCGAGGAGGTGACCAAGAGGATTGACGAGGGCAGGGTGATGGACGTTGTCTACCTGGACAAGGTCCCGCATGGTAGGCTGGTCCAGAAGGTTCGAACACATGGGATCCAGGGTGAGCTAGAAAATTGGATCCAAAATTGGCTTGATGATAGGAGGCAGAGGGTGGTTTTGGAGGGTTGTTTTTCAGATTGGAGGCCGGTGACCAGTGGTGTGCCGCAGGGATCGGTGCTGGGTCCTCTGTTGTTTGTCATATATATTAATGACTTGGATGTGAATGTAGGGGGCATGATTAGTAAGTTTGCAGATGACACCAAAATTAGTGGTATAGTAGACAGTGAAGAAGGTTGTCTAAGGTTACAACAGGATATAGATCAACTGGGAAAGTGGGCAAGGGAGTGGCAAATGGAATTTAACGCAGACAAGTGTGAAGTGATGCATTTCGGGAAGTTAAACCAGGGCAGGACATATACAGTGAATGGCAGGGCCCTGGGGAGTGTCCTTGAGCAGAGAGACCTTGGGGTGCAAGTACATAGTTCCCTGAAAGTGGCAACACAGGTAGACAGGGTGGTGAAGAAGGCATATGGCATGCTTGCCTTCATCGGCCGAGGCATTGAGTACAAGAGTTGAGATGTCATGTTACAGTTGTACATAACGTTGGTTAGGCCGCATTTGGAGTACTGTGTGAAGTTCTGGTCACCGCACTGCAGGAAAGATGTGATTAAGCTAGAGAGGGTGCAGAAAAGATTCACAAGGATGTTGCCTGGTTTAGAGGGCTTGAGTTATAAAGAGAGATTGGATAGGCAGAGTCTGTTTTCCCTGGAGCAAAGGAGGCTGAGAGGGGACATGACAGAGGTATATAAAATTATGAGAGGCATAGATAGGGTAGATAGCCAGAGTCTGTTTCCCATGGTAGGGGTGACTAAAACCAGAGGGCATAGATTTAAGGTGAGAGGGAGGAGGTTTAAAGGGAATCAAAGGGGAAAATGTTTCACACAAAGAATAGTGGGTATCTGGACTGAGCTGCCAGAGAAGGTGGTGGAGCAGGAACATTAGCAACATTTAAGAGGCATCTGGACAGGTACTTGAATGAGCAAGGCATAGAGGAATATGGAATTAATGCAGGCAGGTGGGATTAGTATAGATAGGCATTATGGTCGGCATGGACACGGTGGGCCGAAGGGCCTGTTTCTATGCTGTACAACTCTATGACTCTAAAAGTACAAATGCTGTTGTTTCTGTAGCCCTAATGGGGTTACACGTCGGCTTCCCTCTAAAGGCTGGAGAATTCATGAAGATAAATAGAATCTATTACCAAAAATGTCTACTTCCCTGCCGAGAGCATGTGGGGTGTGGTTGGTTCTTACCGGATCTTCGTAGCTGTACCTTTGTCCTGATGGATAACCCTTGGCCCAGTTAGTATAGCTTACTCGCCTTCCGTTAGTCCAGAGATATTTACTCTCTTTATTAATATCATTCAATCCAATCCAAACATTTTCAGGGAAACCGTTCAGCCTCATGGTAATAAATGCTGCACAGGGAAACAGATATCCATATTCTCAAATTATTATATGTTCAGCAGTGAAACAACAACAACTATATGCAACTAAAGCGCCTTTAACAGTGAAAATGCTCCAAGTACTTCATAGAAGCCTGATTAAGCTAAAAGAAGAATTATCTAATTCCAGATTTAGTATTAGAAATAAAATGATATCTAGCATGCATATAGTAATTCTTCGAACAGTCTGAAAAAATAAATGGGTGTAAGATTTGACCTGTGGGACTGTTGACTTGGAATGTGAATTTGAGGTAAGAGCTTGTCATGTAACAGTGGAATCAAAGCATTTTACAGCACAGAAGGAGGCCATTCAGCCCATCGGTCCTGTACTGGTTCCTTGAAAGAACTATTTATGTTGTCCCAATTTTCCTGCAATTTCTCAACACTCTTTTAATTTCCTCTTATTTCAAATATTTACCCACATCCCTTTTAAAAATTATTGGCTGGGATTTTATGGGCCCACCTCCCCGAGTAGGATTGAAGGCGGTGGGGGGTGAGGGAGGGGCACGTAAAATCGTGATGGGAGGTGGGTGGTGGCGGTGGGATGGAGGGCCGGTCACCTCCCTGTCGCCCAGCGATGTTCCAGGGGGTGGGCTAGGCCAATGACAGCCTTCCCGCCCAAAGGCAAATTGAGGGCCTTAAGTGGCCTATTAAGAGCCAATTAATGGCCTCTTCCTGCCACCGCTGGGATCTGACCAGCGGTGGGGTTGGGGGTGGGGCGGGGGGGGTTCTCCACCGCGTGGGGAGGATGCCTTGTAAAATGAGGTGCCCTCCCTGCAGGTGTGGAAGGGGTCCCGTCTTCATGGGGCAATTTATGGCCCATGGAGGACCGCCACAACTTCATCCTTTGGAGCCCCTCTCCCCCTGGACTGAATGACCACCCCGCCTCACTGAGGCCTTCCGGACTGGCCCGGTGACCCCACCTCACCTTCCTCTGGTCTGGGGTTCCACCGCTGAGCCTGGGTCCAAGGCCTCTGCAGTACCAGCAGTGGCCACTGCTCCCAGTGATTGGCTGACAGCTCTTGGAGGCCGGATGCCATTCCTTTCAAGCCTTTAAAGGGACGGGGATCCTGCCTCCTAAAACGTTGACGCAAAAAAAAGGAGGTTTGCTCCGGGGTGGGAGTGGTGGTGATGGGTAGAAAAGGGCAAAGGCGTGGTTTTTCGCACCTTTTTGGCCCAATGCCGGGAGCCCTGCCTTCAGCACAAAATCCAGCCCATTATGTTTTCTGCTTCCACCATTGTTTCTGATAGGACATTCACCTGACCCAACAATCCTATACATTAAAAAACTCCTAACTTCTCCCCTAATTGTTTTACTGTTCATCGGAAATTTCAGTCCTCATGTTGCCATCTTACTGACCACTAGAGGCTTTTCCCTGTAGTTATTGAGCGGAATTTTACGCCCCCAAAAGAGTGGGTTGGGGTGCATAAAATGGAGTGGGAGGCTCAGGGGGCCCTTCCCAACTCGCTTCCACATCCGCTACCAATTTACGCAGGCCGGCAGTGGCAGGAAATGGCCACTTAAGGGCCTCCGCCTGCCACCACGGGGATTTTATGGTTTACTGGAGGGCATCTGAGGCCTCAGAAAAGTGGCCTGATAAAAGTAGGCAGCCTGGGGCGGGCCCTCCTGATCAGGCACCCTGTGCCCCACGGAGGGCAACCCCTGAAGCCCCAGACGCCCCTAATGCCCAACACGCACCCCCCCCCTAACCAACCCCCCCCCCCCTTGCCTAGCCGGGGCCCGACTGATTGCCCCGGCGTGGCCCCAAAAACTCATCTCCATTTTGTGCTCTCCGTCATCTTCATCATGAAGCTGGGTAGCTGGGTTGCAGTCTCAGCAGTGGCCACCACTCCCAGTGACACTGCTGGGACTAAGAGCTGCCAGCCCGCTGATTGGCTGGCAGCTCCATTAGATGGGACTTCCTGCCTCCGTGAGGTGGAAGACCCGTCCAAGACGAATTAAGGGCCTGGGGACCGTAAAATCTGGTCTCGATCCCCAGGCCAGGTGGAGGCGGGATCACCACCGACTTTTCGGCCGATGGATGACTCACCACTGCCCATCGTAAAATCCAGCCCATTGACTCACTTGTTTATCTTATCAAAACTATTATTTTATCACGATCCTCTACATATCTAATTGATCGCCATTATCTGCCACTCTCTGTTTTGTGTTTTTTAATCAATTCCTATCCATCCCATCATATTCCCTTTAAGATCTTATCTTTATCTTAATTTTCTTAACAAGCCTCCAATGCAAAGCCTTCTAAAAAAAAAAGTACAGAGAGAGATATATTCTTCCTAGAGTTAAACTAAGTACTGGAAGCACTGATTTGTTAATTTTGAATATTAGATTAAAAAACATCTGTCCAATTTTGTAGCCAGGAGATCATTTGCATGCTGGCTGATGTTAATTGCTGAAATACCTCCTGCTTCTGGGAGAGAATAAGGAGAGAAGGTACCTCCATAATGAAAGCAAACCAATTAAATGCAATCCTGTGAGTACAGGGGCACACCAATCTTAGAATATTATTGTCCATAATTACATACCTTGTTCTTTAGCATTTTGAATTGATGCCAGGTTTCCTCCTTTGCTTATGCAAACATCTCTTGCATCTTTCCAAGACACTTGCTGTGCTCCATCTTCACCATAAAACAAGAAACACTAAGAACAAAAATTAAAATATGTCAAATTGTTAGACTGAATAACACATAAATTAATATTTTTAGAAATGTTCCGCAATGTCATATAGGAAGCCAAGCTCATTGCTTAGGGATGTTGAACTGCTATCAGCAGCTCATTAGTGTATTTTCTGGCATACCATGTGTCTTAAGAAAAAAATTATTGAGGAACCGAACTGAAGGGCCAAACCCTTGGTGTGAGATGCAGAGAGCTGGAAAGCAATTGAGGAAAATTAAGAACCAATGATGAAGTGATGGCAATCTTGGATTTTTAAAGCCTGTGGAGAGAGAAAGTCAATGAAGTCCATTGTTTTGAGATCCTGAGGAAGAATGCATTGGTGTCACCATGAGTCCTGATTCCAACATCGTGCAAATGCAACAAAGCAGAATAATGTGGAAATAGGAGAGGAAAGTTTAGAGAAACACTGACTTTGGTGGCATTTATGAAACAGAATTCAAGTATGTTTCAATGGAGAAAAAAGTTCATGATGATACAGAGATTTCTCAACAACAACAAGCTTTCTCTGGCATCCTATCAAGTACAGCCTATCTCTAAATGTGGACTGTGGAACAGAATTTTAATTTTAATTTGAAGGGTTTTGGTATTAGTAAAATACTGATGTCCCATTGGATCTTTGCTAATAAAGCATTTAACCAGCATTTGGATGTCATCATGGACCTGCATGGTGTGTTTCCTCCCTGGTGCCAGGGTAAAGGACATCATGGAGAGGGTGCAGCATATTCTGCAGGGGAAGGGAGTGAGCCAGAAGTCGTGGTACACTTCTTAACCAATGACACAGAGAGACCAGATATTGAGGTCTTACGGTCAGATTTTCAGGAGTCAGAGAGGAAGTTAAAAAGTAGTACCTCGAAAGTAGTAAACTCTGGATTACTCCTAGTACTACGTGCTCGTGAGAGTAGAAATAGGAAAATAGGGAGGATCAATGCTTGGCTTGAGGCATGGTGCATGAGGGAGGACTTCAGATTTTTGGGACATTGGGACCAGTTCTGGGACAGGAGGCACCTATTTAAAAGGGACGGATTGCGCCTCAACAGTCCTGGGACCAGTGTCCTTGCGGGGAGGTTCACTAGTGTAGTTGGGAAGGATTTAAACTAAATTGGCAGGAGGATGAGCACCAGCATATAGAAGTAGAAAAGATGAATAAGGTGCATAAAGTGAGAGCACTGGAGTACTACAGAAGGGAACAGTACCATATGAGTCGGGGCCCTACCAAATTTACAAATTTCAGAGTCACCTCATTTTAAGAATCGTAAATTTCTTGATTTTCACATATATAAATCATAAATTTCACTGTGTCCGAATAAACCATGAAAATGATCTATTTAAAACAACAAAAAGACAAAGGAGGTTTCTGGTTTCAAACGGCATTTATTGTATACTCAAACACTATTGTAAAAGGCTGACTTCAAGCAGGTCACATTCTTTACTCATTGAAGTCAGTGGTTGAATGTGCGCATGGAGCAATCTGCAACTGTCTCTTTCTTCATTCCATGTCTCTGCACTGTGAACGTTGTTTAGACACAGCTCTCTCTGCATCTACAGAGTTTGTTGCAATTGTCAGACACTGGATTAGTAATCCAGAACCCAGGCTAATGCCCTGGAGACTTGAGTTCAAATCTCGCCACTGCAGCTGGTGGAATTTAAATTCAATTAATTCATAAATTCATTTAATTAATAAAGATCTAGAATTGAAAGCTAATTTCAGTAATGGTGCCATGAAACTATCATCGATTGTCATAAAAACCCATCTGGTTCACTAATGTCATTTAGGGAAGAAAATCTGCTGTCCTTACCTGGTCTGGCCTACATGTGATCCAGACCCACAGCAATGTGGTTGACTCTTCATAGCCCTCTGAAATGGCCTAGCAAGCCACTCAGTTCAAGGACAATTAGAGATGGGTAACAAATGCTGGCCCAGCCAGCGACGCCCACATCACGTGAAAGAATAATAAAAAAGCTTTGTTCCAGCCTTGCAATGCGGGGGATTCTGCATTGCACAGAGTTCATCTCCTCATAATGTGTAGAAAAAGCCTTCAGTAGGTAGTCCTGTCATATATTATTTGCACTTGGCAAGCAACCGCCATTTTGCACATTACATTGAATGAATACCCCCAGTTTTGGATAATTAAGCTTTTACAATGGTATTTTGGAGCTTGCAAAAGCAACCACATGTTCCATTGTAACCAACTGATGATTTTCTGAACTCTCTGTCGATTTCTTAAAAAGAGATGAAATCGTTGCTTGTTTTTTTGCGTGTTCATTTCCCAGCAGCGCAGTGTCGGATGCTCTCTTTCTGCTGCGATGGCTTTCGACTCTAAGTGGAGCTGTACTGTTGCCTGCGATGTGTGGTCCAATGAAACACTGCAGCTTGTACAAAACAGTATTCCACCATTGGCATGCAGAATTTGGCCTCCAAACTCTTTCACTCGATGTGATGCAGTTATGGTTGTGGCCATTTTTGATTTGCTCATTCTGGCATTCTCACTTGTCTGCTCACACTTGAAACTGCACCAAAAGCCCTCCCTCAGTTGCCAATCAGCGAGTTCAGCCTTGTGTCAATCAGTAAAGCGAGTGAAGTTTGCAAAATGGCAATTTCACAGAGATTTTACAGTCCGTGACACATTTTTTATGGCCGTGAGTTTAGTAGGGCACTACATATGAGATAGGAGCAGACTAAGAAGGACTTCTAGGAATACAAGGACAGGTTTACAATGCATATGTGTAAATGCACAAAATATGGTGAATAATGTTAGTGAGCTACACACACAAATAGCCGTGTGAGAATATGATGCAGTGGCAATAACGGAAACGTGGCTTAAAAATGGTGAGGAATGGGTGCTTAATATTCAAGGATACAAAGTGCTCAGAAAAGATAGGGAAGGATAGAAGGGATGTGGGGTGAGCAGTACTGATCAGGGAAGGTATAGTGGTGTTGAATAGAGCAGATGTCCTTGAAGAGGCAAAGACAGAATCCATTTTGTTATAGTTGAGAAGCAAAAGGTGGATGATCACGTTTCTGGGGGTATTCTACAGGCCCCCAAATAGTGGGAGAGAGAGAGGAGCATATCTGCAGGGGAATCACAGAGATAAATAGGAACTATAAGAGTGCATACGAATATACAAATTAGGAGGAGTAGGCCATTCGGCCTCTCGAGCCTGCTCCACCATTTGATAAGATCATGGCTGATCTAATTGTGGCCTTTACTTTCCTTTCTACCCTCCATAACCCTTTGAATCCCTTGTCAATCAAGAATCTATCTAACTCAGCCTTAAAAATATTAAATGACCCCGCCTCGACTGCTCCCTGGGGAAGAATTCCACAGACTAAAAACCCTCTGAGAGGAAAAAAATTCTCCTCATCACCGTCTGAAATAGGAGACCCCAAATTTTTAAATAGTGTCCCTACTTCTAGTCTCCTCCATAAAGGGAAACATCCTTTTAGCATCCATCCTGTCAAGTCCCGTTAGGATCTTCATAGAATCATAGAAGGTTTATGGCACAGAAAGAGGCCACTTGGCCCATCGTGCCTGCGCCAGCTGACTAGAAAAATAAAGAGCCATCCAGCCTAATCCCACTTTCCTGCATTTGGTCCGTAGCCCTGCAGGTTACAGCACTTCAGGTGCACATCAAGGAACCTTTTAAATGAGATTAGGTTTTCTGCTCCTACCACCCTTTTCAATCGGGGGTCGGGACCTATAAATGGGGGATGGTTCCAGGTGCCGACCCTGCACGACATGCTTTAAGCGCTGCCACAGGCATTTTCAAATCCTCAGCCAATTAAAAGCCAGGGAGTGGGCTGCCCATCCAATCAGGGATAGCAGGTGGGCTCCAATACTGGAGGGCCAATGGGAGGCCCTCCATAACTCAGTGACAGGCAGCCCTACTGGCCGAAGTGGGAGCTGCCAATCTGAAGATGGAGAGAGTGAGGGAGAAGGCCAGGTAAGTTTTTTTTTAATTTTTAAAACTGCCACAGCTGAGTGGCCATGATCCTGAAGGGGCAAGCATTCCAGGGGACAGCCAGTGGCCACATGTGTGATCCAGGAGTTGTTAAGGATCATGGGGGGGGGTGGGAACCTGTGGTCACTCGCATGATTCATTGCAACCCACCCCCCCACCCCAACCCTACCTCCTGCCTTGAGCCCACCACATTGGCCTGGATCTGCTGCCCGCATTGCCCGTTGGAAATTCCAATCGGCATGGGAACAGGGCCTAATTGTCAATAATTGATCTCAATTCACTGCCCGCCACTTCTCGGCGGAGAGCTGACCTGACCCCGAGCCGCCCTCGTTCAAAATGGCTTGGGGTCAAGATCATGGTGGGGAAGCAGCAAGGAGGCCACGGCATCCCATTGTGTGCTCACCTGCCTCTGATCTGTACCCTGTCTGCATTTAAAAATCTATCAGCTGGTGTTAACCCCTTACATGCTGCTTCTCCATGGAGGCACATAGCCAACTTGCATTGTTAAGGCCCCAAATAGAGGTGCTTTTGCAGCCTCCCTGCCATTTTGCCATCAGAGTGGCCCCCTGCCATGTGGGGAAGCTGCCAGCTCAGTGGAAGTGGCCACCCTGCAGCAGGCTGGGCGGGTGGCCATTGGAGCCAGATTCTCCATGATGCTAAGAGGGGGTCACCCTTATAAAAGGTCGCAGTTGCAGCCGAGATTAATCCATTGAAGGATTGACTTCCAGGTCTAGATCCCAGTTTTTCATTCTACAATGTGAAGCTAATGAAGGTGCTGCCATTTTGAGGTGCCCTCCAGGTCTTCTACCTGCCTCAGTGGCACCCACCTCTCTCAATGGGGCTGCTGTGGCTCCAGAGTTGCCTGCCCTCTGATTGGACCAGCAGCATCGAGAGCTTGCCTACTGTCCTTAATTGGATGGCAAGCCCGGAAATAGCCAATTAGGAAACCACTGCTGTGAAGATTGTTCCACTGGTCTCGCTCCTGGCAAGTGCAGACTTGGGACCCATTGTCTGTGAGAAGTGCTGAGGACAGAGCATGCCTGACAAATATGTGGGATCTAATTGCATTATTTACATATTATAATGAAACTGGCATTGGCCAGCAGCACAACCTACCTTTCCCTGTCATTTATCTTCATAGCAAAGATGCAGCCTGCTGTGTCCTGGTCACATAGACTTACACATTCTGTCTCATGATTCACCTGCTCTCTCAGAGAATTACAAATGGAGCCTCAGAAAGTCAGAGTACTTGAAAACTACACTGAAGATTTAGCAGGCACTGGTTCCATTTCTTCCTCAACACCAGTCTTTCTGTAGCTTTTCAGTTTATACTTTTCATTCATGTTTGGGATATAGGCAGCACTCGCAAGGCCAGGATTTATTGATCATTCCTAGTTGCCTTCACAAGGTGGTGGCTGTAGTATAATGTACATAAACTGTTGCCGGGTAGATTATCTATACAGACCTTAAACATCATCACAGAGTGTGATGTCACGAGTCTGAACTGCGTGTTGCTCAGTGTCAATGTAGATGCCTTAGAAATAAACTCCTGTTACTTTGACCCAAAGTCTACTATCCTCATTTATTATTAACAGCACACTGAACAGTATGGTGGCAGCAGTAAAATGACTTTTGTAGGGTAAAGACAGAAGATATCGAAAACATCGGAGAGAAGTCAATATCCTTACCAGAGAGCTTCGAGCAAGCTGCAGGGCCCAACCAAGCCGAGGCACGGCCGAGATGGGATTCGAAGATTCAACAGGTACCGTTCTGCGTCAGGTCTAGCAGCATGACCAGACAGGGAACAGGTCAGTGTTTTACTTTACACCATGCAAGACAGTGTGGTTGACATTTTAACTACCCTGGGGATCGATGAAAAGGAAACCCTGTATGGCAAAGTAATAAAAGCTTTGGAGGGATACTTTAAGATCAGAAAGCATGTTATTGTGGAAAGAGCGAAATTCAACAAACACACTCAAAAAGATGGTGGAAAAATTAATGATCTATATAAAAAAGCCGAGGATTGTGACTACAAGAGCTTGTGAGAGGAACTGATTAGGGACAGAATATTAGTGGGGATCATAGACAAGTGCTGTCAGTCCAGCTTCAGTCGAAAGAAGATTTGACTTTGCAAAACGCCATTTTGATGAGCAGGCTAGCAAAGGTCTGGAAATTTAATAGTGTACTAGTTCAAGAGGACGGGAGGGGGTCCAACCTTGAAAATTCTAGAATCAGTTTAGTCTGTGGAGAAGACAGAGAATAATGGTGCCAGAAAGCCTGAGAGGTGGGAAAGACATCAACAGGCAGCAGCACTGAATTGCAGTAGGTGTGGCCGGGAGCAGCACCAGCCGGGAATTTGCCCAGCCTGCGAAGCTGAATGTTTCTGGTGCAAGAAAAGAATGAGGAGTTTCAGCTGCACTATTAAACTATCGATCAACGCCACTCCAGAATAGGTTGGCCCCATGTGAGTCGCTAATGGGTAGGAGATTGAGGACACACTAACCACACTCCCAAGAACCCTTCAGCCATGAATAGATGCAAAAGGCTGGGAAAGGGTAAGGGTGAGAGAAGAGAAAGAGAGGGCAATCCAAACAGAGAATTATGATAGATACTACAGAGCAAGAAATCAAACAAACCTATGACCTGGAGATTTGGTTTGGATTAAAGATCAGGGTTGATCTGGGGGAGTGATAGAGAAATCTCCATATCCTTGATCCTACATAGTCCAGACACACCAGGGATAGATAAGGAGAAATAGAAGATCATTGGTACTGACACCACCAAAAACAAATGGGGAAAAATCAAGAGAATCAGCTACCAGAGAGAGCTGATGAAGTAGTGACACAACCAACAATAGATCACCCAGACAACAGTGAAGACAGAGAACCTGAGTCATCCAATAGTTCCACTCACCCACAGGAAAGTGAGGAAGAACAACTGAAAGACCCAATACCCCAAACAAGTGAAAGAAGAACACGCTATGTCAGAGTCATGAGAGCCCTACAGCAGAACGGACCTGATAAATGAAGTCAGAGACTTGGGGGGTAGTATAATGTACATAAGCTGTTGCTGGGTAGATTATCTATATAGACCTTAAGCATCATCACAAGATGTGATGTTACTGTTCTGAAACTCGTTTGCTCAATGTTAATGTAGATACCTTAGAGATAAGACCTCTGTAAATAAACTCCTGTTACCTAAACCCAAAGTCTACTATCCGTATTTAATACTCACAGCACACTGACCAGATTAGTACATAGGGGTCGGCAAGGTGTCCATACAGGGACACCAGTGTCTGTGGTAAATGATTTTGAGGTCCGTGACTAGTAATTTCAGGGATGAGAAATTTCCCACTGGCTTCTTCAGACCTGTTTTTTAAAAAATTCACAAGTGTCAGTTTCACAACTGACAGGTGCTGGGATTTGGAACGGCAGTTTCTGAACGTTAGACAGATTTGGAGCTTTCCAGTGGGTTCCAATTTTTTTTTAAAAAGCCTGATGGTAAACCCCTAATGTGCTGAAGATCGGACACTGCTGCTCCTGCTCTCAGCAATGGTCAGAGAGAGAGCGGAGAGGGGGAGAGAGAGAGAGAGGGGAGATGGATGGAGACAGAGGGAGGAGAGAAGGGTGAGAGATGGACACAGAGAGGGGATAGGGATTGACAGAGAGAGAGAGAGAGAGAGAGAGAATGAGAGGGGAGAGAAAGAGATCAAGATCACTCCAGGCATTTGGACATCTACTAGGATTCTTCACATTGCTGCATCAAGTTTGGGGGCAGACATTGACTACTGGTGCAAGCAAAAACAATGCCAGGTATCTCACTGAAAAGGGAGAAATGCGTTTTAAATTGGACTGTGTTTTGATGGCATTAGGTTGGCTATACACTGTATATACACTGAATCAATAATTTTGTCAAATATCCATGGTGCAACATTTGGTGCCTATCCCTGATAGGACAGTGGTGAGCCACCTTCTTGTATCGTTGCAGTAAGTGGAACTGACACTATTTCGTCAGTGGACTACTGAATTACTTTTTAAATGTTTACATTTTTGAAAACAAATACCTTCTTTCCAAATGGAATCCAATCTTCAGTACATCCTCCTGGACCAGGTGCTTTAGTGGGAAGATATGTTGCATTAATTGAACTGTTACTTCTTTCACATATGAAAGGGAATGGATGGCCACAGTTCATGTCATTCCAGAATCCTTGAAAAATGAAACAAAATAAAGGTACAGAAATTCTTAAGACAAAAGTACACTTTTATCAACAAGTTTCGATGTTAGATTTAATTTAGTAACATTTTTGGACTCTAATATTAAAGTGAAACATGATAATATATATTTAAATTTTCCCCTACATGTGGTCGTGAAGACCACTTATAAACTGTTTCCTGCTCGACGATGCAATGGGTCACAAGTAACATGTTTGCACTTTTATTTATATATCCCCTTTCACACAGAGTCATAACGGTACAGAAGGAGGCTGTTTGGCCCATCAAGTCCATGCCAGCTCTCTGTAGAGGAATCCAATCAGTCCCATTCCCCCGCTCGATCCCCATAGATCTGCAAGTTTATTTCGCTCAACTACCCATCTAATTTCCTTTTGAAATCATTGATTGTCTCTGCTTCCACCACCCTCTTAGATGGTGAGTTCCAGGTCATTACCACTCGCTGAGTAAAACTGTTCTTGTCACATCCCCCCGTATCTCTCGCCCAAAACCTTAAATCTTAGACCTTGTAGCATCAGCTAATGGGAACAGCTTATCTTTGTCTGCCTTATCTAAAGCTGTCATAATCTTGTACACCTCTGTCAAATCTCCCCTCAATCTCCTTTGCTCCAAGAACAACCCCAGCTTCTCCAACCTAACCTTGTAACTAAAATCCCCCATCCCTGGAAATATTTTGGTAAATCTCCTCTGCACCCTCTCAAGGATCTTCACATCTTTGCTAAAGTGTTGTGACCAGAACTGGATGCAATACTCTAGTTGTGACCTAACTAACAGAGCTTTATAAAGGTTCAACATAACTTCCCTGTTTTTATACTTCATTTCTCTATTTATGAAGCCCAATATCCCATATACTTTGCTAATTACTCTCTTAATATGCCCTGCCACCTTCAAAGACCTATGCACATGAACCTCCAAGTCCCTCCGTCCCTGTCCACTCTTTGGAACTGTGCCCTTGGGCTGGATTTTGTGCAGCCAGTGGGGCCTCTGCCAAGCCAGAAAGGCAGGAGAAATCTCACCTCGACCATTTGGGGGATCCCCTGCTGCACTTTATGGCGCTCAGGTAGTTAACTGCCCATCGCAGGTTCCCTGTCCCTTTAAGGACAGAGATCCTGCCTCTAAGAGCTGCCATCCAATCAGAGGGCTAGCAGATCAGCAGTCTCAGCAGCACCACTGGGTGCAGTGGCCATTTCTGGTACTTTAGGAGGCTCAGGACCATGAACAGTGCTGGAGCCCTGGCGAGCAGGTAAGTGGGCAGGCTTGCCGGGGCCTTTCAGGCAGGCCCACTGAGAGTTTTGAGGGAGTGGGTTGTTGATGGTGGTTGGGGGGGTGGGTATTGGTGTGGGGGCGGCCTTCTCCGTTGGGGGGCCCTCCATGGGCCACAGATTGCCAAAGCAGAATGCCCCACCCCGACCAGCCCACAAGGGAGGCCGCGTGATTTTAATGGGCAGCCTCCCCAGGTGGTGGAGGGGCCCCTTCAGTGGCGGCAGTATAAGGCCCTTAAGTGGCCAATAATTGACCACAAGGGCCTCAATTGGCCTCAGGGTGGGAAGACTGTCCTTAACCTTTCCCACTCCTGACTTAATCAGGGGTGAGCTGTTGGGGGTCATGGCAGGAAATGCCTCCGGCAGAGGCCTCGACGTGATGAAGGCCAGGCCTGATATGGACAGCGGCGACGAGGCCTCATGGCGGACCTCCCCCCCCCCGCCACCCCGCTGTTCAGCGACGGGAACAAAATTTACATATTTAAATAAATTTAAATGAATTAATTAATTACCTGCTCACCTCCAGCTTCCGTCCCACTGCGATATTGGTGCCTGTGGCCGGCACTCCCGTGCCTTTGGATCCCCATCCGAAGATCCGAGGCGGAACACTGGTGGGGAGCGGTGAGCAGGTAAGTTTCTCTGTGGGGATGGGGGCGGGTGAGCGGGGTCAAACTAATCTCATTGGTTTAGGGAATGGTGGGAAGGGTTAGAGTTTAATGTTTATGTACTTTGTGGGGGGGGGGGAAGATTAGGTGGGCAGGGGAAGGGTTTTTTTTTGGGGGGGAGAGAGCAAGTAATACATTACATGCTTATTGGGGGGTTGGGAGGGGTCATATTAGATGTTATTAAATTTTTCGTTAACCTATTTCTTTAAATATTGAAATTAAATGGAAGGGCTTGAAGCCTTTTAAAAATGGTGTCAGCGCCTGCGCAAAAGCTGCAAACGCCATTGCCGGGGAAGGACCGCCCACCCACTCCACGCCATCGTGGTGGGGGTGGGGGGGACGGGGTGCGATCCACTCTGGACATTTAAATGAGCCGCCGCATTTAACATCGCGGCAGCTCCCATGCGCGGACCGTCAATGTTTACATCCGCCGCCGATTACAATGGTGGCACCATAAAGTTCAGTTCAGGGAGTCGGGAAGGCAACGGGCAATCCATCACCCCTGCCTTCCTTCCTAATGCTATGGCCACTCCTGCCTCCCAGCCAGCTCCCGAGCGGGGAATTAAATTCCGCTCATTAAGTCTATATTGTCACTCTCTATCCCTTCCGCTAAAATGCATCACCTGACATTTCTGTGTATTAAATTCCATCTGCCACTTATCTGCCCATTCTGCTAGCCTATCTATGTCCCATTGCAGTTGATTGGTATCATCCTCACTGTTTGCCACATTGGCAGGTTTTGAAATTTTGCTCTGTATTCCAATATCCAAGTCGCTTACATCTATCAAAAAAGCAGTGGTCCTAGCACTGACCCTTGGGAAACACCATTGTCTACCATTCTCCAGTCTGAAATACAACCATTTACCATGACTTGCTGTTTTCTGTCCTTAAGCCAATTTTTCATCCAAGCTGACATTGACCCTCTTATTCCATGAGCATCAATTTTGTTAACCAACCTTTTATGTGGTACTTAATCAAACGCTTTCTTAAAATCCATATAGGCAACATCCATTGCATTCCATTCATAGACCTTCTCTGCTACTTCATCAAAAAATTAAATTAGGTTAGTTAAATACTATCTGCCTTTTACAAATCTATGCTGGTTATCCTTAATTAGCTTAAGCCTCTTCAAGTGCCTGTTGAAATTTTTCCCTGATTATTTTTTCCAAAATCCTACCCACTACTAATGTTAAACTAACTGGCTTGTAGTTACTAGGAATGCCCTTACACCCTTTCTTGAATAACATTTGCCACTCTCCAATCCTCTAGCATCTCTCCCGTCTCCAGGGAAGATTGGAAGATTATGGCAAGCCCTTCCACTATTTCCACCCCCACTTGCTTTAGCAACCTGGGATGCAAACCATCTGGACCAGGTGACTTATCTACTCTAAGCATAGCCAGCATCCTCAGGACATGTCAAAGAGCTTCACAACTAGTGATTTATATTTTGAAGTGTAGTCACTCTTAAGTTTATAGGTAAATGGAGCAACCAAATTATGCACAACAATGTCCTTAAAACAGCAGTGATATAAATGAGCTGTTTTGTTGAGGGATCAATCTTGGCCAGAATACCTAGAGAGCTCCCTGGTCTTCTTCAAAAAAGTGTCATGGAGTCTTTTATATTTATTCTGCGAATGCCATATTTATTGTAGCAAGAATTTTGTATTTTCAGTAAACAACATTTCAAAAAAGAACAAGTTAGTTAGCCAATGTGAAATTAAAGTTAGTGGTCCCGATTGTGGTCTCTCTTTGTTTTTGACATGAAAAACCTAATAAAGAGAGTAGAATGTTACTTCCCACCCAAGGCTGACCTGCATTGATTAGCCAGGCTTTTGCTCCTGCCCAAACAGACTGAAACCTCATTAAGTTATGGAAATTATTGGCATTGATAGGATTCCAATGCCAGTTTGGTGCCTTTTTGTATGGGGTCTGCCCAGGGGTAAACTCACCCACTGTACAGAATGGGAAATGGTTAGAATCAGCCTCACTTAAAGGGGAGGCGATCTGACAAGAACAAAATAATTCATTTTGCACTTACTTGGCTTCAGGATGACTTTCAATCCTCTCTCCCTGCTCCTTGTTGATAATCTTCTGCTCCTTTATTACTGCTTTTTGTCACTCCCACCACCAGCACACCCCAATTAGCCCAGTCCTCCCCTTTAACATAATGCTGCCGGTCCTTGCTCTTTGAGTGCTGTGCCAGAGGTCCCACCTCCCAAAATGGCAAGAATATAATGGAATAGCTTGAAACACACATGCAGTTCGGCAGTTAAATTTGGTTCAGCTCTCTTGCTAGTAACATCGGCAGCTGTTGCGATCACTTCACCCACCGCCCACCAAATATATGGTGAAGACTAAAATCAGAGCCAGTGTTTTCTTACCCAGGGCACTGTACATGGTAACACAGTTCTCATCATTATTTGCAAAATTAGGTTCGTGTTGTGCCCAGGCGAGATAATCCACTGGAGTATCGTCTATCCACCTGAGAAAACATTACAAAAAATATAAGTCAATTACATCATTTTATTTTGTTTATATTCCCCTAAATGAGGCTCCATTTGCTTTCATGCTCTATGATAAGTTAATATCTTGCTTTGAAATAAGGTCAAAAAGAAACCCAATGCACTCCATCCCACTGCTGAAAAAGTCAGTTCCCTCAATCTTTGTGACCATGGTTTTGGCCTAAAGCAGGTTAATAATCCAACTGCTGATTTCCTGTGATTGACAGTAGTAATGGCAGATTTTATTACTAAACCAAGGTACTGCCTTTAAGAGGTGCTGTGAAAACCTTGACTTGCAGTTTATTTTCTAAAGTAAGTAGCAACAAACTGTTTCGGAGTTATCATGAAAGCACACTTCGACACTACAGTAACATTCAGTGAACACAGTGGTAAAGAGCCATAATAGTAAGTTGAATCAATCTTACAGCACTAAAGATGAGGATTAAATAAAATCAAATGAAACATGTCGAGTCCTCACTTTACCAAGGAGTTTTTGATCAATGCGCATTGAGATAAGAGAGTAGAATTTTTAGCTTTTAAACATCGATCCGTTCTGTTTCATCTTTTAGCTATGTATTTGTAATAACTGAAACACTTTGAGGACTCATGTTTCATCTTCCTCAGCATGCAGTCCAAGCATGGTAGATGTCAAAAATAAATTATGCCATCTTGCAGAGATAACTGGTAAGGCCACATTTGGAATATTGGGCTAGCTTTTATGGAGCCAGCTGGGGTCCCAAAGGAGGGCCCAAAAGGCAAGGGGAATCCTGCCTCAGCCCTTTCGAGATCCCCCAGCTCTATTTAACGGTGCTTGGGCAATTAACAGCTCGGCGCCAGGATCCCACTTCCAAGAGCTGGCAGCTCAGCAGTCCCAGCAGTGCCACCAGGAGAAGTGGCCACTGCTCGTACTACAAGAGGCCTGGGACCAGGATCAACACTGGAACCCCAGACCAGGTAATTGTGGCGTGGTTGCCGGAGCCAGTCTGGCAGGCCCTGGTGAAGTTGGGGGCTGGGGGGTAGGTGGTCATTGAGGGCAGAGAGGGAGGGGTGGCCATTGCCACCAGGGGCCCTCTGTGGGTCCCAGATTGCCCGCAGTGGACGTCCCCCCCACCAAGCCCACAGGGATGCCACCTTGTTTTACTGGGCAACCTCCCCACGTGGCTCCCACCAGTTGCTGACAAAAGAGGTCCTTCAGTGGCTATTAATTGGCCACTTAAGGGCTTCAGTTGGCCTCTGGGCAGGAAGGCCATCTTTAACAGTCCCTGCCACAGACTAAATTCCAAGGCATCGGGAAGGTGATGGGCATCTCTGTACCCCGCCTTTCCATACAATTTTATGGACACCCCGCCTCCATTCCTGTCCCTACGGGGCCCTTAAAATTCAGTCCATATCTGCTGTTTTAGAGGAACTGCCTTCATTAGTGCATTGGAAAGTGTGTAGAGAATAGAGTGTCAGCCATGGCTCATTTGGTATCACTCTTGTCACCGAGTCAGGTGTTTGTGAGTTCAAGTTCCACTTCACAGACTTGAGCACAAAAATAAAAGCTGACACTCAGTGCAGTGCTGAGTGAGCACTACTCTGTCAGAAGTGCTAACTCTCGGATGAGAAGTTAAACCAAGGCCTCGTCTGCTCACTAAGGTGGATGTAAAAAAAATCCAATGGCACTATTTTGAAGAAGAGCAGGAGAGTTATCTCCAGTGTCCTTGGCCAAAATTTATCCTTCAATCAATGTCACCAAAAAGCAGATTATCTGGTCATTATCACATCAGTGTTTATGGGAACAGTGCACAAATTAGCTGTTGTATTTCCTAAATTACAACAGTGACTACATTTCAAAAGTACTTCACTGGGTGTAAAATGCTTTGGGATGTCCTGAGGTCATGAAAGATGCTATAGAAGTAAATGCAAGTCTTTCTTTTCATTAAAAAACAAGGATTCTGAGAGTGTGTGGTCTCAGTTACGAAGACAGAATCTGAGAACTAAATTTGTTTTCATTTGAGAAAAGACATTGGAGAAGGAGACCTTTAAGTCTATCATTTTTGTGCTGGCTCTTCAGTAGGATAATCAAAAATAAATCCTATTGTTTTGCTCCCTCTTCGGAGTCATAGAATCGCAGGGCTGAATTTTTCTGGCCAATTGGGGTCGGGCAGGGAGGCTGGAGGGATGGCAATGTGACGGGGGGAAGGCATTGGGAAGGGAGCCCAGCATCTTCCCTCTGCAATGGCATATTTCCAGTGGTGGGCACCTCAGTGGCTCGGCCACCCAACAGAGGGCCAATTGAGCCACTTAAGGGCCCAATTAAGGGCCACTTCCTGCGGCCGCGCTCATTTTGCCCATGTCAGGGCTGCCTGCTGCCGCATGGGGCGACCGTCAGATAAGCTCTGGTGCCTTCCCAGCGGGTTCCCAGAGGAGGATCCCTTCTTGATGGCCGCCCCTGCCACGATGACACCACAACAACCCCCCTACCCGCCGATCACCGGGGCCTGCCTGCCTGGCCCCAGCTTCCCCACTAAAAAATTCCTGCTCTTGGAGGGCTAGCAGTAGTGCTGCTGAGGTTGCTGAGCTACCAGCCTTCTGATTGAGTTGGCAGTTCTGGGGGTGGGCCGCCTTCCGCAATTGGATTGCAAAATGTTGATCCAGTGTCCCGCTATCCGCTGAAGCAGTGTCAGTTCCACTTTCACAGCCCTAGCTGCAGGACTTAAGCTTCCACTGAAAAATTCAGCCCATAGAATCTTAGAGCACAGAAGGAGGCCATTCAGCCCATGATGCCTGTGCCAGCTCTTTAAATTTGGTCTCATACCCCAGCTTTATCCCCATAGCCCTGCACATTAGTCTCTTCAACTGCCTTTTGAAAGTTCCTATGGAATCTGATTCCACCACCCTTTCAGGTAGAGTGTTCCAGACCTTCACAGCTCTCTGTGTGAACACATTACTCCTCATTCCCTTCTTGTTCATTTGCCAATTATTTTAAATCTTTGACATCTGGTTACCGAACTACTTGCTAGAGGAAACAGTTTCTCCCTACTTTCTCAATCAAAATCCCTCATAATTTTGAATATCTCTCTTAGGTCTCCCATTAACCTTCCATGAACTAAGGAGGACAATCTCAGCTTCTCCAATCTCTCCACATAACTGAAGTCCCTTGTCCCTGGTATTATCCTGGTAAATATCCTCTCTACCCTCTCCTAGTCCTTGAATTCTTCCTTAAGTCTGATGTCCAGAATTGTATACAATATTCCAGTTGAGACCTAACCAGAGATTTATAAGGATTTAGCATAACTTCCTTGTTTTTGTATTCAATACCTCTATTTACAAAGCTAAGTATCCTATACACTGTCTTAACTGCCTTACCAACTTGCCCTGCCACCTTCCAAGATTTGTGAATATGCAGCCCCAGGTCCCTCTGCTTTTACACCCCACATTCACCCCACCCACACCCCCACCCCCCCAGCCACCGACACCCCGCACCCAAGTTGTACAATTTAGATTATTCTGCCTCTCCTATCGCTTGGTCAACTACGCACCCAAGTTACCACCGTCCCTTTAATACCATGTGCTCTATTTTCCAAATAAGTCTGTAATGTGGTACTTTATCAAATGTCCTTTGAAAGTCCATTCGTACAAGATTTACTGCAGTAGCTTTATTAATTCTCCCTGAAACTTCATCATGAACACCATCAGGTTAGTTAGACACAATTTGCCTTTAATAAGTCCCTGCTGGCTGTCCTTTAGTAACCTACTCTTCTCCATGTAAGATTTAATTTTGTCTTTGACAATGGTCTCTAGTAGTTTTCTCACCACTGACATCAGACTGATTGGCCTGTAGTTTTTAATCAGGGCTTTACTGAGGTTTGTGCATTGAAACTACATTAACACAGGATAATTCAGCACAAATTAAAATTGAATCTGGGACCATTCTGGTCTGTGTGGTTCATGGCACAGCAGATGGTGCATTTACACACTGACCTTGCAGCTTGGTCACTGTTGATCAGGAATGCGAACAATGACTAATTTTAAATCTCCTCCCCAACCCAGGCGCACTTTCTTCTTCTTTGGCCTACTTGTCTTGAGAGACAATGGGTAAGCGCCTGGAGGTGGTCAGTGGTTTGTGCAGCAGCGCCTGGAGTGGCTATAAAGGCCAATTCTAGAGTGACAGACTCTTCCACAGGTGCTGCAGATAAAACTGGTAGTCAGGGCTGTTACACAGTTGGCTCTGTCCTTGCGCTTCTGTCTTTTTTCCTGCCAACTGCTAAGTCTCTTCAACGCGCCACGCTTTAGCCCCGCCTTTATGGTTGCCCGCCAGCTCTGGCGATCGCTGGCAACTGACTCCCACGACTTGTGATCAATGTCACAGGACTTCATGTCGCGTTTGCAGACGTCTTTAAAGCGGAGACATGGGCGGCCGGTGGGTCTGATACCAGTGACGAGCTCGCTGTACAATGTGTCCTTGGGGATCCTGCCATCTTCCATGCGGCTCACATGGCCAAGCTATCTCAGGCGCCGCTGGCTTAGTAGGGTGCATATGCTGGGGATGTTGGCCGCCTCGAGGACTTCTGTGTTGCAGATACGGTCCTGCCACCTGATGCCAAGGATTCTCCGGAGGCAGCGAAGATGGAATGAATTGAGACGTCGCTCTTGGCTGACGTACGTTGTCCAGGCCTCGCTGCCGTAGGGCAAGGTACTGAGGACACAGGCTTGATACACTTGGACTTTTGTGTTCCGTGTCAGTGCGCCATTTTCAAACACTCTGTTGGCCAGTCTGGACATAGCAGAGGAAGCCTTTCCCATGCGCTTGTTTAATTCTGCATCGAGAGACAGGTTACTGGTGATAGTTGAGCCTAGGTAGGTGAACTCTTGAACCACTTCCAGAGTGTGGTCGCCGATATTGATAGATGGGGCATTTCTGACATCCTGTCCCATGATGTTCGTTTTCTTGGGGCTGATGGTTAGGCCAAATTCATTGCAGGCAGCCACAAACCTGTCAATGAGTCTCTGCAGACACCCTTCAGTGTGAGATGAGGAGCACTGAGGCCAACTGTAGTACCCCAACTGTCACCTCAGTTGAACTTCTTGTGTTCAAGACATCACTGAGGCCTAGATTTGTGACTGAGGTGGTTGATTGTGCAGGTGGAGCTGGATGGTAATATTTCCCCAACTTACATGGTGATCCTACTGGATAACATGGATAAAGTTTATCACTACCATCACAGAGAAATTCCAATCCCAATATCAACAAAAAACTAATTCAGCCTGGACCCAGGATTGAGCGTGAGATCTTCCAGTCTGTTTGGCTTAGTTTCGTTCTAGGCAGTGGAACTACCCACTAAGTGATGAGGATAGCTAAATGCTCTAAGTTGATAGAATGAAATGTAAGGGTAAGGACAGAAAATATTATCTGAATATTCACTTACTTAATACTTTTGTCAAGACCCACAAGCAAGCCAATAAAATATTGAGTGTTACGATTTTTCGAAATCTGCAATGAAATTTTAGATTAATTCCAAGGTATCCAACAGCATTAAAAATATAAAGTTAATCAATAGTCAAAGAGAAGAATTTCCAAAAGAAAATCTGCATTACCAATTTCCACAAGAACAATCTTTCAGAAGCACTGTTAATTATCGCAAAATCTCCAAAGCCCTTCTTGCAGAATGTCCTTGCATCATCCCATGACATTTCATCTTGATTAATGTAATACTGAGAATCATCATATACTATCCAGCCATCTTCTGTTACTATATTGCCTGTTCAACATTCAAAAGAAGATATTAATTCAGATAAGAATGCAAATTTACATAACCCAAAGGTGACAGACACATTGTTGACATAGCAAAACATTCAGACAGCAGATGATAAAAGCATCCTGAATGTATTAAAATGATCATTCTCTTTGTCATATGTCTTCTGCTATCTACATGCACTACCTGTGGCAGTCCTTCACTCTATTGTCATTTTGAAGACTAAAATCTAAACTGACACAATCAAAATAATCTGGCATAACCTTCAAATGCTTTATGATAGGCACCTTTAACTCAACCTCCTTTTATCTACATTCCATTTAATCCTAACAATGGCCTGGATTTTGCTCGCAGAAGTGAATGAATGGCTTTCACTCTTCAACTCCTGTGCAGTTGCCCAAACACTTCTTGTGGACTTGTCAGTGGAGATTTCTACTAATACCATGTCAGATCTACTGTGGTGCTCTCTACAGGGGATCTGTGGCATCTATGAGCAGGAAAAGCAACACAGGGGCAAGAATTCTCACTGAGACATGCAGAATGCAAACCAGGAAGTAAAAGCAGGAACAACAAAATACTTATTTGTACATGAAGTGAAATAAAGATTAGGACATATGCATGGGATAAGAGGAGACAGATAAAAAAGAAAAACAGAAAAACTAAAAAATATTCAAAAAGAAAATCTGCAACAGTAATTTTCTTCTGCAGGAATGAGACTCCACATCTGTAAAATGAATGTTTCAGGGTCAGCGTGGTTGTCCAGCAGTAATTATCACTTATTATGCCATTAAAAACTCACCTACCCCTGAATGCACTAGCCCTAACTTTTCCAGCTGTTTTTAGTGTGAGACTAGTAGGTAATTAGACTAGGTTCACACCATTAGAGTGATTTCAGTGCCAAGTCTATCAGCAAGGGCTACAACAGTGCATCTTGTGGAGAAGCAGGATATCTCTGATAGCGACTTCTAGATTTCTGTGTTTAACTGTGTATGTGCGGATCGCAGAAGTTGTTGTCAGATATACCCTGGAATAACGACGAGCACAGTTAACCTTGCCTTTATTCTTACAGCAAAATCTAGCCATTATATCAGAGCTGTTCCTACTCTGCTGGAAGTGAGTCAGAAATGCCATTTATGTGCATAAACACGGTTTTCAATGCATCTCCAGTGAAGTTACTGTGAAAGAGCGGAGTGGTTCTGAGGAAATTCTAGGCTTATGTTTTTCTTCTACTTAGGAGTGACAGTTTGCCTTCTTTGCTAGCCTGCAGACTTCAGGTGATGCTTAATTTATCTTTTCAAACAAGGTTGAGCTCCCTTTTAATTAAACAGTTTTATATTGAATAAATGTTAAACATTGTTTCTTTTTGCTCTCTTTTTATAGTTGTGTAATCCAATCTATAAGGCTGACTGAAGAAGACCAACTGGTGGAGCTGGTGCTGGTTATACTTTCTACCAGTGGAACCAAGTGAATGAGGCACCACATGTTGCTATCTTATGATTTGTGATTCACAATGACATTACTGCAAAGTTAGATAGTACCAAATGGTATCAATAAATGCTTGAAGGCTATGACAGTATCACAAAAAACAGAGGGCTATACCTATATGATTAGTGCTTATGCATCAACATTGTCAAACAAAGGTGAGGTGGTCAGCAGTTTTATAGATGCTTCAGATGATGTGATCACTGCAACACCATCACCAAATAAAGCTTTAATATTTGTAGGGATTGATATGGGATACCAGCACTCGGGGTGGTGTCATTGGTCCCATTGATGTTTAAATGATAATTGCTTCCTTCTTATAATAAAATATCTTTAGAATAAATTGGACCTCAACAATACAATCTTCATCTAGCCAGCAAAAGATAAAACAATCTAGAGGCATCCTCAATCCAAGAACTGGCATTTGATCAACTATATCTAGTGATGTGACCTGCAGGACATAAGGAATATCAGGCCTATATATGGAACCAAATGCTACAGCAACCACTGCACCAAGCAACCCAACCACATTCCTTCAGAACTGTTTGTAAGCTCTTTAAGTGTTTAGATGTGAAGTAGCTGAAGAACCCAAACACTAAGCAGTTCTATCATCATACAGCTTGTCTCTAGTGTTGCACCTACAGATGAAGATGAGAGTGAGTGGAAGACATTGCATGACACAGTACCCACAAAGAAAATTCACACCTCCCCTTCTGTAGACAGCCCCATCCAGATACTGAACATGAGACCCCCATGAGATAGCTCCCGAAGTTGATCCCACTGCCTATCCGGTGTTGATGGTCAGCCTCTGGGCTGCATGTCTTCCCACTGCTTCCCAACTGGTGGGATTTTAATGAGGCCCAGCAATTAAAATCACCCAGGTCTCATTCTGCCACAGGCAGCCTGGAAAATAACTTGCCAACATGTCTGCCAGAATCTAGTGGCAGTTACAATCCAGGCCAGAGAACAAAATTCTTTGGAATTCTCTACCCCAGTGGGCTTTTGATGCTCAGTCACTGAGTAGATTCAAGACTGAGATCAATAGATTTTTGGGCACCAATTGAATCTAGGAATATGGGGTTTGGGCAGGGAAGTGGAATTGATGTAACAGTTCAGCCATGATCTTACTGAATGGTGAAGTAGGCTCTAGGGGCCATATCACCTCCCCCTGTTGCTATTTCTTATGCTCTTATGTCCTTAAAATGATAACAGCCAACACTCTGATCCCTACTGAAAGTGCACTACAAAACATGAGTGCTCTGGTCCAAGTGGGAAGACCATTACTGGGATTTAAAAAAAGATGATGAATTCTCACTTGGAGAAGCATGGATTAATGAAGGACAGTCAGCATGGCTTTATTAAAGGCAACTTGTGTCTGACTAACCTGATTGATTTCTTTGATTAAATAACAGAGAGGGTTGATGAAGGTCGTGTAATAAATGTTATGAACTCTCAAAGGCCACTTGATAAAATATCACATATATGAGATAATTTGGAAAATAGAAGCATATGGGATTAAAGGAATCTTGTTAACTTGCTAATGCAATTGACTAAGAGATAGGAGGCAGAGAGTAGTGGTGAATGGACGTTTTTCTGGCTGGACAGATGTATGCAGTGCTTCCTAGCAGAGATCGATATTAGGACCATTGCTTTTCTTGTTGGAACCTTTTTTACGCAGCAAGTGATGATGACCTGGAACTGACTGCCCACGAGGGTGGTGGAAGTGGAGACAATCAAAAGGAAATTGGATGGGCACTTAACGGAAATAAATTTGCAGGGCTACAGGGATTGAATGGGGGATTGGGACTGACTGGATTGCTACGCAGAGAGCTGGCATGGACTCGACAGGCCAAATGGCCTCCTTCAGTGCCATAAATGACTCCAAGGCTCGAAGTGATCTGGACTTTGGTAAAGGGAATAGAATTTTGGAGTTTGCAGATAATACAAAACTTGGCAACATCAGGAAGACAGACAGACTGGTGAAATGGGAAGATTCATGGCAGATGCAATTTAATGCAGGTAAGTGTGAAGTGATACACTTTTGGAGAAACAACATTAAGAGGCAGTATAATCTAAATGGTATTATTTTCAGGGATGTTCTGGGGCTGTGTATTCACAAATCTCTGAAGGTGGCAGGACAAGTTGATATTGCTGTTAAGAAACTGCATGGGGTACATAGTTTTCTAAATAAGGGCATTGAATACAAAAACAAGGAAGTCATGCTACACATTTACAAATCACTGATTAGGCCTCAGCTGGAGTACTGTGTACAATTCTGGGCACTACACTTTAGGAAGGATGCCAAGACCGTGTTAGTATTGCTTTAAGTGCTGCCATTTTGCTTTCAGGGGCAGATCTGAAATGGATGTCCATTACCGAAACAGGATGTGATGCACAGACCTTTGTGACCTCTAAGCACTCGTGGCAAGCAGCAAAGGAACAACAATGTAAAGCACCTCCCCAGCATTGCTGTGAAAGTTAGTGCCCTTGTTACGACCAGGTAAGAAAGGGGTTTAGGGTTCCCTCTCAGCCTTCACCTGATCTTACCATACCAGGGTTTTATTTTTAACACACCGTGTTTTTAGTTCACCCTTAGTGAATCCTTGTTCACTAACTTCCAAGTATAAGGCAAAGAAACTAGCCAAACAGGTTTTCTTAGGATTAAAGAAAAAAGGTTGAACTTAATTGAAACTTAAACTCTAATTCGGTTAATGCGTATGGATACACGATGTGCCCACACTAGCATACATACACAATACACGCATGCAGATAGAGACAGATAAGAGTAGAAGAAAATAAAGTGGAAAAGTTTGAAACAATCTCTGAACAGGGTTTTTGTTACGGTTCTTTGAGCTCACTGTAGAGTCCTTGATTGTGTCTTGCTCTTCGTTGGGGCTCAATATTCTTCTTAAACCTTGTTGGAGACCTTTCTCTTTTGGGGTTCATGTGTCTTCAGTGGATTTGGAGTTCTGTGAGAAAGAGAGGGAGAGCCAGACAGGGGAGGTCTTCTTCAGTCCAGGAACATACTGTAGTCTCTGAGTTCAAACTGTTTATACAATTCAGAAAAACCAGGTTGCCAAGCAGGCTAGTCATGTGACAAGCTGGTCTGACCACGTCTGTTTGTGGATTCAGTCATCCCAGCATCCATCCTGAAATTTGAACTCCCTCACCCTCAATGTCTGGTGCTCAAAGTTCATTGTGGGTTAAACTGGATAAGGGAAGTAACCCCTTTGTCTCCACAAGCACTGTCTGTTAGTATGCAAATATCTTTCCAGCCAAGGTCCTGGTGAATCTTTTTTTAAACAAGTCCTTTCTTCACTTCAGCAACAGTTTTCAAACCAATGTTCATATGACTGTGCTGTATGATTTATATGGGGCGGCACAGTGGCGCAGTGGTTAGCAACGCAGCCTCACAGCTCCAGTGATCTGGGTTCAGTTCTGGGTACTGCCTGTGTGGGTTTCCGCCAGGTGCTCCGGTTTCCTCCCACAGCCAAAGACTTGCAGGTTGATAGGTAAATTGGCCATTGTAAATTGCCCCTAGTATAGGTAGGAGTTGAGGGAAGGTGGGGATGTGGTAGGGAATATGGGATTAATGTAGGATTAGTATAAATGGGTGGTTGACAGTCGGCACAGACTCGGTGGGCCAAAGGGCCTGTTTCAGTGCTGTATCTCTCTATGACTATAACTCTATGACAAAATTAATGTGCCTCATTCTTGGCAGGTGAGGGGTCTGCATGACCACCCTCAATAAAAAAAAACTACTTTTTGGATTCACTGATCTTGTCTGTGTGATTGGTGTGTCTGCGTTAGAACACAAAAATGTAACAAAGACCTTGGAGAGGGGACAGAGGTGGTTTACCAGGATGATCCCAGGGATGAGGAACTTTAGTCATGTGAAGAGAATGGAGAAGCTGGGATTGTTCTCCTCAGAGCAGGCAAGGTTAAGAGGAGAGTTAATCGGTGTTCAAAATTATGAGAGGTTTTGACAGAGCAAGTAGTTAGCAACCGTTTCCTCTGATAAGTGGATTGGTAACCAAAAGCCATAGACTTAAAAATAATTGACAAAGTAACTAGAGGGGAACTGAGGATAAATGTTTTCAAACACAGGGTTGTTTTAATTTGGAATGCACTACCTGAAAGAGTGGTGAAAACAGATTTCATAAAAACTTTCAAAAGGCTTTTGCAGTGAACTAATTTGCAGGATCATGGGGAAAGAGTTAGCGTGATGGACTAAATTGAACAGCACTTTCAAAGAGTGAATATAGGCTTAATGGGCTGAAAGACTTTCTTCTGTGCTGTATGATTCTATGAGCTGGATTTTCTACAGGTGACGGGACCCTGATGTCAGGCCCATATGGGGGTTCACTGCCCACCCATGTCCTCAGCATGCACGCCGGTGCAACCAGCCAGGAGTGGTCTGCTAATTGGCCGCCTCCGCACTCACTGTCCTATTAAGATGGCAGGTGCGCTCTTGATGCAGCTCGCCTAATCAGAGGTCCCACAGTGATGTCAGGCTGGCAGCCCCACCAGGAAAGGCAGGCGAGGACAAGGGTGCCTCAGCATGGAGGGGCCCTTGGTTGCCTGCATAGAAGTTGTTAAATTAAAGAGGCCCAGAGCCAGTATGGCCATCAGGTTGGAGAGGAAACCCCTCCACAGGCCTCTTCTTGAACAGGACTGTGTCCTTTCCTCCCCACAGCCTTGTCATTGTAGCATGGAGCCTCTGGCTCCTTTGGCCCCCTGGCCTGCTGCCGGTAGGCCACCTTGATTGAGCTGGGGGCCTCTGCACACGCCAGTGGGGGGAGGGGGGGGGGTGTTACCCCTTCAGTGGTAAAATACCAGCTCCGGTGCAAAAGAGCCCCTAAGTGGGACCTTATTGCACTAATTAGCTACCCACCTCCATGGCACTGGCAGCCAACCTGGTTCTCAGCCTGACAATGGGAAAATCCTCTGGAGGCAGAAATACGTTGGGGAGCCGTCTTGGAGTGGCTTCACCCTATTTTTGAGACCCTCCATCTCCAACCCTGTCTCCACAGGGCTGTGAAAATTCTTTCCTTTTATTCATTCTTGGGATGTGAACATCGTTGACAAGGTCAGCATTTGTTGCCCATCCCTAATTGTCCATGAGAAGGTGCTGGTGAGATGCTTTCTTGAACCACTGCAGTCCATTTGGTGTAGGTACACCCACAGTGCTGATCGGAAGGCAGCTGCAGGATTTTGACCCGGCAACAGAAAAAGAAAAAACAACTACCATAAATTCTATTTCTATAGCGCCTTTAACATAAATAAAACATCCCAAAGCGCTTCACAGGAGCATGATAAAATCAAGTATGACACCGAGCCACAGAAGGAGATATTAGGTCAGATGACCAAAAGCTTGGTCAAAGAGGTAGGTTTTAACGACTGTCTTAAAAGACAGTCTTAAAAGGTGGAGAGGTGTAGGGATAGTATTCCAGGGCTTGGGGGATAGCCAACTGAAGGCACGGCCAACAATGATGGAAAAATTAAAATCAGGGATGCACAAGGGGCCAGAATAAAAGGAGCGCAGATCTCTTGGAGGAGATTACAGAGGTAGGGAGGGGTGAGGCCATGAAGGGATTTGAAAACAAGGGTGAAAATTTAAAATCAAGATGTTGCTTGACCAGGAACTACTGTAGGCCAACGAGCACATGAGTGATAAGGGAACGGACCTGTTGTAACTTAACACACAGGCAGCAGAATTTTGCATGACCTCCAGTTTAGGGCGAGTAGAACGTGAGAGACAACTCAGGAGTGCGTTGGAATAGTCAGGTCTAGAGATAACAAAGACATGAATGAGAGTTTCAGCAGCAGATGAGCTGAGACAAGGGTGAAGTTGAGCGATGTTACAGAGGTGGAAATAGGCGGCCTTAGTGATGGCACGAATATGTGATTGGAAGCTCATCTCTGTGTCAAATGTAACACCTAGGTTTGGAACAGATGGGCTTAATCTCAAACTGTTGCTAGGGGAAGGGATGGAGTCAGTAACAAAGGAACGGTGTTTAGAGCGGGGACCAAAAACAATGGCTTCAGTCTTCCCAATATTTAATTGGAGAAAATTTTTGCTCATCCAGTACTGGATGTCAGATAAGCAGTCAGATAATTTAACAACAGTGGAGGAGTGGAGAGAAGTGGTAGTGAGGTAGAGCTGAGTGTTGTCAGCATACATGTGAAAACTAATGCTGTGCTTTCAGATGATGTCACCGAGGGCCAGCATGTAGATGAGAAATGGGAGCTGGCCAAGGATAGATCCAAGGATAGAACGGTGATATAGTTCCAATACAGAATGGTGTATGACTTGAAGGGGAACCTGCAGGTGCTGGTGTTCCCATGCGCCTGCTGCCCTTGTTCTTCTAGGTGGTAGAGGTCACGGGTTTGGAAGGTGCTATCAGAGAAGCCTTGGTGAGTTGCTGCAGTACATGGTACACATTGTTGCCGCTGTACACCAGTGGTGAAAGGAGTGCATGTTTATGTTGGTGGTGGGTGCTGATCAAGTGGATTGCTTTGTGTTGGAGGGTATCGAGCTTTTTGTGTATTGATGCAGCTGCACTCTTCTAGGCAAATGGACAGCATTCCCTCACACTTCTGCCTTGTGCCTTGTAGATGGTGGACAGGCTTTAGTGAGTCTGTAGGTGAGTTACTCACTGCAGAATTCCCAGCTTCTGGCCTGCTCTTGTAGCCACAGTATATCACTGGTCCAGAAAAGTTTCTGGTCAATGGTAACCCCAGCCCTATGATTCCAGGAATCCAATGCTATACACACCAAAATAGCACAAAGCACTTCTATGATGTGTATTGATATGACTTCTCTAAAGTTGGTGCCATGCTTGTTCCTGCCAAGGTTGGAATGTCACAAGCCCTAAAGGATGTGAAAATTGTTAGCATTTACAGCTAATTCAAAGTAATTTTTTGTGGCAAAAATTTGAATTATACAATAATGCAACTTAAGAGATGCAAATAAAACAGCAAAATAGGAATTTAGTACTAAAAAAAACAGAATTATCATATATTTTGAATTAAGTGACTTCCAATTAAAAGTAGACTGTACAAGAAGAATGCAAGGATAGGCAATTCAGCAACTGTTGTCGAATCTGGCCTCTCTCATTCACCTGCACGAAATTGCCAATGGCCTGTTTGAAAATGACACTGATTCACTCTTCTTAGAGGCATAATGTGGCTTCAAAAGGAAATCACAGCAATATGAACATATTTTCATTGCTCAGCACATGAACAAGAAATGTTTTGATCAGTCTACAGGTGTCACGAACAGAACAACTAGATTAATTTGCACTAACAGAGCAATTTCATTAGGGAAAGCATTCTGAGGCACGTTATGAAGGAGGGAGAATGAAGGAATTGTTAAGGAAACAGACACTGAGTCAGGAATTGAAAGATTGGATGGGATGACTGAAAGCTTGGTCAAAAAAACTAAAAGTCTTCAATCCAATATACCAGCCATTGAACTTCAGGTCCCAATCAGGGGATCCCAGGGTGCTCTTGGTATGTTGCCATTTGTTTTACACCTGGAAACTCAGCAAAACAAGATTGAATTTCTCTCCTATTGAGTTTAGAGGTGACAAAAATACAGGTAAGGGTTTAGGCAGCAGAGGGGCTAAGGTAGGTGTGGAGATAGGCAAGTTACAGAGATAGAGATAAGCAGTTTTGGTAATGGATAGGATGTGGTCTTAGAATCTTGTTAGAATTTATCAGCACCGTAAGGTTCTGCACAGTCATGTCCAGCCTGACAGAGCAGCCAGGATGGAGTTGATTTTAAGGGAGCAGAGTTTGTGTCACCAGTGAAAAACAAACGGCTGAGATCCTGACGTTGGGATCCATGGAGGGAGGGTGGGGTGGGGGGTTGGAAGATCATACCGGCAGCGCCCTGCCACGGAGCCTGACCCCAGGAGTGCTGGGCCCAATCTTCCCGGCGGCAGCAAGTCTCCGTGGCTGCCCCCCACCACTCGGTGATGGAACCCGACTTTAAATATTTAAATAAAGATCATGAATACATTTAAATAAAATTGACCCCTATCTTACTGGTTGCCCAGGATCTTCTGTGCGGCGGCCAGCACTCATGTGTCTTCACTTTCCCAACCAGGGAAAGCTGGTGCCACCGCGGTGGGGAAGGGGGAACTTAGGATTTTTAATGTAGTGGTGGGGGGGTAATGGGGTAAAATGTGCATTTCTAGTGTGGGGGGAAGGGGTGACCTCTGCACTTTGTACAGTTTGTGGAGGGGAGAGGTCAAATCAGCAATGTGAGTGTTTTGGGGGGGTGGGGTGAGAGGGCAGCTATTTTATTTGTGTTTTGGGAGTCAGGCAAAGGGTGACATTTAATTTGCAATGTACTGATGGGGGGTACGGGTTTAAATATTCAAATTTAGTCACAAATCTGGCTGCCCTTTAAAAAATCCTGCCCACTTTCACATATTTGAAAAGCTCTTTAATCTGAGTGATTAAACTTGGATTGCAGAAGAGTTTCTATAAGAACATTTGTTTTCAGTTGGCTGTATTCTGGGGAATACTCACCCCACAATGATATTCAAGCTCATTACTGACCATCTTGTTTCGGTTGCTCACAATTAGTTTTATTATGAGCCTGAGCAAACTCTTCAGGCTCTCCTTAATTACCTGCATTTCTATCCATTGGAAAATGAATCAAGGGGTGCATGCTAACATAAACGGCAAGACTAAAGGGAGGAGAATTTTAGGGGAAAATGGCAATAAAATGACAGCATGGAAAAAAATGTAAAAAAAGTTGACTCACCCTGTGAACCTGGATTTATTGGTTCAGACTTTAAAGGTTGCCCTGTGGAACCAAAAATGCATTATTATCAGATAGTAACAGTAACTGAAAGTATTAATTAATCAGATTGTTAATTCTCTAGGAATGCAATAGAATTATTTTCTGGGATATGCTGCATTAATGATATTTTTAGATTTAGTGGGTAATAATAGTGGATCATAGGATTAATAGATTCTAGGTATGTGCTTCTTCAAACTCTAGGTAATCTATAAAATCTCTGGATTCTCTAAACTCTGCTCGAGGTTTTAGATAGTCAGATTTGGTTGAGAATGCAGTCTATTGTTACATTGACTTACTGTAAATTTGTACTAAAAATCTGCACAAACTTAGAGAACTCCCACCCTTTCATTGACTTGCTCTCTTCCAATGCTCTCAATTCAGACTTGAACTCCTCTCTATCTCCCAAATAATACAAGCTGGCAATCTATTCCCTCTTCACACCCCCCTCCCCTTCCCTGCCCCCCGCCCCCTCAGGATTCTTCATCTCCTCCACCTCAGTTCAAGCTGGTTCTCTCCCTCTCTCCCTTCCTCCCCCATTCCCTTCTTCAGTTTGGCACTAACTACTTCTGTCTGTTGAAGCTAGCACTCTTGTTCTCTTCCAATTACTTGAGATCAAACTGAGACTCCTTCATCTCCCAGTTCCAGCTGGCATTTCTCCTCTCCTTCCCCAGACCAATTAAATCAGTTAACTTTAATCAGTGAAACTTCCTCTCCATCTCAAAGTGTCACTCCCAGTGCTGAATTTTACAGACCCCTTGATATCGGGGATTGTGGTGGGAGGGGGCCAGAAAATGCCTCTGCCAGAGGCCTGCCACAGGCTTTAACGACGGGAAGGCCCGGTCCAATATTGCCGGTGATGAGGAGGCCTTGTGGCAGCCTCCCCACTGCTCAGCACCGGAAGCCACATTTATATTTGTAAAATTATTTAACAGAACAAATAAATTACCTTCCCGCTCCCGCCGTCTGTCCCGGAGCGATATTGGTGCCGGTGGCCAGCACACCCGCACCTTCGGATCCCCGTCCGGGGATCCAAGGTGATACATTATTGGGGAAGGGGGAGCAGGTAAGTTTTTCAGTGTGGGTTGGGGGGGAGTGGCATCAGAGTCATTTCATTGGTGTAGGGGATGGTGGAAAGGGGTAAAGATTAAAGTTTATGAACTTTGGGGCGGGAAGGTCAGGTGCACAAGGTAAGTGTTTTGAGGGGGGAGGGCGGGTAATTAATTCCAGGGTTATTGGGGGGGGTGGTGGGAGTGGGTGAGGATCAATTTATTTTATTTTTTACTAACACTGTATCTTTAAATAATTAAATTGAATGTTAGGACTTGAAGCCCTTTAAAAATGGTGTCAGCGCCTGCGCAAAGGCTGCTGATGCCACTGCTGGGGACAGACAGCCCACCCTCTCCACGACATTGAGGTGGGCAGTCCTCCCCGGCTATTTAAATGAGCCGCCACGCTCAATATCGCGGCGGCTCCGTGACGTGCGGCCCACGCGGGTGGACCACCATTGTTTACCCGGCGGACATATAAATTTCAGCCCCTAGCTTCTAAAGCTTTCACTGGCATAAATTTCCCCTTCCATCATTGCCATACATTTGTACTTAACTTTCATCTATATGATTATTCATAACTTTTCTTTCTCTCTCCCAACTTCACAGCCGTCCATTTCCTTCTTCACTCCTTCCCTCACTGCTACACTGATCCAAGACCTCATGCTACTTGTAATTATTTTGGCTGCTGAATACTATGAGCTGGAGTTCTTGTTCCAGCAAAGATTCCCTCATTTATGCATTGGCCAGATTTACTTTAAGTCACAGGACAGGTTAGGAGAGGCACTGGGGGTACAGAGACTGACTGAATGCTGATTTTCATCAGCAAATACTGAGTATCAGTGTGAATATTTAATGGTTAGCATGTATAAAGTAGCTAGAAAAAGCCATCAAATGGCTGCTTACTGGCACTTGGCAGTAGCAAGCAGCTACTGTAACCATAGCAAATCATTAGTTATATCTATTAAGCTTTCTGTGGACCACTTCTCCAAGCAGTGACATTTAAAGAGCTAATACAGTATTAAACACAAATACCATTACCATGTCAGTCACCATGGCAACTAAAAGTGCTATTTCAAGTGACCTTGCTCAGGAAGAAAACAGCCCCTAACAATCTATTTTGAATTCTTTAAGAAAGTAGCATGAAACTGGAAAGTGTAACTTTTATAAATATACATGCCCATAGAAAATTGTTGAACATTGTACTGATTTTCCTTATGAGCAAGACCAGTGTAAATAACATTCATCTAGTTAATACCCGAGAAGAATGAGACAAATGACCTTTTCTCATCCCTGATTTTTTTCTTTTGTGGTCTTTTTCACATGTGGCATAAGCCTGAAAGTTATTGAGTGTGATTTTATTACAAGAAAGATTTAAAGAGCTTGTTTTAAATTTCTCTCTCTGCTCTTTTACTGGAGGTGTAAACTTGTTTATCTTAAACAGTGTTGCTCCTGCATTAAAGCAGGGGAGAGAGGAATTTGATCTGAAAGTGCTAAACCTTGGTAGAATGGCATTGGCAAATGTAAGACCCAGGCTGCAGCATTCAGCAACTTCTTTGTAGCTCATGTTCGCAATACTTGACATTCTTAATCGAGTTTTAAATATAATTCAATATGGTGTGATAAAGCTGAGAATCCATTCTTTTATCCTTGCCTTTTTTAATTTTGCAAATCCAGTTATATAAGGATTCACAATGTATGTCATTCCACTGCATGTTATAACTAATTGCTGTTTCTACACAGTTCTCAATCCCACGATACTGGTTGGGTTCTCCAGGATTCCAGTTCTCATATCCTACCTATTACAAAGACATAAACAGCAGCAGTTTTAACAATGTAAGTATTTGAAATAGATGGGAGCGAAGAAAACATAACAATAGATGCACTGAGATAACACAAGAGCATGCATCACGACAATAAAGTGATAAGTAAAGGTTGTATGCATTTGAATGATGGTAAATTTAGTTTAAACAAACCTAAATCTGAAGATACGCTTTTTTTTTAAAAAAAAGAGCCCTTGCTTTGCATGGATTGAGATAAATGTGAAATGGGGAAAAATATATATCTTTTGAGCATGCTTAATATCAGGAACAATTAGAAAGGCAGATGAGAGGTTTAAGGTGTGGTCATACTGCATTGTGTCATTGTGAAATGGTTTTACTTCACACTAACACTGCAATGATAGAGTAAATATCGATTAAATGTGGAATCAGATGCTGATCTGATAACAAAGTGAATCTTTGATCAGTTCAGGTCTTGACAGCCCATTTACACTGCATTGGGCTGAATTTCCATGACCTGGGCTGTGAATGGAGTGGAACCTGTGTGGGTAGGGGCAAAGGTTGGGGGTCATTTCTTGGCCCTTTCCAGCCATCAAAATCTGTGGCTGATTAGAGATAGTTGCGTCATACATCTGCCCACCAATGGGCAGGCATGTGCACAGGAATACATCATTGTAATTCTTGCCATTGCAACTTAGCAACACTGGGCATGGGACTTGCTTGTGTGTCCCTAGCACACAGAGTTGCCAAGGGCCTCAGAAGGGGATATCACATGTCAGGACCAGCTTCTCTGCAACAATCATCAGTGATCACAAGGAAAAAATGGATTTGAAAAATCTTCAGCTGGCATGGTTGGCTGATTCACACCACAGCTATTCACTGCAGTGAACTTTCTCCACCCCACCTGAGGTGGAGAACCCAGCTGTGCTGCAATGGCATGGGCACCAACTCAATATATGCTCATGCCCCCAATGCCTGAAAGTTGGATGGGGTCAGGGGCATAACCAGTGGGTACTTATGGCAGTTGGGCAGGACATGAGGAAACTTGTCCAAAGTCAAGTGGTGCTTTGCCCCATCAGTGAGCTTGTTATGTAAATGCACTATTAGAAGCTGGAATATTCCATAGTAATTTTATGCCTCTTATGTAAAACCTTTGCCTTTGAAAACTATAATGTGAACAGGTGAGGAAAAGAAGTTAATTCTACAAATATGTATCACTAACTAAATTCTTTGTGGCCTTTGTTGAACATCTGAAACTGTAAATATAGCGCACTCCAAGACATTAAAATAATGAGTAAAAGTGGAATGCATTACATTTAAATGGACATTATATGACTTTGAAATGGAGACTCATTTATCTACAAAACAACATTGGAAGTTATTTCAAATTGGACATATTTACTCACTTGAGAACAAAACACTTACTGGACTGTCATCGCTCCAGATAAATCCACCATTCGGTCGCGGTTTATATAATCCAATCCAGAGAGGTGAAGAAGCCATAAATGACCTATATGTAATAAAAAGCAAAATAGAATAATATACTGTGGTTAATTTGAACTTTGAGTGCTGAGTTGGGGCTAGATGGGCAAGGCAACTATGCAATTTGTCCATAAGAAAGCACAAAATCATTTTCAGGGTCAGACCTCATCATCACATGGGCGGGAGAGCTGACTATAAGTTTTCAGACATTGATGAGAAAATAAAGATGGGTGAGATTTCAGGTGGGCAAAAGAGAGACACTTAACTTCTTAAAGCGAGACGTATCCTCTCTTAAAGTGAGGATGTTGGATTAGCACTGCAGCACTCTGATCTGAAATTGAGCATCAGCAAGGTCACATTGAAGGACACCACAATTTTCAGACCTGGAGATTTTAGTACAGAGAACAAGGGGCCTCCTGTTCACTTTCAAAAAGTCTCAAACACTGGGGCCTGTTTGGAGGAAGATCACGTAGCAGTCAATGGAGTCAGCCTCACCTCTGGGACCCCAGAAAAAATTATCTTACACATTTGGTCATAGTAAGGATTGTTTCCTGTCATGATTCTTTCTGCGTCACATCTTGCTACATTACTTCATGCTGTCCCCACCCCTACTGTTCCCATGCCCCTCTGCACCTGCTTATACTGTAATGAGCAAGAAGAAATAAACCTTCCCTCCTCCTATTTTCAGCAGAACTATCAGTTGTCACTGTTGCCCTTAAAGCAAGTGCAGACAACATAGTGCTGTCACATGTTTGCACTGGGAAAGCTATTTCTTGCTCCTACCACCACATATCACCTTGCTGCCACTTTCCTGCTCTGTAAAACCTCTCCATTCTGCTCATTGTTTGCTCAAGGCCACCCACACTGCCCATTCTCACTGGAAAAAACACTGAGTTATAATCTCTCTCGGGCCTCTGCTATTTCTTCCTCATTTCCCTTAGCATCCTTGGATGCATCCCATCAGATTCTTTGTCCTGCATTAGTTTCACTAATTTCTCTATACTTTGCTTTTATCTATTATATATCTTTCATATCACTTTTGACCAAATCAAGTTTACTTCCTCCCCAGTATCATTCTCTTTTGCGACTGCTAATGTGACATATTTGTTAAGTATCCCCACCAATTTCCTATTAATTCACTATCACTCAGCATCACTCCCAGGACCTAGTTTTGGAGCAGGAAAAGGTTTAATAATCTGACAATGAGTAGCAAGGGTTAGGGCTTTCATTTCTCTGCTTTACACCTGGCCATAGCAATACATGCCACACGCTCCGCTCGCCCTACTGCCAACACTTCGAACACTTCCCTCCTCTACACCACATGCTTCTCCACCAATCACAGAAAACTGCTATCAGCAAAAGTGACTATAAAGCTTTCTGATTGTCACAAAAGCCCAACAAGTTCACTAATATCCTTCAGGGAAGGATATCTGCTGTCCTTAACTGGTTTGAGCTACATGTGACTGCAGGCCCCATCACTGTAACTGACTCTAAAACAGCCTTTGAAGTGGTCGAACAAACCATTTAGTTACCACCAGTTTCTCAGGGCAACTAGGAATGATAATAAATACGACTTTACCAAAGATTGTAAAAGAAAATTTGTAAACTCCTTATTAGGCTGAGTCACAGGCAACTCTTTGTTGCGATATTTTCCTTCCTTTACCACCATCCCTTTATTAGTTTTTGAGTGGGGTTAGTGAAGAAATTCCAGCTCTGGAAGTTTAAATGTGAGAGCTAGGTCATTCAGCCCAGCAAATCTGTTGCCATTTATTGGAGAAATCCAAACTGAATGTTACTGTTCCACTCTCTCTCCAAAGTCCTGTAGCATCCTCTACTTCAAATATTAACCTTTAGAAGATGCAATAGCATCTGTCTCAGCATTCCTTTTGGTGAGGCATTCAAGACTCTGACAAGTATCTGTGAGAAAAAAGTTCTCCTCACCTCTCTCCCTACTGTTTTAGTAACAATCTAAAATCAATGACCCCTCTTCAATCAAAAGAAATTGTCTTTGCCTAGTCATCCTACCAAAACCTTTCATAATTTTAAAACCCTTCTATTAAATCTTCTCTTCATCTTCTCTGCTCCAGTTGACCACTGAACACATTTAAAATCGACACACAAGGGTCATGTTGAGTTCCAGCACAATCAAATAACATTGGCCTGGATACTTAATGTGAGAGGGTTACATAGACAGATGGGGTGGGGTGATGTCCTTGGGACTTGAGTGAGGGTTAGCCGAGTTTGGTAATAGGATATGAGGCAAAGACAGAGAGCAAAGACTGCAACAGCTGATCACAAAGGCTTCTCCTTAGTTTCACTTTCACTTTACTAGCATGTGTGTTAGGGGTGGAATTTCAGATGGACAACCCAGAAGACTGTGTTTTCATACATGCTTTTTTCCTTATTAATTCATGAGAAGTGGGCATTGCTGGCAAGGCCAGTATTTATTGCCCATCCCTAATTCGATTGAGGTGAGTCACCATCTTGAACCACAGCAATCCCTGTCGGGTAGGTACACCCACAGTGTGGTTAGGGAGGGAGCTCCACGACTGTGACCCAGTGACAGTGAAGGAACAGCGATATAGTTCCAAGTCGGGATGTTGTGTGGCTTGGAGGGGAACTTGCAGGTGGTGATGTTCCCACATGTCTGCTACCCTTGTCCTTCTAGGTGGTAGAGGTCTCAGGGTTGGAAGGTGCTGTTGAAGAACAGTTACTACAGTGCATCTTATATATGGTACACACTGCTGCCACTGTATGTCAATCGTGGAGGGAGTGACTGTTTAAGGTGGTGGATGGGGTACCAAAATCCAGCAGGCTACTTTGTCGTGGATGGTGTCAAGCTTCTTAAGTGTTGTTGGAGCTGCACTTATCCAGGCAGGTGGAGAGTATTCCATCATACTCCTGATTTGTGCCTTGTACATGACAATCTTCAGAGATTCAGTAGATGAACTCACCATAGAATTCCCAACCTCTGACCTGCTCTTGTAGCCACCATATTTAAATGGCTAGTCCAGTTCAGTTCCTTGTCAACAGTGACCTCCAGGATATTGATGGTAGGGGATTCAGCAATGGTCATGCTGTTGAATGTCAAGGGGAGATGTTAGTTTCTCTCTTCCTGGAGATGGTCATTGCCTGGCACTTGTGATACAGAAATGTTACTTGCCACTTATCAGCCCAAGCTTGAATGTTGTCCAGCTCTTGCTGCATGCAGGCGTGGACTGCTACAGAACCTGAGGATTTGCAAATGGTGCTGAATATTTACAATCAACAATGAACATCCCCACTTCTGACCTTATGATGGATTGAAGTTCATTGATGAAGCAGCTGAAGATGTTTGGGCCTAGGTCACTACTCTGAGGAACTCCTGCAGTAATGTCCTGGGACTGAGATGATTGGCCATCAACAACAATAACCATCTTCTTTTGTGCTAGGTATGACTCCAACCAGTGGAGAGTTTTCTCCCGATTCTCATTGACTTCTGTTTTGCTAGGGATCCTTGATGCCATACTTTGTCAAATGATGCCTTCTTGTCAAAGGCAGTCACTCTCACCTCACCTCTGGAGGTCAGCTGTTTTGTCCATGTTTGGACCAAGACTGTATTGATGCATGGAGCTGAGTGGAACAAAAACTAACCATCTGTGAGCAGATTATTGCTGAGTAAGTGCCGCTTGATAGCACTGTTGATGACGCCTTCCATCACTTTGATGATGATTGAGAGTAGACCGATGGGGTAGTAATTGTCCGGATTGGATTTGCCCTGCTTTTTGCCTACAAGACATACCGGAGAAATTTTCCACATTATCGTGTAGATGGTAGTGCTATGGCTGTACTGGAACAGCTTGCGTAGGCATGCAACAGCATCGAACTCGGCACCGGAAACGACAACGGCAAACCCAGCCCTGTCGACCCTGCAAAGTCCTCCTTTCTAACATCTGGGGGCTTGTACCAAAGTTGGGAGAGCTGTCCCACAGACTAGTCAAGCAACAACCTGACATAGTCATACTCACAGAATCATACCTTACAGACAACGTCCCAGACACTGCCATCACCATCCCTGGGTATGTCCTGTCCCACCGGCAGGACAGACATACCAGAGGTGGTGGCACAGTGGTCTACAGTTCGGAGGGAGTTGCCTTGGGAGTCCTCAACATTGACTCCGGACCCCATGATGTCTCATGGCATCAGGTCAAACATGGGCAAGGTAACCTCCTACTGATTACCACCTACCGCCCTCCCTCAGCTGATGACTCAGTACTCCTCCATGTTGAACACCATTTGGAGAAAGCACTGAGGGTGGCAAGGGCACAAAATATACTCTGGGTTGGGGACTTCAATGTCCATCACCAAGAGTGGCTCAGTAGCACCACTACTGACCAAGCAGGCCGAGACCTAAAGGACATAGCTGCTAGACTGGTCTGCGGCAGGTGGTGGGGGAACCAACATGAGGGAAAAACATACTTGACCTCGTCCTAACCAATCTGCCTGCCACAGATGCTTCTGTCCATGACTGTATTGGTAGGAGTGACCACCACACAGTCCTTGTGGAGACCAAGTCGCGCCTTCACATTGAGGATACCGTCCATCGTGTTATGTGGCACTATCACCGTGCTAAATGGGATAGATTTTGAACAGATCTAGCAAAGCAAACTGGGCATCCATGAGGCGCTGTGGGCCATCAGCAGCAGCAGAATTGTACTCAACCACAATCTGTAACCTCATGGCCCGGCATATCCCCCACTCTACCATTACCATCAAGCCAGGAGACCAACCCTGGTTCAATGAAGAGTGTAGGAAGGCATGCCAGGAGCAGCACCAGGCATACCTCAAAATGAGGTGTCAACCTGGTGAAGCTACAACACAGGACTATCTGCGTGCCAAACTGCGTAAGCAGCATGCGATAGACAGAGCTAAGCGATCCCATAACCAACAGATCAGATCGAAGCTCTGCAGTCCTGCCACATCCAGCCATGAATGGTGGTGGACAATTAAACAGCTAACTGGAGGAGATGGCTCCACAAATATCATCCTCAATGATGGGGGAGCCCAGCACATCAGTGCGAAAGATAAGGCTGAAGCATTTGCAACAATCTTCAGCCAGAAGTGCCGAGTTGATGATCCATCTCAGCCTCCTCCTGAAGTCCCCAGCATCACAGATGCCAGACTTCACCCAATTCAATTCACTCCGCGTGATATCAAGAAACGACTGAAGACACTGGATACTGCAAAGGCTATGGGCCCTGACAATATTCCGGCAATAGTACTGAAGACCTGTGCTCCAGAACTTGCCGCGCCCCTAGCCAAGCTGTTCCAGTACAGCTACAACACTGGCATCTACCCTGCAATGTGGAAAATTGCCCAGGTATGTCCTGTACACAAAAAGCAGGACAAGTCCAACCCGGCCAATTACTGCCCCATCAGCCTACTCTCAATCATCAGTAAAGTGATGGAAGGTGTCATCAACAGTGCCATCAAGCGGCACTTGCTTAGCAATAACCTGCTCAGTGATGCTCAGTTTGGGTTCCGCCAGGGCCACTCAACTCCTGAACTCATTACAGCCTTGGTTCAAACATGGACAAAAGAGCTGAACTCAAGAGGTGAGGTGAGAGTGACTGCCCTTGACATCAAGGCAGCATTTGACTGAGTATGGCATCAAGGAGCCCTAGCAGAACTGAGGTCAACGGGAATCAGGGGGAAAACTCTCCGCTGGCTGGAGTCATACCTAGCGCAAAGGAAGATGGTTCTGGTTGTTGGAGATCAATCATCTGAGCTCCAGGACATCACTGCAGGAGTTCCTCAGGGTAGTGTCCTAGGCCCAACCGTCTTCAGCTGCTTCATCAATGACCTTCCTTCAATCATAAGATCAGAAGTGGGGATGTTCGCTGATGATTGCACAATGTCCAGCACCATTCACAACTCCTCAGATACTGAAGCAGTCCCTGTAGAAATGCAGCAAGACCTGGACAATATCCAGGCTTGGGCTGATAAGTGGCAAGTAACATTTGCGCCACACAAGTGCCAGGCAATGACCATCTCCAGGAAGAGAGAATCTAACCATCTCCCCTTGACATTCAATGGCATTACCATTGCTGAATCCCCCACTATCAACATCCTAGGGGCTACCATTGACCAGAAACTGAACTGGAGTAGCCATATAAATACCGTGGTTACAAGAGCAGGACAGAGGCTAGGAATCCTGAGGTAAGTAACTCACCTCCTGACTCCCCAAAGCCTGTCCACCATCTACAAGGCACAAGTCAGGAGTGTGATGGAATATTCCCCACTTGTCTGGACGGGTCCAGCTCCAACAATACTCGACACCATCCAGGACAAAGCAGCCCGCTTTATTGGCACACCATCTACAAACATTCACTCCCTCCACCACCAACGCACAGTGGCTGCAGTGTGTACCATCTAATCGATGCACTGCAGCAACGCACCAAGGCTCCTCAGACAGCACCTTCCAAACTCGCGACCTCTACCAACTGGAAGGACAAAGGCAGCACATACATGGGAACACCACCACCTGCAAGTTCCCCTCCAAGTCACACACCATCCTGACTTGGAGCTATATCGCCGTTCCTTCAATGTCGCTGGGTCAAAATCCTGGAACTCCCTTCCTAACAGCACTGTGGGTATACCTACCCCAAATGGACAGCAGCGGTTCAAGAAGGCAGCTCACCACCACCTTCTCAAGGGCAATTAGGGATGGGCAATAAATGCTGGCCTGGTCAGTGATGCCCACATCCCATGAATGACTAGAAATAACTAGTTCTGGAGCACAAGTCTTCAGTACTACAGCTGGAATGTTGTCAGGTCCCATAGCCTTTGCTGTATCCAATGCCTTCAGCCGTTTCTTGAATCAGATTGTCTGTAGATTAGCATCTGTGATTCTTGGGACCTCAGGAGGATGCCAAGATGGATCGTCCACTGGGCACTTCTGGCTGAGGATAGATGCAAATGCTTCAGCCTTATCTTTTGCACTGTCATGCTGGGCTCCCCTTTCATTGAGGATGGGGATGTTTGGGGACCCTCCTCCTCTGGTTACTTGTTTGATTGTCCACCATCATTTATGACCGGAGATTTAATTACACAATGTGCTTTTTTGCATTTGATAGCCTGATTAAGAGGGTTGGCTTCTACTCCGGCAGGGAGCACACAGCAGAAGGCTGCAGATCAGGTGGGTCTGATCCATCCCCAGGGTTGGCTGTTCCAATCCTCAAACCCAGAGGTCTTTGCATGGTGGGGTCAGATGACAGGGGGATGGGAGGGGGGTCTTGTGGTGAGAGGACCCCTGTTCCTCCAGGCCTACAAACAGTGCTGTAAGACACTTAATGTCTCTCTGAAGATGTTCTCACCTCCCTTTAGCTGCCAGGTTTCCAGACGCCTGTGAAACCTAGTTGACGACTGCTTACCTACCTGGAGCAGAGTAGAGGCAGTCGGGAGCCAGGAGCGCCATAAATACAGCCCAGGGATCAAAGCCTGGCCTTACTACCTGGAATGGAGCACAGGCAGTCGCCCAGAGCCCGGGGCCCTGACCATTTCAGATGCTGGAGAAACTGAGTGAAAAAAGAACTGTGACATCACAGGAAACTAGTAAGTTGATTGGCCGGTAAGTGCTTTGTGTAAGGGGCAGTGTATTAATAGCTAGCTTAGGACACCAGAGTTAGGGTAGATCTATAAAAAGAACTAATACTTTAAAATAAAATAAAGAAAATAGAAAATAAAAGATAAAATAAAATAATTAAAATACCTAAAACACATATCTGTGTAATTATAACTTTAGTTGTAGGTGTTACTAGCATTTAATAAGCACAGTAAATTCTACAATACATAGGAATTATTCAAAGTTAATTAAGAAAGTAATTAAAGTACATTAACTAATAGCATAAGTAACAATGGCTGGGCAGGTGTTATGTTGCAGCTGTGCTATGTGGAAGCTTTTGGATGCCAGGGTGATCCTGCACAAACACATCTGATGAAAGTGTAAGCAGCTAGAGGAATTCTGGATCAGGATTATTGATCTGGAAGCTGAACTGCAGACGCTTCGCAACATAAGGGAGGGGGAAAAATATCTGGACACTTTACTCCGGAAGACGGTCAACCTCTTAGAAAAGGGTCACCTGTTTTGATCAGCAGTGAGGGACAGGAGGATGTGACCATGAGTGAGGCAGGTAAAGGGACAGTAGTGGAGGAGCCTCAGACTTTGCAATTGTCAAACAGGTTTGAGGTGTTCTCAACCTGTTGGACGAAAGCGAGGTCTGCAAGGTGGATGAGCAGACTGGCCATGGCACTGTGGTGCAGGAAGCTATTTAAGTGTGAGGAGCAAAAAGGAATGTAGTGGTAGCAGGGGATAGTATAGTGTGGGAGATTGACATTGTTCTGTGCAGCTGAGAGCGTGAGTCCAGAAGGCTGTGTTGCCTGCCCGGTGCCAGGGTTTGGGACATCTGCTCAGGGCTGGACAGGAACTTGGAATGCAAGGGATCCAGTTGTCATGGTTCATGTAGGTACCAATGATATAGGTAGAACTAGGAAAGAGGCTCTGCTTCGACAGTATGAGCAGCTAGGCACCAAATTGAAGAGCAGAACCTCAAGGATAATAATCTCTCAATTATTACTTGAGCAACATGCCAGTTGGCAGCGGGCACATAAGATTAGTGAAATGTGGCTCAAAGACTGGTGTGAGAGAAGTGGGTTTTGGTTCGCGGGGCACTGTCACCAGTACTGGGGAAAGTGGGGGCTGTACTGTTGGGATGGTCTGCACCTGAACCCTGATGGGACCAGTCTTCTCGCAAACTGTATAACCAGGGAAGTAGAGACAGCTTTAAACTAAACAAGGGGGAAGAGAGATCAAGCTTGGGTAGATGCAACAAATCGAGTGGTAGAGTCAAGGCAGGAGAGCAGAATAGTAATATGTGAAATGAAGGTCAGAGAATGGCAGGAAGGGACAGAGAGAAAAAAACAAAGAACACACCAACAGCTAAGACTAGATGTTACAAAAAGACAAAACTAAAGACTCTATATCTGAATGCACGTAGCATTCATAACAAAGTAGACAAACTGATGGCGCACATTGAAGTAAATAAATATGATCTGATAGCCATTATGGAGATGTGACTGCAGAATGACAAGTATTGGGACCTGAATATTGAGGGGTATATGACATTTAAGAAGAATAGGAAGCTCAGTAAAGGTGGAGGGGTAGCACTGTTAATCAAGAACCCAAAGGTTGGAACCAGCTTCCCGACGCCCTCAGAATTTTTCCTGATCTAACCCCCCCACCTGCATCCAATCCCACATGCTCATCCATGTTAAAATTTCCCTTATTGTCATTCATATTATATTGGCCTTAGTCAGTTGCTGTGGGTAAAATATTGGCGGGTGAATGGGGGACATTAAATACTTACACTAGTTTATTCCAGACAAAACCTTCTTCAGAATGATCATGGATACTGAGAAGATCTCCTCCAATGTATCGACAGAAATCACGTGCTTCAAACCATGATTTCTTAGCTTGGTCAGATTTTATGAAAACCTGGGTGGGAAAGCATGTTATTAATCTTCAAATACCTATGGGTCAAAGTCTAAGAAAAAAAAGATAGGGCTGAATTTTACGCCGCCCCTGTGTGTCGGATGATGGCACAGGGGTGGCGTAAAATTGAGCAGGAGGCTCCAGGAGGCCTACCCGCCCTGCTCCCGCCTCTGGTGAACTTTATGGCGGTTGAGCGGGGGGAGGAAATGGCCCGCCCGCCCGAGGCCAATCAAGGCCCTTAAGTGGCCACTTAAGGGCCCTCACCCGCCTCCACAGATAATTTACCCGTGGCAAGCGGATGTGCTGGGGGTGTGAAAGGCCACCCAGCGAAAGCTGCCGGCCTTTCCGCGCCCCAGGGTGGGTCCATGGCAGTCGGGCCCAATTGAGGGCCACCCCTGCCTCCCAACCCACCCCCGGGACCCAAGATGCCCCCTCCCCCTAAATGGCTACCCTAGCCTCACCAGGGCATGACCGATCCCCCTGGTGAGGCATGCCCAACATACCCACTCTCTCAGGTCCATGGTGTCGGCTGGGCTGCAGTCCCAGCAGCGGCCACCGCTCCCAGTGGCACTGCTGGGACTAAGTGCTGCCGGCCTGCAGATTGACCGGCAGCTCACTGAGGCGGGACCTCCTCCCTCAATTGGGTGTAAGTCCCGCTTCGGGACAATTAAAGCCAGGGGATCCGTAAAATACGGGACGGATCCCCGGGCTAGGCGGAAGCGGGTTCGCCACTGACTTTTGCATCGGTGGCGAATTCCCCTCCGCCTAGGGAAAAATCCAGCCCATAACCTTAGCTAGAAGGTTCAGAAGTAATAAATGGTTTAAAATGAAACCTGTGAACAGGTTGAGGGCATATCTTGTTTGTTAAAAGGGCTATTGATCAGATGTTTAAACACATTTCATTGACTGGCAAGTTGTTTTGGTGAGCTGAGTTTTTTGGAGGCGCTGGAAGTCCTGCCGCTGGAACCAAAAGTGGAAGGTGACTTGGCTCTGGCAGGCAGCAGGGCCCTGGAATGGCAGTTTGCCAGCGGCGGCCAATTAACAGTCTGCTGCTGGGGTCGCCATGCAATTTTCGACAGCACCCTGCCCCTAAGAACTGCTGTCCCAATCTGAGGGCCAGCAGCTCAGCAGGTTCAGTGCTTAGGAGGAAATATGAGGACATCTTCAGAACAACTCCCAAAGAATATCACAGTCATTGATTCACTTTTTAAATGTAGTCACTGTTTTTTTGTAGGTAGGTGAGGCTTTGCTGGAACTGCTTGACTCCAGATATCATCTAAGCCTTGATTCAAACATGGACACAAGCACTGACTGCCCGAGAAGAGGAGACAGTAACTGAACTTGACAATATCAAGGCAGCAACAACATAGGTAGAAAGAGTGATGAGGTGCTGCAGGCAGATTTTAGGGAGCTCGGAAAGAAATTAACAAGCAGGATCTCAAAGATAGTGATCTTGGGACTACTCCCAGCACCATGCGCTAGTGAGTACAGAAATTGGAGGATAGCGCAGATGAATGCGTGGCTGGACAGATGGTGCAGGAGTGAAGGCTTTAAATTCCTGGGGCATTGAGACTGGTTCTGCAGGAGATGAAAGCTGTGCAAACCGGATGGGTTGCACCTCAACAGGACAGGGACAAATAATGTTGCGGGGATATTTGCCAGTGCTGTTGGAATAGGTTTAAACTAAGTTGTCAGGGAGATGATAGAGAAACAACACTGGATATAGAACAGAAACAACAATTTGTACTTATATAGCGTTTTTAACTTAATAAAGCATCCTAGGTGCTTCACAGGAGCATTATAAAGCAAAATTTGACGTCGAACCACGTAAGGAGATATTAGGGCAGATAAGCAAAATCTTGGTCAAAGAGGTAAGTTTTAAGGAGTGTCATAAAGGAGGAAAGTGAGGTGGAGGGACAGAAAGGTTTAGGGAGGGAATTCCAGAGCTTCGGGCCTAGGCAACTGAAGGCATGGCCAACAATGATGGAGTGATTAAAATTGGGGATACTTGAGGCTAGAATTAGAGGAGCACAGATATCGCAGAAAGTTGTGGGGCAGGAGAAGATCACAGAGATAGGGAGGGGCAAGGATGAGAATTTTTACAAACTTTAAAGAATTGTAAAAAAGCAAAAAATTAATAAGCAAGTGAGGAAGGCAAAGGAAACAAAGGCCAGAAAACAGACAACAAAGGAGTTTGGCAGTGCTAAGTGCTAAGTACTTCAATACAAGAAGCCTAGTGAATAAGGCAGATGAGATGAGGGCATAGATAGACAATTAGAAGTAGGAATTATAGCTATTACTGAAACTTGGCTTAAAAAGGGCAGGAATAGCAGCTCAGCAGTCCTGGTTACAGGTTTTCAGACAAGATAGAGAGGGGGATAAGAAAGGAGGAGGGGGGTCACAATATTGGTTAAAGAAACAACTACAGCCATGAGGAGGGATGATATGCGAGAAGGATCATCAAATGAGGCCATATGGATTAAAGTGAAGAATAAAAGAGGGGTAAATCACACTGCTGGGAGTGTACCATAGACCCTCAAACAGTTAGAGGGAGATGGAAAAGCAAATATGTAGGCAAACTTATGAAGTGGATAAACAATAGGGCAGTAATACTGGGGATTTCAACTACCCTAATATTAACTGGAATAGAAGCATTGTAAAAGGTATACGGGGTGCAGAATTCTTAAAATGCATACAGGAGAATTTATATTTTAGACAGTACATAGCAAGCTCAACAAGAGAAGGGACAGTTCGAGACTTAGTGTTAGGGAATGAAGCTGGGCAGGTGAAGGGGTATCAGTGGGAGTGCATTTTGGTGGTGGTAATCATAATTCAGTTCGATTTAGGGTAGTTATGGAAAAGGATAAAGATAGAGCAAGAATAAACGTTTTACGTTGGGGAAAGGCCAATTTTACTAAGCTGAGATGTGATTTGGCAAAAGTGGACTGGAAACAGCTAATTGAAGGTAAATCAGTGTCGGAGCAGTGGAAGGCATTCAAGGAGGAGATAATGAGGGTTCAGAACAAATGCATTCCCACAAAGAAAAAGGGGGGTACTTCCAAATCTAGAGCCCTATGGATGTCAAGGAGCATACAGAGTTGGATAAGACAAAGATGGCAGTGTTATATAAGATACTGAGAGCTCAATATTGCAGAAAGCCTAGAGGAATATAGAAAGTGCAGAGATTACATTAAAAAGGAAACTAGGAAAGCAAAGAGAGAATATGAAAAAATATTAGAAAATATAATCAGGAAAAACCCATATATGTTTATAACTACATCAAGAGCAACAGTATAAGGAAGGAAAGAGTAGGGTCTTTTACAGACCAAAAAAGGTAACCTGTGTGTGATGGCAGAAGATGAGAGTGTGGTTCTTAATGCATACAAACAAAGAACAAAGAACAGTACAGGAACAGGCCATTCGACCCTCCAAGCCTGCGCTGATCTTGATACCTGCCAAAACTAACACCTTCTGCACTTCCAGGGCCCATGTCCCTCTATTCCCTTCCTATTCGTATATTTGTCAAGATGTCTCTTAAACGTCGCTATCGTATCTGCTTCCACCACCTTCCCTGGCAGCAAGTTCCAGGTACTCACCACCCTCTGTGTAAAAAACTTGCCTCGCACATCCCCTCTAAACTTTGCCCCTCGCACCTTAAACCTATGCCCCCTAGTAACTGACTCTTCCACCCTGGGAAAAAGCTTCTGACTATCCACTCTGTCCATGCCACTCATAACTTTGTAAACCTCTATCATGTCGCCCCTCCACCTCCGTCGTTCCAGTGAAAACAATCCGAGTTTTTCCAACCTCTCCTCATAGCTAATGCCTTCCAGACCAGGCAACATCCTGGTAAACCTCCTCTGTACCCTCTCCAAAGCCTCCACATCCTTCTGGTTGTGTGGCGACCAGAATTGCACGCAATATTCTAAATGTGGCCTAACTAAGGTTCTGTACAGCTGCAACATGACTTGCCAATTTTTATACTTTATGCCCCAACCGATGAAGGCAAGCATGCCGAATGCCTTCTTGACTACCTTATCCACCTGCATTGCCACTTTCAGTGACCTGTGGACCTGTACGCGCAGATCTCTCTGCCTGTCAATACTCCTAAGGGTTCTGCCATTTACTGTATACTTCCCACCTGCATTAGACCTTCCAAAATGCATTACCTCACATTTGTCCGGATTAAACTCCATCCGCCATTTCTCCGCCCAAGTCTCCAACCGATCTATATCCTGCTGTATCCTCTGACAATCCTCATCATTATCCACAACTCCACCAACTTTTGTGTTGTCCGCAAACTTACAAATCAGACCAGCTATATTTTCCTCCAAATCATTTATAGATACTACAAACAGCAAAGGTCCCAGCACTGATCCCTGTGGAACACCACTAGTCACATCCCTCCATTCAGAAAAACACCCATCCACTGTCACCCTCTGTCTTCTGTGACCGAGCCAGTTCTGTATCCATCTTGCCGGCTCACCTCTGATCCCGTGTGACTTCACCTTTTGCACCAGTCTGCCATGCGGGACCTTGTCAAAGGCTTTACTAAAGTCCATATAGACAACATCCACCGCCCTTCCCTCATCAATCATCTTCGTCACTTCCTCAAAAAACTCAATCAAATTAGTAAGACACGACCTCCCCTTTACAAAACCATGCTGTCTCTCGCTAATAAGATCGTTTGTTTCCAAATGGGAGTAAATCCTGTCCCGAAGAATCCTCTCTAATAGTTTCCCTACCACTGACGTAAGGCTCACCGGCCTATAATTTCCTGGATTATCCTTGCCACCCTTCTGAAACAGAGGAACAAAATTGGCTATTCTCCAGTCCTCTGGGACCTCACCTGTAGCCAATGAGGATGCAAAGATTTCTGTCAAGGCCCCAGCAATTTCTTCCCTTGCCTCCCTCAGTATTCTAGGGTAGATCCCATCAGGCCCTGGGGACTTACCTACCTTAATGCTTTGCAAGACACCCAACACCTCCTCCTTTTTGATAATGAGATGACTGAGACTATCTGCACTCCCTTCCCTAGGCTTATCATCCACCAAGTCCTTCTCCTTGGTGAATACTGAAGCAAAGTACTCATTTAGCACCTCACCCATTTCCTCTGGCTCCACACATAGATTCCCGTCTCTGTCCTTGAGTGGGCCAACCCTTTCCCTGGTTACCCGTTTGCTCTTTATATATGTATAAAAAGCCTTGGGATTTTCCTTAATCCTGTTTGCCAATGACTTTTCATGACCCCTTTTAGCCCTCCTAACTCCTTGCTTAAGTTCCTTCCTACTGTCTTTATATTCCTCAAGTGCTTCATCTGTTCCTAGCCTTCCAGCCCTTACAAATGTTTCCTTTTTCTTTTTGACTAGGCTCACAATATCCTGTGTTATCCAAGCTTCCCGAAACTTGCCAAACTTGTCTTTCTTCCTCACAGGAACATGCTGGTCCTGGATTCTGATCGGCTGACGTTTGAAAGACTCCCACATGTCAGATGGTGATTTACCCTCAAACAGCCGCCCCCAATCTAAATTCTTCAGTTCCTGCCTAATATTGTTATAATTAGCCTTCCCCCAATTTAGCACCTTCACCCGAGGACTACTCTTATCCTTATCCACAAGTACCTTAAAACTTATGGAATTATGGTCACTGCTCCCGAAATGCGCCCCCACTGAAACTTCGACCACCTGGCCGGGCTCATTCCCCAATACCAGGTCCAGAATGGCCCCATCCCTGGTTGGACGATCTACATACTGTTTCAAGAAGCCCTCCTGGATGCTCCTCACAAATTCTGCCCCATCCAAGCTCCTAGCACTAAGTGAGTCCCAGTCAATATTGGGGAAGTTAAAATCACCCACCACTACAACCCTGTTACCTTTACATCTTTCCAAAATCTGTCTACATATCTGCTCCTCTACCTCCCGCTGGCTGTTGGGAGGCCTGTAGTAAACCCCCAACATCGTGACTGCACCCTTCTTATTCCTGAGCTCCACCCATATTGCCTCGCTGCATGACCCCTCTGAGGTGTCCTCCCGCAGAACGGCTGTGATATTCTCCTTAACCAGTAATGCAACTCCCCCACCCCTTTTACATCCCCCTCTAACCTGCCTGAAGCTTCTGAAGCCTGGAACATTTAGCTGCCAATCCTGCCCTTCCCTCAACCAAGTCTCTGTAATAGCAACAAAGAACAAAGAACAAAGAAAATTACAGCACAGTAACGGGCCCTTCGGCCCTCCAAGCCTGCGCCGATCCAGATCCTCTATCTAAACATGTCGCCTATTTTCTAAGGGTCTGGATCTCTTTGCTTCCTGCCCATTCATGTATCTGTCTAGATACATCTTAAAAGACGCTATCGTGCCCGCGTCTACCACCTCCGCTGGCAACGCATTCCAGGCACCCACCACCCTCTGCGTAAAGAACTTTCCACGCATATCGCCCCTAAACTTTTCCCCTCTCACTTTGAACTCGTGACCCCTAGTAATTGAATCCCCCACTCTGGGAAAAAGCTTCTTGCTATCCACCCTGTCTATACCTCTCATGATTTTGTACACCTTAATCAGTTCCCCCCTCAACCTCCGTCTTTCTAATGAAAATAATCCTAATCTACTCAACCTCTCTTCATAGCTAGCGCCCTCCATACCAGGCAACATCCTGGTGAACCTCCTCTGCACCCTCTCCAAAGCATCTACATCCTTTTGGTAATGTGGCGACCAGAACTGCACGCAGTATTCCAAATACGGCCAAACCAAAAGTCCTATACAACTGTAACATGACCTGCCAACCCTTGTACTCAATACGCCTTCTGATGAAGGAAATCATGCCGTATGCCTTCTTGACCACTCTATTGACCTGTGTTGCCACCTTCAGGGAACAATGGACCTGAACACCCAAATTTCTCTGTACATCAATTTTCCCCAGGACTTTTCCATTTACTGTTTAGTTCACTCTTGAATTGGATCTTCCAAAATGCATCACCTCGCATTTGCCCTGATTGAACTCCATCTGCCATTTCTCTGCCCAACTCTCCAATCTATTTATATTCTGCTGTATTCTCTGACAGTCCCCTTCACTATCTGCTACTCCCCCAATCTTAGTGTCGTCTGCAAACTTGCTAATCAGACCACCCATACTTTCCTCCAAATCATTTATGTATATCACAAACAACAGTGGTCCCAGCACGGATCCCTGTGGAACACCACTGGTCACACGTCTCCATTTTGAGAAACTCCCTTCCACTGCTACTCTCTGTCTCCTGTTGCCCAGCCAGTTCTTTATCCATCTAGCTAGTACACCCTGGACCCCATGCGACTTCACTTTCTCCATCAGCCTACCATGGGGAACCTTATCAAACGCCTTACTGAAGTCCATGTATATGACATCTACAGCCCTTCCCTCATCAATCAACTTTGTCACTTCCTCAAAGAATTCTATTAAGTTGGTAAGACATGACCTTCCCTGCATAAAACCATGTTGCCTATCACTGATAAGCCCATTTTCTTCCAAATGGGAATAGATCCTATCCCTCAGTATCTTTTCCAGCAGCTTCCCTACCACTGACGTCAGGCTCACCGGTCTATAATTACCTGGATTTTCCCTGCTACCCTTCTTAAACAAGGGGACAACATTAGCAATTCTCCAGTCCTCCGGGACCTCACCCGTGTTTAAGGATGCTGCAAAGATATCTGTTAAGGCCCCAGCTATTTCCTCTCTCGCTTCCCTCAGTAACCTGGGATAGATCCCATCCGGACCTGGGGACTTGTCCACCTTAATGCCTTTTAGAATACCCATCACTTCCTCCCTCCTTATGCCGACTTGACCTAGAGTAATCAAACATCTGTCCCTAACCTCAACATCCGTCATGTCCCTCTCCTCAGTGAATACCGATGCAAAGTACTCGTTTAGAATCTCACCCATTTTCTTTGACTCCACGCACAACTTTCCTCCTTTGTCCTTGAGTGGGCCAATCCTTTCTCTAGTTACCCTCTTGCTCCTTATATATGAATAAAAGGCTTTGGGATTTTCCTTAACCCTGTTTGCTAAAGATATTTCATGACCCCTTTTAGCCCTCTTAATTCCTCGTTTCAGATTGGTCCTACATTCCCGATATCCTTTCAAAGCTTCGTCTTTCTTCAGCCTCCTAGACCTTATGTATGCTTCCTTTTTCCTCTTAGCTAGTCTCACAATTTCACCTGTCATCCATGGTTCCCTAATCTTGCCATTTCTATCCCTCATTTTCACAGGAACATGTCTCTCCTGCACGCTAATCAACCTCTCTTTAAAAGCCTCCCACATATCAAATGTGGATTTATCTTCAAACAGCTGCTCCCAATCTACATTCCCAGCTCCTGCCGAATTTTGGTATAATTGGCCTTCCCCCAATTTAGCACTCTTCCTTTAGGACCACTCTCATCTTTGTCCATGAGTATTCTAAAACTTACGGAATTGTGATCACTATTCCCAAAGTAGTCCCCTACTGAAACTTCAACCACCTGGCCGGGCTCATTCCCCAACACCAGGTCCAGTATGGCCCCTTCCCGAGTTGAACTATTTACATGCTGCTCTAGAAAACCCTCCTGGATGCTCCTTACAAATTCTGCTCCATCTAGACCTCTAACACTAAGTGAATCCCAGTCAATGTTGGGAAAATTAAAATCTCCTATCACCACCAACCTGTTGCTCCTACATCTTTCCATAATCTGTTTACATATTTGTACCTCTATCTCACGCTCGCTGTTGGGAGGCCTGTAGTACAGCCCCAACATTGTTACCGCACCCTTCCTGTTTCTGAGTTCTGCCCATATTGCCTCACTGCTCGAGTCCTCAATAGTGCCCTCCTTAAGCACAGCTGTGATATCCTCTTTGACCAGTAATGCAACTCCTCCACTCCTTTTACCTCCCTCTCTATCCCGCTTGAAGCATCGATATCCTGGGATATTTAGTTGCCAATCATGCCCTTCCCTCAACCAAGTCTCAGTAATAGCAATAACATCATACTCCCAGGTACTAATCCAAGCCCTAAGTTCATCTGCCTTCCCTACTACACTTCTTGCATTAAAACAAATGCACCTCAGACCACCAGTCCCTTTGCGTTCATCATCTGCTCCCTGCCTACTCTTTCCCTTAGTCACGCTGACTTCATTATCTAGTTCCTTACAGGCTTTAGTTACTACCTCCTTACTGTCCACTGACCTCCTCATTTGGTTCCCATCCCCCTGCCACATTAGTTTAAACAACATCATATTTCCGAGTACTAATCCAAGCTTTGTGCCTGTCTTCACAAAAGAGTGGGAATATGCAGACATTGTAGTTAAGGAGGAGGAGTGTGAAATAGTGGAAGGGATAAACATAGAGTGGAAATATTAAGGGGTTTATCATCTTTGAAAGTAGATAAACCACTAGGCCAGGATGAAATGTGTCCCAGGCCATTAAGAGAAGCAAGGGAGGAAATAGCAGAAGCTCTAGTCAACATTTTCCAGTCCTCTCTGACTACAGGCTTGGTGCCGGAGAACGAGTACTTTGTACCATTGTTTAAAAATTACAGACCAGTCAACCTAACCTCAGTAGGAGGCAAATTATTGGAAAAAAATTCTGAGGGACAGTATTAATTCTTATTTAGAAAGGCACAGATTAATCAAGAACAGTCTGATTAACGTTATTGAATTTTTTGAGGCGGTAACAAGGAGGTTTGATGAGGATAGTGCATTTGATGTAGGCTACATGAATTTTAGCAAGGCTTTTGACAAGATCCCACATGGCAGACTAGTCAGGAAAATAAAAGCCCATGGGATCTATGAGAAAGTGGAAAGTTGGATCAACAAAGAATAATGGTCTACAAGTGTTTGTGACTGGAAGGCAGGGGTGACTACACTTCTCTTGCGGATTCCGGAGGGCAGAAAGAAAAGTTTAATCTTACATTACATGATCTCCTCGGTGGTCTTAGCTGATCCTTGGAGTTGGATTTTCAAATCATGGTCAGCAATCCAACACCCAGATAATTTCCGTGGGCCAACCCTGCACTGTGGCTGCATCACTCACGTGACACAATTTTCAAATGCCAATGCCCTAGTTGGGTCGGAGGCGAGCTTGGTGCCCAATTTATGGCACCAAGCTCTGCGAGGAGATGGAAGATAGCTGTTGCAGCAGGAGCCTCAAAGACAGATGGCAGCCAGGACAGGGCCTTCCACTGCCTTGAACAAGGCAGGCAGTGACTCGTGGGGTACAGCAGGGATCGGTGCTAGGAGCCCAGCTATTCAGAATATATTTCAACGATTTAAATGAGGGAACTAAACATAATATCTCCAAATTTGCAGATGACACAAAACTGGGTGGGAGGGCGAGTTGTGAGGAGGATGCAGAGAGGCTTCAGGGTGATTTGGACAAGTTGAGTGAGTGGACAAATGCATGGCAGATGCAGTATAATGTGGATAAATATGAGGATATCCACTTTGGCAGCAAAAACAGGAAGGCAAATTATTATCTGAAGGCTATAAACTGAGAGAGGGGAATATGCAGCGAGACCTGGGTGTTCTCGTACACCAGTCGCTGAAAGTAAGCATGCAGGTGCAACAGGCGGCAAAAAATGCAAATGGTATGTTGGCCTTCATTGCGAAGGATTCGGGTACAGGAGAGGATGTCTTGCTGCAATTATACAGGGCCTTGGTGAGACCACACCTGGAATATTGTGTGCAGTTTTGGTCTCCTTATCCGAGGAAGGATGTTCTTGCTATAGAGGGAGTGCAGCAAAGGTTTACCAGACTGATTCCTGGGATGGCGGGACTGACGTATGAGGAGAGATTGAGTCAGTTACGATTATATTCGCTGGAGTTCAGAAGAGTGAGGGAGGATCTCATAGAAACCTGTAAAATTCTAACAGGACTGGACAGTGTAGATGCAGGAAGGATGTTCCCGATGGTGGGGAAGTCCAGATCCAGGGGTCATAGTCTAAGGATACGGGGTAAACCATTCAGGACTGAGATGAGGAGAAATTTCTTCACCCAGAGAGTGGTGAACCTGTGGAATTCGCTACCACAGGAAGCAGTTGAGGCCAAAACATTGTATGTTTTCAAGAAGGAGTTAGATATTGCTCTTGGGTTTAAAGGGATCAAAGGATATGGGGCAAAAGCGGGAACAGGTTACTGAGTTAGATGATCAGCCATGATCATAATGAATGGCGGAGCAGACTCGAAGGGCCAAATGGCCTACTCCTGCCCCTATTTTCTATGTAAGAAAAGAGACAGGAATTCAGAGGGCCAGAAGTCTCATCGCACAGCCAATCGGCCAGGCAAATGGCCCAATCCCACAGCAAGACACTTGGTGGCAAAAATTTTCCCATCCATAAAAAAAAAGATTGCATTTCCCTGCAATCTGACAGCTATGCACTAATGTGCACCAGACTGTTTGGGTTTGGCTTTGAAAATTGCCTCCTGTCCCTGCCTGGCCCATTAACAAAGTCCTCAAGAAGCTTAATGGGCTGTTAATTGGAGGCAAGTAGGTTCCCAGTTCCTCCCTTCCCACCCGTCCTTTGAAAATTGCGTCACGGTCCGGAGGCATCATGATCCAGTGGTGCCCTCTCAGAATACAACATTCAATGTGTGCCCACACCCTTGCTTGCCTCATCATGCAATTGGAAATGAAGCCCTTGCTGTCTGGGTGGTCACTGCGGGTGCCCTGCTGACTTCCTGATTAAGATAGCATTGGGGCCCTATTGAGGTATTAGGACCTTGATTTGCATAAATATAAGAGGCCCACTTGACTCAGGTGGGCATCTCATACATCGTAAGAAAATCAGGCAACTGGATTGTGCATAGAGCAGTTAATTCACCATTTTAATTGCCCACCTCCCCATGGCAGGTTTCCCCCAGGTAGGGAAGTTAAAATAATTCCCGAAGTGGCAGAAGGCTGTTTTTAAAAAGATGGCACACAGGTTGTCTTTAATAACATACAAACTATAAAAGGGCAGAATTTAAACATTCAGTGGGCTTACTTTGTAGCAGTATCCAGATCCTTTGTATGTTTCCCAGCCTTCTGAACAGGTTGCGACAGGAGTTGTTGGCATTGTTGGAGGAGATGTTGCACCAGCCGCCCACTGTTCGCAGATATATTTTGCTTTGTTCGTGCAGTCATAAACACCCCACAAACCAGCAGCTTTTCCAGTTGCCATGCCAACACAGCCAGCTTTTCTCCCTGCAAATAATAGTGTAAATATCAAATTTTCTAAGTAACCAAATGAACTAACAGGGAAGAAACAGATCAAGGACTGAATTTTCAAAATGGGGTTGGGAACACGACATCTGAATTATTTCTGGGTCCTGACCCCGCATCTGAGCTGCGTCGCTAGCACAATGCAATCTTCAAATTATAATGCCCTAATTGGACAGGAGGTGTGCTCAGCGCCCAATTATTGGTGCCAAAAGTCTGCAGGAAGCAGGAAATCCCTGCAGCCAAAAAAAAAATGTCCTGTGCTTGGCCCAGTGCAAGACCCCCATGGGCCCAAAGCATTTCATCGTGCAGAAATAAAGTTTTAACCCTGTTTGCTGTGAGCCCGACAGTAGTGCACTATCGAGCACCAGACTGGTCGGGCTTGCTGGAATTGCCTTTGAAAATTGTCGTGTGGACCCTGGCCCCTTAATGACCTTCTTCATGGGCTTAATGGGCCATTTATTGGAGACGAGGTTTTCCCCATTCCGTTCCCCCAACCTGTCCTCATGCTGAAAATATTGGACTGTCCTGGAGGCATTGGGTTCCGGAGACGATTTCCGGGACCACGATTATCTAATCACATCCACACCAGGTCCCAACCCCACAGCCATTTGAAAATCTGGCCCCAATACTCCTCAAACAAATTGAAACCATTGGATTTTACTTGAGAAAGAGTAATAATTTAATGGACAGTACTATAACTCAACCATATCATTTTTATTCAGGTACAAAATGACATATTGAAACGTGGAGATCAACACCAGGCTGGGGAATATTTGCTTTTTACATGACAGAGAGAAGGGGGACAATTTTAACCTAAAGTGCCCAGGGAGAAACTGATGGAGTCGGGTGCAACACTGGTTTTACACCCCACCCAATTTTACTCTCCATTAAAGTCAAAGCAGCCTAATATTGGGTGCTATGTAAAACCCACGTTTCACCCAATCTTGTGGGTTTCCTCCCTGGCAAATTATGTTAAAATTGCCCCCAAGATTTCTGTTCATACTGCTGCCCAGTGGTGGAAAGTACAATTACAGATCAGTAGACAGGAAATAAATTCTACCTAACAAGATGCTATGTTAGGATTTGGAGTGCTTAATGCCCACCTGGCATATTGATATTCCAATTTGTAAACAGTAGTGTCTCCCCATTCACAGACTTGAAGATCATTTTATTGTCTGTATCAGATTTTATGCCAATCCAAAAATATATCTCAGGTCGCAGACCAATTAAGCTCGTCAGAAAAGCTTGCTCATACCTGGAATGGAGAAAAAATATCAAGTAATAGAAAGCTTGTTACCCTCCAACGAGGCAAGAAAAGTCTTTCCATCAGTAAGAAACTTTGATTTAAATGTTCTAGTTTCATAGAATGATACATCACAGAAAGAGGCCATTTGACCCATCGTGCCTGTCATCATTTAGCATTAACAATAAAAACAGGAAATACTTAACAAATGCACACCTAATTTACTAACTATCTAGTAATGGCCTCATACTTGACCAGATGCTTTCAGAGTATGACCAATGATCACTCCCAAAATGCTGTTCCTTTTTGGCCCGGTAAAAGCAAACATTTTCATTTTATACACATTTACTATTAATTAATACATAACCTAGATACATTACCCTGTGCTTATATTAAAATCCATCTGACATATCTCAATCCATCATAATTGGCTGAAGACAATGGCCTAGATATTGGATCACCCCAAAACCCTATTACTTTGGAACACTCTTCCTTGAAAAATAATGTCTAAGAAGTCAATAATTCTAACAAAAAGGCAAAATACTGTGGATGCTGGAAGTCTGAAACATAAACAGAAAATGGTGGAAACACTCAGCACGGCAGACAGCCTTTATGGAGAGAGACGCAGAGTTAACATGTCGAATCAGTAACCTTTTGTCAGAACTGGGAAATGTTACAGATGTAACAGGTTTTAATCAAGTACAGAGAGAGGCAAGGAAAGGAGGGGAGTGAGTTAGTTGGGGAGGAAAATAGTTCTGGCATGTGGATTCTCAATTTACAGTATCATTTTTGTGAAGTAAACTATTGATCAAGCCAAAGAAAGGAACTCGGTAGGTCAAGGGCCAGATGGTCATTTGCAAATGAATGAATATGATTAGTAAGCACAGATTTACAGAAGGAAATGAGTTTGGAGGCTAAATCAAGTATGCAGTAATTACAAACCAATGTAGAATTTAATTTTGAGGATTTAAGCAAGAATATTAGTGATACATTCATTGATATTTTCTGAGCTCCATAAATATTAGGAACATAGGACTTAGGAACAGGTCTAGGCCATTTGGCCCTATGAGCCTGCTCTGCCATTTGATAAGATCATAACTAATCTGATTGTGGTCTCAACTCCACTTTCCTGTCTGCCCCCCATAATCCTTGACTCCCTTCTCTATCAAACATCTACCTAACTCAGCCTTGAATAAATTCAATGACCCAGCCTTCACTGCTTTCTGGGGAAGAGAAATCCACAGAGTAATGACCCTCTGAGAGAAAAAAATTCTCCTCATCTCCGTCTTAAAAGGGAGACCTCTTATTCTTAAACTGTGTCCCCTAGTTCTAGTCTCCCCCACAATTGGAAACATCCTCCCGGGATCCACTCTATCAAGTGCCCTCAGGATCTTATATGTTTCAGTAAGAGCACCTCTCATTCTTCTAATCTCCAATGGGTATAGAAGTACCAACTGTGGACTTGAGGATACAAAATGGAGTTTCAGTACTCAAGATAAAATAAATAAAACATAAACAGATAATTATAGACTGGTTAGGATAAAATCTGCAGTCGGAAAATATGTAATATGTAATATTTCGTATTTTTTGGTGTGAACAATTGAGGAAACAACCTGGCTGTCCATCAAAATTGTATTATGGTTTTACATAGACATAGAACATAGAACATAACAGCGCAGTACAGGCCCTTCGGCCCTCGATGTTGCGCCGACCTGTGAAACCATCTGACCTACACTATTCCATTTTCATCCATATGTCTATCCAATGACCACTTAAATGCCCTTAAAGTTGGCGAGTCTACTACTGCTGCAGGCAGGGCGTTCCACGCCCCTACTACTCTCTGAGTAAAGAAACTACCTCTGACATCTGTCCTATATCTATCACCCCTCAACTTAAAGCTATGTCCCCTCGTGTTTGCCATCACCATCCGAGGAAAAGGACTCTCACTATCCACCCTATCTAACCCTCTGATTATCTTATATGTCTCTATTAAGTCACCTCTCCTCCTCCTTCTCTCCAATGAAAACAACCTCAAGTCCTTCAGCCTTTCCTCGTAAGACCTTCCCTCCATACCAGGCAACATCCTAGTAAATCTCCTCTGCACCCTTTCCAAAGCTTCCACATCCTTCCTATAATGCGGTGACCAGAACTGCACGCAATACTCCAGGTGCGGTCTCACCAGAGTTTTGTGCAGCTGCAGCATGACCTCGTGGCTCCGAAACTCGATCCCCTTACTAATAAAAGCTAACACACCATATGCCTTCTTAACAGCCCTATTAACCTGGGTAGCAACCTTCAGGGATTTATGTACCTGGACACCAAGGTCTCTCTGCTCATCTACACTACCAAGAATCTTCCCATTAGCCCAGTACTCTGCATTCCTGTTACTCCTTCCAAAGTGAATCACCTCACACTTTTCCGCATTAAACTCCATTTGCCATCTCTCAGCCCAGCTCTGCAGCCTATCTATGTCCCTCTGTACCCTACAACATCCTTTGGCACTATCCACAACTCCACCGACCTTAGTGTCATCCGCAAATTTACTAACCCACCCTTCTACACCCTCTTCCAGGTCATTTATAAAAATGACAAACAGCAGTGGCCCCAAAACAGATCCTTGCGGTACACCACTAGTAACTAAACTCCAGGATGAACATTTGCCATCAACCACCACCCTCTGTCTTCTTTCAGCTAGCCAATTTCTGATCCAAAGCTCTAAATCACCTTCAACCCCATACTTCCGTATTTTCTGCAATAGCCTACCGTGGGGAACCTTATCAAACGCCTTACTGAAATCCATATAGACCACATCCACTGCTTTACCCTCATCCACCTGTTTGGTCACCTTCTCGAAAAACTCAATAAGGTTTGTGAGGCACGACCTACCCTTCACAAAACCGTGCTGACTATCGCTAATGAACTTATTCTTTTCAAGATGATTATAAATCCTGTCTCTTATAACCTTTTCCAACATTTTACCCACAACCGAAGTAAGGCTCACAGGTCTATAATTACCAGGGCTGTCTCTGCTCCCCTTCTTGAACAAGGGGACAACATTTGCTATCCTCCAGTCTTCCGGCACTATTCCTGTCGACACTGACGACATAAAGATCAAGGACAAAGGCTCTGCAATCTCCTCCCTAGCTTCCCAGAGAATCCTAGGATAAATCCCATCTGGCCCAGGAGACTTATCTATTTTCACACTTTCCAAAATTGCTAACACCTCCTCCTTGTGAACCTCAATCCCATCTAGCCTAGTAGCCTGAATCTCAGTATTCTCCTCGACAACATTTTCATTTAGTTCCTGGCAGATTATAGAGTTTCTCTCAATTATGCCTTTAGTTGGCATTGTTTGCCTATAATCAATCTACAGCTCACCGGAATATAATGGGCATTTACTGATAGTCACTTTAAGAATGATGTCCCTTTAAGATTTTAGTATGCTAATGAGCAAAGTACCAGGATGCAATCATGTGACTGCCAGCCAGTCTCCCTCTGTAACTGTGACACCAAGAGGCAGAGGAGGAATGAGTTGAAGCATCATCTGTTGGTTCTTCGAGATGAGGTACCACATCTTTCCAAGAATGACAAGGCATCAAAGGTAGTCATCTTGAGAAAAGCAACAGAGAGTGTGAGCAGGCTGAAGGCAGAGCAACAGAACCTGAATGCAGAGAGGGAGGAACTTCAGAAACACCAGCAACAGATGAGACGTAAATTCCCCAAGCAAGAGTCATCAAATCACCGAGACGACATATGGACTTTTGAGCCTCTATAATTGTAAGGCTCATAATCTCTATACCTATGTAAATAATTTTGATATCTAATGTTATGTGTTTTACTTTTAACATACGAGACTTATCTTTGGAAAGAAGAGGGATGTTGTGTGATTGCCTGTCAGAGTGATATCCCTTTAATATCTTAGTATGCTAATGAACCAAGTATCAGATACAGTCATGTGACTGCCAGCCAGTCTCAGTCTTTAACTGTAGCACCAAGAGGCAGGTCATGTAAATAGCTCTGCACTGTACATACTTGTTAGCTGTTAATAAACCTGTTTGAGAACTCCACGCATCTCATTTATGTTGCAACAGACAACATAAAAAGCTTCTCATTCCTGTCATTGGTGGGTATTTGGAGATGATAGTTGACCAGGAATTATAAAATATTGTTGAATTATTTATATCTATTAAGTGGTCATTGGCAGAGTTATATGCTTTCCTTGTTAGATAGTAGTATCCGTTTGTAATTAATTGGCTATATAGTGTATTAGAGATGCCGGGTCCGCTATAATACAGATACCCGACTTGCATCAACCAGTTTTCATCAATATTTCCCATCTGTATTCACTATCTTGAAGTTTAGAGGGATTCAATAAAATACTTCAGTTAGAGTGACACAAGGGATAAGAACGTTTGAGCTGCTCCTTAAACTCTTCCAATGAATTGTCAAATTGAAATCTAATTTAGATTGGTGTTGGCCGCATGTGAGTGTTTATCCATTCATAACATTTCCTGATACATCATGATGTGTTATACCACTTTCCAGTAAGATTTCAGCATAACGTCTAACATTTCTCTCTAAATTGCAGATGCAACGTTACTTACCTTTCTTGAACATTGACAAGGAGTGCATTCTGCCTCTTGCACATATTAGATGCTTCATTGAATGTCTTTGCAGACTGCCCAATGAAATAGCAGTATGTCCCATATCTCTTCCAACCCTGTAAATAATAATCCACATATAGACATTTATATGAAAAACAGCATGCTGGAGACATAGGCAGACTTCTTATTGACCAGCAGAAACTAAGAGCTTTAAAAGGCAAAGGCTAAATTTAGTTATTGATGCTGCTGTCGACACTGAGGAATAGATTTTAAATATCAGGTGGCCCATTTGCAGAACATGCCAGCTGACCGGCTGAAAGTGCCAGTGACAGGTTTAATGTACCTTGAGTGCCTAAGTCTCACTACCATTCTACCAATGGGCTATTGCAGGCAGGAGGCTGCTTACATAGGCAACTTTTAACTTCACTAGCTCAGAGTGGCTGAAGCTAACATTCCGTCAGCATTCTAGCTCCTGATTGCTATCCAGCAACACCCTCTGGAAAACATCCTTGTGTATGAATAAGAGAAGGATAAGATTTGGTTTGATAATGATCCACATGGCTGAATAACCTTTTGATACCCACTGCCTAGACTTACACATAAGACTGAGTACTTGGACAAGGTCCCATAGGACAACTAATGCCTATGGAATTGCTGGAGCCAGCATTTTCAGGAGAGGAGTTGTGTGGTAAATTATGTAGCAGACACTACCAAATTATAAGTACAAATTAATTGCGATCCAAGACAGGACATGGCAGGAGTTTCATTATATTGTAAGTAACAACATTGCAACTTTAAATTTTTACATAAATAAGAACTAAAAAAAATAGGAGCAAGAGTAAACCATTTGACCTGCCGAGCCTACTCTGAATGAAGATATTTCTCCTCATCTCAGTACTAAATGATCAACCCCTTATAAGCTGTATAAAATGCTAGTTAGGCCACAGCTGGAGTACTGTGTCCAGTTCTGGTCACCACACTATAGGAAAGATGTGATTGCACTGGAGAGGGTGCAGAGGAGATTCACCAGGATGTTGCCTGGGCTGGAGCATTTCAGCTATGAAGAGAGACTGAAAAGGCTAGGGTTGTTTTCCTTAGAGCAGAGAAGGATGAGGGGGGACATGACTGAGGTGTACAAAATTATGAGAGGCATTGACAGATGAGATAGGAAGAAACTTTTTCCCTTAGCGGAGGGGTCAATAACCAGGGGACATAGATTTAAGGCAAGGGGCAGGAGGTGTAGAGGGGATTTGAGGAGAAACTTTTTCACTCAGAGGGTGGTTGGAATCTGGAATGCACTGCCTGAAGAGGTGGTAGAGGCAGGAACCATCACAACATTTAAGAAGTATTTAGATGGGCATTTGAAATCCCATAGCATACAAGGTTACGGGCCAAGTGCTAGAAAATGGGATTATAATAGGTGCTTTATGGCCAGCACAGAAACGATGGGCCGAAGGGCCTGTTTCTGTGGTGTATGACTCTATGACCCTTATCGTAATGCTGTGCCCCATTTTCTAGATTCCACAGCCAGGGAAAACAATCTCTCAATCTATCTACTCTGATAAATCCCTTCAGAATCTTAAAAGTAAAATATTGTAGATGCTGGAAATCTGAAATAAAAACAGAGACTGCTGGAAAAACTCAGCAGGTCAGGCAGCATCTGTGGAGAAAGAAGCAAAGTTAACATTCCAGGTCAGTGACCTTTCATCAGAATTGGCAAAGGTTAGAAATGTAATAACTTTAAAACAAATAAAGTGGGGGTGGGGGGCAAGGAGAACAAAAGGGAAGAAGTGTGATAGGACAGAGGGCCAGAGAGATTAACTGACATGGTAATGGGACAAAGGCAAAGAGAGTGTGCCAATGGTGTAATAAAAGACAAAGCATTAATGTAGAGGGAGTGTTAATGACAGAATGATGAGCAGCCCTAGCCAAAAGCACAAACGTGAAAAAAACAGTAGGCAGGCACATGGTAAAAAAAGTGATGGAACAAAATAAAATAAAAATAAAAAAGGGGCCAGTCATGCTCTGAGCATGTATGTTTCCATGAGATTACCTCTCATTCTTCTAAACTCACAGAATTACAGAAATGTTACAGTGCAGAAGGAGACCATTCGGTCCATTGTGTCCGCACTGGCTCTCCGAAAGAGCAATTCCTTCAGTTCCATTCCCCTGCCTTTTCCCCATAACCCTGCACATTCTTCCTTTTCATATAACTGTCTAATTCCCTTTTGAATGATTCAATTGAACCTGCATCCACCACATTCTCAGGCAGCGCATTCTAGATCTTAACCATTTGATGTGTGAAAAAGCATTTCCTCATGTCACTTTTGCTTCTCTTAACAAATATTTTAAATCTGTACCCTCTCGTTCTCAATCCTTTCATGAGTGTGAACAGGTTCTCTCTATCTACTCTGTCCAGAACCCTTATGATTTTGAATACCTCTATCAAATCACCTCTTAGGACTGTTTTCTTTGGAGAAGAGAAGGCTAACTTCTCCAATCTATCTTCATAACTGAAGTTCCTCAACCCTGGAACCATTCTTGTGAATGTTTTCTGTACTCTCTCCAATGCCCTCACATCTGTCCTCAAGTGCGGCACCCAGAACTGGATGCAATACTCCAGCTGAGGCTGAACTAGTGTCTTATACAAGTTCAACATAACTTCCTTACTCTTGTACTCTATGCCCCGATTAATAAAGCCGAGGACACTGTATGCTTTATTAACCGCTCTCTCAACCTGTCCTGCCACCTTTAATGACTTATGCACATATACACCCAGGTCCCTCTGCTCCTGCACCCCCTCTAGAATTGGACTGTTTTTTTTTTAATATTGTCTCTCCATGTTCTTCCTACCAAACTCAATCGCTTCACATTTCTCTGCATTGACCTTCATCTGCCACCTGTCTGCCCATTCCACCGACTTGTCTATGTCCTTTTGCAGTTCTACACTATCTTCCTCACAGCTCACAAAGCTTCCAAGTTTCGTATCATCTGCAAACTTTGAAATTACACCCTGTACACCAAGGTCTAGGTCATTAATATATATCAGGAAAAGCAAGGGTCCCAACACTGATCCTGGGGAACTCCACTACAACCCTTCCTCCAGCCCGAAAACCATTCATTAACCACTACTCTTTGTTTCCTGACACTTAGACAATTTTGTATCCATGTTGCTACCATCCCTTTTATTCCATGAGCTACAAGTTTGCTCACAGGTCTATTGTGTGGCACTGTATCAAATGCCTTTTGAAAGTGCATGTACACCACATCAACAGCATTGCCCTCATCAACCCTCTCTGTTAACTCCTCAAAAAACTCCAGCAAGTTAGTTAAACATGATTTTCCCTCATGAAATCCATGCTGGCTTGCCTTAATCAACTCACATTTGTCCATGTGACGATTGATTTGTCCCGAATTATTCTTTCCAGAAGTTTTCCCACCATTGAAGTTAAACTGGCTGGCCTGTAGTTGCTGGGTTTATCTTTACACCCTTTTTTGAACGAGGGTGTCATGTCTGCAATTCTCCAGTCCTCTGGCACCACCCCCAAGTCTAAGGAAGACTGAAAAATTATGGCCAGTGCCTCTACGATTTCCACCCTCACTTCCCTCAGTATCCTTGGATGCATCACATCTGGTCCTGGAGCCTTATCCAGTTTAAGTACAGACAGCCTATCTTAACACTTCCTCTTCATCAATTTTAAACCCCTCTATTATCTGATTTACCTCCTCTTTCAATATTGCCTAGGTTGCATCTTCTTCCTTGGTAAAGACAGATGCAAAGTATTCCTTTAATACCTCAGCTCTGCCATCTGCCTCCATGTGCAAATCCCCTTTCTGGTCTCTAATCGGCCCCACTCTTCCTTTTAAAACCCTTTTACTATTTATAGAACTCTGATGAACGGTCACTGACCGGAAATGTTAACTCTGCTTCTCTCTCCACTGTTGCTGCCAGACCTGCTGAGTATTTCCAGCATTTCTTGTTTTTATTTCAGATTTCCAGCATCTGTAGTATTTTGCTTTTATTTATATGTCATAAACACACTTTTTCTACTTTATCTTAATCTCTACCTCTTTTGTCATCCAGCTATGGATTTGTTTGCCCTACTTTTCCCCTTCGAGGGAACATACCTTGACTGTGCCTGAACGATCTCTTCTTTGAAGATAGCCCATTGTTCATCTACTCCAGAGGGTATAGATCCAATTTAGCCAGCCTCGCATCCCTTTCATCCCAGGGGCCAATCTAGTGAACTTTCACTGTACCGCCTCCAATGCAAATATTCTTCCATAATTATCTTGGGCAACAAATGCTGGCCTGGCCAGCGATGCTCACAACCCATGAAAGAATAAAAAAATAGAGCCCAAAACTTCGCACTGTACTCCTGGGTGATCTCACCAAAGCCCTATGCAATTGTAGCAAGACATCCTTATTCTTGTACTAATCCCTTTGCGATAAAGGCCAACATGCAATTTGCCTTCTTAATTGCTTGCTGTATCTGCACGCTAATTTTCTGTGTTTCTTGTACGAGTACACCCAAGTCTCTCTGAGCATCAATATTTAAAAGTTCTGATGAAAGGTCACTGACCTGAAATGTTAACTTTGCTTCTCTCTCCACAGATGCTGCCAGACCTGCTGAGTATTTCCAGCATTTCTTGCTTTTATTTCAGATTTCCAGCATCTGCAGTATTTTGTTTTTATTTAAAAGTTTCAAGCCTTTAAAAAAAATTCCGCTTTTCTATTTTTACTACCAAAGTCACACTTCCCCACATTATACTCTATCTGCCACCTTGTTGCCCACTCACTGAACCTGTCTATATCTGTTTGCAACCTTTTTGAGTCCTCCTCACAGCTTACATTCCCTCTTAATTTGGAATCATCATCATCGTCTCTTCGTCTCAGTTATGAGTATAGATGGTAAATATCTGAGGGCCCAGCACCGATCCTTGCAGCTCTCCACTAGCTACAGCCTACCAACTACTTTCTGCTTCCTGTCCGTTAACCAATGCTACCCATGCTACTATATTACCCCCAACTCCATGAGCACCTATCTTGTGTATTAACCTTTTGTGTGGCAGTTTATAGAATGCCTTTGGAAATTCAAGTATACTATATTTACTATTTCCCCTTTTTCTACCCAATTAGTTACATCCTCAAAAACTCTCATAAATTTGTCATACATGATTTCCTTTTCTTAAATAAGGCTCAAGATTCTGGGAAAGAAATATTAAAAATTGCTTTTCTTAAAACTTGACAGCTTAAATTGTGGAAAATGCACGATATGCTGAGTTATTCCTTCCCGTTCAGGACAATTAATCCCAACATTTAAAAAGCTGTAATTTTACAAGGGGCAGTGGCGTTAATAAACAGCCAGCCCACTCTGGGCCAATCAAGACCCTTAAGTGGCCAATTAACTGGCACTTAAGGGCCTCCTCTCCCCGCAGTGGGTATTTTATTCTTGGCGGCCGGATGGTGAAGGCCTCAGAACCCCACCTGGTGAAACTAAGAGGCCTTCTTGTGGGCTGGGTGGGGGGGACCCTCCTGGTGGGGCACCCGAAGTCCCAACCACCCCAAACACACAACACTGTGCCCTCCCCAAACTGACTCTCCTTGCCTCGCCGGGGCCCAGCCAATTGTCTCCAGCAAGACCCCAAAAACTTACCATAGTTCTGGGGCCGTCCTTTCTCTTGCTGTCGTAGCTGGGTGTAGTCCCAGCAGTGGCCTCCGCTCCTGGTGGTGCTGCTGGTACTAAGAGTTCCGGCCTGCTGATTGGCCGGCAGCTCCAGTAGGCAGGACTTCCTGCCTCAAGGAGGTGGAAGCCCTGCCCAAAACCAAATAAGGGCCTGGGGAGCGAGAAAATCCCAGCCTGGCTCCCCAGCCCAGCAGAGGCGGGCTTGCCACCGACTTTTCGGCCAGTGAACGGGGCCTCCCACCCAATGTAAAGTTCTAACCACTGAGTCAGTCTTTAAGCTCGCTTTCTGATCAGTAACAATATGATATGTCAATAACAACAAAAACAAGAAATGCTGGAATCACTCAGCAGGTCTGGCAGCATCTGTGGAAAGAGAAGCAGAGTTAACGTTTCGGGTCAGTGACCCTTCTTCGGATGTCAATATGTCAAGCTTTCTTGGCAATATATAAACTTTTTTTTCTAAGGCACTTAATCTTTCAACATTTTGCTAATAATGCAGATGTGTATTCTGCAGCACAGTGATTCCTGTAAATCTGCTGACACATGGCGCATTAACCTTACAGTACTGTAATCAACAGTAAGCCCTTCTTTCAGTGGCAGTGCTGTGAGGCAAATGAGGTTTAACTAAATGCTCAGGAAGTTTAATAGGTTAAGATAGTGAAGTGCCTTTGCAAAGCAGGTCAGGGAAGAGATGTAGTGGTTTTTGTCAAGGTTCATCCTGAGCAGCTCTGTAACACAGGACTCTGTGCTCTAGCTCTACGGGCTGTTCCTAGGGATGCACATTGAGATAACATCAACTACTGCTGGAGGATCATCAAATTGGTGAAAGACGCTCTTTGGTCTGCCCAAAACTTGCTGGTCTTCCAGTACAAAGAGTTGTCCATGACCGAGTGTGGTGCCAGAGGACTGGAGAATTGCAGACATGACACCCTCGTTCAAAAAAGGGTGTAAAGATAAACCCAAGCTCCAGGACTATGTACGAAGGGACGCACTAAAGCTTAGGGCAGCTGCCGCAAAGGCTTAATGGGGAAAGGCCACTGTGTAAGGTCCTCCCGCTATAGTTTACCGAGGGGTTGGAACCTGTGTAAAACCCTGTATGCGCCAAATATATTTTTGCTGTGTACTGCAAATGGAAAGAGTTGTGAGGCAACTCATGTTCTGTATCGAAGGAATCTCATCACTACTGTACTTCCTAAAATGTCAAATTTGAACTGTTTTGAACTGTGTTGTAATGATTTTTTTTTACAATTTTTTATGAATAAAGAATATTTTTTTAAAAAAAGGTTAAGACAGTGAATAGATGAGTTGACACACAAACCAAGTAAACTCTTAGTTCCATTGCAGGTCTGCCCTGAATTGACTTATTCCACCCAGGACAGTAACAGGGAAATTACAGCTGGTTTCAGAGTACCTCAATTAGGAAAAGGTTAGCCACACATTCCTGTTCACTAGACCGGAATCCCCACTGGAAATAAGCATGTGTGGGCATTGGGTAAGGACACAATGATGATCAACTCTGATGCCCCCTGGAGATGAGTAGCTTGCTGACGCTCATCAACTGGGCTGTCTCCTAACAACACAGAGCATGCGCAGAGTGATCGTGGATGTCATCAGTGCATGCAAACATTTTCCAGCTTGCCGGTATGAATGCATGCATGCGCCTGCTGACGTCACCACGCAATGACGTCCTCAGCCCTCAATAGCCACGATCGGCGGCTCCATTGCCCCGAAAAGTACTCCACTCCATCCTGGCTTCAATCGCCGCTTTCAATTTCCCGCTTCATCCTACCTCGCTGTTACCTTCCCTCAGCCACTCGCTGCCGCTATCGCTGCTTCCCCCCAAACCCAGCCATTCACTGAAGGCCTCGCCGCTTCCTCCCTCGGCCACTCGCTCCCGGCCTCGTGCTTCCCCCTTCGGCTGATTGCTCACCACCGCACCGCCCGAAGAAGTGGTGGAGGGTGGGGAACGAGTCTCAGAATGATGAGAAGCTCTGTCCACAAGTACAGCTTAAAAAACAGGCACATGGTTAAAAAATAAAATAAAATAACAAAAAATAATATAAGTAATATTAATAAATAATATCATTTTCTAAACTTTGCCAGGTCACAGATCTGAAACATTAACTCTGCTCCTCTCTCCACAGATGCTGCCTGACCTGCTGAGTATTTCCAGCACTTTCTGTTTTTATTTAAACTGGTGTCAGCTTTGACTTATTTCGCAGTAAATGCTTCTCCTTACCTTCAGACATCCTTCTTCCACAGGAATCACCTCCTCCTGTCCCCCTGGTTGCTTTGGAAGTGGTTTGCGTTTGCAGATATATCCATACTGCTGTTCACACACATGATCTGCCCAATAGCCAATCTGAAAAACACAAGAAACACATCAATGCTCATTTAAAATGTGATTGCAACTGGACAAACCCAATGCGGCAGAGTTTCCTTTACAGATACTATTAGGCTTCAGAAACCTTTCTCATAAGCATGTCACAGTTAAATACTTGAGGGTGAACTTGGGATCAAACACTGAATGTGCTGCAAATCGCCACTTTCCCTCAGAATAATCAGCAATATTAGTTTGAGCTGATTATTTGAACAATTCAAGTAAGACATTGTAACTGTGTTTCAAATTGTTGACCCGTCACCCATATTTACAAAGAGTATTAGTTATACAGAAATTTCTTTTAGTCCTAATATTGTCACGCTTTATACTGCCACAAGGATTTTTTGCAAACTCTGAAGTGCTGACATATTTACTATGCAAGGCAGCACAAGCTAATTTACTGCTATTCAGAATTGGAGTTGCAACTTACTTTGCTTTGGACAGTAAAGATATTCACTGAAAAGAAAGTTTAACCTTGGAATGGATTTTATAAACCTCCCCTGACTTTCTCTCCTTACCCCACTATCCTGAGGAACTGATGTCAATGTTTATATCAGTGGATTGTAGCAGGCCGAGGACAAAAATAAAACACTGTTCCTAAAGCTTGCACATAACTGTTGATCTCAGCTTATTTAAATAGCCACCACAATCTCATGGAGAGGACGGGCTGTCCATCACTGGCAATGGCATCAGCTGCCTGTGCGCAGGCGCTAGCACCATTTTTAAAGGGCAGCGAGCCCTGCTGCCTGATTTAAATTTTTCAAGACACACCCTCCAAAATTAAATAAATAAATTACTAATGCCCCTTTCCCATCCCCCCCATAACAATTACATTAACTATTTGTCCTTCCTGCCAAAACACTGACCTGGAACATTTGACCTTAACCCCCGCCAAACTGCACAAAGTTTACAGTTCATCCCTTCCCACCAACCCTACACCCATTATTTGACCCCATCCTCCATGCACTTAAATCTTACCTCCTCCCCACCAGTGTCGTCCTGCCTTTCCCCAGACGGGGATTTGTAGGAGCAGGAGTGCCAGTCGCCACACCTAAGATCGCGGCGGGCCCCCACAAGATCGCCTAAGTGTATGCAAATTCATTCACTTTATTGATTTGAATATTTTAATTGTGGTTCCATTGCCCAATGGTGGGGGGCCACCACAGAGCCTCGTCGCCGCCGGGAGGATCAGGCTGGGCCTTCATGGCATCAAGGTCCATGGCGGGCATCACCCGGAGCCACCTTCAGGCCCCTTCCACCCTGCTACAGAACCTGACACCTGGGGGAGAACAAGATCCAGCCCTAGAGGTGCAAGAGATATGCAGAGGCAAGATAGTACAGCCACCATGGATGGTTGTATTGCTGTCATCCATAATAATTTTTATTTTAAAGACCAATTTTGGCATCACTTTAAGGTGATGACACAGAATGCATTGTAAATAAGGAACTAAGGGGTTGGATTTTACCAAGCCTACGACATCGGGCTGTGTGGCGGGGATGGCCAGCAAGTGGTTCCGGCAGCAGTCTGTCACAGAGGCCAACGCCGGGAGGGCCCGGCCTGATCCTCCCGGTGGCGGCGCGGCTCTGTGGCAGCGCCCCACTGCTGGGCAACGGGACCTGGATTTAAATATTTAAATTACTGACATGCATAAATTTAAATCAACTTACCTTAAATCTTCTGGATCCGCCACGATCTTCGGCGCAGCGGCTGGCACAGCTGTGCCTTCAATTCCCCATCGAGGGAAAGCCGGTGTGACATTGGTGGGAACGGGGGAGGGTTAGGGTTTTCAGTGTGGGGGCAGACGGGGATGGTGGGAAGGGGTGAACTTTAAACTTTGTGCTGTCTGGGGGGTGGGGGGAAGGTCAGATTTAAAAGGCAAGCGATTTGCAGGAAAGGGCAAATAGTTAATGTCGTTATTATTGGGGGTGAGAAAGGGGCTTTAGAAATTTATTTGATAACTTTTGTGGGGTGTAGCTTTAAAAATTTAAATATGCCAACAGGGCTGGCTGCCCTTTAAAAATGGCACCAGCGCCTGCGCACAGGCAGCTGATGCCATTGCCAGGGATGGACAGGCCACCCCCTCCACGTGATTGTAGGGGGGAGGGTGGACCGCCCGGGCTATTTAATTGAGCCACCACGTGGGAGATTGTGGCAGCTCTTTGGTGTGCGGCTCGAATTGACCTCGCCGCCTACATCAGCGGCAGGCCTTTAAAATCCAGCTCAAGGTGTGTCTGTGTGTGTCTGTGTGTATGTGTGTGTGTATGTGTGTGTAGGTATGTGTATGAACATATGAATTAGGAGCAGGAGTAGGCCACTCGGCCCCTCGAGCCTGCTCCGCCATTCAATAAGTTCATGGCTGAACTGATTTCTCCACATTACCACCTACCCCCAATAACCTTTCACCCCCTTGCTTATCAAGAATCTATCTACCTCTGCCTTCAACATATTCAAAGACTCTGCTTCCACTGTCTTTTGAGGAAGAGAATTCCAAAGAGTCACGACCCTCTGAGAGAAAAATTTTTCCTCATCTCCGTCTTAAATGGGTGATTCCCTATTTTTAAACAGTGACCCCTGGTTCTAGATTCTCCCACAAGGGGAAACATACTTTCCACATCCACCCTGTCAAGACCCCTCAGGATCTTATATGTTTCAATGAAGTCGCCTCTTACTCTTCTAAATTCCAGCGGATACAAGCCTAGTCTGTCCAATCTTTCCTCATAAGATAGCCTGCCCATTCCTGGTATCAGTCTAGTAAACCTTCTTTGAACAGCTTCCAACACAATTACATCCTTCCTGAAATAAGGAGACATTCCCTACTTAGGTGTATGTGTGTGTGTCTATGTGTTGGTGTGTGTGTATGTCTATGTGTGTGCGTGTATGTATGTGTGTATATGTGTGTGTCTATGTGTTGGTGTGTGTGTCTGTATGTGGTTTTGTTCTTGCTGTAAACGCTAAGGGGAAATGTTATCACCAGGCGTTTATCACTTGCAAACATTGTCCTTGGGTAAGAGGGGTCAAGTTTCATTTTAATAAAAAAGATGCTATCTGCTAGCTATGGGGCAGCACAGTGGCGCAGTGGTTAGCACTGCAACCTCACAGCTCCACTGACCTGAGTTCAGTTCTGGGTACTGCCTGTGTGGAGTTTGCAAGTTCTCCCTGTGACTGTGTGGGTTTCTGCTCGGTGCTCTGGTTTCCTCCCACTGCCAAAGACTTGCAGGTTGATAAGTAAATTAACCATTGTAAATTGCCCTTAGTATTGGTAGGGAATATGGGGATTAATGTAGGATTAGTATAAATGGGTGGTTGTTAGTCAGCACAGACTTCCTCTTCCTGTCCCGTATATTTCCATATTCCTATAGTTTTTATCTAGAAGTGTTATGCCTGTTTCACATGATAGCTGCCCGAATTACATGAAAATGTTTTTTGCTGTTACAGTACATCAGTACACTGTTCATGCCTTAACTTTCCAAAACATCAAGTAACATTCAGGAGAATCTGTTGCCTTTTGTGCCAGAAAGAAAGTGTTCCTGCTGTCTGTATAATAATGTAAAAACAATTTTAAAATTCTCAACTGCAGAATTCCATCTACTCCAGGCACGATGTAATATTCAGACAAATAAAATCCTGGCGTTGGCATTTGTTTACTTTGCCACAGACATTCTAGACCTCATCCTTCAGATAAGAAGTTAACCTTGGACCCTGATGCCTGCTCCAGTGATTAAAGATCACTTGGACCTATTCATCCCAGTATTCTAACAACATTCACCTTGGTCTCACACACAATAGGTGCTATTAGTAGTAACAGTTTATGGTGAAAAATAACAGGATCGTAGAATGATACAGCACAGGAGTCCATTCAGCCTATCATGCCTGTGCCGGCTCTTTGAAATAACTACCCAATTAATCCCACTCCACTGCCCTTTGCCCATAGAATCTGCTTTCACCACCCTTTCTGTCAGTGAATTCCACATCATAACAAAACGCTGCATAAAATAAAAATTCTCCATATCTCCTCTCTGGTTTTTTTGCCACTTACTTATTTCAATTTATTAGTAACTGCTATTACATAATTTTTAAATTCTTTATAAATATTTTTTATCCTTTTTGGTCTCTTACTCTCATTTTTTGACCCACCACCTCCTTCTCTGCCCCTGGACTTCCAGCCATAAATTATTACTTCTAACTTGTAACTTGGTTCTTTCAAAGTTACATTTTTTCTGAATTCAGGTTGTTTCCTCTTGTGTACAGCTCCATCTCCTGTTGTAAATATATATCATTTTATTAGATAAATAATATTTATCTTTCATATATATATTTAGATTGTGTTGAACTATATTTTAATCTTTTTCCTCCTTTGACACTTCCCACTCTGGCTTTCAGTCGCCTAGCATTTTGTGCTTCATTCTGACCTGTGACCAAATCTGCTCTTTCCCTGACTCAGTAGCCCAGAAGCCTGGTCCTGCAGGTTTTTCGTGTGGTCCCAACCCCATCTCCATTTTCAATTGTAATGTAGTGCAGTGGTGATTTCACATTTAAGAAACAGTATCTTTATTTGACCAGGCCATTGATACAACTGATGACATCATCATACATACATAAGGAGGAGATAGAATTTTGAGAGATACACATAGCTTGCAGACAGTATGCACAGACCAGTGAGGAAAAGACCTGGACCTGAGATCAAACAATGTAGATTAGTAAGACAATTGTTTCGACCAGGTGAGAAAGGTGTCTAGGAGTCCCTCTCAGCCTTCACCTGGCCTTACTGTAACAGGGTATAATTTTAAACACACCGTGTTTTTAGTTCTCACTTGGTGAATCCTTGCTCACCGTTTTCCAATTATTAGGCAAAGAAACCAGCACAAACAGGTTTCTTAGGTTTAAAGAAGAAAAGTTGAAATGTATTAAACTTAAACTCTAATTTGGTTGACGCCTACGGATATGCAATGAGCCCATGCTAGCATGCATATGCGATACACACATGCAAATAGAGACAGAAAAGAGCAGAAAAAAAATAAAGTGGAAAGGTTTGAGGTAATATCTGAAGAGGTTTTGTTATGGTTCTTCAAGCTCACTGTAGAGTCTTTGATTGTAGGTAGATATTGCTTTTCATTGGAGCCCAGTATTCCTTTTAAACCTTATTCACTGTAGGAGACTTTTCTCTCTTTAGTTTAGAGATACAGCACTGAAACAGGCCCTTTGGCCCACCGGGTCTGTGCCGACCATCAACCACCCATTTATACTAATCCTACACTAATTCCATATTCCTACCACATCCCCACCTGTCCCTATATTTCCCGACTACCTACCTATACTAGGGGCAATTTATAATGGCCAATTAACCTATCAACCTGCAGGTCTTTGGCATGTGGGAGGAAACCGGAGCACCCGGAGGAAACCCACGTAGACACAGGGAGAACTTGCAAACTCCATACAGGCAGTACCCAGAATTGAACCCGGGTCGCTGGAGCTGTGAGGCTGCGGTGCTAACCACTGCGCCACTGTGCCGAACTTGGGGGTCATGTGTCTTCAATGGATTCAGAGGCTTGTGAGAAAGAGATGGGAGCAGACAGGAGAGATCTTCTCAGTCCAGGAGCAATCAGTCTTTCTCAGTTCAAACTCTCTGTGGCCAGTTCAAAAAACCCTGGAGAAGCCAGTTAGTCATGTGACCAGCTGATTTAACCAGTCCTGGATTGTATCACCTTAGCAGTCTCTGGAGTGCTCCTCTTACACACAATACCTGCTGATCAAGGTCCACTATGGGTTGATTGTGTCAGGGTCCCTCATCCCGATATCATCCTAATAAACCTCTTCCCCTGCCCAATGCCTTGATATCTTTTATAGAATGTGGTGCCCAGAGTTGTACACCATACTCCAGCTGAAGCCTAACCAGTGATTTGTATTAAGTGTAGCATGACTTCCTTGCTTTCATATTCAATGTCCCTATTTACAAAGCCAAGAATTCCATATGCTTTTTAAACTGCCTTATCAACTTGTCCTGCCACCTTCAAGGATTTGTAAATATGTACCCCTAGGTCACTCTGTTCTTGAACTTCCCTCAGAATAGTATAGTTTAGATTATACTGTATCTCCGTGTTCCTCCTGAAGGTCGGTGGAGTTGTGGATAGTGCCGAAGGATGTTGTAGGTTCCAGAGATACATAGATAGGCTGCAGAGCTGGGCTGAGAGATGGCAAATGGAGTTTAATGCGGAAAAGTGTGAGGTGATTCACTTTGGAAGGAGTAACAGGAATGCAGAGTACTGGGCTAATGGGAAGATTCTTGGTAGTGTAGATGAGCAGAGAGATCTTGGTGTCCAGGTAGATAAATCCCTGAAAGTTGCCACCCAGGTTAATAGGGCTGTTAAGAAGGCATATGGTGTGTTAGCTTTTATTAGTAGGGGGATCGAGTTTCAGAGCCACGAGGTCATTCTGCAGCTGTACAAAACTCTGGTGCGGCCGCACCTGGAGTATTGCGTGCAGTTCTGGTCACCGCATTATAGGAAGGATGTGGAAGCTTTGGAAAGGGTGCAGAGGAGATTTACTAGGATGTTGCCTGGTATGGAGGGAAAGTCTTACGAGGAAAGGCTGAGGGACTTGAGGTTGTTTTCGTTAGAGAGAAGGAGGAGGATAGGTGACTTAATAGAGACATATAAGATAATCAGAGGGTTAGATAGGGTGGATAGTGAGAGTCTATTTCCCCAGATGGTGATGACAAACACGAGGGGACATAGCTTTAAGTTGAGGGGTGATAGATATAGGACAGATGTCAGAGGTAGTTTCTTTACTCAGAGAGTAGTAGGGGCGTGGAACGCCCTGCCTGCAACAGTAGTAGACTCGCCAACTTTAAGGGCATTTAAGTGGTCATTGGATAGACAAATGGATGAAAATGGAATAGTGTAGGTCAGATGGTTTCACAGGTCGGCGCAACATCGAGGGCCGAAGGGCCTGTACTGCGCTGTAATGTTCTATGTTCTATGGAATGGTCCTTTGTCCTTCTAATCACCATCTGTTAATATGCAAATATTATTTTGCAGCCATGGCTGGTCTGTTTAACAAGTCATTTTCTCGCTCCAGCAACAGTTTAAAATCAATGTTCATGACAAAATTAATGTGCCTCATTCTTGGCAGGTGGGAGTTGAGCATGAAACAACAAATAGTGTCTGTGTTGAATCTGAACATAAAGCCCACAGTCATCATTTAAGAAGACTTAAAAAAACACAGCATAACACTACATTGACCTGAATCTGGTTAACACAAACCCTTGCATTCCTCATCTCACTCTAGAGATTCTCTGATGCAAAATTTTAAACCATGCATTTTTCATATGTCAGAACCAGGAAATTTATTTTATTCATTTGCGGGATGTGGGCATCGCTGGCTAGGTCAGCATTTATTACCCATCCCTAATTGCCATTGAGAAAGTGGTGGTGAGCTGCCTTCTTGAACCGCTGCGGTCCTTGGGGTGTAGGTACACCAACAGTGCTGTTAGGAAGGGAGTTCCAGGATTTTGACCCAGTGACAGTGAAGGAACGGTGAGATAGTTCCAAGTGAGGATGGTGTGTGGCTTGGAGGGAATCTTGCAGGTGGTGGTGTTCTCATGCGTCTGCTGCCCTTGTCCTTCTAGGTGGTAGAGGTCACAAGTTTGAAAGGTGTTGTCGAAGGAACCTTGGTGCATTGCTGTATTGCATCTTGTATATCGTACACACTGCTGCCACTATGTATCGATGGTGGAGGGAGTGAATGTTGAGGGCGGTGGATGGGGTGCCAGTCAAATGGGCTGCTTTGTCCTGGATAATGTCGAGCTTCTTGAGTGTTGTTGAAGCTGTAGCCGTCCAGGCAAGTGGAGAGTATTCCATCACACACCTGACTTGTGCCTTGGAGATGATGTATAGGCATGGGGGAGGCAGGAGGTGATGGTAATGCCATTGAACGTCAAGGGGAGATGGTTAGATTCTCTCTTGTTTGAGATGTTCATTGGCTGGCACTTGTATGGCGTGAATGTTAATTGGCATTTATTACCCTAAGCCTGGATATTGTCCAGGTCTAACTGCATTTCTACATGGACTGCTTCAGTATCTGAGGAGTCGCTAATGGTGCTGAACATTCTGCAAATATCAGCGAACATCCCCACTTCTGACCTTATGATTGAAGGAAGGTCATTGGTGAAGCAGCTGAAGATGGTTGGGCCTTGGACACTGCCCTGAGGAATTCCTGCAGTGATGTCCTGGGACTGAGATGATTGACCTCCAACAAGGGGTGGTGGTGGCGTAGTGGTATTATCACTGGACCCAGAGATCCAGGGTATTGATCTGGAGCCATGGGTTTGAATCCCACCATAGCAGAAGGTGGAATTTGAATTTAATTAATAAATCTGGAAATAAAACCTAGTCTAATGATGGCCATGAAACTATTGTTGATTGTTGTAAAAACCCACCTGGTTCACTAATGCCCTTTAGGGAAGGAAATCTGCTGTCCTTACCTGGTCTGGCCGACATGTGACTCCAGACCCACAGCAATGTGGTTAACTCTTACATGTCCTCTGAAATGGCCTAACAAGCCACTTAGTTGTACCTAACCGCTACGAAGTCAATAAAATGGAATGAAACCGGACGGACCGCCCGGCATCGTCCTAGGCACCGGAAACGACAACGGCAAACCCAGCCCTGTCGACCCTGCAAAGTCCTCCTTACTAACATCTGGAGGCTTGTGCCAAAGTTGGGAGAGCTGTCCCACAGACTAGTCAAGCAACAGCCTGACACAGTCATACTCACGGAATCATACCTTACAATGTCCCAGATACTGCCATCACCATCTCTGGGTATGTCCTGTCCCACTGGCAGGACAGATCCAGCAGAGGTGGCGGCACAGTGGTCTACAGTAGGGAGGGAGTTTCCCTGGGAGTCCTCAACATCGACTCTGGACCCCATGAAGTCTCATGTCATCAGGTCAAACATGGGCAAGGTAACCTCCTACTGATTACCACCTACTGCCCTCCCTCAGCTGATGAGTCAGTACTCCTCCATGTTGAACACCACTTGAAGGAAGCACTGAGGGTGGCAAGGGCACAAAATGTACTCTGGGTGGGGGACTTCAATGTCCATCACCAAGAGTAACTCGGTAGCACCACTACTGACTGAGCTGGCCAAGTACTCAAGGACATAGCTGCTAGACTGGGTATGCGGCAGGTGGTGGGGGAACCAACACAAGGCAAAAACATACTTCACCTTGTCTTCACCAATCTGTCTGCTGCAGATGCTTCTGTCCATAACTGTATTGGTAGGAGTGACCACCACACAGTCCTTGTGGAGACCAAGTCCCGCCTTCGCATTGAGGATACCGTCCATCGTGTTGTGTGGCACTATCACCGTGCTAAATGGGATAGATTTTGAACAGATCTAGCAATGCAAAACTGGGCATCCATGAGGCGCTGTGGGCCATCAGCAGCAGCAGAATTGTACTCAATGACAATCTGTAACCTCATGGCCTGGCATATCCCCCATTCTATCATTACCATCAAGCCAGGAGACCAACCCTGGTTCAATGAAGAGTGCAGGAAGGCATACCCGGAGCAGCACCAGGCATACCTCAAAATGAGGTGTCAACCTGGTGAAGCTACAACCCAGGACTACTTGCATGCCAAACTGCATAGGCAGCATGCAATAGACAGAGCTAAGCGATCCCATAACCAACGGATCAGATCTAAGCTCTGCAGTCCTGCCACATCCAGCCGTGAATGGTTGTGGATGATTAAACAACTAACTGGAGGAGGTAGCTCCACAAATATCCCTATCCTCAATGGTGGGGGAGCCCAGCACATCAGTGCAAAAGATAAGGCTGAAGTATTTGCAACAATCTTCAGCCAGAAGTGCCGAGTTGATGATCCATCTCGGCCCCCTCCTGAAGTCCCCAGCATTACAAATGCCAGACTTCAGCCAATTCGATTCACTCCGTTTTATATCAAGAAACAACTGAAGGCATTGGATACTGCAAAGGCTATGGGTCCTGACAATATTCCGGCAATAGTACTGAAGACCTGTGTTCCAGAACTTGCCGCGCCCCTAGCCAAGCCAAGCAGTATAGCTACAACACTGGCCTCTACCTGGCAATGTGGAAAATTACCCAGGTATGTCCTGTACACACAAAGCAGGACACGTCCAACCCAGCCAATTACTGCCCCATCAGTCCACTCTCAATCATCAGTAAAGTGATGGAAGGTGTCATCAACAGTGCCATCAAGCAGCATTTGCTTATCAATAACCTGCTCAGTGATATCCAGTTTGGGTTCCGACAGGGCCACTCAGTACCTCACCTCATTACAGCCTTGGTTTAAACATGGACAGAAGAGCTGAACTCAAGAGGTGAGGTGACAGTGACTGCCCTTGACATCAAGGCAGCATTTGACCGAGTGTGGCATCAAGGAGCCCTAGCAAAACTGAAGTCAATGGGAATCAGGGGAAAACTCTCTGCTGGTTAGAGTCATACCTAGCGCAAAGGAAGATGGCTGTGGTTGTTGGAGGTCAATCATTTCAGCTCCAGGACATCACTGCAGGAGTTCCTCAGGGTAGTGTCCTAGGCCCAACCATCTTCAGTTGCTTCATCAATGACCTTCCTTCAATCATAAGGTCAGAAGTGGGGATGTTCGCTGATGATTGCACAATGTTCAGCACCATTCGCAGCTCCTCAAAAACTGAATCAGTCCATGTAGAAATGCAGCAAGACTTGGACAATATCCAGGCTTGGGCTGATAAGTGGCAAGTAACATTTGCACCACACAAGTGCCAGGCAATGACCATCTCCAACAAGAGAGAATCTAACCATCTCCCCTTGACATTCAATGGCAATACCATCGCTGAATCCCCCACTATCAACATCCTAGGGGCTACTATTGACCAGAAACTGAATTGGAGTAGCCATATAAATACCGTGGCTGCAAGAGCAGGTCAGAGTAACTCACCTCCTGACTCCCCAAAACCTATCCACCATCTACAAAGCACAAGTCAGGAGTGTGATGGAATACTCTCCACTTGCCTGGATGGGTGCAGCTCCAACAACACTCAAGAAGCTCGACATCATCCAGGACAAAGCAACCCGCTTGATTGGCACCCCATCCACAAACATTCACTCCCTCCACCACTGACACACAGTGGCAGCAGTGTGTATCATCTACAAGATGCACTGCAGCAACGCACCAAGGCTCCTTCGACAGCACCTTCCAAACCCGCGACGTCTACCACCTCGAAGGACAAGAGCAGCAGATGCATGGGAACATCACCACCTGCAAGTTCCCGACCAAGTCACACACCATCCTGACTTGGAACTATATCGCTGTTCCTTCACTGTTGCTGGATCGAAATCCTGGAACTCCCTTCCTAACAGCACTGTGGGTGTACCTACCTCACATGCACTGCAGCGGTTCAAGAAGGCAGCTCACCACCACCTTCTCAAGGGCAATTAGGGATGGGCAGTAAATGCCGGCATAGCCAGTGATGCCCCCATCCCATGAATGAATAAAACAAAAAAAAACCACAACCATCTTCCTTTGTGCTAGGTATGACTCCAACCAGTGGAGAGTTTTCCCCTCATTCCCATTGACTCCAGTTTTGCTTGGGCTCTTTGATGCCATACTCGGTCAAATGCTGCTTTGATGTTGAGGGCTGTCACTCTCACCTCACCTCTCGAGTTCAGCTCTTCTGTCCATGTTTGTACCAAGGCTGGAATGAGGTCAGAAGCTGTGTGATCCTGGCGGAACCCAAACTGAGCATCAATGAGCGGATTATTGCTAAGAAAGTGCCGCTTGATAGCACTGTCGATGACCCCTTCTATCATTTTTCTGATGATCAAGAGTAGACTGACAGCATGGTCGTTGGCTGGGTTGGATTTGTCCTGCTTTTGTACATGGGACATACCTGGACAATTTTTCATATTGCCGGGTAAATACCAGTGTTGTCGCAGTACTGGAACAGCTTGGCTAGGGGCATGGCTAGTTCTAGAGCACAAATCTTCAGTACTATTGCCTGAATATTGGCAGGGCCCATAGCCCTTGCAGTGTCCAGTGCCTTCAGCCGTTTCTTCATTACACGTGAAGTGAATCAGATTGGCTGAAGACTGGCATACGTGATGCTGGGAAGGAGGCCGAGATGGATCATCCACTTGGTACTTCTGGCTGATGGATACCAATGTTTCAGCCTTATCTTTTGCACTGATGTGCTGGGGCCTTCATTGCTGAGGATTGGATATTTGTGGAGCCTCCTCCTCCTATCTGTTGTTTAATTGTCCACCACCATTCACGACTGGATGTGGCAGGACTGCAGAGCTTAGATCTGATCCTTTGGTTGTGAGATCACTTAGCTCTGTCTATTGCATGCTGCTTCTGCTGTTTGGCATGCAAGTAGTCCTGTGTTGTAGCTTCACCAGACTCAAAACCTTGATTTGAGGTGTGCCTGGTGCTGCTCCTGGCATGTCCTCCTGCACTCTTCATTGATCTAGAGTTGGTCCCTCGGCTTAATGGTAATGGTAGAGTGGGGACATATGGCGGGACATGAGTTTACAGATTGTGGTTGAATACAATTCCGCTGCTGCTGATGGCCCACAGTGCCTCATTTAGCACGATGGACTGTACTCTCAATGTGAAGGTGGGACCTTGTCTCCACAAGGACTGTGCTGTGCTCACTCCTACCAATACTGTTATGACCAGATGCATCTGCGACAGGTAGACTGGTGAGGACGAGGTCAAGTATGTCTTTGGCTGAGAGGATAGTTGTTAACCATTTTTTTTCAGACTGGAGGAAGGTATGTAGTGGGGTTCCCTAGGGGTCAGTGTTAGGACTCCTGTTTGTCTTTATATATACTAACGACCTAGATTTGGGTGTACTGGGCATAATTTCAAAATTTGTGGATGGCACAAAACTTGGAAATATTGTGAAATGTGAGGAGAATAGTGATAAACTTCAAGAGGACATAGATAGGATGGTGGAATCGGCAGAAAAGTGGCAGATGAAATTTAATGCAGAAAAGTGTTAATTGATTCATTTCGGTAGGAAGAACAAGGAGAGGCAATATAACTTAAAGGGTACAATTATAAAGGGGGTTCAGGAGCAGAGGGACATGGGGGTATATGTGCACAAATCATTGAAGGCTCCAGGGCAGGTTGAGAAAGCGATTAATAAGACATAAATGATCCTGGACTTTATAAACAGGGGCATAAAGCAAAAAAACCAGCAAAGTTATGATAAAGCTGTATAAAACATTGGTTTAGCCTTAACTGGAGTATTGTGTCCAGTTCCGGGCACCATACTTCAGGAAGGATGTTAAGGCATTAGAGAGGATGCAGAAAAGATTCACAAGAATGGTTCCAGGGATGAGGAACTTCAGTTGCATTCTCAAGGGCAATTAGGGATGGGCAACTAATGCTGGTGTTGTCGGCGGTGCTCACATCTCATGAAGGAATAAAAAAAAGGATGGCGAAGCTGGGTCTGTTCTCCTTGGAGAAGAGAAGATTAAGAGGAGATTTGATAGAGGCATTCAAAATCATGAGGGGTCTGGAAAGAGAATATAAGGAGAAGCTTATTCCCACTGGAGGAAGGATCCAGAACCAGAGGACACCGATTTAAGGTCATTGGCAAAAGAAGCAATGGCAACATCAGGTTAGTAGCTGGAATGCACTGCTTGGGAGTATGGTGGAGGCAGATTCAATCAAGGCCTACAAAAGAGAATTTTATAATTATCTGAAGTTAAAAAATTTGCAGGGCTACGGGGAAAAGGCAGGAAAGTGGGACTAGGTGAGTTGCTCCAGCAGAGAGCTGGCATAGACACGATGGGCCAAATGGCCTCCTTCTGTGCTGTAACCATTCTATGATTCTATCCTCAACAGACATCCTGTTTTAATACTATCTTCCAAGCCTACTGGAAACATGGAAACATAGAAAATCAGAGCAGGAGTAGGCCATTCGGCCCTTTGGCCCTGCTCCACCATTCAAAAAAGATCATGGCTGATCGTCTAACTCAGTACCCTGTTCCCGCTTTCTCCCAATATTCCGTGATCCCTTTGGCATTAAGAAGTATATCTGTCTCCTTCTTGAATATATTTAGTGATTTGGCCTCCACTGCCTTCTGCGGTAGAGAATTCCACAGGTTCACCACCCTCTGAGTGAAGAAATTTCTCCTCATCTCAATTCTAAATGGCATACCCCGTATCCTGAGACTGTGACCCCTGGTTCTGGACTCCCCAGCCATCGGGAACATCCTCCCTGCATCTAGCCTGTCTAGTCCTGTTAGAATTTTATCGGTTTCTATGAGATCCGCTCTGATTCTTCTAAACTCTAGTGAATATAGGCCTAGTCGACCCAATCTCTCCTCATACATCAATCCTGCCATCCCAGGAATCAGCCGAGCAAATCTTTGCACTCCCTTCATGGCAAGAATATCCTTCCTCAGACAGGGAGACCAAAACTGCACACAATGCTCCAGATATGGTCGCACCAAGGTCCTATATAACTGTAGTAAGACATCCTTGCTCCTGTACTCAAATCCTCTTGCAATGAAGGCCAACATACCATTCGCCTTCCTAATTGTTTGCTGCACCTGAATGCTTGCTTTCAGCAACTGGTATACAAGGACATACAGGTCTTGCTGGACCTCCCCCTTTCCCAATCTATCACCATTCAGATAATAATCTGCTTTTCTGTTTTTACAACCAAAGTGGATAACCTCACATTTATCCACGTTATACTGCATATGCCATGCATTTGCCCACTCACCCAACTTGTCCAAATCACATTGGAGCCTCTTTGCATCCTCCTCACAACTCACATTCCCCCCCAGCTTTATGTCATCTGCAAACTTGAAAATGGTACATTTAGTTCCCTCACCCAAATCATTAATATATATTGTAAATAGCTGGAGCCCAAGCACTGATCCCTGCAGTACCCCACTAGTCACTACCTGCCACCCGGAAAAAGACCTGTTTATTCCTACTCTCTGTTTCCTGTCTGTCAACTAATTCTCAATCCATGCCAGTATATCACCCCTAATCCCATGTGCTTTATTTTTGCACACTAACCTCTTATGTGGGACCTTATCAAAAGCCTTTTGAAAATCCAAATACACCACATCCACTGGTTCTCCCTTATCTATTCTACTAGTTTCATCCTCAAAAAACTCCGGTAGATTTGTTAAGCATGATTTCCCTTTCATAAACCCATGCTGACCTTTTCCCATCCCGTTTATGCTTTCCAGGTGTTCTGCTAACACATCCTTTATAATCGACTCTAGCATTTTCCCCACTACTGATGTAAGGCTAACTGGTCTATAATTCCCTGTTTTTTCTCTCCCTCCTTTTTTAAATAGTGGGGTTACATTTGCCACCCTCCAATCTGTAGAAACTGCTCCAGAATCTATAGAATTTGGGAAGATGACCACCAATGCATCCACTATTTCCAATATTCTGGGATGTAGATTATCAGGCCCTGGGGATTTGTCAGCCTTTAACCCCAATAATTTCCCTCGCACTATTTTTTCACTAATACTGATTTCCTTCAGTTCGTCCCTCTCATTAGATCCTTGGTTCCCTAACATTTCTGGGAGGTTATTGTGTCCTCCTTTGTGAAGAGAGAACCAAAGTATGTGTTTAATTGTTCTGCCATTTCTTTGTTCCCCATTATAATTTCCCCCGTTTCTGACTGTAAGAGACCTACATTTGTCTTCACTAATCTTTTTCTCTTCACATATTTGTAGAAGCTTTTACAGTCAGTTTTTATGTTCCCCGCAAGTTTACTTTCATACTCTATTTTCCCCTACTTAATCAACCTCTTTGTCCTTCTTTGCTGAATTCTAAACTGCTCCCAATCCTCAGATTTGCTGCTTTTTCTGGCAATTTTATGCCTCCTCTTTGGATCTAATACTATCCCTAACTTCTTTTGTAAGCCATGGTTGAGCCACTTTTCTGGTTTTATTTTTGTGCCAGACAGGAATGAATAATTGTTGTAATCCATGCACACATTCTTTAATATTATCCATTGTCTATCCACCGTCAACCCTTTTAGTAAAGTTCCCCAATCTACTATAGAATTAGAATTAGAATTAGAATATTACAGCGCAGTACAGGCCCTTCGGCCCTCGATGTTGCGCCGATCATCTGACCTACACTATTCCATTTACATCCATATGTCTATCCAATGACCACTTAAATGCCCTTAAAGTTGGCGAGTCTACTACTGTTGCAGGCAGGGCGTTCCACGCCCCTACTACTCTCTGCGTAAAGAAACTACCTCTGACATCTGTCCTATATCTTTCACCCCTCAACTTAAAGCTATGTCCCCTCGTGTTTGCCATCCTCATCCGAGGAAAAAGACTCTCACTATCCACCCTATCTAACCCTCTGATTATCTTGTATGTCTCTATTAAGTCACCTCTCCTCCTCCTTCTCTCTAACGAAAACAACCCCAAGTCCCTCAGCCTTTCCTCGTAAGACCTTCCTTCCATACCAGGCAACATCCTAGTAAATCTCCTCTGCACCCTCTCCAAAGCTTCGACATCCTTCCTATAATGCGGTGACCAGAACTGCACGCAATACTCCAGGTGCGGCCTCACCAGAGTTTTGTACAGCTGCATCATGACCCCGTGGCTCTGAAACACGATCCCCCTACTAATAAAGGCTAACACACCATATGCCTTCTTAACAGCCCTATTAACCTGGGTAGCAACTTTCAGGGATTTATGTACCTGGATACCAAGATCTCTCTGCTCATCTACACTACCAAGAATCTTCCCATTAGCCCAGTACTCTGCATTGCTGTTACTCCTTCCAAAGTGAATCACCTCACACTTCTCCGCATTAAACTCCATTTGCCATCTCTCAGCCCAGCTCTGCAGCCTATCTATGTCCCTCTGTACCCTACAACACCCTTCGACACTATCCACAACTCCACCGACCTTCGTGTCATCCGCAAATTTACTAACCCACCCTTCTACACCCTCATCCAGGTCGTTTATAAAAATGACAAACAGCAGTGGCCCCAAAACAGAACCTTGCGGTACACCACTAGTAACTAAACTCCAGGATGAGCATTTGCCATCAACCACCACCCTCTGTCTTCTTTCAGCTAGCCAATTTCTGATCCAAAGCTCTAAATCACCTTCAACCCCATACTTGCGTATTTTCTGCAATAGCCTACCGTGGGGAACCTTATCAAACGCCTTACTGAAATCCATATACACCACATCCACGGCTTTACCCTCATCCACCTGTTTGGTCACCTTCTCGAAAAACTCAATAAGGTTTGTGAGGCACGACCTACCTTTCACAAAACCGTGCTGACTATAGCCAACTCATGCCTCATACCTTCGTAGTTTCCTTTATTTAGATTCAGGACCCTAGTTTCGTATTCAACTACTTCACTCTCCATCTTAATGAAGAATTCTATCATGTTATGGTCGCTCCTCCCCAAGGGACCCCACACAACAAGATTGTTAATTAATCCTTTCTCATTGCACAATAACCAGTCTAGGATAGCTTGTTCTCTAATATAATAAAAACAAGAAATGCTGGAATCACTCAGCAGGTCTGGCAGCATCTGTGGAAAGAGAAGCAGAGTTAACGTTTCGGGTCAGTGACCCTTCATCTTGTTCTCTAGTTGGTTCCTCAACGCATTGATTTAAACAACCATCATGTACACACTCCAGGAAATCCTCCTCCACAGTATTATTGTAAATTTGGTTTGACCAATCTATATGTAGATTAAAATTACCCATGATTACAGTTGTACCCTTATTGCATGTGTTTCTAATTTCCTGTTTAGTGCCATCCCTTACATCTCCACTACATTTTTGGAGGCCTATAGACAACACCCACCAACATTTTCTGCCCCTTGGTGTTTCTTAGCTCCACACATACAGATTCCACATCATGATTTTCCGAGCCAATATCCTTCCTCACTCTTGCATTGATTTTCTCCTTAGCTAACAATGCTACCCCTCCTCCTTTCCCTTTTTGCCTGTCCTTTCTAAATATTGAATATCCCTTGATGTTAGTTCCCATCCTTGGTCACCTTGCAGCCATGTCTCTGTAATCACTACTATATCATAACCATTTGTATCTATTTGCACTGTTACTTCATCTACCTTATCGCGAATGCTCCGCGCATTAAGACACAATGCCTTTGGACTTGTCTTTTTAACATTGTTAGTCATAATGGAGACCCTCCATTTTGGAATTATCCTCTACTTCTGGTCTGATGTAGCTTATGGAAGAGGTCCTTTAGGCCTCAAAAATTTGTTGTCTGTAATCTCAGCAATTGTTGGCCTTACCATAGCTTTTGGGGTCAACGGGAGGGAACCTAATTTGCATTCTGCTGGTGGTGCAATGCAGAAATGTCTTCAGCACCCATTTGCCCCATGTTCCCAGTGTTGGCCTGTTGTGTAAGGGGCCCAATCACCACTTTTAAATGATATTCTCTGGTCTTGGGGGCCTTAGGCCACCACTCTGGCAAAGATCATGTTTGAGACTAATTAGGTTTCCGCCCCTCCACAGTACTGAAAACAGCTCTTACCAAAATCACAAATAACATCTATGACAACAGTAAATTTTCCCTCCTCAACATTCTTGACCTGTCTGCAGCCTTTGACATGGTTGATCACACCATCCTCCTCCAACGCCTTTCCACTGTTGCCTAGCTGTGTGGGACTGCTCACACCTAGTTCCATTTTTATCTATCTAATCATAGCCAGCCAATCACCTGCAATGTCTTCTTTTCCTGCTCCCGCACTGTTACCGCTAATGTCCCCCAAGGATCTATCATTGGAACCCTCCTATTTCTTGTCTTCATGCTGCACCCCGGCAACATCATGTGAAAGCATGAAAGTTTTCCATGCATGCCGACAACATTCAGCTCTACCTCACCACCACTTCTCTCGACTGCTCCACTGTTGCTAAATTACCAGACTGCTTAACTGACATCTAATACTGGATGAGAAGAAATTTTCTCCAATTAAATATTGGGAGATTGAAACCATTGTTTTCGGTCCCCGCTCCAAACACTGTTCCCTAGCTACTGACTCCAACAGTATGAAATTAAGCCAGTCTATTTGCAATCTTGGTGTCACATTTGACCCCAAGATGAGCTTCTGACCTCATATTCGTGTCATCACTAAGACTGTCTATTTCCACCTCGGCAACATCGCCTGATTTCACCCCTGTCTCAGCCTATCTGTTGCTGAAACCTTCATTCATGCCACTTTATCTTTAGACTTGACTATTCCAATGTACAGTTGGCTGGTCTCCTGCACTATGGGGGGAGACTGTGGCAGAGTGGTAGTGTCACTGGACTAGTAATCCAGACCACCCCACCCCCCCAGGCTAATGCTTTGGGGACATGGATTTGAATCCCACCATGGCAGATGGTGAAATTTGAACTCAATTAATAAATCTGGAATTAAAAAGCTTTTCGAATGGCAACAATGAAACTAATGTCAATTGATGTAAAAGCCTATCTGGTTCACTAATGTCCTTTAGGGAAGGAATTCTGCCATCCTCACCCGGTCTGGCCTAGATGTGACTCCAGACCCACAGTAATGTGGTTGACCCTTAACTGTCCTCTGAAATGGCCTAGCAAGCCACTCAGTTCAAGGGCAATTAGGGATGGACAACAAATGCTGGCCTAGCTAGCAACGCCCACATCCCATGAACGAATAAAAAAAAACATTTTACTCTCCATAAACTTGAGGTCATCCAAAACTCTGCTGCCCGTGTCTTAACTCACACTGTCTCCTTCTCCTATCAGCTATGTGCTCTCTGACCTACATTGGCTCCCGGTCAAGCAAAGTCTTGATTTTAACATTCTCATCCTTGTTTTCAAATCCCTCCAGGGCCACGCTCCTCCCTATCTCTGTAATCTCCTCCAGCCCCACAATCCTTCAAGATATCTGCGCTCCTCTCATTCTGGCCTCTTGAGCATCCCTGATTTAATCACTCTACAATTAGTGGGTGCACCTTCAGTTGCCTCGGTCCCAAGCTCTGGAATTCCCTCCCTCCAGCTCTTTGCCTCTCCACCTCACTTTCCTCCGTTAAGACAATCCTTAAAACCTACCCCTTTGACCAAGCTTTTGGTCATCGACCTAATATCCCCTTTTAAGGCTCAGTGTCATACTTTGTTTTATAACGCTCCTGTGAAGTGCCTTGGGACGTTTATTTACATTAAAAGCACTATATAAATATAAGTTGTGTTGTTGTTGTTGACCCTTCCCCAAAGGACTCACATCTGCCCATGTGGAGGCTTTCTCTCATTGGCATACTGGCCTCCAGTCCTATACCAGGTCCTGACCGAGCTGAAAAAGCAGGTACATGCAGTGTAAAGATTTTTGCATCCTGCCCGCCAACTGACATCATTTGCCTGGCAGAGGGTGTGTGGACATTCCACCCCTTCCAAGGCTACCCGAGAAATGGCAAGAACCTAGCAGTATTGGGTCTCTGATGTTTTCAAGTAGATTCTGCTGGAGTTATGGCATGAGTTTCGTAGAACCCCTAAGAAAATTCAGGTCCATTGTGTCTTAGAATAGGTCCACTGATTTTAATGGGAGCTTTCAACTGATTTGGAAGATAATCCAAGGCACTTGAATTGAAAAGCAATCACTGCTAATTGGGCAGCCAGAGTCCCACTTGAAATGAATGGTGTCTTACCTTCCCTTTTAAATTGCTTCTAAACCAGTCTTTTTCAAACCTAAGCTTAGCATCAACTAACCACTATTTAGGAATTCATCTCTTCCCATGTCCAATTTTTTTTTAACCTTGATGGGGTGCTGTACGATGCACCTTTGCCCTTCATCACAGTTTCTTAAAAAAATGTCCACTTATTATGCATCGACAAATCTCTGAGAGGTGTAAAAATAATAGGGTAATAATAGTAGGGGATTTCAACTTCCCCAATATTAACTGGGATAGCCTTAGTGCAAAAAGCTTAAAAGGGGCGGAATTCTTAAAATGCATACAGGAGAGCTTTTTGAGCCAGTATGTAGAAAGTCCTACAAGGGAAGGGGCAGTACTGGACCTAATCCTAGGGAATGAAGCTGGTCAAGTGGTAGAAGTGACAGTGGGGGAGCATTTCAGGGAGAGTGACCATAACTCTATAAGCTTTAAGGTAGTTATGGAAAAGGACAAAGATGGACCAGAAATAAAAGTACTGAATTGGGGGAAGGCCGATTTCAATATGATAAAACAGGATCTGGCCAAAGTGGATTGGGAGCAGCTACTTATAGGAAAGTCAACATCACATCAGTGGGAGTCATTCAAAGAGGAAATAGTGAGAGTTCAGAGCCAACATGTACCCGTTAAGGTGAAGGGTAGGACTAACAGGCCCAGGGAACCCTTGATGTCAAAGGATATAGAGAATTGGATCAGGAAAAAAAAGGAGGCTTACGGCAGATCCCAAGCGCTGAAAACAGCGGAGGTACTAGAGGAGTATAGAAAGTGTAGGGTGGCACTTAAAAAAGTAATTAGGAGAGCGAAGAGGGGGCATGAAAAAACACTGGCAGGCAAGATAAAGGCGTTTTATAAGTACATTAAAGGTAAGAGGATAACCAGGAAAAGAGTAGGGCCCATTAGTAGCAATCTTTGTGTGGAGCCGGATGACATAAGTGAGGTTTGAAATGATTACTTTTCAACGGTGTTCACTATGGAGAAGGACGATGTAGGTGTAGAGATCAAGCAGGGGGATTGTGATACACTTGAACATAGTAGTTTTAAAAGGGAGGAAATATTAACTGTTTTCGCGGGCTTAAAAGTGGATAAATCCTCAAGCCCAGATGAGATGTATCCCAAGCTGTTATGTGAGGCAAGGGAGGAGATAGCAGGGGCTTTGACACAAATTTTCAAATCCTTTCTGGCCACAGGAGAGGTACCAGAGGACTGGAAGACAGCGAATGTGGTACCATTATTCAAGAAGGGTAGTAGGGATAAACCAAATAATTATACACCAGTGAGTCTAACATCAGTGGTTGGGAAAATATTGGAAAAATTTCTGGGCGACAGGATTAATCTCCACTTGGAGTGGCAGGGATTAAACAGGGATAGTCAGCATGGCTTTGTCAGTGGGAGATTGTGTCTAACTAACTTGATTGAATTTTTCAAGGAGGTGACGAGATGTGTCGAGGAGGGTAAAGCAGTAGATGTAGTATACATGGATTTCAGTAAGGCTTTTGATTAGGTCCCGCATGGGAGATTGGTTAAGAAGGGATCCAGGGCAATTTGGCAAATTGGATCCAAAATTGGCTTAGTGGCAGGAAGCAGAGAGTAATGGTAGAGGGCTGTTTTTGCGACTGGAAGCCTGTGACCAAAAGTGTACCACAGGGATCGGTGCTGGGACTCTTGCTGTTTGTACTGTACATTAATGATTTAGACATGAATATAGGAGGTATGATCAGTAAGTTCGCAGATGACATGGAAATTGGAAGTGTTGTAAATAGTGAGGAGGAAATATAGAGGGAGATATAGATGGGCTGGTAAAATGGGCGGAGCCGTGGCAAATGGAATTTAATCCTGAAAAGTGTGAGGTAATGCATTTTGGGAGGACTAACAAGGCAACGGAATATACAATGGATAGTAGGACCCTAGGAAGTACAGAAAGTCAGAAGGACCTTGGTATACTTGTCCATAGATCACTGAAGGCAGCAACACAGGTAGATAAGGTGGTTAGAAAGGCATATGGGATACTTGCCTTTATTAGCCGAAACATAGAATATAAGAGCAGGGAAGTTATGATGGAGATATATAAAATGCTATAGTTAGGCCACAGCTGGAGTACTGTGTACAGTTATGGGCACCACACTATAGGGAGGACTTGATTGCACTGGAGAGGGTGCAGAGGAGATTCACCAGGATGTTGCTGGAGCATTCAGCTATGAAGAGAGACTGAAAAGGCTAGGGTTGTTTTCCTTACAGCAGAGAAGTCTGAGGAGGGACATGATTGAGGTGTACAAGATTATGAGGGGCATTGATAGGTTAGCGAGGAGGAAACTTTTTCCCTTAGCAGAGGGGTCAAGAACCGGGGGCATAGATTTAGGGTAAGGGGCAGGAGGTTTAAGGCAGATTTGAGGAAACATTTTTTCACCCAGCAGGTGGTTGGAATCTGGAACGCACTGCCTGAAGAGGTGGTGGAGGCAGGAACCCTCACAACAATTAAGAAGTATTTAGATGAGCACTTGAAATGCCATTGCATACAGGGCTACGGGCCAAGTGCAGGAATATGGGATTAGAATAGTTGGGTGTTGTAAGGCCGGCACGGACACGATGGGCCGAAGGGCCTGTTTCTGTGTTGTATAACTCTATGACTATGACACATGCAAAAACACTTTTGTCATAATTTGCAAAATAAATAAATTTTGTAATAACCTTTGTCCTCATCATGACACAGTCCTCTCGCTTATTATCAAAATGACTTGGTTCGTGATGCAACCAGGCAGTAAACGTCACTGGGGATCCATCTGTCCATTCAAACAACATCTGCATCTTAAGATCATTCATTCCAAGCCACAGCTCATCAGTGGACACTGCAATAAATACAAAAACATTGTTTTTTGTTAACTGAGGAATGGGATTCCAAACATACAGAATATCCTGAAGAGTAGATCTTCCTGTATCCAGAATCTGGGGAACTGGCACCCACTGGTACAGAGAATGGGAAAATAGAGTTTAGATGTGATACATCAGGTCTCATTCCTAACTGCACTGCCCTGGGATTTCCTCGGGCTTCACTTACCTGCGTAAGTGGGCTGGATTTTATTTAGTCCTTGAAGTTGGGCTGGGAGGCAGGGGTGGGGGCCACAAAAAATGGCCTGGGGTGACGTCAGGCGAGATGCCCAACCTTTCCTGCCCCCATGTCATTTTGTCCGCAGCAGACACCATGGCAGATGGGAAGTCTGTTGGGAGGCTAATTAAGGGCCACTTAAAGGCTGCCTCCCACCTACACTGGCATTTAGCCAACATCGGAGGGGCCCACTGCTGCATGGAGACACTGCTAGGTGAAACCTGGTAGCCTCCTAGCGAGGTCAATGGGAGGTACCTCCTCTGAGGACAATCCATGACCCACGGAGGGCCCCCCACCCCCAGCAGCAATGGCTGCACTCGGGGGAAGACCCTGCCCCACTCTCACCAACAACCCCTCCCCCCCCCACCACCACATCCAGACAGGCAGGCCCTGGCAAACCCAACCCCACTTACCTCGGTCCTGCAGCCTTGTCCATGTTCGCTGCTCCAGGTCTCCCGCAGTACCAGCATTAGCCACCGCTCCCGGTAGCGCTGCTTGGTACCGCTGAGCTGCTGGCCTCCGATTGGCTGGCTGAACCCGGGGCGGGGTCTTGTCCCTTAAAGGGACAGCGACCCAACAGTAGGCAGTTAATTGGCTGCCCACTGTTGAATTCAGCTGGGAACCCGATTGAAGGCCAAGGCGGGGTCATCCCCCAACTTCCCGGACCATCGCCGGGACCACCATTGCCAATATAAAATTCAGCCTGATGTATCTGCATCTGTAGAGAGTATAGGCCCAGCAGTGGTACTTTAGTAAGACTGGAGGAGGCATTCCAACCTTCCCATTTCACTCTTTCTCCAGTATGCTCATTGAATGCCCCAGCATAGGGGTTCCTTAAGAATGTTTTGTGCTGGGGACTGCTCCTGGCCCCTAATATAACAAAGGGTCTGCATTGACCTCAGGGACAGGCCGAAGATGTAGTAGCATAAATTATGGAACCCACCACAGCTCGCCACCCACCTAACCCCACCTCCAACCCCACCCCACCAATTCCCTGCACTGATTTCAAGCACTCAAAGCCTTCTTTCTGGCTACAGCTCTTCACGACCTTGGTGGCCCAGAATATATCTGCAAACCTGCATTTGGATTTCCATCCATACATTTAGGGATGCAGCTCAACGAGGGGAGCAGGCCTGTGACTGGAGCTCCTGGGCCACACAAAGGGCTCGTGGGAGGAAAAAACATTGCATCCTGACAGATGCAGCACACCAGAAGCGCATGGCATCTGTAAGGCACTCGTACTGAGAAATCTCTAAGATTCCAGAAAATAATTTTCAATGGAATTTCCTGCTATACAAAATATTACCGTTGAAGAAAGCTAATGATTGTTCAATTTCATTTAAAATATCATAAGCTTAGAAATTGTTGGTTGTGTACTAGGGACTAGCTAGTTTTTTGAGAATCACTACATATATCGGTTAACTCCTTCCCCACTATACGTTTCTGGAGCTGGACTAAAATGTGTGCTTTAAGTCCTGCATAACAGGTCAACCAATGAAACAGAAGAAGTAATAATCCTGATAACCAGCTATGAATTGCAACTATGTACCTACGTACCAGCTGAAGTAGCACTGGGATGATGGTATTTAAATTAGAAAAATTTCTGATTGACCTATATGTGAGTTTGGAACGGTAACACATTTGAGTCCCCAACCTATCCATGCCATAGTTCGGTAGTAGGTCCTATTTGTTAAGTGCATGTTAAGTACAATTGCATGTACTGCATCCTTAGTAAACTATGAAAGCTGACATGTAAGAACCATATTGATTTGAGGAGTAGATATAAGAGTGAATCATAAATGGGTACAGTTATTTTACAGATGGTGTGCAGCTTTAAGAAATGGTTTCGCTGTGGCACTCATTGCCTGGCATTTTGAATTAGTGCCTGCTGCACCAGTTTTCCTTGCTGCATAGCTGGTTCAGCAGTTAATTCTTCTCTGCTATTTTCACACTCTTCCTCTGCCATAGCTTTGCTATCCTGTTTTTCAATCCACATGGTAAGGCCTATTCACAGGGCTAAATGTGAAGTCTGCAGTAGCTGACATTATTCAAGAAATCCTTTGGTTGGGTTGTACTTTAAAGTGTAAACACCACCACCCACTTCTTCAATCCCTGCTACTCCCCCTCGAATCTGAACAGTTAAGACTTCTGAGGCAGAACTTTAAAATCCTAACGGTATGTCCTGTCAGATGGTTCCCTGAGCAGACTGTCAAACCCATTTAGTAGAACGCCTCATTGCCAGAACTTTCAAACAAGTACCAAGATGTAGCTTGGTTGGTGGTGAGAAGGGCCCTCCCCATCAGATCCTTTGTGCACACCCAGAGTCTCAGCGCCACTACACACTATCCTCGAGGTGGCTGGGTTGGGGAAGAGACCTTCACGCACCTCCTTCTGGAGTGTGTTATTACAAAGTAGGTCTAGAAAGAGATGCAGTGGATTTTTTCGAGGTTCACCCTGAGCAGCTCAGTAATGCAGGACTCAGTGCTCTACGAGCTGTTCCCAGGGATGTACACCAAAAGAAACATCAATTGCTGCTGGACGACTAGCAACTCGGTGAAACCTGCTGATTTTCCAGTGCAGAGAGCTGCCACAACCGAGTGTTGCAGACTGGCACATTCCAAGATTCAGGGCTAGGTGCTGAGGGACACACTAAAACTTGGGGCAGCCGCCACAAAGGCTCAATGGGGTAAGGCCACGATCTAAGGCCCTCCCACCAAAGTGCACCATGGGGCTAGAACCCATGTAAAACCCCTCGGGCTGTATACACCACAGAAATGAGTTTGACATGGAATGTAAATGGAGGTCAGCGAATGTGGTACCATTATTCAAGAAGGGTAGTAGGGATAAACCAGGTAATTACAGGCCAGTGAGTCTAACACCAGTGGTAGGGAAACTATCGGAAAAAATTCTGAGGGACGGGATTAATCTCCACTTGGAGAAGCAGGGATTGATCAAGGATAGTCAGCATGGCTTTGTCAGGGGGAGATCATGTCTAACAAATTTGACTGAATTTTCTGAGGAGGTGACTAGGTGTGCAGATGAGAGTAAAGAAGTTGATGTAGTCTACATGGATTTCAGTAAAGCTTTTAATGAGGTCCTGCATGGGAGATTGGTAATGAAGGTAAGAGCCCATCGGATCCAGAGCAATTTGGCAAATTGGATCCAATATTGGCTTCGTGGCAGTAAACAGAAGGTGATGGTTGAGGGTTGTTTTTGCGATTGGAAGCCTGTGACCAGTGGTGTAACACAAGGATTGGTGCTGGGACCCTTGCAGTTTGTAGTGTACATTAATGATTTAGACATGAATATAGGAGGTATGGTCAGTAAGTTCGCAAATGACGCGAAAATTGGTGCTGTTGTAAATACTGATGAAGATAGCCTTAGATTACAGGAAGATATAGATGGGCTGGTAAGATGGGCAGAGCAGTGGCAATGGAATTTAATCCTGAGAAGTGTGAGGTGATGCATTTTGGGAGGACTAACAAGGCAAGGGAATATATAGTGGATGGTAGGACCTTAGGAAGTACAGAGGGTCAGCCGCGGCATAGAATATAAGAGCCGGGAGGTGATGATGGAACTGTATAAAACACTAGTTAGGCCACAGCTGGAGTACTGTGTATAGTTCTGGTCACTATACTATAGGAAGGATATGATTGCACTGGAGAAGGTGCAGAGGAGATTCACTAGGATGTTGCCTGGGCTGGAGCATTTCAGCTATGAAGAGAGACTGGATAGGCTAGGGTTGTTTTCCTTAGAGCAGAGAAAGTTGAGGGGGGACCTGATTGAGGCATACAAAATTATGAGAGGCATAGAAGGGTAGATAGGAGGAAACTTTTTCCCTTAGTGGAGGGGTCAATGACCAGGAGGCATAGATTTAAGGTAAGAGACAAGAGGTTTAGAGAGGATTTGAGGAAAATATTTTTCACCCAGAGGCTGGTTGGAATCTGGAGCGCACTGCCTGAAGGGGTGGTAGAGGCAGGAACCCTCACAACATTTAAGAAGTATTTAGATGTGCACTTGAAACGCCATAGCATACAAGGCTAGGGGTCAAGTGCTGAAAAATAGGATTAGAATAGATAGACTTGATGGCTGGCGCGGACACGGTGGGCCAAAGGGCCTGTTTATGTGCTGTATAACTCTTATGACTCTACGACATTGTAAATATAACCTGTAATGGCAAGTGTAGTGAATTGAAATAAACTAATCTGTATTGCCCTTTATCTAATGTTAATTTGGAACTGTTAGGTAATGTACATTTTCAAATTTTATTGATAAAGTACAAAATTAAAATTTCCAGTGGTATGCTCAATAATCATTCTGGATATAGCACTGGCTTTGTTGTTCCTGCACTCAGTTGCTACATGTGTTTGACAGAATAGTCATCTGCCATGACTGCAGAAGTTTGATTTGGTCTCCAAGGAGCCATCCTTCTTTCTACGGCTTCAAAGAAGGGTGGCACAGATGATTGACTTAAACTAAAGGCATCATGAGCTGTTCTGGGTAGCAGGCATTCACCTACAGATTCTGTGTTACGGTTGCATACCAGTGAAGTACTGAAAGAATAAAATCCTTTCATAGAAGACACAGCATTATACATAGGCCCAAAAACAATATGGGTGTATTGAGGGCCTCCTGAACTCTGGGTAAACCAGCATGCCTGCAGAATTATGTTATCCTCTCAATGTTGCCACTCATAGTCAACAACAATGTGATGTAATTATTGGACCTGCTTGATGTACTTGTGGACAGAAAACTGGCTGATACTGTTAAGTCCAAAGTATTGGCCTGGGAGGAACCAGACACAAAGAAATTGAGCATGAATATCGGATTACGTTCGTAAATCTTCCTAAAGATGATGACACAGCTGTGTCCCAGCTTCCCACTAAGATTCATTAGGTGCAGGTCTTCTGTCATTATCAGGCAGCTATGCTCGGAATTGTATCCCAGTGGGACTTGATGGTATGCCTAGTGTGTGACCTGTCATTGAGGGTTCTTACAAAAACAATACAGCACAGCAGGAGGCTATTCAGCCCATCGTGCCTGTGCTGATCCTCTTCTGCCAACTCAACTGTTGTATTACTGTAGGACTGATTCACACGCCATATTCACAAAGCTTAAAATAAAAGTATATATCATTAAAGGGACATCATTTTTGCTCTGTTTTGTGAAGATACAACCAGTTCCTGGAAAAGACAATTATTAAAACCCAATTCAGTTTCTCATATAGCCAGTAGGGAACCATTTCTCTGCAACAGCAATAATAACTTGCATTTACATAGTGCTTTTAATGTAAGGAAACATCCCAAGACACATCACAGGAGCATTTTAAAGCAAAATTTGACACCCATCTATGCAAGGGATATTGGGGTGGCACAGTGGTTAGCACTGCAGCCTCACAGCTCCAGTGACCAGGGTTCAGTTCTGGGTACTGTCTGTGCAGAGTTTGCAAGTTCTCCCTGTGACCACGTGGGTTTCTGACAGGTATGCTGGTTTCCTCCTACAGTCGAAGACTTGCAGGTTGATAGGTAAATTGGCCATTGTATATTGCCCCTAGTGTAGGTAGGTGGTAGGAGAACAGTGAGGATGTGGTAGGGAATATAGGAATAATGTAGGATTAGTATAAATGGGTGGTTGATGGTCAGCACAGACTTGGTGGGCTGAAGGACCTGTTTCAATGCTGTATCACTCTATGACCAAAAGCTTGGTCAAAGAAGTATGCTTTAAGGAGCATCTTAAAAGAGGTAGAGAGCAGAAAGATTTAGGGAGGGTATTCCAGAGCTTAGGATTTTGGCAGCTGAAGGCACAGCCACCAACGATGGAGCAATTAAAATCAGGGATACTCAAGAGGCCAGAATTAGAGGAGCACCGATATCTCGGATAGTTGTGAGGCTGGAGGAAATTACAGAGATAGGGTGGGGCAAGGCCGTGAAGGGACTTGGAAACAAGAATGAGAATTTTAAAATCAAGGTGTTGCTTAACCAGGAGCCAACATAGGAAAGAGAGTACAGGGATGATGGGTGAATGGATCTTGGTGTGCGTAAGGATACAGACAGCAGAGTTTTGGATGACCTCACGTTTACAGAAGGTAGAAAGTGGGAGGCCAGCCAGGACTGTGTGAATAGTAAAGTCTAGCAGTAACAAAGATATGGATAAGGTTTTTAGAGCTGAGATAGAGTTGGCTATGTTATGGAGTTGGAAATTGGTGGTCTTAGTGATGGCATAGATATGTGGTCAGAAGCTCATCACAGGGTCAACTATGACACCAAATTTGCAAGCAGACTGGTTCAGCCTCAGGCAGTTTCCAGGAAGAGGAATGGAGTCTGTGGCTATGAAAGTTTGTAGCTGGAACCAAAGACATTGGAATCCGTCTTCCTAATATTTAATTGAAGGAAATTTCTGCTGATCCAGTACTGGCTGTCGGATAAGCAGTCTGATCATTCAGCAACAGTGAAGGAGTCGAGAGAGGTGGTGGTGGGTTAGAACCGGGGGTCATCAGTGTACATGTGAAAACTGAAGCTATGTTTTTGGATGATGTCTCGAGGTAGGTCTCATGGACAAGATGAGCTTGGAGAGGGCATGAGGAGAGAAACCGGAGAATGATGTGAGTGCAGCATTAGGGCAGGGTGAACTTTAGAGGACAAGTGGGCTAGGTGAAGGGAGGGAAGTGGCAGAGGAAGTTGTTTGATGGTCTCAGCCTTAGAAACAAAGAAGTCCATGAGTTCCGTGCATTTGTTGTTAGAGGTGAAAATGGAGGAGACAGGGGAGAGGGGTTTTAAAAGACAGTTTGTAGTAGAGAAAAGTAGCCGGCGTTAACTTTGCATTCCAGGATGGTCCTGCAATTAGTGAGCAGTTTTGGCAGACAAGAGTAGGACCGATAGTGCTTTATGGTTGCAAACCGATATAGATAGGTTAAATGAGTGGGCTAAAAATCTGGCAGATGGAGTATAATGTGGGAAAATGTGAAGTTGTTCACTTTGGCAGGAAGAATAAGAAAGCAGAGTATTTCTTAAAGAGGGAACAATTGCAAAAATCCAAGATGCAGATGGATCTAGGTGTTCTAGTGCACGAGTCACAAAAGGTTAGTATGCAGGTACAGCAAATAATAAGAAGTAATTAGAAGCAGAAGTCGGTCATTCGATCCCTCGAGCCTGCTCCGCCATTCAATAAGATCATGGCTGATCTGTTTATGTCTCAAATTCCACACTCCCATCTACCCCCGATAACCTTTGATTCCCTTGCTTAACAAAAATCCAGTGAAAACAAGCCCAGTCTGTCCAACCTTTCCTCATTAAACAACTCATTCATTCCAGGTATCAATCTGGTAAACCTCCTCTGAACTGCCTCCAATGCATTTACATCCTTCCTTAAATAATGAGACGAAAACTGCACACAATATTCAAGATGTGGTCTCACCAATGCTCTGTATAACTGAAGCATAACATCCCTACTTTTATTTTCAATTCCTTTCATAATAAGGGACAGCATTCCATTAGCCTTCTTTATGATTTCCCGTACCTGCATACTAACTTTTTGTGACTCATGCACTAGAACACCTAGATCCCTCTGCACCTCAGAATTTTGCAGTCATTCTCCATTTAAGTGATACTCTGCTTTTATATTCTTCCTGCCAAAGTGAACAACTTCATATTTCCCACATTATACTCCATCTGCCAGATTTTTGCCCACTCACTCAACCTATCTGTACAGTCTGCAACCTCCCTATGTCCTTTTCAGAATATACTTTCCTATCTATCTTTGTGTTATCAGCAAATTTAGCTACCATTCCATTGCTCCCCTCATCTAAGTCATTGGTATAAATTGTAAAAAGTTGAGACCCCAGCACAGACCCCTGCGGGACTCCACTCGTCACATCCTGCCAATCAGAAAAGGACCCATTTATGCATACTCTGTTTTCTGCCAGCCAGCCAATCTTTTATCCATGTTAATATGTTCCCACCTACACCATGAGCTGTAATTTTGCACAATAACCTTTTATGTGGCACCTTGTCAAATGCCTTCTGGAAATCCAAGTACAGTACGTCAACGGGGCCCTCCCTTTATCCACAGTTCATGTTACTCCTTCAAAGAACTCCAATAAATTGGTTAAACATGATTTCTCTTTCACAAAACCATGCTGACTATTCTTAATTACCTTGAGTTTTTTAAGTGCCCAGCTATAGCCTCCTTAATGATCGATTCTAATGTCTTCCCCATGATTGATGTCAAGCTAACTGGCCTATAGTTGCTTGTTTTCTGCCTCCCCCTCCCCCCCCCCCCCCCTTCTTGAATAGAGGGGTTTTATTTTCTACTTTCCAGTCTGATAGAACCTTTTCAGAATCTAGCAAAATTAACACCACCGCATCTACTACTTCATTAGCCAACTCTTTTAAGACCCCAGGATGAAGCCCGTCAGGACCCGGGGACTTGTCAGCCCCACCTTTCATTCTTCTAAGCTCCAGAGTGTATAGGCCCATTCTACTCAATCTCTCCCTATAGGACAACCCTCTCATCTCAGGAATCAATCAAGTGAATCTTAGAAGCACCCCCTCTAAGGCACCTCTAAGATCACACATAACCACAGGGAGCAGCAGTGAAACAGCCGGGAACAGGTCTGCCTGCATCTCTTGAGTCCTTTGGAGGAGACGGTGCTCCATATTATAAGGGCAGCAATCACTGAGGCCATTGCATCAGGCATTGCCAAGAACATTCTGAATGATGGTATGTTCCTCCCTTATGCACTTTCTCAAATCTCACTTCACTCTCATCTTACTATCTGGCATGAAATGCAAGCTGCAGATGGTTTGACCATGGGCATTTTGTTTTCTACCCCAAATACCCAAGACATGCTATCTGGTCAGCCAGTGCAGCTTTACCATAAAGGGCACAAGCAACAGATCACTGATGAAGAAGTACTATCACTTGATCTGATACTCACAACCAAACAGGTCAAATACCGGCACTTCACATCCTTTAGGGGGTAGCATAGAGATGCTGGTGCACATAGTGAGTTACCAGGCACAAATGGGCTGCAGCCAGGCAAGGGGAAAGGATAGCGCATCTGCTAGCTCACCGGAGGACAAGTTCACAGACATGTTCTGCTGCAGAGGATTCAGATGAAGATTTTAATGAAGCGGTGTACTGGAGCAGGCTTGATGGGCATGTATACAAGGATGCTTGGTGTATTGACAGGTCTGCTTCTTGTCAATGTCAAGGAGTGTGGAGGAGTCTGGCTCCAACTTGGCAAAGGACTTTGTCCAGAGCTTGGATCCCATCTTGAGTCTGTGAGTCTGTGGAACTCTCTTCTCCAGAGAGCAGTGGAGGCAGGGTTATTGAATGCTTTTAAAGCATAGGTAGACAGATTTTTAACAAACAAGGCAGTCAAAGGGTATTGGAGTTAGTCAGGAAAATGGAGTTGAGTCCTCAAACAGATCAGCCATGATCTTATATAATGGCGGAGCAGGCTCAAGGGGCCGAATGGCCTACTCCTAGTTTGTATGTTTGTATCTTTTCCAGTGTTGAAGTGGTGGCCAATTCCATGACCCATTTATTTGTATTCTCTCTTTCTATCCTTCAACCAATCCTTTACCCTGGTGCCAATATATTACTTTCAACCGCATGAACCCATATCTTGCTCAACAACCTTTCATGTGGCACCTTATCAAATGCCTTTTGAAAATCCAAATATACTGCATCCACATGTTTTGTAACTCAGTTTTAGTATTTTGTTCTTGATTTTGATTTTGTTTTAGATTCTATCAGAATAAATAACTGGTAACACCAGATTGAACAGCAACTACACATCAATTGCTGTATCACTGTTCCTCACACATCTGTATACAAGTATGGCAAAGTGACTTTTAGAAAACTCTCACTGACAAAAGAACATAAGAGCCTAAGAAAGGAGTAGGCCTTATGGTGCCTCCAGCCTACTCCACCATTTCATATGATCATGGCTGAACTTTTACAGTAACTCCTCTTTCCCTCCTTATCTCCATCACAGAGAAAACGGAGCAGTCATTCACTATGATTTCCCTCAAATATTCATTTGTTGGAGAAACCAACCCAAAATAATAGTTTTAAGTACTCACAATATCCAAGCTGGGTAATGATAAAGCTGTGTTCTTCAATATTGTGAATGCTAACCAAATCTCCTTCCTCTTTTCGACAGGCTGCCAAAGCTTGTTGCCATGTCTTGCGATCTCTGTGTAGAATATAGCAATAACCTGCAAATGGTTGCCATCCCTTTGGGCAAGAAATGGGTGCATTGATCACTGAAAGACAAATACAAATTCAGTTTGTTTTAATTGTAGTTAAGTATAGCACATGTCATTGAACTTCAAAGGCAAGTGAAATACAATCTATGGAATTCAGATTCCAGTCAGCCACTCTCACTGCTGAGTTTTGTTGTACATGTTTTTCCATTGGATCATATGGATATGCAACCAGGTTATTCGATCCTTGGAGGAAGCATATGCTAGCCCCAAGCTTTCTCACTCACAGACACCACAGAAATGAAGCATAGATCCACACTAATAGAGTATCTGGGATAATAGGTGTAAGTAATAGGAAATACCTTCAGGGATGTTGTTGCAGTTGCAGTAGCCTGGACACTAATGACAGAACAATGAATATAGCAAGAAAGAACTCTCCCAATGATTCACTGAGCTTAAACAATAAGTATCAGGTTCAATCCACAGTCTGTATTAAATTAGCTGATCTTAGCTTGGATGGTGGTCTGGGAACTGCTATTGGCCTCAACAACCTTGAGTAATGGAGGGAAAGTATTGGCTTGGGTACCTACTTCTGAACTCTACTCACTGAGGGAACTGTGTATGTTTTGACATCAGTGTGGAATGGATTTATCTCAGCTCTGATGCTCCCCACTGTTGAAAAGTTTGCTGAGTCACTGTGAAAAACCTCATGAATAAGTGCCACTTGGGTGAGGAGTCAATTCTTCCAAGAGAAAGGGAGGAGATGGAAAAAATAAAGAGGATAATGAAAATAAGGACATAAACGTACAAAAGAACATGTTCCTGTACTTAGCACAAATACTGTCAGAGTGTCACATAACAGGCTTGTCAGCAAAGTTAGAGCCTATGGAATAAAAGGGAAAGTAGCAGTGTAGATACAAAATTGGCTTTGATACATCTTGGGATCATAGATGCTATATACATTCAATTCATTCTTTCCTTCTTCCTTTCTTTCTTCCTTTCTTTCATTCTTCCTTTCTTTCATTCTTCCTTCCTTTCTTTCTTCCTTCCTTCCTTCATAATGCCTTGACTTGTTTTAACTTGTAATTCAATGCTTATTGGTCTGACTTCTTTTGTTTAGAACTAGCTTGCATAATACATCACTCCCTGCAACTGTAATGATGTCACCCCTCTAATCGTGGTTGAATTTAATCTAATCCCACAATTCACACTGTTATGCTTAAAATAGAACCCTTGTAAACGGGCTTGATGCCATTGAATTTCTAGTCTAGAGAATTTTTCAGGGAAACCATCTGCAGGACGTTGCTAGAAGTTTCTATATCTTGTGTATATTTAAAAAGTACAAGGAAAAGTCTGTGGATGAAGAAAACAACATGCAGCCAGTTCAGAGGTCTATCATAATGACTTGGATGTGATTCAACACAGATATAGACGAGAGCCAGAATTTTCTGAAATTTTAGCACTTATTTAGTTTAGTTTAGTTTAGAGATACAGCACTGGAACAGGCCCTTCGGCCCACTGAGTCTGTGCCGACCATCAACAACCCATTTATACTAATCCTACACTAATTCTATATTCCTACCTCATCCCCACCTGTCCCTATATTTCCCTACCACCTACCTATACTAGGGGCAATTTTATGATGGCCAATTTACCTTAAACCTGCAAGTCTTTGGCATGTGGGAGGAAACCCACGCAGACACAGGGAGAACTTGCAAACTCCACACAGGCAGTACCCAGAATTGAACCCGGGTCGCCGGAGCTGTGAGGCTGCGGTGCTAACCACTGCGCCACTGTGCCGCCCACTAGTTTGTAGTTAGCATTGTGAAATCCTTGCTTTCTATTACCTAGCCTCCATTTGACGTAGATCCCATGCTTCATACTATTTATTTTCCTTCTTTTGTCCTCAGCAAACACAATTAATCTGGAATTATTGAGGGAACCTGGATGATCAAGTTGCTGCTATATGGATCAAATCGAAGAGACAATAGGGAAAGATGTGCTCCATGTGCAATATCTAATAAAGCCATAACCAATTTACATATATGAATAAGTTTATAATTTTGGTGCATGTAGGACATCTTCCCCCAATATCTATTGAGAAAGGTCATCTTAATGACTCATAGTCATTCTCGATGGTTATTTCACCACAGCAGATGACCCATTTTAAGATATATAGATTTTTTAAAAAGCAATATGTTCTAAAGTCAATATTTACCTCAAATTTGTAGAAGTGATGACCAGTCAAGTGTGTCATGTATTGTTAAATATTAGTCAGTGAAATTCTGCAGAGCTGTGCTCCTATAGCTGTGAAATACTAAACAGTACAATGTGCAATAAACAGTTTCTACTATTTTCTGGGTTTGTTGAATTGTTCATTAAGATTGTTGAGATGTTGTTACAAGCTTATAGACTCTTGAGACCATTACATAAGATACAAAATTTCAAAACACAACATTTTACTCTTTATAGTTGACAATTATGTTCATGGTTGTTGGAGGCGATTCATCTCAGCAGTTGTTCCTCAGGGTATTGTCCTAGACCCAACCATCTTTAGCTGCTTCATCAATGACCTTCTCTCCAGCATAAGGGCAGGAGTAGGGATGTCCTCTGATGACTGCACATTGTTCAGTACCATTCACAAGGCCTCTGTTGCTGAAGCAGTCTGTGCCTGCATGTAGCAAGACCTAGGCAACATTCCGCCTTGGGCTGATAAGTGGCAAGTAACATTTCCGCCACAAGTTACCATTGATCAGAAACTTAACTGGACCAGCCACATAAATACTATGGCTACAAGAGCAGGTCAGAGGCTGGGAATTCTACAGCGAGTAACTCATCTACTGACTCCCCAAAGTCTGTGCACCATCGACAAGGTACAAGTCAGGAGGATGTTGGAATTTTCCCCACCTGCCTGGATGGGTGCAGCTCCAACAGCACTCAAGAAGCATAACACCATCCAGAACAAAGTAGCTCACTTGATCAGCCACCATCTTAAACGTTTACTCAATTCACCACTGTCGCAAGTGTCAGCAGTGTGTACCATCTACAAGATGCACTGCAGCTACTCACCAAGGCTCATTCAATAGCACCCTCCAAACCCGTGACCTCTACCACCTAGAAGGGCAAGGGCACCAGATGCATGGGAGCACCACCACCTGCAAGTTCCCCTCGAAATCACACACTATCCTGACTTTGAACTATATCACCATTACTTCACTGTCTCTGGGTCAAAATCCTGGAACTCCCTCCATTACAGCACCTTGGATGTATCTACTGTTCTGTTTCGTACCCCAAGCATGAAGAAACTAAACTCACAATTTTTGAGTGTGTAGGCTTTATTCAGATGGCTGCCTGGATCTGTCTTAGTTTCACTTTTGGAAACATGCACACCCTGCCCCCCTCCCTCCACCCCGAGGGTTGTCTGACAGCATAGTGAACAGTCTTACAAATACAGCACAAAGCAATCAATGATTGAGCAATCCAACACAACACCTACACCACATGGACTGCAGCTGTTCAAGAAGGCAGCTCACCACCACCTTCGCAAGGACAATTAGGGATGGGCAATAAATCCCGGCCTTGCCAACAATGCTTAGATTCAAAGGACAAATTTTTTAAATGTCCATAGAGGTGGGATTATCCTTGCCATTGGCTTAAATTCCAAATCTCCTGATGTAACACTGGCAAAAGATCAGCGGAACTCCCGGAGAAATGGCATATGTGGCCATATTCAGTCATATATGCTATTTCTCTGGATTGTTTCACCAATCTTCCACCAAAGTTAGAGCAGGGAATTAGGACCTCAGTGGAAAACCAGAACTAATGTAACTGTGTTTATGAAAATTTCTTCTGTTTGGTATTTCTAGCTAAATCATAGATATGTTCTAAAAGAAAAAATCTTCATGAATGTATTTATGACATTGCTACACAAGCAACCTCTTGCATTGGTTGACATTTGTTGCTCTATGTTCAACTAGTACATGCTTTCTAATATTTAATGTCAAGAGCTGCTCAGTAATATTAACTGTCTGAAAGTTATACACACAAGAGGACTAACCTGAAAATGGAGTGGTCTTGGCAGAATTTGTGTTTTTAATGTCATCCTGACAAATATATCCCAGTTTCAGAGAACAAGCTTTGGTTTCCCACTTTGCTCCCACTGAAGGATTCATAACCACACATGTATGATCTGATTCAGATGATGGATGTCCTGAAGTTTACAAAGAAAGAAAAACAAAACCAGTAATATCAGCAAATGAATTGTTAAGATTCTAATTTTACATTATTGTAATTAATACACAAATAAGAGGTATGCAGTGAGAGAATTGTCCCTGGAGCAATTTCACTGGAAACCAGTTTGCAATCAAATGTAAAACACTTCGTAAATTTATTGTTGAAGTGCCCTGTGCAGCTAATGGATGTGCCATATCACAAGCCAATCAGCAAATGTGGAGGGAAGAAATAGGGCCAGACTTTGCGGTCAAAGGTCAAGTAAGGGCTCTTGCCGCTGACCATGAAGTAAGTCTCACTTAGAGATCCAGTCATCCCTCTATCGCTGTGCAGTGATACTACATCTGATTGCAGCGTTCTTTCCTGGGCATTCACGGCATGGAGCTCGAGTGATGGCTGCAGGCTGTCCAAGCAGCCAATCAAATTCAAAGATTTTTTTTTTATTCATTCATGGGATGTGGGCGTCGCTGGCCAGGCCAGCATTTATTGCCCATCCCTAATTGCCCTTGAGAAGGTGGTGGTGAGCTGCCTTCTTGAACTGCTGCAGTCCATTTGGGGTAGGTACACCCACAGTGCTGTTAGGAAGGGAGTTCCAGGATTTTGACACAGCAACAGTGAAGGAACGGAATTATAGTTCCAAGTGAGGATGGTGTGTGACTTGGAGGGGAACTTGCAGGTGGTGGTGTTCCCATGTATTTGCTGCCCTTGTCCTTCTAGTTGGTGGAGATCGCACATCCCCTCTAAACTTTGCCCCTCTCACCTTAAACCTGTGTCCCCTCGTAACTGACTCTTCCACCCTGGGAAAAAGCTTCTGACTATCCACTCTGTCCATGCCGTTTATAACTTTGTAAACCTCTATCATGTCACCCCTCCACCTCCGTCATTCCAGTGAAAACAATCCGAGTTTATCCAACCTCTCCTCATAGCTAATGCCCTCCAGACCAGGCAACATCCTGGTAAACCTCTTCTGTACCCTCTCCAAAGCCTCCACGTCCTTCTGGTAGTGTGGCGACCAGAATTGCACACAATATTCTAAGTGTGGCCTAACTGAAGTTCTGTACAGCTGCAGCATGACTTGCCAATTTTTATACTCTATGCCCCGACCAATGAAGGCAAGCATGCTGTATGCCTTCTTGACTATCTTATCCACCTGCGTTGCCACTTTCAGTGACCTGTGGACCTATACGCCCAGATCTCTCTGCCTGTCAATACTCCTAAGGGTTCTGCCATTTACTGTATACTTCCCACCTGCATTAGACCTTGCAAAATGCATTACCTCACATTTGTCCGGATTGAACTCCATCTGCCATTTCTCCACCCAAGTCTCCAACCGATCTATATCCTGCTGTATCCCTGACAATCCTCATCACGATCTGCAACTCCACCAACCTTTGTGTCGTCCGCAAACTTACTAATCAGACCAGCTACATTTTCCTCCAAATCATTTATATATACTACAAACAGCAAAGGTCCCAGCACTGATCCCTGCGGAACACCACTAGTCACATCCCTCCATTCAGAAAAACACCCATCCACTGTTACCCTCTGTCTTCTGTGACTGAGCCAGTTCTGTATCCCCCTTGCCAGCTCACCTCTGATGCCGTGTGACTTCACCTTTTGTACCAGTCTGCCATGAGGGACCTTGTCAAAGGCTTTACTGAAGTCCATATAGATAACATCCACTGCCCTTCCTTCATCAATCATCTTCGTCACTTCCTCAAAAAACTCAATCAAATTAGTGAGACACGACCTCCCCATACCTGACAATATGGCATCAACCCCCTCCCCCCGCAAAATTCTGCCACTTATGTTCAAATTTCGGGTGTGCACCCTTTACCAGAACTCTGAAAAACCAACATATCTGTCTCTCCACAAACACTGCTAATCTTAACCAAAACAGGAGGTCAAATACATATGGGACACATCCCAGTGGAGCTGGGTGTAAATGTGTCATTTGTGCCCTCTGAGCCCAGGAATTCCGTGGTGCATGAAATCAACTTGAGAGGTGCTTATCATTTTGTTTTTCAATTCCTCTGATACTGAACCATTCATTTTCCCATTGCTTACCAGGAGCCCAGTTCAAGTATCTGAAGGGATTTTGATCACTCCATTGCCACCCACTATCAAGATCCAGGCCACTTAGTCCTATCCAAAGTGGTGTTCTCATATAATTCACAAGTCCTGAATAAAAGAAAAAGCATTGTTTGTAACTGTTACTCATAACGTTATTCTATTCTCATGGTTCAGGGCAAGTTATTTCCTGTAACAAAATGAGAGTCAGAGTAGGTGCAGTGGCAGCCTAAAGAAGATAGAGAGGATTACTAGTGTTACACTGATAGGGAATACCTTTCCCTAACTAGAAACTAGAATCGGGTACTCTATGTGATAAAGTTTATTCACTACAAACAAAGTTTAAAACAAATCACAAAAGTTTGTCGCATTAAAAAAGTGGTGCACAAAAAAGCCAAAGGGTTGGAGTTAACTCATATAACTGGCAAGAAAAAGAAAAAGAGCACCAGTTTCAATTAGAGTTACTGAAACTCAAAGCTGTGAGGAAATTATGCACAGTGGAGAAAGAGTGATAAGGATTTAAGCTCAACTGCATGAGGTTAATGATAAGGAGAGACATACCCACCTTGCTTTCAAGCTGTTTGAGAAAATCACGTCAACATCAAATCTAATAAGTGAGGATGCAAGTCATTTAGTTCATTACCCTGCTGGGAGCAATTTCATGAAATCCAACTTCTTACCAAAATTTTAAAGAAGTGGGTGACATCAATAGTTTTATTGGAACATTTGGATGACTAAAACCACGATAAGTAGAACCGAGGGATCTGGGGTGAAGCAATAAAGTGCTTTGGGCATTTTATCATGTCAATTCCAGGTGCAAATTATTAAACAGTGTTATGATCAGGTGAGGAAGGAGTCTAAGGCTGCCCTTTCAGCCTTTTCTTGGATTGGCCATAGCAGGGTTCAACTTTTAAAATACAGTGTTTTTAGCTTCCCCTCAGTCAGTCCTTGCTCACTGCTCTCTAATTGTAAATGTAAAGAAATCAACCAGACAGGTTTTCTCAGATTTAAACAAGAAAGGTGTAAGTTTACTAACCTTAAAACTCTAATTCAGTAAAAATTACTAAAAGATATGTGATGTGATCACGCTAGCATGCATACGCAATAAACACACCTGCAAATAGAGATGGAGGAGGAGAAAGAAATAAAGGGGAAAGATTTGAAGTAATAGATGGAGTTCAGTTACTGGTTTAGTTCAGTTCAGTTATGTAAAGTTTTTGATTGAAGTTAAGTTTTGCAGTTCTCGTTGGGGCCAAGTGCACACTTTCATACTTGTTTCGTTGGTCTTCTGTCTTGAGGCTGAAGTTACTTCCGTGGGTCCATGGAACTTTGTGTGAGAGAGAGAGAGACAGACAGAGAGAGGGAGACCTTCCTCCTTGAAGTTCAATTGCAGTCTCTTCCAAAAACTGTTCTGTGAGAACAATTCTATTAACTCCAGGTTGGCCAGAAGGTTAGTCATGTGACTAGCTCCTTGTTTGGAACAGCCTTGGCTGGGAGGTTTGTGGATTCCTTCAAGCTTACCAGACATTCCTAATGGGGGTGGGGGGGGGGGGGGCAGGTGGTAGAATGCTGGTTCTTACATATTCAGTGACTCTTAATGTCTCTTGATCATCACTATGGAAAATAACCCATCTGGCTAATTGGATCAGGGAGTACTCCCATTGTCTCTGCATGCAACTGTCTTTTAGAATGCAAATGTGCAGCCATGTTTTCAACCACTATTCTGTGGTCTTTTTAAAACAAGTTATTTCTATGTCCAGTAAGCATTCAAATAATGTTCCATATGATGAAATTAATATTTTTCCATCTGGCAGGTATGGTTTCCATCACATCTCCACATCCGGCAGAATGAAAGGTGACACTAGGGGAACATTTTATTATAAAATAGAAAGAAGATAAAGTACAGGAAAACACACAGGCATTCCTCTCATTCATTCTCATGCATTCAGAAATCTTAAAATTGCTACAGTCTGTCTTTCCTTTGTAGTAGTGCTGCTTTGCACTTCCCCTTTTGTCCTTGAGGTTGGGTCAGAAATAATTATGTGTTGCCCAAGGGGTTTAAAGTTTCTTCACTATCAGCCTGCAATACGTTCATGTGATTTTTGGGGAGGTTTGCAGTTTGCATATTTCCATGACTGTCGAGGGTGCCTTTGTTCCTTTTGAGGTCTGCAGGGCAAGGGTTAGATTTAATTAGCCCTGGTTTGGAGTTCTGATCATGGGAGTCAGCAGTGGGTGGATCCACTCTGATCTCTCTTTCAGTGTTCTGATGAGTCATGAAAGTGCTTTTCACTTTAGAGGATGGTTGTTTCCTTTTTCTCCTGACTGTGGTGGGAGGGGGAGAATTCTTTGCTAATGTTCTGTTTGTCCTCTGGGACATTCCTGCTTGCAGGTATTTGTCCAGATACTACTGTACTCCCCTGCGGCACTTTGACTAGGTGAGGCAATACCCTCACAGTTTCTCTGCCCTCTTGAGGACTCTCTTTGTCCCTGCACGTTTCTGTAAATACTGTTAGCAACTCTGCTGGGGTACGTAGGAGGATGTGGGGTCTAATGCTTTCAACACTTCGAGGTTGGTTGACTGGACAGTAGGGGTTTCCATTTGGGAATCCTCTCGTATCTCCTGTAACCTGTGCCCTTAATTCCTTTTTCCCCTATCCTCTGGAACTTTTTTCCAGCCCTGTGCCTGTCTGTCCACTTTTGCTCTTGGTATGGGTCCCTTACAATTCACCAGCGCTCTGCTGGAGGGTCCTCCAAATGCCAGTACAGGATTTAGGAGTGCAGATTTCACTGTAGGTTGGGGTTTCCCCTCAACCTGACACATGTGGCAAATCCAACAGTACTCCACCACAAATTTGTGGAGTTTTGGCCAGTCAAACTGCTGTCTTATGCGGGCTTTGGTTTTTCATATACTGACATGTACAACCACTGTAATCTCATGGGCCATTCCTAATATTTCTCTCTTAATATTACATCTGTGGCACCAGTAACTGGTGAACCACTGTCCACTCTTTGTCCTCGGGTCTGGGAGGAGAACTCCACTTCCTCATCAGGACCTCATTCTTCAAATAATAGCAATCAAGGACTCCCACTGCTTCCATTTCAGACTGGGCAGCTTGTACTAACTCCCGCAGTACTGAGTCGGCTCACTGAGCCTCAGCTAGGGAAGATCCATTTAACTCATTCCCTGGGTCCTCTAACTTTCCAAAGAAAGTTGCAGACAGACAGACCTCAAGTTTCTTGACCCTGGCCTGGGTAGTTACTGGCTTCAGTTGTGGACATGTTAATATTCTATCACACACAACCACAAGAAAAACAGTATTGAAATCTTTTAGCTTTTTGATTGTGATCAATTTGATTTCCCACTTCCAATTTCTCATTTGTCTGTGGGTCCAATTCGGGATTCTGGCCCCTAAATTTCTGTTATGACCAGGTGAGGAAGGGATCTAGGTCTCCCCTCTCAGCCTTTTCTTGGTTTGGCCATAACAGAGTTTAACTTTTAAAATACAGGGTTTTTAGTTTCCCCTCAGTCAGTCCTTGTTCACTGCTCTCTAATTGTAATTGCAAATATATCAACCAGACAGGTTTTCTCAGATTTAAACAAGAAAGGTATAAGTTTATTAGCCTTAAAACTCTAATTCAGTAAAAAATACTAAAAAAAACATGACGCGGCCATGCTAGCATATGAGCTAGTACTGGAAGCCTACCGCCAGAAGTTTCGAACCCTCAGGAAGCAAGCTGATCAAACATACTTGGAGTTTGAAAGATGTAAGCAGCTAGCTTTTGACCAGTGGCTGAGGGCTCTTAAAGTGCAGCCCAGCTATGAAAACCTCAGGGAGGTAATTTTCCTCGAGGAATTTAAAAACTCTCTCCCCCTCTCCATCAAGACTCATGTGGAGGAACAAAAAGTGCATAGAGCGAGGCAAGCTGCAGTTCTGGCTGATGAGTTTGCTCTAATATACAATTCAGCCCCCCCAAGTGAAAACTTTTCCTAGTTACCCCCACAAATCTGAAAAGTTCAAAGGGTGGGAAGGTGATCGGAGCCCAAGCAGTCCGGGGAGAGAAAGAAAAGCAGGACACACAGGGGCCCTCCTCCAGCCAAAAAGGAAAGTGCTATAAGTAGGAGTGAGACCCAGAACCCTGTGTGCTTCTTTTATAATAAGGCAAATGATCTGAGAGCTGACTGCTGAAAACTACAGGGAAAGCCTATAGGGTTAATCAGGGCAGACCTGTTTAGTGAAGGAGAAAGGAACCTGATGAAAAGCACAGCTGAACAAGATGTGGCTTTAACTGCAGAAGTAGTATGGCCCAGGAAACATACTGCTTTAGGTGCAGGAAAATTTAATAGGATCCCTGAAGGTTATCAGGATTTTGTGTCTGAAGGGAGAGTAACCCCATACCTCTCGAGAAGGGCAAGCAAGCCCATAGTAACCCTCAGGGACACAGGGGCCACTAGATCCCTTTTACTGGGAAAGGGCCTGGCCTTTTCCCCAGAGAGTGCAGTAAATACCAGAAAGTGGTGAATGGTATTGGAGGGCAGTGTATACCTGTATCTTTACACAGGGTGCACTTGGAGTGCGACCTAGTTTCAGGCCCGTGACCGTAGGGATTGTCCCTTGTTTGCCTGTGGACGGGGTTGACCTGCTCCGAGGTAATGATCTGACAGGGACGAAGGTGGTATCGTACCCAGTAGTGAAAGAGAGACCGCAAGAGGTCACAGAGAAAGGGCAGTGGCAGGAGAAGGTCCCCTACAGTTCCCCTGAATGTGCAGCGAATCAAGCCATGACCAAACCAGCTCCCCCAGAAGAGACTGAAATGGCACTGCAGGTGGATGACCGCGAGGTCTGTCTGTCTGCAACTTTCTTTGGAAAGTTAGAGGACCCAGGGAATGAGTTAAATGGATCTTCCCTAGCTGAGGCTCAGTGAGCCGACTCAGTATTGCGGGAGTTAGTACAAGCTGCCCAGTCTGAAATGGAAGCAGTTGGAGTCCTTGATTGCTATTATTTGAAGAATGAGGTCCTGATGAGGAAGTGGAGTTCTCCTCCCAGACCCGAGGACAAAGAGTGGACAGTGGTTCACCAGTTACTGGTGCCACAGAGGTAATATTAAGAGAGAAATATTAGGAATGGCCCATGAGATTACAGTGGTTGTACATGTCAGTATATGAAAAACCAAATTAAAGGGGAAAGGTCTGAAGTAACAGAAAGTTCAATTACTGGTTTTGGGTTGGATGTAAAGTCTTTGATTGAAGTTAAGTCTTGCAGTTCTCATTGGGGCCCAGTGCACACTTTCAAACTTGTTTCGCTGGTCTTCTGCCTTGGGGCTTAAGTTACTTCCGTGGGTCTCTGGAACTTTGCATGTGTGAGAGAGAGAGAGCGAGGGGGAGACCTTCTTCCTTGAAGTTCAATTGCAGTCTCTTCCAAAAACTGTTCTGTGAGAACAATTCAATTAACTCCAGGTTGGCCAGCAGGTTAGTCTTTGTTTGGAATAGCCTTGGCTGTGAGGTTTGTGGATTCCTCCAAGCTTACCAGACACTCCCAGTGTATGTGTGTGTGTGTGGGGGGGGGGGGGGGGGGGGGGGTGGGGGGTGGAGGGGAAATGCTGGCTCTTACACATTCAATGGCTCTCAATGTCTCTTGATTATCACTATTGACAAAACACATCTAGCTAATTAGATCAGGGAGTACTCCCATTGTCTTCCATGCAATTGTCTTTTAGAATGCTAATATGCAGCCTTGTTTCCAGCCACTATTCTGTAGTCTTTTTAAAACAAGTTATTTCAATGTCCAGTAAGTGTTCAAATGACGTTCCATATGACAAAATTAATATTTTTCCATCTGACAGGTGTCTTTTCCATCACAACAGTAAAATGTGGCATTCATAATACCCATGACTTGACATCAAATTGGCTAAATATAGAAATTTCCTACATTACAACAGTGACTGCACTTCAAAAGTACTTCATTGGCTGTAAAGCACTTTGGGGCCTCCTGAAGTCATGAAAGGTGCTGTACAAATGCAAGTCTTTCTTTCTTACGATAGAATATTCCACCAGTACAGTACTTATAGAGAATTAAAAGATACTTGGAAATTATGGCTGGAAAGTTAAACATTAAAATATTATAATAGTCTTTGTCAATAAATGTTAAGTGATTGATTTCTTGAATTGGTCTAGATCAGGGTTGTCCAACATATGGCTGCGGGGCGGGTAGTCAGAATCTGGCCTGGCAAAGGTTTCCATCAGGCCGGCGGATGTTAACTGTCCCCAGGGCCATTCCTCATCCTCACCAGGCGTCTGTGACCGGAGAGGAAAAATTTTACCCTTGCTTCTTCTTGCAGACCGGCTTTTAAAAAAAAATCATGCTGTCAGTTTCACTGCTTACAGGTCCTGACATCAGGAACAGACGTTTCCCAACTTTGGACTGATCCTGGGTTTTTTAAAAGCCTGCCAAAAAAAGCCTGAATCTGTCCGAAGTTCAGAAACCGCTGTTTCAATGTCAGCAGCTATCAGCTGTGAAACTGACTTGCGATGTTAAAATAAACTGATCACCTATCTGCTGAGCATTCCTGTTCTCTGCAACTGTCAGAGAGAGAGAAAGGGGGAACAGAGAGAGAGAGACAGAGAGAGAGAAAGGCAGACAGAGGAAGAAAGAGGGACAGACAGAAAAAGGGGGGGCAGAGAGAGACAGAGAGAAAGAAAAAGTGGGACAGCGAGAGAAGAGGGGGTACAGAGAGAGAAAAAGGTGGAGAGAGAGAGAGGTACAGAGAGAGAGGGTGGCAGAGAGAGAGAAAGCAGGCAGACAGAGAGAGAAGGGGACAGAGAGAGAGAGAGAGAGGTGGTAGCGGGAGAGGGAGAGAGAGTGATCAAGATCACTCCTGACAGAATGACATCTATCCGGAATACTCTGCATCATTACAAGTGTGCAGGCAAACACTGACTACTTATGCAAGCAAAAAAATACCAGGTTTCTCACTAAATCAGTGTCCAACATAGTGAAGAGAAAGTAAGTCAATAAATTAGTCTTCTCATTTAAACTTCTTCACAAAAATGCACATTTGTTGCTGTTTTGATTAATAGTAAGATGAATTTTAATGCTTTTATCTTTCCAAAATTGTCTCACTGGCCCCCTATGTAAGACAAAAATTGTAATGCGTTCCACGACGCAAAAAGGTTGGACAACGCTGTTCTCGATGATGTAAGAATATGGTCGAATAAGAACAAAATACTGCGGATGCTGGTACTCTGAAATGAGAACAGAAAGTGCCTGAAATACTCAGCAGGTTCTGCATGAAAGGTTACAGACCTGATGAAGGGTTACAGACCTGAAACGTTAACTTTGTTTCTCTCTACACAGATGCTGCCAGATGTGCTGAGTATTTCTGGCACTTTCTGTTCTCATTTAAGAAGATGGTTGCTTTACCATGGATGTAATGCCCAAAGCCAATTAGCTGAGCAAGCAGACCATAATGTGATCACTCTACTGTTGGGGCCCCCGGCACCCAAATGTGCACTTAGAGTCCTCTCACCCATGAGCCAGAGTGAGACACATTGGGCGGAGTTTTAACATAAGAGACCCACTTGCAGTGGGGAGGCCGGTAACAGATCGGGAACCAGTTTGTCATTGAAGTGGGCTTTGCCGTGACTCTTTAACACAGCCACAGCATTAGCACCTACTTCTGGATTGCCTGACCAATTGGAGATAGCTTACGGGATGGCACATCGAATCTATCAAAGAAAGGATTTCTAGTTAAAGGGAACCTGGCAGGGGTCAGAATGGATGAACTGTACATTGTTTCCTGAAGCATCAGCAACTTCTTTGCTGCTTGACAAGTGATTGTCAGCTGATTAGAAGGCACTTTATCTATCAAGCACTTCCCTCACCTTCAGCTACATTTCCTTACTACCAACTTTTAATGTGGCATGGAAGCAGTTTATCCAGCTCTACCTTTCACCTCTGCTGAGGGCAAAAGGAGAAGCCACACCACCACCATTAACATCAGCAGTAGCAGGAGCAATAACAGCAGCAGCACCAGCAGCCTTCTCCTCAACCTCATGCCCCTCCACATGCAGATGGGCTGGACACCACGATCCAGCTGGAAGGAGGTGAAGCCCCCAGGCAGAGGATCAGCTCTCTCAACATGTCTCAGGAGGCTCAGGCTCTCATGGCAGGTCACTGTTAACATCTGCAACCTTCTGAAACAGGACCTCCTTCCCAGTGGAACGTGCAGTGCCAGCAGCCAACAAGGTGTCTGTCACCTGACAGTCACTGCTCCAGCCCCCCTAGGTACCTACTTCTCACCAAGTTTTGTGCTCTCTTCTCCTACAAGGGGAGAAAGTAGAGAGCTGTAAGTGTTCATAATGGCTTGTGTGGAGAGGAGGGAAGGACACCATTAGTGGAAGGTGACTGTGAGGCATGAGTTCGAGATGGTAATAGGCTGAGAATGTGTGAGTGTTGGCTTTTTGGATGGGGATGTAAAGTGCCTGGAGAGAGAGGAATGAGCGGACTGGAAGCTCATTGACCTGAAGAGCGTTGTGCAGTAGAATGCTGGGCAAATCAAGGTGTGGAGCTTGGTACCTGAAAGTGTTATGCCACTCACCTATCATGCCCTCCTGAGGGCCTGGATCCTCTTGGGTGCACTGTCTCTAGGTTGGAGGAAGCATCCTTCTGCTGCTGACTTCCTCAGTCACCTCCATCCCTGCCTGCTTGATTGGAGAAGTTGTCCTCGTCACCCTGTCACAAAAGACCATCAGATCCTACAGCAGGACCTCCAGGTGAGAGAGAGAGCAATCTTTCCAGATCCCCTCTCCACTCCCATGGTTGCTGCAGTCTCAAAAATCCAAGTGCTGGTAAGCTCTTGTAACCTATGCTGTGATCCTTTTAATTGGAAATCCTTCTTTTGACAGAATGGACAAGTCATCACTCACACCCTTTCTAATTGGTCAGAGATCCCGCAGGCAGGATGCTAATACTGTTTCTCTGGGAAAGAGGCTCAGCAAAGCCTGCCCATTAGGAAATCGGGTTGGCGATCCAGAAATTGTCCTACCATTCCAGCAGGGATTAAGTGTGAAGATTCTACCTCTAATCTAATCTTCCAGCCCGACGCCTTGTAAATTTAGCAAAAACAACAACAATATTTTGCATTTATATTGTGCCTTTAACATCGTAAAATGTTACATGGCACTTCACAGGAGCATTATCAAACAAAGTTTGACACCGTGCCATGTAAGGAGAAAATAGGACAGGTGATGAAAAGCTTAACCAAACAGATAGATTTTATGGAGTATCTTAAAGGAGGAGAGCGATGAAAAAGACCAAGAGGTTTGGCAGGGATTTTCAGAGTTTAGGTACCAGGCAGCTGAAGGCATGGACACCAATGGTGGAGCGGTGAACATGCACAAGAGGCCAGCATTGGAGAAGTGCAGAAACTTTGGAGGGTTGTAGGGCTGGATTTTAACACCCTGAGAACTCAGTATAACTCAATACTAGCATTTGAAACATGTATTACACCAATGTTCCCTCATGATGGCATAGTCTCAAAATGTGGCCAATGTCAGGCAAAAATCCGATTATGGTCAGGATGACCAAAGCAGGATCTTCTGTGCAGAAACTATTCGAGATTCAGCTGGGAAATTATTTCAATAGGCATTATGATCAACGTAATTAAAAAGTAGAAACTTTGAGGGGTGATCCAAGAGCTGCTCGAGGCTCTGCATGATGTAATGTGTGATCTGAAGTCACTTCAGGTATAACAGGCAGAAAGCCTGAACCAATGGACTAATCTAGTTACAAGAACTATACTTGGTCCAACGTTTTCAATTTAACCTTGCTCAAGAACAGAAAGCAAAAGAGTCCAGCAGATAGCAGTATTGTAGATATGTTTACATAGATTTGCTTAAGTTAGCTCATGATATTAGTATTGTCAGACAGTCGTGGGTAAAATGTAAAAAGACAGATTATTCCAGCAAATTCAAGGGTCTAGAATCTCAACGAATTGGTTGAATATTATAGTTGACTGATGTCAACTTATGGATACACCGAAGGAATGACAACCAAGTTACAGCGCACACCCCACCCATTATGAATGAACATTTCAACAGGATGGGCATGGATTTCATAGACCCCATGCCTGACAGGAAGCATTTGTGGAAACAAGACAGTCCATCAGATGACAGTCTTGACAATTTCAATTGACCCACCTGTTCCAGATTTTTACCGCCCCATGTGTTGAATAAGTGCTTCCTGGTTTCACTCCTAAATAGCCAATTCTAATTTGATGATTATGTCCTCTTATTCTACATTTCTCCACTAGAGAAATCACTATGCTTCCCTTTCAAATTCCTTTATCATTTTAAAGAACTTAATTGGGTTGCCCATCAACTAAAGGGAATACAAGCCAAGTTTCATCAGTGTCTTAAAGAAAAGAAGAGTGGTAGAGAGGCAGAGAGATTTAGGGTGGGAATTCCATATCTTAGGGCACAAGCAGCTGAAGGCATGACCACCAATGGTGGAGTAATTAAAATCGAGGTACACAAGAGACCAGAATTGGAGGCCTGCAATTATTTCGGAGGTTTGTAGAATTGGAGGATGTTACAGAGATAGGGAGGGGTGACGCCATGGGGGGATTTGAAAACAAGGATGAGAAATTTAAAATTGAGATGTGGCTCAACTGGGAACCAATGTTGGTCAGTGAGCACAGGAGTGATGGGTAAAGGAGGCTTGGTGCAAGTTAGGATATTGGCAGTAGAGTTTTGGATGAGTTCAAGTTTATAGAGCATAGAATGTGAGAGGCCAGCCAGTAGTGCATTAGGATTGTCAAGTTTAGAGGTAACAAAGCCATGGATATTGGCTTCAGCACCAGATAAGCTGAGGCAAGGGTGCAGTACACAACTTACTCTGCCTCTTAACTTGGTTTCATCTAAAAACTTGGATATATGATTCAATTCCTCTTTTCAAGCCATTAATATGTGTGGTGAAACGTTGAGACTCCATTGAGGAACACTACCTGTAACATACCGCGAATCAGGGAATGTTCCATTTATCCCTACTGTCTGTCTCCGACCGCTGAACCAGTTATCAAACAATGTGACATGGTTACTTTCACATCCATGTACTTTCAGGTTTGCTAATAATCTCTTGTGCCGAACCTTATCAAATGTCTTCAGGAAGTCCATATAGATAAACATGCATAGACACTCCCTTCCGTACCATGCCAGTGACGTCCTAAGAAATTAAACTCAAACATGAGCTAATTGTCACATCTCTGTGCTAATTCTCTTCTATGAGCTCATACTTGTCTAATATGTTTAATCTATGGGATGCACTGCAGAAACCCACCAAGATAACAGCTCCCTCATTTGCAATCCTTACACTACTGAGAAGGACAAGAGGAGCCATGTCATGGGAATATCATCAGCTCCAAGTTTCCTCCAAGTGACACACCATCCTGACCTGATATTTTCTTATTCGGCCTTTGCTCAATAATTGCATTTATTGAAGTCTGAATTTTTTTGGTTATGACGTTTTGATACTGAAAAATATCAGTGGAGGCATAGAACCGTACCAATGATCAAAACAATTTGTAGTGGTTTCTCTAGCCATTATCCTCAGCTCACCATCAAAAATTTACCTAAATATCAGGACTGATGAAGATACTTTCAAACCCATAATCTAAATTGAAGAAGTTAAAGTATCTGGAATCCCTTTTATGTGGTGTTTGAACTTTTATATAACTTCTCTAACTTTTATATCTAATTCTATAATTTTTCTTTGGTGCTACCTCAGTGGAAGAAGCACGTTGCATTCACCCTGAATCCCCAAGTTGAATAACTGCAGGCTAACATCTGTTGACCCCCTGGTAATGCTGTGCAGTACTGTTATGATGCTGTTGTATAGTAACTATTACTTCTTGAAATTAATGAAATTGGTTACTTATTTTGTGTAGAAGTTATTGTAACTAATTCACAAGCTAATTATGACTTGGCCTGCCCAGATACTGATCATGTATGAGGCAATGTCTCAAAATGAAAAAAAAAGATAGTGGAATTGGGAAGTAACATGCAGATATGCATAGACACCCCATGAATAAGCAGAAAATAAGGAGATCAAGGCAAAATTAACTTGGATAAATTTCCCAAGGCAAAATTAACTTGGGTACAAGAGAAAGTATAAAGCAGAAGAAAGCATGTAGTGAAGAAAAACTAAAAAAGTGCTGGAATCAAAACCAGGTCAAATTGAGCAAGGGCACAGAGAGGTCATCGGGCAAGAGGACTGGAGAATTATAAAGAAAATCAGATCACAGAATTTGTACGAAGGTTGGAAATAAAAGGAAGAATATTGTCTATATTTTCCACTGCTCCTGAGTCACATTGAAATCAAGTACATGCCTCAAACAAGTACCTTACTGACTTGGGAAATATAATATATTAATTGTACACAGACATGGAGTTACATAACATTACTGGCAGGGCTAGATTTGGTAGGATGTATTTTCTTCCTCTGGCATAGCTACAGGAGGAAGAGAGTTAGAAAGGGTGTGGAGGAGTAGGATTCACATGACACTTCCAGTAGAACGAGTGGCATGGAAAGTTTTATGATATTGTTTATTGGTAGGTAATGCAGGGTACAAAAGTCTGAATGGGAAGAGATTAAGAAAAGATCATCATGAGTTAGTAGTCGGTGCCATCAGCAAAGCCAAATTGTCCTTTTTCACCTGGCTATGCAGAGCACTCTTCACAACAAAGGTGGGAGAGTAGCGGGTTGGGAATCCATTCTCGAGGTCATGTTTGTCTTTAGATTCCCCTCCTGGGGCCTTGCAACCGTTGATCTCACCTGGACTAATCACACCTTCCAGGATGATCTTCATATCCTCAAAAACTTCCATTATTGTCACTGTTACCTCTCTGCTGTTATGCAGATTGGGAGTGGCAATAAGGAAGCATAAAAGTCTGAACGAAAGAGTAAAAAATGTTTGCTATCAGATGGAGTGCCGAGAGTCCCAGATCACGGGGGAACAGTCTTCAAACAAAAATAGTATGGAAGCATGTAACTCAAGTGTAGGCATTGGAGATGGTATCCATGATTGTGATTGTTGCAATAAAATGATGGAAGTTTTTGAGGCCATTCTGGCACCAACAGATCAATAAAGTTAATAACTTGCTAGGTATAGGTTTTGGTTGCAAATAACATTTTAAAAACATTGTTATTAATCTTATATATCTGCAATAATTTGTTACCTGACAGATATGTCTGCGTGTGTAGCTCTGTCACACTCAGTAAGTCTGAATTTTGTTGCTGACAACTTCTTCTTGCTTCATGCCACGTTAGAGCTGAATTATAGTTGATTTGGTAGCAGTTGCCTGTTAAAGGATCTTTATTCCATGAAGTATTGCACCTGCTAGCTGTAAAAACGGACAGGTTTTACTGGTAAATCTATGTCTTATCTCTGAAAGCTATTCAAGTTGTCTTTAATTTTTTTTTAAACTGCTTCTCCTGGCATGTACATAAAAAACTTGTATTTCCTTGCATCCACATTCAACTATATATCAAGTACATGTGTTCAAAAATATTGTTTATTGTTAGTCCAGCATGATCATGGCATAACGAAAATACAGGGAGGTATGGCTAAAATGTAATTGTTAACTAATTATTTAGGTTATGGTGGTTTACAACTCAGGCACTATAAATGCTATTTGCATTCATAGATTTTTAGAACATTTACAGAGTGGAAGGAGACCATTTGGTCCGTCGTGTCCATGCCAGCTCTCTGCAAGAGCAACTCCCTAGTCCTGCTCCCCTGCCTTTTCCCTGCAGCCGTGCAAATTTTTTTCTCTTCAGATAATTATCCAATTCTCTTTTGAAGGTCTCGATTGAATCTGCCTTCATTACACTCTCAAGCAGTGCATTCCAGATCCTAACCACTCGCTGCATAAAAAGGTTTTACCACATGTTGCCATTGTTTCTTTTGCCAATCACTTTAAACCAGTGTCCTCTGGTTCTGGATCCTTCTGCCAACGGGAAGAATTTCTCCCTACCTACAGTGTCCAGATGACTCATGGTTTGGAATACCTCTATCAAATCTCTTAATCTTCTCTTCTCCAATGAAAATAGGCCCAGTTTCTCCAACTTATCCACATAAATGAAGTTACCCAGCCCTGGAACCATTCTCGTGAATCTTTTCTGCACCCTCTCTAATGCCTTCACATCCTTCCTAAAATGTGGTGCTCAAAACTGGACACAATACTCCAGGTGAAGCTGAACCAGTGTTTTGTACAGGTTTATCACAACTTCCTTGTTTTTGTACTCTCTGTCCCTATTTATAAAGTCCAGGATCCCATATGAGTCATAGAGTTTTACAGCACAGAAACAGGCCCTTCGGCCCAAAGCGCCTGCGCCGACCATCAAGCACCCAACCAATCTAAACCCATTTTCCCACACTTGGCCCGTAGCCTGGTATGCTGTGGCCTTTCAAGTGTTCATCTAAATACCTCTTAAATGTTGTGAGGGTTCCTGCCTCTACCACCTCTTCAGGTGGTGTGTTCCAGATTCCAACCACCCTCTGGGTGAAAAAGTTTTTCCTCAACTCCCCTCTAAACCTCCTGCCCCTTACCTTAAATCTATGCCCCCTGGTTATTGACTCCTCTGCTAAGGAAAGTGTTTCTTCCTATCTGTCCTATCAATGCCCCTCATAATTTTGTATACCTCAAACAGGTCCATCCTCAGCCTTTTCCACTGCAAGGAACACAACCCCAGCCTGTCTAGTCTCTCTTCATAGCTGAAATGCTCCAGCCCAGGCAATATCCTGGTTAATCTCTTCTGCACCCTCTTCAGTGCAATCACATCCTTCCTATAGTGTGGTGACCAGAACTGGACACAGTACTCCAGCTGTGGCTTAACCAGCATTTTATACAGCTTTATCAACTCTTTCTCAACCTGCCCTACCATCTTCAATGATTTGTGCACATATACCCCCATGTCCCTCTGCTCCTGCACATCCTTTAGAATTGTACTTTTTAATTTATATTGTCTCTCCTCATTCTTCCTACCAAAATGAAACACTTCGGACTTCTCTGCATTAAATTTCGTCTGCCACTTGTCCGCCCATTCCACTAGCCTGTGTACATCTTCTTGAGGTTTATCAGTATCCTTCTCACAGTTCACAATGTTGCCAAGTCTTATATCATCCGCAAATTTTGAAATTGTGCTCTACACACCCAAGTCTAGGTTATTAATATATATCAAGAAAAGCAGGGGTCCTAATACCAACCCCGGGGAACCCCACTTCATACCATTCGTGCAAGTACCTATACTCAGTATGAAAATGAAACCTATAAGAAAGGGGACTCCTTTAAGAAATAATACTTCTCTGAGTAATATAGAATTCTCATAGCAACAGTAGGCATAATATGAAGCAAACTCACAGGACAACTCTTTTCCCTTCTCCCTCAAAAGGGACAGAGAAGCAGTTCCTAACACCAGGGTCATCACTTGGGTAAACAAGATAGGGAAAGAAGAGCATGACATTGCCAAGGGTGTCTTATAGAAGCCACCAGACACCATAGACAGTCCTAAGCTGATATGAGGGAGTCTTCAAGTGCCTTTTGTATCCTGTTTTCTGTACAAGTGACTAGTGAAAGCTAACATTTGTCCTCCAGCGTGAAGTAAACTGAAAGAAGGCCTCAAGCTGCAGTGATGGACTCGGGGGATGTGACGACCCCGACATCTGGGGTACCTGTCCAGTATTTATTGGTTAGAAGGGTTCGAGCAAGTGATTGACATAGGGTGACTACCAACCTCTAGAAATAAAGTATATAAACAGGTGCACGGGAGTCAGTCTTTGAAAGAAAGAGGGGGAGGTTCCTGAAGCTCAACTTCGGCTGTGTGTTAGGCTTCGATCAAACACTTTGGTTAACTCAAGAAGACTGAGGGCCCAGAAGACCGAAGAGACCACCCACACCTCATCTGTTGGGGAGACTGCTAACACCATTCTGCCTCGCTGTATGATCTGGTATTGGTACTCAGTTCAATCTGTTACGGGTTGTATGCCTTTTCTGCCGATTAAGCTTATGCATCATATTTAAACTGCTACTTAATATATATTATATTTAAGCTATTGTTTCTTAATAAACTATAAACTATTTTAAAATCACATTATGAGCTCGAATCCCTTCTTTGGGTATCTGTGACTCCCAAACCTAGGGCTGAATTTTACCAGTGCGCCGCAATTCGTGGCTGCGCTCTCTGATGGCGGTGTGCATTCCATGCGGATGCGCCGTCCCTGAACCCCCGTGATATTACGTCTGGAGGCTAATTTAAATAAAGGGGGAAGAGCAGCCGCCCCCGATGATGTAGAGGGCCAACCGCCACGCCCCCGGCAATGGCGTCCGGAGCCACCGCGCACATGCTGGAGCCATTTTCAAAGGATTTTAAGCCCTCGGCAGAGGTTTTAATTTTTAAAGGGACCAGCACTTTAACTTTTAATAAAAACATTACATTTAACATAAAAACGCTACTTCCATCCCTGCCCCACAATGACCACACAATAAATTTATTTCCCTCTTCCCCCCCCCGAAAAACCATTCTTGACAGTCCTGACCTTTGAACCCCAAACTTTGCACTCTTTGCCCTTCAACCCCTTCTCACCATCCCCACAGCCAATAAAAACTGTTTTCCCCGCTCCTCCACCCCTCCCGCCCTGAAAATTTTATTCCTCCCACCTCCCCACCAGATTCTCACCCCAGGACTCCGTATGAGGTTCCGAAGGTGCACGGTGGCCGTAAAATGGGTGTGGGACAGCCGCCGCAGGTATGTTTAGTTGCATCTCTTTATTGTTAATTTGAATATTGAGATGAAGGGCCCAGGCAACGGGGGCAGGGGGGGCGTTTGCGGGGCTGCACAGAGGACCCCCGCCGCCAGTAATATGCGGAGGGCCCTTCACGGCGTTGCGGGACGAGTCAGGCCTCTCCACGCTGAATTTGACTGGCCCCCCCCCGCCACAACCCGTGGCATCGAGGGGCTGCTAAAATTCAGCCCCTAATCTTACAAATCTTTCCCTATCTGTGTCCATTTGGATTCTATCTCACTACTCTGCTTTTTGTACTACGACCTCATAAATCAAGCATATAACAGTAGTAACTTTTATCAGAGACTTCCAGCTAAGAAGAATTTCCTTCAGAAATGAATGTGAACATGCTTGAAAAACACTAGACTGGAGCACAACCTCACACAAGCGCTACCTCCAGTGCAAAGGGCCATAAGGGTAAAAGCATGACCTAGACAATAGTGTTGATCTACTCCATGAACTGTGACTGGAGATTAATGAGACTTCAGTTCAAACATGAAACCATGTAACCTTCACCACCTGAAACATTCACTCCTTCCACCACCGGTGGACAGCTGCAGAGTTCACCATCTAGAAGATGCATGGCAGTTACTCACAAATGTTCTTTCAAAAGCACCTTCTAAACCCGTGATCTCTATCACCTAGAAGGACGAGGGCAGCTGGTGCATGAGAACACCACCTGCAAGTTTCCCTCCAAGTCACATATCATCCTGACTGTCGCTGGGTCAAAATCCTGGGACTCCCTCCCGAACAGCACTGTGGGTATACCTACCCCAGATGGACTGCAGCGATTCAAGAAGGTGGCTCACCAGCACCTTCTCAAGGGCAATTAAGGATGGGCAATAAATGCTGGCCTAGCCAGCAATGCTCACATTCCATGAATGAATAAAAAAAATCTGGAAAAGGAATAGATGAGGGAAATGTTTCATCAAAAAGTTACATTAAATATGAACTGAATTGACTTGTATGACTTCGGAACTAATCATCTATATTTGTATTTGGAGGCGGTGGCGTAGTGGTATTATCACTGGACTAGTAACCCAGAGACCCAGGGCTTTGCTCTGGGGACATGGGTTCAAATCCCACCACAGCAGAAGGTGGAATTTGAATTCGATTAATAATCTGGAATTTAAAAAAAGCTAGTCTAATTGCAAAAACCCATCTGGTTCACTAATGTCCTTTAGGGAAGGAAATCTGCTGTCCTTACCTGGTCTGGCCTACATGTGACACCAGACCCACAGCAATTTGGTTAACTCTTACATGCCCTCTGAAATGGCCTATCAAGCCACTCAGTTGTATCTAACCACTACAAAGTCAATACAAAGGAATGAAACCAGATGGATCACCCGGCATCGACCTAGGCACCGGAAACGACAACAGCAAACCCAGCCCTGTCAACCCTGCAAAGTCCTCCCTACTAACATCTGGGGGCTTGTGCCAAAGTTGGGAGAGCTGTCCCACAGACTATTCAAGCAAGAGCCTGACATAGTCAGACTCACGGAATCATACCTGACAGACAATGTCCCAGACACTGCCATCACCATCCCTGGGGATGTCCTGTCCCACCGGCAGGACAGACCCACCAGAGGTGGTGGCACAATGGTATACAGTAGGGAGGGAGTTGCCCTGGGAGTCCTCAACATCGACTCTGGACCCCATGAAGTCTCAGGGCATCAGATCAAACATGGACAAGGAAACCTCCTGCTGATTACCAACTACCGCCCTCCCTCAGCTGATGAGTCAGTACTCCTCCATGTTGAACAGCACTTGGTGGAAGCACTGAGGGCGGCAAGGGCACAGAATGTACTCTGGGTGGGGGACTTCAATATCCATCATCAAGAGTGGCTTGGTAGCACCACAACTGACCGAGCTGGCCGAGTCCTAAAGGACGTAGCTGCTAGACTGGGTATGCGGCAGGTGGTGAGGGAATCAACAAGAGGGGAAAACATACTTGACCTCGTCTTCACCAATCTGCCTTCCACAGATGCATCTGTCCATGACAGTATTGGGAGGAGTGACCACCACACAGTCCTTGTGGAGACGAAGTCCCGCCTTCACATTGAGTATACCCTCCATCGTGTTGTGTGGCACTAGCACCGTGCTAAATGAGATAGATTTTGAACAGATCTAGTAATGCAAAACTGGGCATCCATGAGGCGCTGTGGGCCATCAGCAGCAGCAGAATTGTACTCAACCACAATCTGTAACCTCATGGCCCGGCATATCCCCCATCTACCATAACCATCAAGCCAGGAGACCAACCCTGGTTCAATGAAGAGTGCAGGAGGGCATGCCAGGAACAGCACCAGGCATACCTTAAAATGAGAAGTCAACCTGGTGAAGCTACAACACAGGACTATCTGCGTGCCAAACAGCATAAGCAGCATGCGATAGACAGAGCTAAGCAATCCCATAAACAACGGATCAGATCGAAGCTCAACAGTCCTGCCACATCCAGCCGTGAATGGTGGTGGACAATTAAACAACTAACTGGAGGAGGTGGCTCCACAAATATCCTCATGCTCAATGATGGGGGAGCCCAGCAAATCAGTGTGAAAGATAAGGCTGAAGCATTTGCAACAATCGTCAGCCAGAAGTGCCGAGTTGATGATCCATCTCGGCCTCCTCCTGAAGTCCCCAGCGTTACAAATGCCAGACTTCAGCCAATTTGATTCACTCCGCGTGATATCAAGAAACGACTGAAGATACAGGATACTGCAAAGGCTATGGGCCCTGACAATATTCCGGCAATAGTACTGAAGACCTGTGCTCCAGAACTTGCCGCGCCCCTAGCCAAGCTGTTCCAGTACAGCTACAACACTGGCATCTACCCTGCAATGTGGAAAATTGCCCAGGTATGTCCTGTACACAAAAAGCAGGACAAGTCCAACCCGGCCAATTACCGCCCCATCAGCCTACTCTCAATCATCAGCAAAGTGATGGAAGGTGTCGTCGACAGTGCTATCAAGTGGCACTTGTTCAGCAATAACCTGCTCAGTGACGCTCAGTTTGGGTTCCGCCAGGGCCACTCAGCTCCCGACCTCATTACAGCCTTGGTTCAAACATGGACAAAAGAGCTGAACTCAAGAGGTGAGGTGAGAGTGACTGCCCTTGACATCAAGGCAGCATTTGACCAAATATGGCATCAAGAAGCCCTAGCAAAACTAAGGTCAATGGGAATCAGGGGGAAAACCCTCCAATGGCTGGAGTCATACCTAGCACAAATGAAGATGGTTGTGGCTGTTAGAGGTCAATCATCTGAGCTCCAGAACATCACTGCAGGAGTTTCTCAGGGTAGTGTCCTAGGCCCAACCATCTTCAGCAGTGTGTACCATCTACAAGATGCACTGCAGCAATGCACCAAGGCTGCTTAGACAGCACCTTCCAAACCTACGACCTCCACCAACTAGAAGGACAAGGGCAGCAAATGCATGGGAGCACCACCACCTGCAAGCTCCCCTCCAAGTCACACACCATCCTCACTTGGAACTATATCGCTGTTCCTTCACTGTTGCTGGGTCAAAATCCTGGAACTCCCTTCCTAACAGCACTGTGGGTGTACCTACCCCACATGGACTGTAGCAGTTCAAGAAGGCAGCTCACCACCACCTTCTCAAAGGCATTTAGGGATGGGCAATAAATGCTGGCCTGGCCAGCGATGCCCACATCCCATGAATGAATTAAATATAAATGAATTAGAACTTCTAAAAGGTTGACATAATAGATTATTAAAAGCAAATTATCAGATATTATTATATGGACTTCACAGTACCAGAACAAACTGTTGTAATACTGAGACTGTGACTGAAACTTTATAGCAATGATGGGCTACATTTCCAAGATATTATCAACATACAGTCCCAAATCATTTGTGCATTCTTCAACTGAAGGTCGGTAGATGACTTGTACCTTAGTCTCTGTCGATTTTGCTCTGCAGTTCTGCTTTAAGGTATGCAACACTAATCCACAGTCTTTCCTTCACTGTTCAGTCTCACTTCCTGCAGGGAAAGGCCTGTTCTCTGGTCAGTATCTTCCCCACCCCTGGAACCCTGCTTTCTGCCAATGGCAATGGCCAAAATATGTCATTCTTATGTCAGACAAGCCCCCCACCTGCCAAGAATGAGGAAAATTAATTTTGCCACATGAACATTGATTTTAAACTATTGATGGTGAAGAAAGAACTCGCTTTAAAAAACAATTGGAAACTTTGGCTGGAGAGAGACATGAGCATATTAACCAGCCAGTACTTCAAAGGACAAAGGAGCTATTCCCTGCTCCAATTTAATCCACAATGGACTTTTGATTACCAGACACTGAAGCATTCCAGGTTAACTACTATGATGGCCGAATACACAAACAGACGTGGTCAGGCCAGTTTAGTCACATGACTGACTGTTGGCGTTTTTTGAATTTGAACTTCTAACAAGGAATTTGAAATCAGAAAGCACTTTTCTCCAGGACTGAGAACACCTCTCTCCTGTTTGCTCTCAGCTCACTCTCACCAGCTTTGGAAACCATTGAAGACATATGAACCCCAAGAGAGAAAAGTCTCCTCCAGTCAACAAGGCTTAAGAAGAATACTAGGCCCCAATGAAAAGTAAGAGCTGTCTACAATCAAGGACTCTCTGGCGACCTAGAAACACAGAAATAGTAATAAGAAACCCCCTTTTAGAGACTGCCTCAAACCTCTCCTTTTTATTTTTTCTTCTGCTCTTTTCTGTCCCTATTTACATGTGTGCATCACATGTGCATGCTAGCGTGGGCACGTCATATATCCATAGTTGTTAACCGTATTCGAGTTGAAGTTTAAGGTTCAATAAATTTCACTTTCCTTCTTTAAACCGAAGAAAGCCTGTTTATGCTCATTTCTTTGCCTCATAATTGGAAAGCTGTGAACAAGGATTCACAAAGGGGGAGCTCAAAACACAGTGTGTTTAAAAATAAAATCCTGTTACAATAAGACCAGGTGAAGACAGCAAAAGACCCCGAGACACCTTTCTCCCTGGTCGTAACACTTGAGCTGAAAATTGGTGCGTTTTTATACACAAAGAACAAAGACCAAAGAACAAAGAGCAAAGAACAGTACAGCACAGGAACAGGCCATTCGGCCTTCCAAGCCTGCGGCGATCTTGATGCCTGCCTAAACTAACACCTTCTACACTTCCGGGGCCCATATCCCTCTATTCCCTTCCTATTCATATATTTATCAAGATGTCCCTTAAATGTCGCTATCGTATCTGCTTCCACCACCTCCCCTGGCAGCAAGTTCCAGGCACTCACCACCCTCTGTGTAAAAAACTTGCCTCGCACATCCCCTCTAAACTTTTCCCCTTGCACCTTAAACCTATGTCCCCTAGTAACTGACCCTTCCACCCTGGGAAAAAGCTTCTGACTATCCACTCTGTCCATGCCGCTCATAACTTTGTAAACCTCTATCATGTTGCCCCTCCACCTCCGTCATTCCAGTGAAAACAATCCGAGTTTTTCCAACCTCTCCTCATAGCTAATGCCCTCCAGACCAGGCAACATCCTGGTAAACCTCCTCTGTACCCTCTCCAAAGCCTCCACGTCATTCTGGTAGTGTGGCGACCAGAATTGCACGCAATATTCTAAGTGTGGCCTAACTAAGGTTCTGTACAGCTGCAACATGACTTGCCAATTTTTATACTCTATGCCCCGACCGATGAAGGCAAGCATGCCGTATGCCTTCTTGACTACCTTATCCACCTGCGTTGCCACTTTCAGTGACCTGTGGACCTGTACGCACAGATCTCTCTGCCTGTCAATACTCCTAAGGGTTCTGCCATTTGCTGTATACCTCCCACCTGCATTAGACCTTCCAAAATACATTACCTCACACTTGTCTCCATCTGCCATTTCTCCGCCCAAGTCTCCAACCGATCTATATCCTGCTGTATCCTCTGACAATCCTCATCATTATCCGCAACTCCACCAACCTTTGTGTCGTCTGCAAACTTACTAATCAGACCAACTACATTTTCCTCCAAATCATTTATATATACTACAAGCAGCAAAGGTCCCAGCACTGATCCCTGCGGAACACCACTAGTCACATCCCTCCATTCAGAAAAACACCCATCCACTGTTACCCTCTGTCTTCTGTGACTGAGCCAGTTTTGTATCCATCTTGCCAGCTCACCTCTGATCCCGTGTGACTTCACCTTTTGCACCAGTCTGCCATGCGGGACCTTGTCAAAGGCTTTACTAAAGTCCATATAGACAACATCCACCGCCCTTCCTTCATCAATCATCTTCGTCACTTCCTCAAAAAACTCGATCAAATTAGTGAGACACGACCTCCCCTTCACAAAACCACACTGTCTCTCGCTAATAAGTTTGTTTGTTTCCAAATGGGAGTAAATCCTGTCCCGAAGAATCCTCTCTAATAGTTTCCCTACCACTGACGTAAGGCTCACCGGCCTATAATTTCCTGGATTATCCTTACCACCCTTCTTAAACAAAGGAACAACATTAGCTATTCTCCAGTCCTCTGGGACCTCACCTGTAGCCAATGAGGATGCAAAGATTTCTGTCAAGGCCCCAGCAATTTCTTCCCTTGGCTCCCTCAGTATTCTAGGGTAGATCCCATCAGGCCCTGGGGACTTATCTACCTTAATGCTTTGCAAGACACCCAACACCTCCTCCTTTTTGATAAACTTTACAGTTTATCTTGATAGTGTTTTAGTTGCTTCGGAAACAAGCAAGGAATTGGACTATATAAATGAAAAAAAATTTCTAAATGTATTCAAGAACTTGCATACTTGATATAGCAGAGGCAAAGAAGATAATAATGCACAACAGAATGAACAGAGACCAGAGACGGGTAGGATATAATCTTTGTGAAAATAGAAATGGAGTGCCTTCCTCTTCCTGTCTCCAAACAACTAAAACTGTTCTGATCCTAAAAGAGAGGAAAGCTGTGCCATAGATTAAGTAAGAAAGGAAACTGCAATTTCTAAGGGCAACTTGTAAAGTGCCAAGTATTGTAAACAGGAAAATAAAGTGATTGCAATATTTAAATAGCAATCAGCACCAAATGTCAGTGAACAAAAGAATAATGTGCGTTTGCAGATTTAAAAACTGTTAATATTATGTTAACCAACATAACATTGCGTGGACAGCATTTCAAGATATTTTCATGAGTTATTCCAGATCAGCAAAACAATTTCAAGTTATTGCTTTTATTGCATAAAATGATTACATAAAATTAGTATAATTACATGTATACTTAATATAAGATGACAAAATGGTAAAGATTGATAAAGTTGCTGTTATGATTTTTGAGCTGAACCGGATATTTCTCACGTTCAGTAACAAGGACCAATCCTGTAAGCTAGCCTTTACTCTCCAGCAACCCATGTGAGGCCATTATGAAAGAGCCTTTTCTCTGGTCAGCAACTCCACCATAAATTTACCTTTTTCATACATAGTTGGCTTGAAACTACATTTAGTTATTCAAATTTCTGAATTGTTTGTGTTAATTTATTACGGCAGGGCAGTGGGAAATAGTGTCATAGGGAACCTGCATTCTGAAGGCCATGTCATAAATGTCTCCGTGTGGATTTTTCTGCTGCTGTAAGTTACTGAGCTTGAGGAATAATTGTAGGCAGTGTATATTATATGGAAGGAGGAAGTGTTTCTAGGGTGCACATTATAGGAGATGGTCACTCTGCAGCGAAAGAGGAATTAGAATTAGAATTAGAACATTACAGCGCAGTACAGGCCCTTCGGCCCTCGATGTTGCGCCAACCTGTGAAACCATCTGACCTACACTATTCCATTTTCATCCATATGTCTATCCAATGACCACTTAAATGCCCTTAAAGTTGGCGAGTCTACTACTGTTGCAGGCAGGGCGTTCCACGCCCCTACTACTCTCTGAGTAAAGAAACTACCTCTAACATCTGTCCTATATCTATCACCCCTCAACTTAAAGCTATGTCCCCTCGTGTTTGCCAGCACCATCCGAGGAAAAAGACTCTCACTATCCACCCTATCTAACCCTCTGATTATCTTGTATGTCCCTATTAAGTCACCTCTCCTCCTCCTTCTCTCCAACGAAAACAACCTCAAGTCCCTCAGCCTTTCCTCGTAAGACCTTCCCTCCATACCAGGCAACATCCTAGTAAATCTCCTCTGCACCCTTTCCAAAGCTTCCACATCCTTCCTATAATGCGGTGACCAGAACTGCAAGCAATACTCCAGGTGCGGCCGCACCAGAGTTTTGTACAGCTGCAGCATGACCTCGTGGCTCCGAAACTCGATCCCCCTACTAATAAAAGCTAACACACCATATGCCTTCTTAACAGCCCTATTAACCTGGGTAGCAACTTTCAGGGATTTATGTACCTGGACACCAAGATCTCTCTGCTCATCTACACTACCAAGAATCTTCCCATTAGCCCAGTACTCTGCATTCCTGTTATTCCTTCCAAAGTGAATCACCTCACACTTCTCCGCATTAAACTCCATTTGCCATCTCTCAGCCCAGCTCTGCAGCCTATCTATGTCCCTCTGTACCCTACAACATCCTTCGGCACTATCCACAACTCCACCGACCTTAGTGTCATCCGCAAATTTACTAACCCACCCTTCTACACCCTCTTCCAGGTCATTTATAAAAATGAAAAACAGCAGTGCCCCAAAACAGATCCTTGCGGTACACCACTAGTAACTAAACTCCAGGATGAACATTTGCCATCAACCACCACCCTCTGTCTTCTTTCAGCTAGCCAATTTCTGATCCAAAGCTCTAAATCACCTTCAACCCCATACTTCCGTATTTTCTGCAATAGCCTACCGTGGGGAACCTTATCAAACGCCTTACTGAAATCCATATACACCACATCCACTGCTTTACCCTCATCCACCTGTTTGGTCACCTTCTTGAAAAACTCAATAAGGTTTGTGAGGCACGACCTACCTTTCACAAAACCGTGCTGACTATCGCTAATGAACTTATTCTTTTCAAGATGATTATAAATCCTGTCTCTTATAACCTTTTCCAACATTTTACCCACAATCGAAGTAAGGCTCACAGGTCTATAATTACCAGGGCTGTCTCTACTCCCCTTCTTGAACAAGGGGACAACATTTGCTATCCTCCAGTCTTCCGGCACTATTCCTGTCGACAATGACGACATAAAGATCAAGGACAAAGGCTCTGCAATCTCCTCCCTAGCTTCCCAGAGAATCCTAGGATAAATCCCATCTGGCCCATGGGACTTATCTATTTTCACACTTTCCAAAATTGCTAACACCTCCTCCTTGTGAACCTCAATCCCATCTAGCCTAGTAGTCTGAATCTCAGTATTCTCCTCGACAACATTTTCTTTCTCTACTGTAAATACTGACGAAAAATACTCATTTAACGGTGAGGCAGAGAAAGGGAAGTGAATGACCATTCCACTAAAGGTCCAATTGCAGTTTAGGTCTCATGTTCCTCGCTCCCTGTCACACAAAGCCAGTTGAACATGTTCCCTCCAGTTTTACCAGATCCTAATAATGCCTGAATAGTATCAGATTAGGCCGTCATCTCCAACCCCCATCTGTGCTCCAACATCCAACACCCCAAGTGTTTTATAATCTATGTATTTTTTTAAGTTTTTTGAAATGTTTTACAGAATTTATTTAAGTATTTTTAAAGTATATTTAAGCATTTTTAAGTATTTTAAATTATTTTGCACGTTTCCTTATAGCTGAAAAGTTGTCAACAGGGTCTCGAGCACAAATGTGGGGTTCTCCCAGTTTCTCAACTTTGGGGCAGAGGAAATTCAGGAGGAATGGTGTAAAGATGATGGATCCCTACCTGTTGGTACCTGGTCTGCAGATCCAGGTGGACAACTTCACCATATTCGTTCAATAACACATCAGAAGACTGTAACTCTTTCACAAATAAGTAATTGAATGGTGCAAAATGCTAGACAGCAGCAAGCAATGTTTATAAAGTAAATCTTCAAGCCCTCCACCAGGGGAGTCCTGTCATCTCAGTCCCCCTTTAGCAACAGAGCCAACTCAGCTACTTGCTGTTATTTAGCTCTCCTCCACAACAAACAAAGCTCTTATTTGAAGCTTCATTCTCAGACTCCTTCTCCCTGGAATTCCCCCACCAGATCCAAACCATTCTGCACAATTGGGCTGAAATTTGTGTGCCCATCTAAGATGGCGTGGTGTGTCAGAGATTTACTGCAGAGTCATCCGACCCGAAACCCTGTGTGTGCCGTCACGTTCTAATTATATCAGAGGCAGGGAAGTACCATGGTGGTCCTGCTGCCCTGACGTGATGCATCATAATTTAAATGCCTGAAATGCTGTTTTGCATTCATTTAAATGTCATTATCAACAATCCAACGAATGTTTCACAATTATGTGGGTGACATTAACAAATGACGTTCCATCAGTTTCGTGACCCTGAAAAGCTGGCGGCACCAAGGCAAGAGGCCTCGGTGCTGACAAAGGGAAGGTAACCAAGATCACATCAGCATAGGGAAGTGGGGGGGTGCAGCGGCCATTGCCGCCATGCTGGTGTCAAAGGGGGTTCTGTGTACCGGGGAAGCTCTGCAAGGGGATGTGTGAATGGGGGGAGCTCTGCAAACGGAATGTGTGAATTTCAGGGAGCTCTGCAAGTGTAGAGGTCAAGTGTATTGGGAGGCCATTAGAGGATATGATAAATGATGTTGTAAATGATGTCTCACACAGCTGGAAAATATGAGATTCCGCTGCCTTGATCAATCTGCAGTATGCCCCAGCAAAGGTCTCGCATATCATGGTGGTCTGCTGTACTCTGCATAAGGATGTACAGGAGAAACAAGGCCAAGTGGCTGTGGAAGAAGACAACACGACGATGGAGGCCAGACATGGGGATAAATTTTATCAGAGCGCCACACTCCGCAGAGGCACACTGTGAAAGCAGCGGTCTTCCCACACAGAAGTGCCACCACACAGCCTCCGCGTTAGTACACGCGGGGGCTGATGTAAATAGAGGGGGCAAAGTGGCTGCCCCCAATGACGTAGAGAGGGCAGCCGCTGCGCCCCCGACAACGGCGTCCGGTGCCACCGCGCAGGCACTGGCGCTATTTTTAAAGGGTTTCAAGCCCTTCGCAAAGCTTTACATTTTTAAAGGTGTATTAGAATTTATTTTTTTAAATAAATACTTCGGAGATGGAGGCCCTTTCCCAACCGTCCCCCAACAGTGTTTTCATTGTCCTATATTAACAGAGCTTATTTTATTCCCGACCCGAACATCCCCCCCAACCTTCTCACATTTGCCCTTCAACCCCTTCCCACAGTCACCACAGTCAATAAAAATTATTTTCCCTGCTCGCCCAACTCTCCCCCCCCCCTCCACCGGTTTCTCGCCTTGGAGCTCCGTACGGAGTTCCGACGGCGCGCGAGGTGCGATCGATGGCCGTAAAATCGGCATTGGACAGCCGCCGCCAGCAGGTAGGGTCATTGCCATCTTATTTATGTTAATTTACATATTTAGATGAAAGCCCTTCCACCAGTAATATGCGGTGGACCCTTCTCGACGTCGGGGGTCAAGGTGGGCCTCTCCCCGCAGAATTTTACGGGCCCCCCCTGCCACGACCCACGGCGTCTCGGGGCTGGTAAAATTCAGCCCATTGTGAGCGACATGCAAAGGAGACAAGAAACAACCTCATAATGATCCAATTTCAACAATCCTGATGTCTACTCAATAACAGTGCAATAAATACTGACCATCATCCATGTCGTCTTCTGCCTCCTTTCTATCTGTATTACCTGACTGAAGGCCACCTATTGCACTCGGGCCCAAGGGAGAGCATATGTTGATTACTTCTTCAGTCACATTGCCATGATTATGAGGTTCGTGGTCACATTGGTACTACTCTAAAGGTTATGTTGGGATTCAGAGGGTCCCAATTAAGGCATGGTAGAGGTGCTTTCCACACAATGAAGGCTAATGATTGGCACAAAAAAATGTTTAATTGAACAGTAACTGGCATAGTTGCATCCCCCATGAATACCCATGTGTGGCTAGGTGACTTTTGTTTTAAATGCCTGGGAGTGCTCCTGCGCACTGTGATCCCTGCGGTAGTAGCTGTGCTGAAAGCAGGCAACTGATCAGGGCACCCCTTGGCCTGAGATGACCTCAATGGGTATCCTCTGGGTGCTAGAGGCCTGCAGGGCCCTGGTTGCCTGAGGGTTTCCTGCACTGGTACAGGACTCTCCTCAGGTGTCGCAGCTGCTGGAGCTGAGCTGACTGGTGGAAGGCCTGAGGATCGGCTATCCACACTCAAAACGCCCTGATGGGAGATCCCAGATGTGAATCGCAGCATCTCCTCTTCCCTCTCATGGCTCACTTGGACCTTCCTGCTCCCCTAGCACTAGGGGCAGGAAAACTCCCCAAGTTTCTGTTCCTTCTCTCGCCTTGCCACTGCTGATCTGAGCTTATGGCCAAGACGAGGGTTTGCAGATCATGGCACATCTGTATCATGTGGCTCTCCAAGAGGGTCACCAACCTCTCGATGGAGGAAGCCACATGCTCATATGCCTGGGACATGACAGCAGTCATGGCGTGTATGGACTCCCCCACAGTCCGCTCAAGGCTGTGCATGGCCTCTGGCATTTCCACTAGATGTTGCCTTACCTCTCCCTGCAACTCCAGCAGGCCCTGTGCTGTCAACACCAGAGGCTCGTCATCAGCCTGGGCTCAGCATGAGCCTGCTTGGTCACCCACAATTCTCTGACTGTCAGAGGCCTCAGCTGTCTCAGTCTCTGTCAGCTGCTCGGGTGTGTGTGTGGTGCTCTCACCAGTTTCGGAACCAGATTCTAATGATGAGCGGATTCCCACCAAGGTGAAAGTATCTGTGCTAGTGGAAGGTGCAGGAGAGTCATGGGATGAGGCATCCTCTGAGTGTTCCTCCTCCTCAGAGGTTGACAGGAGTCGTTCTTGAGTGGCGGTCACCTGCAAACGCCCACCTACAAGATACAATCAAAATGTGTGGGTTATGCAACACATATCACATTAAGGACAGCATTCCAGAGCTAATTCTCGATTATTATTGCATTTATAGCTGATTAGAAATAATCGCTTGCGCAGGGACCCCAATCTGCCTATCTGAAATAGCGCGTCCACCTTGGCACCCCTTTAGTTCTAGGGCCTCTTCTCCGGCCTGGCTCAGAGGACGCATATCTGGCATACTGCCACTGGTCCTGGTTGCCTCTCTCCTGCTATGGGCCCTCTTCTCCTGCAAGATCAAGGATGTAACAATTAGAAAGTGTCATACGTTTCAAAATGACAGCTCTGCTAATGTGGGCCCATCGTCACCAACTGGGGGATGTAATGTATCTCATACTGACTCACCCTATCATGGAATTTACTTGGGCTTAGGTATAAACAAGGGAGACTTGTTTCACAGATGCAGCCATGCATCTGTCATGAATCTGCTATGATCTCCCTGTCTTTGGAATGGCAACGGCACCCTCACCATGTGGCACACTGTATAGTGACACCCAAATCACAGAAAGCAATTTTGGAATGTGGCACTTACCTTGGCTGAATGCAGGAGGTCATTAACCCTCTTCCTGCACCGGATCCAGTGGCGTCGGGTGACTCCACGATGCTAACCTCCTCTGCAATCCCTGTCTGGTCTTGCTTGGTCAGGTCGGAAGACCTCTTCTTGCCATTGCTGGGGAAAAGGACCTCCCGCCTTTCCCTTGCAGCCTGGAGAAGAATCTGCAGGGAGGTATCACTGAAGCGTGGGGCCACCTTGCTCTGATCTCTGGCATTCTCAGCTGTCTTCCAAGGGTGGCTATTTGCTGAGTTTCAATTTAATTAACTGTACAGATGTTTTCAATGTCTGAGCTGTTCTACAATTGAAGGAGAGAGTGAATGCAGGGCTGGCTAGCTTTTAAAGATGGCGCCAGCACCAGCTCCAACATGAGCTGACGCCATGAACAACATCTCACTTGACGCCTCGCCATGTGATTGGGGGAAACGGCCACCTCCATCATGTTAAATGGCTACCCGCTGAGTGATCTCGGCGGCGCAGCCACTCGTGTGACAAACAGGACCAACGCCATTCTATGCACCCGCCGCCACTGCCCGCGTCGGATTCATTAAATTCAGCCCATAGCATCAAAAGAAATCTGACAACCTCCCAACTGTTTTAGATATAATGCTTCCCTTTGGTATCTAGTCTTATGTATCGTGGCAATCTTGGCCTCCAACCTCCTTTACAGTGGCAAAATGAGAGGACAAGGGCAGCAGGTGCATGGGGACACTGACCCCTGTAAGTTCCCTTTCAAGTCACACAACATCCTGACTTGGAAATATATTGCCATTCCTTCACTGTCACTGGATCAAAACCCTGGAACTCCCTACCTAACAGTGCTGCACCTTCGCCACTCGGACCACAGCAGTTCAAGAATGAGACTCACCACCACCTTCCTAAGGGCAATTAGAAATTGGCAATAAATGATGAACCTGCCTGTGATGTCCACATCCCATGAATGATCCACAATAAGAGCTTCTGAGGTGGTTGTCTGGTGTTTAACAGCAGAAGCTCGGGGAATTGGGGTGGTGTTTCCTTGTCTTTGGTTGTGGGAGTTTCCCCATTAAGAATTCCCACCCTAAACCTCTCCATCTCTCTACCTCTCTCTCCTCCAGTAAGACACTCTTAAAACATTTACCATTTAGGGCGGCACAGTGGCGCAGTGGTTAGCACCGCAGCCTCACAGCTCCAGCGACCCGAGTTCAATTCCAGGTACTGCCTGTGTGGAGTTTGCAAGTTCTCCCTGTGTCTGCGTGGGTTTCCTCCGGGTGCTCCGGTTTCCTCCCACATGCCAAAAACTTGCAGGTTGTTAAGTAAATTGGCCATTATAAATTGTCCCTAGTATACGTAGGTGGTAGGGAAGTATAGGGATAGGTGGGGATGTGGTACGAATATGGGATTAGTGTAGGATTAGTATAAATGGGTGGTTGATGGTCGGCACAGACTCAGCATAGTGGGGAAAGTCTTTGCTCGAGTCGCTCTGAACAGGCTCCAGAAGCTGGCCGAGCGCGTCTACCCTGAGGCACAGTGTGGCTTTCGTGCAGAGAGATCGACTATTGACATGCTGTTCTCCCTTCGTCAGATACAGGAGAAATGCCGTGAACAACAGATGCCCCTCTACATTGCTTTCATTGATCTCACCAAAGCCTTTGACCTCGTCAGCAGACGTGGTCTCTTCAGACTACTAGAAAAGATCGGATGTCCACCAAAGCTACTAAGTATCATCACCTCATTCCATGACAATATGAAAGGCACAATTCAACATGGTGGCTCCTCATCAGACCCCTTTCCTATCCTGAGTGGTGTGAAACAGGGCTGTGTTCTCGCACCCACACTTTTTGGGATTTTCTTCTCCCTGCTGCTTTCACATGCGTTCAAATCCTCTGAAGAAGGAATTTTCCTCCACACAAGATCAGGGGGCAGGTTGTTCAACCTTGCCCGTCTAAGAGCGAAGTCCAAAGTACGGAAAGTCCTCATCAGAGAACTCCTCTTTGCTGACGATGCTGCTTTAACATCTCACACTGAAGAATGCCTGCAGAGTCTCATCGACAGGTTTGCGTCTGCCTGCAATGAATTTGGCCTAACCATCAGCCTCAAGAAAACGAACATCATGGGGCAGGATGTCAGAAATGCTCCATCCATCAATATTGGCGACCACGCTCTGGAAGTGGTTCAAGAGTTCACCTACCTAGGCTCAACTATCACCAGTAACCTGTCTCTAGATGCAGAAATCAACAAGCGCATGGGTAAGGCTTCCACTGCTATGTCCAGACTGGCCAAGAGAGTGTGGGAAAATGGCGCACTGACACGGAACACAAAAGTCCGAGTGTATCAGGCCTGTGTCCTCAGTACCTTGCTCTACGGCAGCGAGGCCTGGACAACGTATGCCAGCCAAGAACGACGTCTCAATTCATTCCATCTTCGCTGCCTTCGGAGAATACTTGGCATCAGGTGGCAGGACTATATCTCCAACACAGAAGTCCTTGAAGCGGCCAACACCCCCAGCTTATACACACTACTGAGTCAGCGGCGCTTGAGATGGCTTGGCCATGTGAGCCGCATGGAAGATGGCAGGATCCCCAAAGACACATTGTACAGCGAGCTCGCCACTGGTATCAGACCCACCGGCCGTCCATGTCTCCGTTATAAAGACGTCTGCAAACGCGACATGAAATCGTGTGACATTGATCACAAGTCGTGGGAGTCAGTTGCCAGCATTCGCCAGAGCTGGCGGGCAGCCATAAAGACAGGGCTAAATTGTGGCGAGTCAAAGAGACTTAGTAGTTGGCAGGAAAAAAGACAGAGGCGCAAGGGGAGAGCCAACTGTGCAACAGCCCCAACAAACAAATTTCTCTGCAGCACCTGTGGAAGAGCCTGTCACTCCAGAATTGGCCTTTATAGCCACTCCAGGCGCTGCTTCACAAACCACTGACCACCTCCAGGCGCGTATCCATTGTCTCTCGAGATAAGGAGGCCCAAAAGAAAGATGGTCGGCACAGACTCGGTGGGCCGAAGGGCCTGTTTCAGTGCTGTATCTCTAATCTAATCTAATCTTACCTGTCATAATATCTCCGAATGCATCTCGGTGTCAAGTTGTCTGATAATGCTCCTGTGAAGCATCTTGGGACATTTTACTACATTAAAGGTGCTATATAAGTACAAGTTGTTGTTTTTGTATGGGTGGTGTTCTTAAGAAACAACAACCTCAAACATCACAGTGAATCACTTTGGTACAGACATAAAATGACTGTATTGGCACGTTCAGGCCATACAGAGGGCACAATAGGGATGAGATTTCTCAATAAATATGAATAGTTACAAGCGGACTTGAAATTAAGATTATGAATAGATAAGAAAGGGACAAGTTAGGAGAAATTATTTTCACACATGGTTATTAGGACCAGGAATGCATCACCAAAAGCAGCTATTGAGTCAGGCATTATAGAATCAATTAAAAGAGAATTAATATTTTGAAAGGAAAGAATATCGAAGGATTTGGCGAAAGGGTAGGAAAATGTAGCTAGCTCTAATTAAAGAGCTATCACTTGCACAGGTTTGATAGGCCAAATGATTTTCTTCTTCTGCGCTGTAATATATTACCCATGGTCGAACAGGACATCTTTGTTACAGTAAATTATTCACTAAAAGTGGTAAATGTCTTCATTTGTTATCCTAGTTCTCTGGATGACTGAGGAATAATCACCTGCAGAAGAGGCCAGGAATCCAGCCATAGAGTGACCTAGTGGGATTGGGGGGGGGCGGTGGAGAAGCAGTTGTAGCTGGTTCCAGCCAGTAACAGGGCCATAACTCTTCAGGAGTCCAGGTTACAATCTTTGGTTCAGAGCTCTCCCCCATTTTCCCAAACCCCACCCCCCACTTCCAATTGGGATTTAAACAATGCCTCATTTCTGCAGTGGTGGGTAGTTTCACATTCACCACACAATTCACCCAGCAGGAGATAAAATTGAGTCCATCATCTTTTGGGGGTTGTCAGATTTTGGGGAGTTGCTGGTCAGCTTTTCCTGCTTTTTTGGATTGAATATGTCAAGTCAATAGCGTGGCTCAAGTTGTTTCTTTGCACTTAAGTTGCAATCGGCTCTAAATTAAAACCCATTAGAATTGAAATAAAGTATGATGAGTTGAGAACAGGGTGCTGTGTATTTAAACCTTTGGCTTAGATTAAGAACGTCCTGTAAAAAGAGAGAATAAAAGGTGCCTGGTACATTAGAATTCCATACTTAAATTTGAATCTAGCTTGGAATAGATGTGTTCATCTGGATTCAACAGTGTTCTTCCTGAACTGTTACTGTACGATTATTTACTAAAGATTCCATTGGGTATTGTTATCACCACTGTGCTTGACTATGTGTCTGTAGTGCACTTTGGAGCTGAAAATTAGAGTGTCATGCATCAACTGTTATATGACTCTTTCTTGGCTTTTAATAAACACAAATTCAAAAAATTGTCCTATGAATAAACTTTCAGTGAACATCTCTTAACTGTGTTCATTTAGTCCTTAAAATAGGTCACATGTCAAAAAGTTCAACAAATCATCAGCTTTGACTGCCACAAATACTGGCATGGAAAACACAACAGCATAGCTGAGATTAGAATCTGGAACTGTTGGACTTCCAGATCAGTTTCAGTGCTTAGGGCAATAGCTTGGTATTTTCCAAGCACATCACAAGTGAAGTTTTCTGCCTGGCCCATTACAACAAGCTCCTGGGAAGATCCAGACTGCCATGCAGCTGTTGCTGCCTGGAGAGCTTGGTGAGCACATTATGTCAGAAGGGCCAAGGCCAAGTTCACCAGTTTCAAGTAACAATCCATAAAGTACTAAAAATGCACTATTCTCAACCAATAATAAACACAATTTGCAAGTTCACGTGATGTAAGATGGAGCAGCTCACTTTGTACTTGTCTATCACCACTACATTGTGCCAACAGCACTCTTGTTGTTACAATCCATTACCTACTTGTGTTCCATTAAGGCTGCATGCCAAGTTGGTTACATAAACACTGCATTAATTATTTTAGTTCTTATCAATGACTGCTAAAGGAAGACCATCCTGAAATATTGAGAAAGGATACCATCAGCAACTTAACTTACTCAAGTAAGCAATTAAAACTGCTGATTTGCAAAATGCAATTGTGTTTATACAAAGTAAATGATTCAAAGTAGCAGACCTTAACAAAATAAAGTAGCTTACTTTTCCCAATATCAATCTGAACAATAAAAACAAATGACTAAGCAATTTCATTTTAGCATAGTCTTATGCAATAACACATCTAATATCAGTTGAAGTTAATAATGACATGCAAGGTTCAACCTGGTATTACTTTCTATAAGGGTCCATTTTGGAGGAAAATTAGTAAATAAAAAAAAATCTTCTACTTTGTCAGCAGCTATCCACAAATTGCCAAATCACTTTATTTTTAAACTGGTGTGGGGTACCTTTTGCACAAATCTGTCATCTGATTATTGTGGGAAATCAGTATAAAGATCAGGAATTGACTAAGTGAGTAAGCGATAGGATCCTAAAAGTACATATGTAATTATCATGCATATGGAAACATGTTTTATGTAACATAATGAAGCCACATCACAGTTAGCATTTTGCCTTAACAACACATTACATATTTTGAAAGGATGCTTAAATAAATCAAATCCTTTTTTAGGAAATCATCGTAAAATTGTGTCAAATCATATGTGATATCTCAATTAAGTATAATGTTTTGCTTTGGTTGCTCCTATACTGTGCGATATTTGTCAGACGTAGAGATTGGCTGAGCTCTGACAGTCAGCAAGTTCTAAACAGTTACAATAGTCACGAGCATGAAGTTTTTTTGGTTATATATTTTCACAAAACATATCTAATACCTGACATATTTATTTAGAAGATTAAATAAATGACATTTGATGACTTTGAAATATTAGCTAGCAGCAATTCAAAGCCAGCAAAGCTCGATGGTCTGTTTTACCAATGATTATCCTTCACCCATTGTTTTGAAAGAGATAAATTATGTGAAGTCCGATATAAAACATGCAACTGAAGCTCGATTTCTAATCACTGATGGAAACTCTAGTTTCTAAAGCTAATTGCAATTAACCTGCCTTGAAAATTCTGCTTTCCTATTTATTTGTTACTATAGTAAAATATCCCTTTAAGGAAGAATAGAATAATAAATACAGTAACCTATTGTATGATTGAAGATTATATTACATAAAACATTTACTTCTGTATTATAATTACACAACTGCAGTTTAGGAATCAATATGTTCTTTTTATAAATGTTGTCACCTTTCTCTCTTACTTTCCCCTCCTTTTCTGAAGGCACTCACAGTTGTCTGGGAACATTTACACCATGTTTTTCCTGAATGGATATTTTTCATATGTGTGCCTATATTGGGAGTCTGAGCAGACTCTTCAAATACAAGCAACATTGCAGTCAAGATTGATCTGTATTTGGCTCCACTTCCACAATCAGCATTTTTTAGCATGGTCTCTGTGAGCAGAATCTGTGGCCAATTTATTTTCCCTTTTCTTTACCCAGGACTACTGAGGACAGCTGAACTACCCCTATGGGTGGGAGGAGGCTTGTGTGGAGCATAAACCCTGGCATAGACCAGTTGAACAGAATGACCAGTTTCTGTGCGGTAGACTTGATGTAACTCGATGTTCTGTAATCCAGTTTACATTGGCTGAAAGCAACACATACTGAGGATTAAAGCTGGGATATTCTTGGCCAGTAAGGCTCAGTAACACAAGTACAATTAGTTGTCCTTGCAAATTGCAAGGACAGCTCAAATTTATATTCCATAGTGAACATCTAAAGTTCCTATTTTGCTTTCTACCCCTTAAGTAGAAAACACTAGGAGATTGTTTCTTTCTGATATATTGGGCTGGATTTTGTTGAGGTCCCGTGTCGGGAACTGTGGTGGTGGTGGGGGGCTGGGGGTGGGGGGCAGTCGGAAGATTGTACTGGCAGTGGCCTGCCAAGGAGCCCGATGCCAGGAGTGCCGGCCCCAAACTTCCCGGCGGCAGCGAAGCTCCGTGGCGGCCCCGCCACCGCTGAGCGACAGGACACAGCTTTGAATATGTGAATTAAGAAAATGAATATATTTAAATAAAATTGTCAGCAATCTTACCTGCTACCCGGGATCTTCCGAGCGGTGGCCGGCACTCACGTGCCTTCACTCTCCCATGCAGGGAAAGCTGGTGCCACCGAGGTGGGGAAGGGGGGGAACTTAAGATTTTCAGTGAAGTGGGGTGGGGTACGGGGTCAAATGTGCATTAATAGTGTAGGGAAGGGGGCAAAGGGGTGACCTCTGCACTTTGAACAGTTTGGTGGGGGGAAAGGTCAAGTCTTGCATGCAAGTCTTTTGGGGGCGGAGAGGGCAATTATTATTTGTCAGTGTTATTGTGGGGGAAGGGGCAATTTTTTTTATTGCAGTGTACTTTGGGGGGGGGCTCGGTTTTAAATATTTAAATATAATGGCAGTCTGGCTGCTGTTTAAAAATGGTATCAGCGTCTGCGCACAGGCAGCTAATGCTGTTGCTGGTGTCGGAGACCCCACCCCCACCACGTCATTCGGGGAGCGGGAGGGGAAAACGGCCCGACCGACGTATTAGCTTTTGCTGCCGCATGGTAGATTGCCCTGCCCACTGCCGTTCCCAGTGTCTGTGTTATGAGATTTCTTGTTACATTGCAGTGGTAAGTAACTTAATACTAAATTAGTGCAATCAAAATGTAACAGTGGCAGTAGAATGAAAGAAAAAAACTTGCATGTATATAGTGTCTTTCACAACTGCAGGATGTTCCAAAGCAAACAAAGTATTTCTGAAGTGTAGTCACTGTTGTAACGTCAGAAATGGAGCAGCCAATGTGCATACAGAAAGGTCGCACAAACAGCAATGAGATAATGACCAAATAATCTGTTTTAGTGATGTCATTGAGGGATAAATATTGCACAGGGCACCAGAGATAACTCCCCTGGTCTTCAAAATAGTGCCATGGGATCTTTCATGCACACGTAAGAGGGCAGACAAGGCCTTGGTTTAATGTTTCATTTGAAAGACAGCACCTCTGACAGTGCAGCACTCCCTCAGTATTGTGATGGCGTGTTAGCCTGGATGCTGCGCTTCAGTCTCTGGAATGGGGCTTCAACCCACAACCTCCTGGCTCAGAAGTAAAAGTTGAGCCATGGCTGACACCTAGGGCTGGATTTGTGCTGGAGGTGGACTCCTAGCGCCGGGACAGGAAGGCAGGAGGAACCCCACCACTGCCTTTTTGCGCCATATTCCCACCACCAACCCCACCACCCCCTCCCCCACCCCCTACACCCCCCAAGCAATCCTCTGGTCTTTTTAAATCAAAGTTTCAGGAGGTGGGAACTTTAAAGGGATGGAGATCCTGCCGCAAAGAGCTGGCGGCCAATCAGAGGGCCAGCAGCTCAGCAGTATTGGCAGCGTCACCAGGAGCAGTTGCCACTGTCAATACTGCAGAGGCCTTGGACTCAGGCCCAGCACTGGAACTCCAGAATAGAGGTAGGTGAAGCAAGGTCATTGGGCCAGTCCAGAAATTGCCTATGGAGGAGGGACCCCTGTGTCATAAGATCATAAGAAGTAGGAGCAGGAGTAGGCCGTCCGGCCCCTCGAGCCTGCTCCGCCATTCAATAAGATCATGGCTGATCTTTTCGTGGACTCAGATCCACTTACCCGCGTTCTCACCGTATCCCTTAATTCCTTTATTATTCAAAAAGATACCTACCTTAGCTTTAAAAACGTTTACTGAAGAAGCGGCAACTACTTCACTGGGCAAGGAATTCCATAGATTAACAACCCTCTGGGTGAAGAAGTTCCTTCTTAATTCAGTCCTAAATCTGCTCCCTCTAATCTTGAGGCTATGCCCTCTTGTCCTAGCTTCACCTGCCAGTGGAAACATCCTCTCTACTTGTATCTTATCTATTCCCTTCATGATTTTATATGTTTCTATAAGATCCCCCCTCATTCTTCTGAATTCCAATGAATATAATCCCAATCTACTCAGTCTCTCCTCATAAACCAACCCCCTCAACTCCGGAATCAACCTAGTGAACCTCCTCTGCACCCTCTCCAGTGCCAGTACATCCTTTCTCAAGTAAGGAGACCAAAACTGCACACAGTACTCCAGGTGCAGCCTCACCAGTACCTTATACAGCTGCAACATAACCTCTCTGCTTTTAAACTCAATCCCTTTAGCAATGAAGGACAAAATTCCATTTGCCTTCCTAATTACTTGCTGTACCTGCAGACCAACCTTCTGCGATTCATGCACAAGGACACCCAGGTTCCTCTGCATAGCAGCATGCTGCAACTTTTTACCATTCAAGTAATAATCCTTTTTACTGTTACTCCTACCGAAATGAATGACTTCACATTTATTAACATTGTATTCCATCTGCCAATCCTTTGCCCACTCACTCAATGTATCTGTGTTCCTCTGCAAAGTTTCACAGTCATCTGCACACTTTGCTCTGCCACTCATCTTAGTGTCATCTGCAGACTTTGACACCCTACAAGTGGTCCCCAACTCCAAATCATCTATATAAATTGTAAATAATTGCGGACCCAACACCGATCCCTGAGGCACACCACTAGTGACTGATTGCCAACCAGAATAGCACTCATTTATCCCCACTCTCTGCTTCCTGTCAGTCAACCAATCCTCTATCCATGCTAATACTTTACCCCTAACGCCATGCATCCTTATTTTATACAGCAGCCTCTTGTGCGGCACCTTGTCTAAGGCTTTTTGGAAATCTAGGTACACCACATCCACTGGGTCCCCATTGTCCACCTTGCTCGTAATGTCATCATAGAATTCCAAAAGATTTGTCAAGCATGACCTGCCCTTCATAAACCCATGCTGCGTCTGCCCAATGGGACAATTTCTATCGAGATGCCCTGCTTTTTCTTCCTTGATAATAGACTCAATCATCTTCCACACTACACTACTGTTCTCCTCACGCGGCGGTGGGAAGAGGCCCTTAATAAGCTGTTAATAGGCCACTTAAGGGCCTCAATTAGCCTCTGAGCAGGAAGGCTGTTGTCAGCCTAACCCATCACCGGGAAGATCGCTGGGCGACAGGGAGGAGACAGGCCCTCCACCCTGCTTTCCTCCCCACCACCTGTCATGATACTCCATGCCCCCCAGGCCTCAGGCGGCCTCACAAACTCCCAGCCCTAATAATGCACAAACACCATGGCCTAGGATTTCTGGCCCCATGCTGCTGATTCTTTTGGAAATTTGGCCAGAATAGGCAATAGGGCCAGGAGTATGTTTACAAGTGCATTCTATTCTCCTTTTCTAAACATCAGTCCCTGCAGTGTAACATGAGCCTACCCATATGTGAGTGGCAAATAACATGAAAATAAGGGAAACACAATCTGCTACTTGTCCAATTGGGTTGTTAAGGCCTAGTATCTGGCATTCCGGCATTCAAAAATTGGCAAGGGGAGATTCTGGGATTTTGTGAAAGTATGGTCTGTGCACATGATTACAGAGCATGGCTTTGCACAGACCACATGAATAGGAAGTAAAGTTTTCTGGGGAAAGAAGAAGTATTTTCTTCTTACAGGTGGTGGCTGCCTACTTTCTCCCAAGGATGGCTGCAGCAAGTCTCAGCCTGCAATCTGGGAAAACTCTCTGGCTGGGGCAGCTCACCTCCAACATTCAAATGATTACCAGGGCCAATAAGTCAGCTGCAGTCAAAGAAACACCTGTATGGCGAGGGGGGCGAGGGGGAAGTGGGGTGGGGGTGGGGGGTGGGGGCGGCGGTGGGAGTGGTGGGGGGTGGAAGTACTGTCTGATGGAGATGCCACCCAACTGAAAAACCTAGGCCCATGTATGGGGAATCCATGGGATTTTGTGCAATAGTCAAAGCTGATTTCAAAAGTATAAGTAATTTGTGAGCTTGCTTGGTAAACCACAATTATGATGGAATGTTCAAGGAGAGACAGACTTGGTAACATCATAAAGAAAAGCACTTTTCTGGTTGTACAGCTATACTGATTCAATGAATATTGAGATCTTTCATAAACGTTGTTGATCAGAAGCATTAGGTCTATTTTTCAGGTTTCTCTTTCAGGATGCATATCTGGGCAGCAGGAAATTGCTACCCAACACAGCATGGTGCACTTGTACTTAAATTATGCAGATATGATGTACTTCTGGAGAACAATGAGAGGAAGAGGCCTTGGATACACTGGAGACAGTTGCCGCTGCTGTTGGATTAAGGATGTAGTTTTATTTCTTTAGTCTATTATGACTTCCAGGTTGTTTATATTGCAGCTGCTTTTTTACTAAAGAAAGGATACAGAAGCCATCCTGTTTAAGATTAAACTGTTTATTATGAATTTTTGCCAGAACACTTTTATTTTCGCTGCAATTTCCCTTTTCGACACTTTTGATCGATCCTGACATTTGGATGCCTTGCACTACCCCTCTGTAGACCCTTAAGAGCTTTTTTCCTATCTGGAACAACGGCCAGCTTTGAAGCTGGTTACTGCTTGATATTTGTTACAAAGCTTTCTTACAACCATACCATCAGAAAATCTCACGATCCATACATCATTTCATATTAGTTCACATATACAAGTATCCAACTTTTGTAACTTAAACAATTCATGAAAACATTACAGCATTACTTTATCAACAAAATTATATAATTGGAAGTGCAAAGTCTGTACTCCTAATGGAAGAGAATTTTTTTTAAATTCTGCTACATAATGCCTCCTCCTCTTCTGAAAGAGATGACTCATACCCTCAACTAGTTACCCCATCTGTGCCTGATGCCATCTTAAACATTGTCCACACAGACATTCCACATGAAGTCAGTGGACATCTGTTGGGAGCAGGGACCTTGTCTGATTTGTCCCCTTCCTGTCCCAGAAGTGTTAAGGCCAATTGTATTTCCCTTAATGTTGGCTCAGACATCAGGTTGTAACGTTGTAATTTGTTGCACACAGAAAAGGTTTTCTAAAATGTTGGCATGTTTGTGGAGGGAAAGATGAAAATATAGAGCACAACTGTTGACACCTTGTTCAGATTTGGAAGCAAAGAGAAAGTTTTCTCTATAACAGTGGCACATGTGGCATTGAATTGTTTTCTGCAACCCTTCAGGCTGTTGCAGCCCTTTTGCAGATCTCCTTGCTATCCCTGGGTCTTCTTGCATCCAGGATATCTAAGATGAGGCTCTTTGCAGGAAGGAAGGAACATAGATGATAGGGGACGATGCAGATATTATCGTAAAGGAGGAGTGTGAAATATTGTTTGGGATAAACGTAATAAGAGAAGAAATATTCAGAGATTTAGCACCTTTGAAAGTAGCTAAACTGCCAGGCCCAGATGAAATGAATCCCACACTGTTAAGAGAAGAACGGAGGAAATATTGAAGATTTTGGCCATCATTTTCCAATCCTCTCTGGACTCAAGTGTGGTGGCAGAGGACTGGAGGACTGCTACCATTGAATCATTGTTTAGAAAGGAAGAAAGGAATAGATTGAGTAATAATAGGTCAGTCAACTTAACTTCTGTGCTGGGAAATTTATTGGAACAAATTCCAAGGGACAGCATTAATCATCATTTAATCTAGGACAGCATGGCTTTCTGAAGGAAAAGTCAAGTCTGACTAACTTGATTGAACTTTTTGAGGAGGTAGCAAAGAAGAGTAAATGTCTACAGATCCCTGAAAGTAGCAGGACAGGTCGATAAGGTGGTTAAGAAGGCATATGGAATCCTTTCCTTTATTAGCCGAGGTATAGAATATAAGACCAGGGAGGTTATGCTGGAACTGTATAACTCATTGGTAAGGCCACAGCTTGAGTACTGTGTGCAGTTCTGGTCACCTCATAACAGAAAGGATGTAATTGCACTAGAGAGGGTACAGAGGAGATTTACAAGGATGTTGCCGGGACTGGAAAAATGCAGCTATGAAGAAAGATTGGATAGACTGAGGTTGTTCTCCTTGGAACAGAGACGGCTGAGGGGAGATTCGATTGAAATGTACACAATTGTGAGGGGCCTAGATAGAGTGGATGTGAAGGGACCTTAGCAGAGAGGTTAGTGACTGGGGGCATTGATTTAAAGTGATTGGTAGAAAGATTAGAGGGGAGATATGAGGAAAGGTTTTTTCACCAGAGGGTAGTGGGGGTCTGGAACTCACTAACCAAAAAGGCAGTAGAGGCAGAAACCCTCAACTCATTTAAAAAGTGTCTGGATATGCACCTCAACAGTGCTGTTAGGAAGGGAGTTCCAGTATTTTGACCCAGCGACAGTGAAGGCATGGCGATATAGTTCCAAGTCAGGATGGTGTGTGCCTTGGAGGGGAATTGCAGGTGGTGGTGTTCCCTGCATCTGCTGCCTTTGTCCTTCCAGGTGGTAGAGGTCGCGCGTTTGGAAGGTGCTGTTGAAGGAGCCTTGGTGAGTTGCTGCAGTGCATCTTGTAGATGGTATTGGGTCCCTTACATTTCCTGACAAAATTCAATGATTCAGACTTAAATATAGGTGGCATGATTAAGAAGTTTTTAAAAATTCTTTCATGGGATGTGAGCATCACTGAGAAGGCCAGCATTTCTTGCCCATCCCTAATTGCCCTTGAGAAGGTGGTGGTGAACTGCCTTCTTGAACCACTGCAGTGCATAGTGTAGGTACACCCACAGTGCTGTTAGGAAGGGAGTTCCAGAATTTTGACCCAGCGACAGTGAAGGAATGGCGATATAGGTTCAAGTCAGGATGGTGTGTGACTTGGAGGGGAACTTGGAGGTGGTGGTGTTCCTATGCGTCTGCTGCCCCGTCCTTCCAGGTGATAGAGGTCATGGGTTTGGAAGATTGTCAAAGGATGCTTGGTGAGTTGCTGCAGTGCATCTTGTACATGGTACACACTGCTGCCACTGTGCACTGGTGGTAAGGGGAGGAATGTTTGAGGTGGTGGATGGGGCACCAATCAAGCGGGCTGCTTTGTCCTGGATGGTGTTGACATCATGCTTCTGACTTGTGCCTTGTAGATGGTGGACAGGCTTTAGGGAGTCAGGACATTTGTTGCACACTGCAGAATTTCCAGCCCCTGACAGTGTAGGGAAGGAAATTTCTGACATGGGGTGAGACGGACAGTTCATAGATGGGCATGTCTGGCTGGGATTGGCACAGTGTCTGGATAGGGTGTGTGGATGCAGCTAGTACAATGTATTGGTCCGATATGGGTTGGATTGACATAGTGTTGTGTGTTTATAGAGCTGGTGCATCTAGGGGTCCTGTCAGGATGCGATTAGCACAGTGTAGGGATCGACTGTGTGGGACACAGTATAGGGGTTTGGGTGTAGAGCACTGGGGGTTTTGGTGCACTGTGGAAATGGAGTTTCAGTTTTCAACTAGCATGCAGTGATATTGTAAATACAAGAAATCATATGAAACTATTACTTATGGTATTTAGCTGCCCACATTAGCTCTTATGATCAAGGAACAGGCGGTGGGTCATATGGAAGAGATCAATTTGGAAAAAGCCACAGGCTAGAAAGGAAGCAAACTGCAAAATGATGAGGGTTCAGGGATGGACTGGGTGGAGAATAGGCAAACTTGGAGGCAGAGGGGCAGATCAAGGGGAATTATTTTTTGAGTTGTCAGTTTATTTGTGGCTGTGTTAGTTTTTGATGCTGGACAGTTTTTCTGAATTTAGTAAGTTAACTTATGGCAATGATAATAACAAAAGCTTTTGTATTTATGTAGTGCCTTTAATGTAATAAAACATCCCAAAGCACTTCACAGAGGCATTATAAAACAAAATATGATACTGAGCCACATAAGTGAAATTATTGTGGCAGATAACCAAAAGATTGATGAAAGAAGTATTTTTTGAGGAGCATCTTAAAGGAGGAAAGAGAGGTAGAGGGGGAATTCCAGAGCTGAGGGCCTTACCAGCTGAAGGCATGACCACCTATGGTGGAGCAATTAAAATTGGGGAGGCTCAAGTGAGCAGAATTAGCTGAGCGCAGATATCTTGGAGGATTTCGGGGTGGAGGAGATGACGGAGATAGGGAGGGGGCATGGCTATGGAGGGATTTGAAAGCAATGATGAGAATTTGAAAATCAAGACATTGCTTAATCAGGAGCCAAGGTAGGTCAGTGAATACAGGGATGAACATCAGGTTTTAGGGGAGATATGAAGCGGTTTTGGGTTACCTCAAGTGTAAGGAGCATAGACTGTGGAAGGCTGGCCAGGAGTGTGTTGGAATATTCAAGTCTATCGGTAATGTTAGGAAAACATCCTGTGCTGAATGAGTATTTTTAATTCATCGGTTGGAAACCTACATTAAACTTTAAAAAGGAGAACTGGAATCCGACATCCTACTTTTAAAACTGGAAGCTAAAATGACCACCACAATTTGCATTGAAATGCCTCACTTTCCAAGGCATCGAAGTGGAGACCTCTGTCTAAATAGCTCACATCAGAACAATGGCTTGAAGAGTTGAGTAAAGTATCTGTTATTGCCCTTGTTAGCAAGACATTCAAAGCCATCTTGGAGCATTCGCACTAGTGGAGACGAGGGGATAAGCGTTGATGTTGCCTCCCTGGTGCCAGGGTCAAGGATGTCTCTGAACGGACAGGGGGCATTCTGAAGGGGGAGGGTGAACAGCCAGAGGTTGTGGTACACATCGGTACCAATGACATAGGCAGGAAGAGTGATGAGGTCCTGCAGGGGGAGTTGAGGGAGTTAGGTAGTAAGTTAAAAAACAGGACGTCCAGGGTTGTAATCTCTGGATCACTCCCTGTGCCACGTGCCAGTGAGGCTAGAAATAGGAAGATAGTGCAGCTAAACATGTGGCTGAGCAGCTGGTGTAGAAGGGAGGGTTTCAGATACCTGGACCATTGGGCTCTCTTCAGGGACAGATGGGACCTGTACAAGAAGGACGGGTTGCATCTAAACTGGAGGGGCACTAATATCCTGGCTGCAAGGTTTGCTAGCGTCACTCGGGAGGGTTTAAACTAGTGTGGCAGGGGGTGGGAACCAGAGCAGTAGGACAGCTAGTGAAATAAATGAGGAGGACATAGTAAATAAGGTCAGTAGGTCTAAGAGGCACAGCAGGCAGGGAGATGTTGCTGAGCACAGCGGGACTGGTGGTCTAAAGTGCATTTGTTTCAATGCGAGAAGTATAACAGGTAAGGCAGATGAACTTAGAGCTTGGATTAGTACTTGGAAATATGATGTTGTTGCTATTACAGAGACTTGGTTGAGGGAAGAGCAGGATTGGCAGCTAAATGTTCCAGGCTTTAGAAGCTTCAGGCGGGATAGAGGAGGATGTAAAAGGGGTGGGGGAGATGCATTACTGGTTAAGGAGAATATCACAGCTGTACTGCGGGAGGACACCTCGGAGGGGTCATGCAGCGAGGCAATATGGGTGGAGCTCAGGAATAGGAAGGGTGCAGTCACGATGTTGGGGGTTTACTACAGGCCTCCCAACAGCCAGCGGGAGGTAGAGGAGCAGATATGTAGACAGATTTTGGAAAGATGTAAAGGTAACAGGGTTGTGGTGGTGGGTGATTTTAACTTCCCCAATATTGACTGGGACTCGCTTAGTGCTAGGGGCTTGGATGGGGCAGAATTTGTGAGGAGCATCCAGGACGGCTTCTTGAAACAGTATGTAGATAGCCCAACTATGGATGGGACCATTCTGGACCTTGTATTGGGGAATAAGCCCGGCCAGGTGGTCGAAGTTTCTGTGGGGGCGCATTTTGGGAGCAGTGACCATAATTCCATAAGTTTTAAGGTACTTGTGGATAAGGATAAAAGTAGTCCTCGGGTGAAGGTGCTAAATTGGGGGAAGGCTAATTATAACAATATTAGGCAGGAACTGAAGAATTTAGATTGGGGGCGGCTGTTTGAGGGTAAATCAACATCTGACATGTGGCAGTCTTTCAAACGTCAGCTGATTAGAATCCAGGACCAGTATGTTCCTGTGAGGAAGAAAGACAAGTTTGGCAAGTTTCGGGAAGCTTGGATAACACGGGATATCGTGAGCCTAGTCAAAAAGAAAAAGGAAGCATTTGCAAGGGCTGGAAGGCTAGGAACAGACGAAGCACTTGAGGAATATAAAGACAGTAGGAAAAACTTAAGCAAGGAGTTAGGAGGGCTAAAAGGGGTCATGAAAAGTCATTGGCAAACAGGATTAAGGAAAATCCCAAGGCTTTTTATACATATATAAAGAGCAAGAGGGTAACCAGGGAAAGGGTTGGCCCACTCAAGGACAGAGATGGGAATCTATGCGTGGAGCCAGAGGAAATGGGTGAGGTGCTAAATGAGTACTTTGCATCAGTATTCACCAAAGAGAAGGACTTGGTGGATGATGAGTCTCGCGAAGGGAGTGTAGATAGTCTGGGTCATGTAGATATCAAAAAGGAGGAGGTGCTGGGCATGTTGAAAAACATTAAGGTAGATAAGTCCCCAGGGCCTGATGGGATCTACCCTAGAATACTGAGGGAGGCAAGGGAAGAAATTGCTGGGGCCTTTACAGAAATCTTTGCATCCTCATTGGCTACAGGTGAGGTCCCAGAGGACTGGAGAATAGCGAATGTTGTTCCTTTGTTTAAGAAGGGTGGCAAGGATAATCCAGTAAATTATAGGCCGGTGAGCCTTACGTCAGTGGTAGGGAAACTATTAGAGAGGATTCTTCGGGACAGGATTTACTCCCATTTGGAAACAAACAAACTTATTAGCGAGAGACAGCATGGTTTTGTGAAGGGGAGGTCGTGTCTTACTAATTTGATCGAGTTTTTTGAGGAAGTGACAAAGATGATTGATGAAGGAAGGGCAGTGGATGTTATCTATATGGAATTTAGTAAAGCCTTTGACAAGGGCCCACATGGCAGATTGGTACAAAAGGTGAAGTCACACGGGATCAGAGGTGAGCTGGCAAGATGGATTCAGAACTGGCTCGGTCACAGAAGACAGAGGGTATCAGTGGATGAGTGTTTTTCTGAATGGAGGGATGTGACTAGTGGTGTTCCGCAGGGATCAGTGCTGGGACCTTTGCTGTTTGTAGTATATATAAATGATTTGGAGGAAAATGTAGCTGGTCTGATTAGTAAGTTTGCGGACGACACAAAGGTTGGTGGAGTTGTGGATAATGATGAGGGTTGTCAGAGGATACAGCAGGATATAGATTGGTTGGAGACTTGGGCAGAGAAATGGCAGATGGAGTTTAATCCGGACAAATGTGAGGTAATGCATTTTGGAAGATCTAATGCAGGTGGGAGGTATACAGTAAATGGCAGAACCCTTAGGAGTATTGACAGGCAGAGAGATCTGGGCATCCAGGTCCACAGGTCACTGAAAGTCGCAATGCAGGTGGATCAGGTAGTCAAGAAGGCATATGGCATGCTTGCCTTCATCGGTCGGGGCATAGAGTATAAAAATTGATGCAGCTGTACAGAACCTTTGTTCGGCCACACTTAGAATATTGCGTGCAATTCTGGTCGCCACACTACCAGAAGGACGTGGAGGCTTTGGAGAGGGTACAGAGGAGGTTTACCAGGATGTTGCCTGGTCTGGAGGGCATTAGCTATGACGAGAGGTTGGAAAGACTCGGATTGTTTTCACTGGAACGACGGAGGTGGAGGGATGACATGATAAAGTTTACAAAGTTATGAGCGGCATGGACAGAGTGGATAGTCAGAAGCTTTCTCCCAGGGTGGAAGAGTCAGTTACTAGGGGACATAGGTTTAAGGTGCGAGGGGCAAAGTTTAGAGGGGATGTGCGAGGCAAGTTTTTTACACAGAGGGTGGTGAGTGCCTGAAACTTGCTGCCAGGGGAGGTGGTGGAAGCAGATACGATAGCGACGTTTAAGAGACATCTTGACAAATACATGAATAGGAAGGGAATAGAGGGATATGGGCCCCGGAAGTGTTAGTTTAGGCAGGCATCAAGATCAGCGCAGGCTTGGAGGGCCGAATGGCCTGTTCCTGTGCAGTACTGTTCTTTGTTCTTTGTTCTTTGAAACAATAAGGCATGAGAGAGATTTGGAATTCTTAGACTTTGGATTTCATTAAAGTGAACAAAAGAATACATTGAAAGAATCATGTGATGGTCTCCCAGTCTGTGTGAGAACTTGGAGTTTCTGCTACACACAGGAGACAAGCTTTGAGAGCTAATTAGTGCAGAACTCCAGTGGGTCTCTCACTCTTTTTCTCTCCAGGTATTCGGCCAGCTTTGAATCCTGTTCAAACTTATCATTGCTACAGACAGAGACCCCAGGGAGGACAAAGCCACCTAAATCACTGTCTCCAAGAAAACCCTGAACCAGGTGGACCAGCTGCAAGTGCACTTCTGCCAGCCAGGAACTTCAGAACCACAAATTCAGCCGGAAGACAACTGAATTACCAGAACCTACAGACTGTATAATATTTTTATTTGTTCTGGACGCTAATGCAGCCAAACTATTCTTCATCACTCTGTAACCTATTTGTGTGTGTGTGATTCTCGTGCATATGTGTATGAGAGTTGGAGCGTAGTTTATTACTTTTTACTTAGATCGGGCTTTGATTTTACGTTCAATAAACTAAGCTCTGTCTTGTTTAAACTCAACAAGACCTGTGCAATTGTTTTTTTTTAAGATCATAGCATATGAAGGGTTAAACCCCTCACTGAATTGGTAAGCACATCCACTGTTTTAAAAAATGAATAAATCCTGTTGCGGTCAAACAAGGAGAAGGACACGAGGGGAGCCTTTTGACCACTCCTTACCTGATTGTAACAGAAACAAAGGCATGATTGAGGGTTCCAGCAACAGATGAGCTGCAACAGAGATGGAGTCGGGCAATGTCACGGAAGTGGAAATAGGGAGTGGAATCGTGTGGACTTAGTCCCTGGCAGACGGTGGGAGAATTTTCAGGCTGGGAACTCAATTTCCTAACTTCCTAGAGCAACAGGAAGTTATATCCCACCTCCAGGCTCCCCAACTAATTAGCAAGAGAGAGCAGGATGATATGTCCATTCTGTCCATGGAAGGATTTCCAATTAAAGGGACAACAGCATGGGTCAGAAATGCTCACCAGCACTTGGATTTTTGAGGTTGCAGCAACCACAGAAATGGAGAGGAGACATGGGAAGGCTGCTTCCCAGGTGTCCCACTCTTACCTGTAGGCTATGCTGCAGGATCTGAGGGAGGTGAGCTGTCTCAAGGACGAGAGGAAGAGGACAACCTCTCCAATCAAGCAGGCTTGGATGGAAGTGGCTCTCGAAGTCAGCAGAAGAAGTGTGGTCCATCCAACTTGGAGACAGTGCAGCAAGAGGATCCAGGAACTCAGGCGGGCATGGCAGGTGAGTGACATAACACTTTCAAGTGCCAAACTCCACGCTCCAACTTGACCAACATTCTCCTGCACAGCACTCCTCAGGTCAACACACCTTACAGTTCCACTCAGACCAGACAGCCAACACTCACACTCACCCTTAGCCTATTGCCTTCTCACACCCATGCCTTAAAGTCACCCTCCACATCTGGTGTCCTTCTGTACACTCCTCACAAGTGGGAGCAGAGCTTTAATTTTTGTGTATTTTAAGGGAGTAAAAACAGAGAGAAAAAACAAAGAGTGACATCACAGGAAAACCGTAAGTTCATTGGTTGGTAAGTAACTGCTAATTGAATTGCCTATTCCAAGTTGATTTTGGATTAAAGGTGAATAGGAGAAATATTTTACAGATTAAAAACTAAGGACCAGTCGGAAATTTAAAAAAACAAATTAAAATCTGATTAAATAAAATAGAGAGACAGGGCCAGGCGATGTGTTGTACCTGCATGATGTGAGAGCTGGTGGACCCCATTGTAGCAAGTGTTGGTTGCTCGAGGAACTCCAGCTCAGAGTTGATAAGCTGGATTCTGAGCTTCGGACACTGTGACACATCAAGGAGGGGGAGAGTTACCTGGACGCTGTGTTTCAGGAGACAGTCACACCCTTTAGATTAACTACTTTGAATTCGGCCAGTGGTCAGGGACAGGAGGGTGTGACTATGAGTAAGGCAGGTAGCGGGATCAAGGAGGTAGTGTTGCAGGAGCCTCAGCCCTTGTCCTTGTCCAACAGGTTCAACATTCTTGCTCCCTGTGTGGACGAGAGCAGGGACTGTAGGGAGGATGAGTAAACTGGCCATAGCACCGTGGTCAGTGACAGAGTCATTCAAGTGGGGGAGAAAAGAGAAATGGAGTAGTAATCGGGGATCGTATAGTTAGGGGCACAGACACTGTTCTCTGTGGCCAGGATCAACAGTCCCGAAGGCTGTGTTGCCTACCTGGTACCAGGATTCAGGATATCTCATCTGGGCTGCTTGGAGTGGGAGGGGAAAGATCCAGTTGTCGTGGTCCACGTAGGTACCAACAATATAGGTAGAACGAGGATAGAGGTTCTGCTGAGGGAATATGAGCAGCTAGAGGCTAAATTAAAAAGAAGAACCAAGAAGGTAATTATCTCCGGATTACTACCTGAGCCACGAGCTAATTGGCACAGGGTCAATAAGATTAAAGAGGTAAATGTGTGGCTCAAAGATTGGTGTGGGAGAAATGGGTTCGAATTCATGGGGCATTGGCACCAGTATTGGTGCAGCTGAAGGTGACAGAAGTGCTAGACAGGTGGAGTGCCTTCCAAGATATTGGCAATCACCTGTCAAGCAATGATCACACTCTCTGAGAGAAGAAGTGTTTTGAATAGCAGCCCCTCAATGGCCATAGCTGGAGCTCTTCAGTGTAAGTAACAAAGCCTTCCCAGCTTGTCAGTTTCACTGAAACAGCTCTTCCCACTGTGCACTCGCCTCAGTGACCCTGGCGAGGTGCAGACACAGCGTGGAACCCGTACACAGTTGGGAAAGAAGGAATCCAGGGTTAGAAAGGTTCTTAATTTCCCTTTTAATTAGCTGAATTGTTTTCCCACCAGACCCAACCCACTGGACTCAGAACCCAGCCCAGGGAAAGCCGAAAGAGGCTGGGATGATATCAGGGTCCCGATCTGACATTAACTTCAGGGGATTTAACTCCCCTCAAGCACTGAAACCGTCTCCCCTTGGCTGGGAAAATTCTGCCCCGGTGGTCTAATTGATAGCGTAGGTATGTAGTTAGAAGCTCAACTTGTGATCAAATATGACATCAAGATTGTGAGCAGCACAGTTCAGCTTCAGACAATTGCTCGGAGGAAGTACGTAGTTGGTGGCTAAGGATCAGAATTTGGGGCGGGTACTGAAGGCAATGGCTTCAATCTTTCCAATATTTAAATAGAGGAAATTTTCTACACTTCCAGTGCTAGTTGTCGAACAGTCTGACAATTGAAAAACAGTGGAGGGGTCATCAGTGCACATGTGGAAACTGCCGCTGTGTTTTCAGATGATGTCGTTGAGGGGTAGCATATGAACTCATATGAACATATTATGTGTTCATCCTCTGTTATTGCCAAGAATAATTTCTGAGCTAGAATTATGTACCTGCCTATGTGCAATAAAAAACATGAGCTGGCCATTAACTATAAACTTTGTTAATCTTACTTATGATTCCAAATGGGAAATGAGGAGAGGCCACTACAGAGTGATCAAATTGCCTGATAATTTGTAAACATTTTCTTAGGCTCCATTTCGCTTATAATAAGAACATGCCTACGTGCACTATATTTTCTATGTCAGCAATTCACTCACATGCTGACTCACAGCTACAGTGCAGATTTAGCCATAATGATAGTGGCACCTAAAGTTAAGGTTAGGCAACATCTGATGTGCCATTGAAAGGAGCTTAAAATGAATCATGGAGCACTCTGCCTGCTGGGCAAGCTAAGATAAGGCATCACATTTTAACTTTAAGTGCTCTTTATTGAAACTATCATCATCAACACAAGAAAACAGGAAATAACAGTTGAACTATTTGATTAGATAAGCTTAAGTAAAATACACATTGAAACATAAAACTATAGGCATTTTACCTCACAGTTAGAGACCATTCAGCCCATTGTACCTGTGCTGCATCTCTGAAAGAGTTATTCACAGTTCTATACTCCTGTCCTTTCCACCTCTTTTTTAAATGCGAGTCTGGATTTTAGGTCCACCATTGCTTCAAGGCATGTCCTAATAAAGTTCTGCACGAACAATTTCTCCTAGCCTTTCCCTTTGTTCTTTTGTTGATGGTCTCAATGCAAGCTGATTCAGTAACTAGTGGAAATACTTGTTTTCCCTTTTTACTTCACTAAAACCTTTCATAATTACTCTGCTCCAGTTAAAACAGCCATAGTTTCTCAAGTTTCTCCTCATATCTAAAGAATCTCTTCCTGGTATCATGATGAATCAGTTCTGCACACGCTTCATTTCCTTGACATCTTTCTTAAAGGCACACAAAATTGGATATGAGGGCCTTGCATTTGCACATGACCACTCCATCAATGGAAGGACAGCAGAGCTGGTGCCAGTGTGCACTTCTGAGTATCTGAGTATCCCCAGAGTATCAGGGTCAGGAGAGGTCACCTCATTCACATGGCACCCAATCAATAGGGATGCATCTTGAGCTCCTGCCAGGGTGGGGGCAGGTGAGTGGGGAATGCACAAGATGGGCATTTTGGAATTCAACTGGTCAGCCTCCACACAATGTTCCGGTTCACCAGTAATTATTGCTGATACAATCAGGCAATAGTACCCTTTCTGGGATCTTCTAGGTTAGGTGCCCTGCAACACCTCACCCTCTCCCCCGCCACCTACACCCACCCACCCCAACACCCCCCCTCCTCCCCACAACTGACATACATGCATACACACACATTAGATTCTTGACTTGCTTACTGCATTTGAACACAATTAATTGCCTAATATTGATAATGTCCCCAAAAGCAGCCTGGAATGACCCCATGTAACATATTGAGATTTATTAGTTATTTGGCCGAGAAGAGATTTTTAATTTAATTTATAACATGTTGCTGCTATGAAGTTAGTTCACAGACATGAAGTTTGGAGGGACAGTAAGTAGTGCAGATGGGAGCAGGAAGTTATAAAGGGATATAAACAGATACAGTAAGTGGGTAAAGCTATGGCAATGGAGTTCAATGTGGGCAAGTGTGAAGTCTTCCACTTTGCACCTAAGAAAGATACGTCGGAGTATTTTCTAAATAGGAACATAGGACTAGGAGCAGGAGTAGGCCATTCAGCCCTTCGAGCCTGCTCCACCATTCGATAAGATCATGGCTGATCTGATTGTGGTCTCAACTCCACTTTCCTGTCTGCCCCCCATAACCCTTGACTCCCTTGTCTATCAAAAATCTATCTAACTCAGCCTTGAATAAATTCAATGACCCAGCATCTACTGTTTTCTGGGGAAGAGAATTCCACAGACTAATGGCCCTCTGAGAGAAAAAATAAAAAAAAGGTGAGAAACTAGGGAATGTAGAGGAGCAAAAAGATTTGTAAGTCCAAGTAAAAGCCAGTAGGCAAATACACAAAGCAATCAAAAAGGAATGCCAGCTTTTAACTCAATGGGGCTGGAATACAATGGGAAGAAATTTATGCTTCAGTTGTATAGAGCCTTAGTTAGAACCCATCTGGAGCATTGTGTTCAGTTTTGGGCACCGCACCTCATGAAAGACATATTAACATTGGAAGGGGTGCAGTGCAGATTCTCCAGAATGATACTGGGAATGAAAGGGTTAAATAATGAAGGAAGGTTATATAAAGTTGGCATGTATTCCCTTAAGTATATGAGTTTGAGAGGTGATCTGGTCAAGGTAATTAAAATATTTTTAAAAAATGATAGGATAGATATGGAGAACCTTTTTTTGTGGTGGAAATCAAAATCGTGAATTTATAGCTGGGCCATAGTTAATTGTATTTAATTGTATGCAGGTGGTGGGCATTAACTTCAGATTCACTTGTGAACCAATAAAAAAGGAACAGACTGAAACTGTCATGATTCGGTTAGGAGGTGCATGTTTGTAATATCTATCTTTGTAAATAAATGCTTACAAAAGTTTGTAAAGATTGGCTCCAGTTCTAGCCTTCTGGACTATGGTATTTTAGCAGTAGATGGCTGCATAAAGGTGAAGGTTGGAAACTAAGAAAGAATTTTTCAAACAGAAAACAAATCCTAGTAGCCATTGTGGAAAACAGCAGAAAGCAAGTATAGATTGTTGCGGTATGAATACCCTCCAATGTTCTCGGAGCCTGAACCATACAACCAGAGGAAGAATGAAGCAGATATGTGGACACAGGATACATCCCCACTAAAGAGGAAACAAGGTATGTCATTTCCTACAAGAAGTAAAATCAGAAGTAAAGTATTTTGTGAGATGGTTGTCCAACAATTAGACAGTGATGAAGGTTTGGACCTTCAAATAGAGTTCCTTGATGAAATCTACAAGAAAGATGATGCAAGAAATGCCTATGAGGCAAGGTCAGATTTTAAAAGATTTCAGAAAACAGATGGTCATTCCATGGAAGAATATATCATGGACATCAACAGATTATATCAAAGGTTGATAAATTTCAATTTGGGGATTCCTGGATTGGTATTAACATTTAAATTACTGGATTGTGCTAAGGTGTCTCATCTAGACGTGTAACTGGCTCTAACTGGTATTCAGTTCAAATTTGGATCGGATGACTGCCTTAAAATAAATTCCTGAGGAAATAATCATTACCTGCAGTCTCCATGGAACAAATTGGATATTCCTTGGTGATAGAAGGAATAGAAGGCTCAATGATTACCAAATTTCAAAATAGTCCAGTTGTTGGATGCAAGTATTAATGACAGGCAGAATGAGGATAGAAGCACCTTTAACAGGTCTGGTTCATACAACAGAAGACAAAAATTGGAACAGCGATAATAGGTGAATGAATCCCAGGAATGCTCAAGAAACAGTTAATAGGTGCATCAATTGTGACCCAAAGTATCATTATGCAGTGAACTGCCCAAAACAAAGAGGCAGGGTCCTCAAAATGGCACATGACAAAGAGAATTTGGAGGAAGAGGCTGAAGATAATAATGAATGCAAACAAATTATACTGGTCACAATGAGTTTTAGTCCTCTGATTAATGTGTTAGTCGTGGACTCCTTTAACTGTGTTGTACTAGATAATGCTTGTACTTCAACAGTATGTGGAACAGATTGGTTAAAATGTTATCTTGATTTACTAAGTAGTGAGAATCTATGCAAGGTTAGGAATATAGAAGTATCACTTGCTTTAGGTTTGGCGATAACAACACATTGAGGTCACTAAAGAGAGTTATATTTCCAAGTAAAATTACTGGAGTAAGCCATTTTATAAGAAGTTACAAATATAAAAAATAGGAGCAGATGAAGACCATACAGGCCCTCCCATCTGCTCTGCCATTCAATACTATTACGGTTATCTTCTGACTCAACTCCACTTTACCACCCGCTCCCCATATCTCTTCATTCCCTGAGAGACCAAAAATCTGTCTATCTCAGCAATAAATATATTCAGTGATACAGCATGCAAAAACCTCTGGGGTAGAGAGTTCCGATGTTCCTCAACCCTTTGAATGAAGAAATTTCTCCTCATCTCAGTGCTAAATGATCAGCCCTTATCTCAGACTGTGCCCCCATGTTCTAGATTCCCCAGCCAAGTGAAACAACCTCTCAGTGTCTCCCCTGTCAAGTTCCTTCAGAATTCTATACTATAATTGCTGACATAGGGATGGATTCTATGGGCCTCCCAAGGCAGAGTCGGAGGTAGGGGGGCCATAAAATTGCAACGGGTGATGGGGGTGCAGAGGGCCCATTATCACCCCATCGTGTAGTGATCTTGCCAGGGGTGGAAAAGGGCCACGATAGCCTTCCCACCCAGAGGTCAATTGAGGCCCTTAAAGAGCCTCATCCCGCCACTGCTGGGATCTAACCAGTGGTAGGGGTGCTCCCACCACATAGGGAGGGTGCCTTGTAAAATGAGATGCCCTCTCTGCAGGCTTGGGGGGAGTTCCCTCCTCTGTGGGCAATCTGTGACCAACGGAGAGCACCTGCCAGGAAACAATGCACCTCGCAGGACCCCACTCTCTCTGGGCTTTACGCTCACCACCCCCCATGCCCTCCCAACCCCCACCCCCCCTCCCCTCGTGCCTTCCGGGCTGGTCCCAGTGACCCTGCCTCACTGAGGTGCGGGGTCCCAGCGCTGGACCTGGGTCCAAGGCCTCTGCAGTACCGACAGTGGCCACTGCTCCTGGTGCCACTGCCGATACTGCTTTGTTGCTGGCCCTAAGATTGGCCTGCAGCTCTTGGAGGCAGGATCCCCATCTTGGAAGGGACGGGGATCCCGGCATGGACACCTAACCTTCAGAACACTGGAAGATCGCTCCTGGGATGGGGGCACGAAAAAGCCGAGGCGGGGATCCCCCTGCCATTTCAGCCCGGCACCGGGAGCCCTGCCTCCTCCACAAACTCTAGCCCATAGTCTCAGTGGTGTTGAATAAACTTTCTATGAAAAAGGCACAAACGAAGCTTGCCATGAAGCACGAGAAGGCAACTATTTTGGGAAAGTCAGTAGATCTGCAGTTTACGCAGTCAGGACATTATTGTATCCTCTTAACAAAACCTGATGTTTCTCATCAGAGTGTTAGGCAAGTATTAATGGCATCAGGTGATAAAAATCAGGGAGAATAAAAAACTAATTGTTTTTGTTACATAAACAATTTGCTCACCTTACTTGTCAAAGGTTAAAAATACTGCTAAAAGATACAAGGCTAATAGAAGAGATCAGTGAGAATTCTGAAATCTATAAAAAGTATTGGAGGACACTATAACATCCTATTATAAGTCTTCCATTGGCAGATGATTTTAACAAGGTAGTTGCCATGGATCTAAAGTTATTGGACAAAAACAGAATATTTTCATTCTACATTCTGTAGACCTGGCAACCAGATTCAGCCTTTCTACAAAGATACTTAGTAAGGACAAAAGGGTTATTATCGACAAAATCATGGTGAAATGGATAGAGACTGGACTTGGCACTCCAGTGAGGTTTCTGACTGATAAAGGTGGGGAATTTGCCAATGATGAGTTCAGAGACATATGTGAAAATATCAGCATCGTGGAATGAATGGATAGCAATGGACTTTGTAAAATGAATCATGTGGTGATTGATGAAATGCTGCATAGAATTTTAGCTGATCAACCATATTACAAGTAAACAACTGCCCTGGCATGGGTGGTTCAAACAAAGAATTCACTACAGATAATTGGAACATATAGTCCCTATCTATTAGTCTATGATTGCCTTCTGTGCTATGTGATAGTCCTCCTGTGATAGAAAGTACTACAAATAGTTCCATTTTTTTCTGCACATTTGAAGGCTTTACATGCAGGGAGACAGGCTTTCATAGCAAATTCAAAGAGCACTGAGCCACCGTATAAGGCCATCTGATAGAGTTAAATTCAGGAGATTTGGTATATTATAAAAGAGAGGGTCATTGGGAATGAAAATGCCCTGGTAAGGTAATAGATCATGATAGTAAGGCAGTACTTATCAAACACAGCAATCAAACTGTTGAGGTTAATTCCTCATGATTAATTGGAATTAATTACAAAGTCTCAGACTCTGAGCAGCTAATAGACGTAAACAAGGCACCTTGTACCTCAAATGTTCTTGTTTAGTATGATGAGGGTCCTGAGGAGCAGAATGCTGTAGATCAAGGGCTGAATTGTGGTACTGTGACTGACCATGAAACACATGACAGTTATCACATCCACAGACCAATTGCCCAGAGTGGGTACTTGGGTGACATGTATTCCAGAGGGGGGCAAATGAATGGAGAGATGTGACATTTGTGGGACATGCAGGAAAAGCTGTTGGCCAGTTTAAATATTGGTTGAGTGTTCAGGATGATGGCTAAGAAGTGAGGTCCATGGATTGGCAAAATGGGGTAAACGAATGGGAAGTAAGAAAGTGCAGTGAAAGTACCGATAGAGTCCAGAAGTGACTCTTGTTCAAAAAACAATCATGAGCTGGAGAAGAGCCTTAAATTTTGCAGAGATCTCACAGCAGTAATCCCAGCAAACATAAAAGTGGAAGTAGCAGCTTTAGCTTGAATAGATTAAATGGTGAAATAATGACCACAGAACAATCTCATAACAGAACTAGAAGTCCTCATGATTGTGAAATTTTGATGGCTGCCATTAAACTTGAGGATGAACTAATAAGAAATATAAAATAAAAGGAGTTAGATGTTTGGAGGGAGTTTGGAGTTTATTCTAAGGTACCAGATAAGGGTCAACCAGCTTTGTCACATAGGTACTGAAAAATCCTTGCAGATAGCCTTTATAAGCCTAAAGCAAGGCCAGTTGCTAGGGATATTGAAGAGTGACTAGGTGATACCAATGTTAGAGTGGTTCCCTCACAGCTGGAAGAGTAATCTTAAAAATCCTTTTAGCTCCTTTGGCCAAATATTCATGGGAGTGTACATCAATTAGCATCAAAGTCACATTTCTGTAGGGAGATACCATTCAGAGAGAATTGTTTCTGAAACTGCAAAGGGACAGCAGATGCAGAAGGAAAACTATGAAAACTAAACAAGTGTATTGCATGAGGTCCCATTCACTTATCACCCGTGTTCACTGACCTACGTTGGCCCCCGGTCAAGGAATGTCTTGATTTTAAAGTTATCATCCTTGTTTTCAAAACCTCCACAGACTCACCCCTTCCTAGCTCTGTAATCTCTTCCAGCCCCACAACCCTCAGATATCTGTGGCCATCTAATTTTGGCCTCTTGAGCAGATACAAATTGCTTCCCCATTGGTGGCCGTGCCTTCAGTATCACCCAGGCCCTAAGCTCTGGAATTCCCACCCTACACCCTTCTCTACCTTGCTTTCTTCCTTTAAGACACTACTAAAAACCTACCTCTTTGATCAAGTTTTTGGGTATCTGACCTAATATCTCCTTAGGTGGCTCGGTGTTGTATTTTGTTTTATGATGCTCCTGCGAAGCGCTACATAAGTAGAAGTTGTTGTTATTGTTGTTGTTGTGGCCTGAATGGGTCTGGTATTTTTTGGTGAGATCTGTTTTGCTGAAGTCTGATTGTGTTCAACTGAAAGCAAATCCTACAATGTTTTATGAGCATTATAAAGGAAAACTTTCAGGCACCTTCATGATTCATGTTCATGATTTCTTATAGGGTGTTACGGGAAATTTGAGAACTATATTATTAAGAGTAGAGTGATCTTGGTGTATATGTACATAAATCATTGAAGGTGGCAGGACAGGTTGAGAAAGAGGTGAATAAAGCATATGGGATCCTCAGCTTTATTAATAGGGACATAGAGTACAAAAGCAAGGAAGTTACGTTAAACTTGTATAGAACACTACTTTGGCCGCAGCTGGGGTGTTGTGTCCAGTTCTGGGCACCACACCTTAGGAAAGATGTGGAGGCATTAGAAAGACTGCAGAAATGATTAATGAGAGTGGTTCCAGCGATGAGGAACTTCAGTTACATATTTAGATTGGAGAAGTTGAGACTGTCTTCCTTGGAGAAGAGAATGTTGAGAGGAAATTTGATAGAGATATTCAAAATCATAAGGTGTCTGGACAGAGTATATTGGAAAAAACTGTCCCATTGGTGGAACGATTGAGAACAAGAGGGCACAGATTTAAGGTAATTGGCAAAAGAAGCAATGGCGACATGAGGAAAAGCTTTTTCATGCAGCGCGTGGTTAGGATCTGGAATGCATTGCCTGAGAGTGTGGTGGAGGCAGATTCAACTGCGGTATTCTGGAGGAAATTAGATTATTATCTGAAAAGGAAGAATGTGCAGGGCTACAGGGAGAAGGTGGGGGAGTGGCACTAGGTAAATTGCTCCTTTGGAGAGCCAGTGCAGACATGATGGGCCAAATGGTCTCCTTCTGCATTGTGACAGTTCTGTGATTCTGTGAAGTGCTAATGATCTCCATTCACCTGCCAAATATGGGAGCTCAGCTAAACTGACAAAATAATTATTACAGCATCCACTTCAAGGGTGTGACTAGTAGCTCAGGAAGCCAATTCCCAAAGTAGAGACTTCGAGGAAGGTCAGACGTCAGCTTCCATCTGGCTATCTCTCTCTTTGGAAAAGTCAGCCCTAGTTAGTTTGTGTCTGGAACAATGAGAAGCAAAGAAGTTTCACTTTCTAAGGCTAATGTCTGTCACTTCAGGGACTGTTGATTTATAAAGTGTGGTTAACCTATAATAAATGGCAGAACTGCATAATGATAGACGATAGGTAAATCTCACTTCAAAACATTGTTCTTTTTGCTTATATATTTTATGCAAACATAATCCAGTTTGTTGGTTTACAATTGGCCTTGTGTCACCAGTGTGCATATCCCATCACTTTTGTAAGATAGGATGCAGGAGAGATTGCAACATCCAGTATGCAAAACAAGGAGTCTTACAGGTACTCAAAGGTCAGACTATTCTTTAATTAGAAATTGGAAAGTAAAGGCACACTACAGTTGAGTTACTGCTTACACTGAATCTGATACAACATTTAGAGTAGCACAGAAGAACTTTAATGCAAGTAAAATTTTAATGAGAAATAATGGCCTGAATTTTCGCGTAACTTAAGAGGTCCTGCCACTGGGATCGAAAGTGGGACCCAACACCACATGGACTAGTGGCAGGACCCTGGGGCAGCATTTTACTGGTGGTGGCCAATTAACACCTTCAGGCCACAGCACCGTAGCTGCAAGGGTGGCCATATCCACAAAAGGGCCCCATCATGGAACGGCCATAAATGAGGACCCCTCCCAGGAACCCATGCGGCAGCAGGTCCTCCCAACATGGCAAAATACTGGCTGGGTTGGGAAGTGGCCCTTAATTGGGGAATTAACGTGGGTCAATCGGCCACCCAGCCCTCCTGGTGCCTCCCCCCCCACCATATTACCAGCCCTTCCACATCCCAGCCCTAAAATTCAGCCCCATGTTTTAGATGGGTACACGCAAGGTGCTGGCAGATAGATGGATGACCGCTAGAAGGGACAGGCAGTCAGTGCAGGAATCCCCTGTGGCTGTCCCCCTCTCTAACAAGTATACCGTTTTGGATACTGTTGGGGGGGAATGGCCTATCGGAAAAAACAACAGCAGCAGCCAGCGCAGTGGCACCACGGCTGGCTCTGTTGTTCAGCAGGGAGGGACAAAGCGCAGATGAGCAATAGTTATAGGGGACTCTAACACCAGGATGGTATGTTGCCTCCTTGGTGCCAGGGTCAAGGATATCTCTGAACGGGCAGGGGGCATTCTGAAGGGAGAGGGTGAACAGCCAGAGGTTGTGGTACACATTGGTACTAACGGCATAGGCAGGAAGAGTGACGAGGTCTTGCAGGGGGAGTTCAGGGAGTTAGGTAGTAAGTTAAAAAACAGGACCTCCAGGGTTGTAATCTTGGGATTACTCCCTGTGCCATGGGCCAGTGAGGCTAGAAATAGGAAGATAGTACAGCTAAACATGTGGCTAAACAGCTGGTGTAGGAGGGAGGGTTTCAGATATCTGGATCACTGGGATCTCTTCCAGGACAGGTGGGGCCTGTACAAGAAGGATGGGTTGCATCTAAACTGGAGGGGCACAAATATCCTGGCTGCAAGGTTTGCTAGCGTCACTCAGGAATAGGAAGGGTGCAGTCACAATGTTGGGGGTTTACTACAGGCCTCCCAACAGCCAGTGGGAGATAGAGGAGCAGATATGTAGATAGACTTTGGAAAGATGTAAAGGCAACAGGGTTATTGTGGTGGGAGATTTTAACTTCCCCTATTGACTGGGACTCACTTAGTGCTAGGGGCTTGGATGGGGCAGAATTTGTAAGGAGCATCCAGGAGGGCTATTTGAAACAATATGTAGATAGTCCAACTAGGGAAGGGGCCGTACTGTACCTGGTATTGGGGAATGAGCCTAGCCAGGTGGTCGAAGTTTCAGTAGGGGATCATTTTGGGAACAGTGATCATAATTCCGTAAGTTTTAAGGTATTTGTGGATAAGGATAAGAGTAGTCCTCGGGTGAAGGTGCTAAACTGGGGGAAGGCTAATTATAACTATATTAGGCAGGAACTGAAGAATTTAGATTGGGGGCGGCTGTTTGAGGGAAAATCAACATCTGACATGTAGGAGTCTTTCAAACATCAGTTGATTAGACTCCAGGACCGGCATGTTCCTGTGAGGATGAAGGATAAGTTTGGCAAGTTTCGGGAACCTTGGATAATGAGGGATATTGTGAGCCTAGTCAAAAATAAAAAGGAAGCATTCCGAAGGGCTAGAAGGCTGGGAACAGACAAAGCACTTGAGGAATATAAAGAAAGTAGGAAGAAACTTAAGCAAGGAGTTAGGAGGGCTAAAAGGGGTCATGAAAAGTCATTGGCAAACAGGATTAAGGAGAATCCCAAGGCTTTTAATACGTATATAAAGAGCAAGAGGGTAACCAGGGAAAGGGTTGGCCCACTCAAGGACAGAGAAGGGAATCTATGCGTGGAGCCAGAGAAAACGGGCGAGGTGCTAAATGAGTACTTTGCATCAGTATTCATCAAAGAGAAGGACTTGATGGATGATGAGTCTAGAGAAGGATATGTAGGTGGTTTGGGTCATGTCTATATCAAAAAGGAGGAGGTTTTGGGCGTCTTGAAAACCATTAAGGTAGATAAGTCCCCAGGGCCTGATGGGATCTACCTCAAAATACTGAGGGAGGCAAGGGAGGAAATTGCTGGGGCCTTGACAGAAATCTTTGTATCCTCTTTGGCTACAGGTGAGGTCCCAGAGGACTGGAGAATAGCCAATGTTGTTCCTTTGTTTAAGAAGGGTAGCAAGGATGATCCAGGAAATTACAGACCGGTGAGCCTTATGTCAGTGCTAGGGAAATTATTGGAGAGGGTTCTTCGGGGCAGGATTTACTCCCATTTGGAAACAAATGGACTTATTAGCGAGAGGCAACATGATTTTGTGAAGGGGAGGTCGTGTCTCTAAATTGATTGAGTTTTTTGAGGAAGTGACGAAGATGATTGATGAGGGAAAGGCAGTGGATGTTGTCTACATGGACTTCAGTAAAGCCTTTGACAAAGATCCCTCTTGGCAGACTGGTACAAAAGGTGAAGTCACACGGGATCAGAGGTGAGCTGGCAAGATGGATACAGAACTGGCTCGGTCACAGAAGACAGAGGGTAGCAGTGGAAGGGTGCTTTTCTGAATGGAGGGATGTGACTAGTGGTGTTCCACAGGGATCAGTGCTGGGACCTTTGCTGTTTGTAGTATATATAAATGATTTGGAGGAAAATGTAGCTGGTCTGATTAGTAAGTTTGCAGACGACACAAAGGTTGCAGAGTTGCGGATAGTGATGAGGATTGTCAGAGGATACAGCAGGATATAGATCAGTTGGAGACATGGGCGGAGAAATGGCAGATGGAGTTTAACCCGGACAAATGTGAGATAATACATTTTGGAAGGTCTAATGCAGGTGGGAGGTATACAGTAAATGGCAGAACCCTTAGGAGTATTGACAGGCAGAGAGATCTGGGCGTACAGGTCCACAGGCCACTGAAAGTGGCAACGCAGGTGGATAAGGTAGTCAAGAAGGCATACGGCATGCTTACCTTCATCAGTGGGGGTATTGATTATAAAAATTGGCAAGTTATGCTGCAGCTGTGCAGAAATTTAGTTAGGCCACACTTAGAATATTGCGTGCAATTCTGGTCGTCACACTAACAGAAGGATGTAGAGGCTTTGGAGAGGGTACAGAAGAGGTTTACCTGGATGTGGCCTGGTCTGGAGGGCATTAGCTATGAGGAGAGGTTGGATAAACTCGGATTGTTTTCATTGGAACAAGGGAGGTGGAGGGGTGACCTGATAGAGGTTTACAAAGTTATGAGTGGCATGGACAGAGTGGATAGTCAGAAGCTTTTTCCTAGGGTGGAAGAGTCAGTTACTAGGGGACATAGGTTTAAGGTGCGAGGGGCAAAGTTTAGAGGGGATGTGCGAAGCAAGTTTTTTACACAAAGGGTGGTGAGTGCCTGGAACTTGCTGCCGGGGGAGGTGGTGGAAGTAGGTACGATAGCAACGTTTAAGAGGCATCTTGACAAATACATGAATAGAATGGGAATAGAAGGATATGGACCCCAGAAGTGCAGAAGGATTTAGTTTAGACAGGCATCATGATCGGCGAAGGCTTGGAGGGCCAAATGACCTGTTCCTGTGCTGTACTGTTCTTTTTACTTTGTTCTTTATGTGCCTAGTAACTCTTGCATCCATGCTTCTCTGTGGTGCCAGAGTATAACATAGGTGCTATTAGCTCTAGACTCGTGCTTCTCTTAGGTTATACCTCAGTGATATGTATGCATGGCATGACATAGAAGTTAAGGACAGTTGTGATCTTCACAGATGTGCGAATGGTAGAGGTGGCTTGCGAGTCAGGTTGCAGCAGGAGATGCTGTTCCTTTGACAAATGCACATATGTCTTTGCCTGAATATTCGAGTATTAGGGTACCAGCAGGAGGATGCCATGTATCTCTGGTGCACGCTGGCCAACCTGCCATTTCTCCATTGCTCCTCCTCTGCTTTCAAAAACAAAATATACTGTGGAATTCCCAAAGGAAAATCCATTGTGTCCTGCCTGAAATGGTGGGGATGAAAAATGGCACAATGACCAATATCAAATTATTTAGTTTAAAAAACGTGGGTCAGAAGTTATCTATTAACTAATTCCATGAATTTAACTTCTAGCTTCTTCAAAGAGTTTAACATAACATAATTATAGAACTATAAATAATATTTTGACATACTTACATTGTACTGGACAAAGTCCCCATTTGCCATCAGTATAGTTTGAAGTAGTAGCACACCAAAGCAAGCCATCAGATCTGCCGTCAGTCGTACAGTCTGTATACCACTTCTTACGGTACTCGAAAGGAATTACACATGGTTGTCCATTTGAATTTCCATATATTGTAAATAAATCTGAAAGATAAACCGGGTTCCTCAGGATGATATGTCAAAGAATTAGAAATGTTGCCTTAAAGACTATTCGATGTGTCAAACATGATTTACTGGTCTATAGTTACCCAATTTATTCTTCTGTCCCTTCTTAAACAAGCATGTTGCGTTCTGTACTCTCCAATGCCATGGCACAATTTGTAGTTCTAAAGATGATTAAAAAATTGTGGCCAGAGTCTCTGGTATCTGTTCCCTGACTTTTCTCAATAGACTAGGGTACATGCTATCAGTGAATTATCCACTATGAGTTTTGTAATTTTTTTCAGAATCAGTTTCTTCCTATAGTTATCTCTAAACATTGTTCCAAAACCTCTTTTAGTACACCTACCTTCTCACTTCCTCCATTATCAGTGATTAGTCTCAGACATTCATCACTGAATGGTTCTATCCCCTTTTTAATTATATGTTTTAGCTTTTATATCCTTATAAAAAGCTTTTATTTCCTTTTACATGATCTGCTAACTTTTCTTCATTTTCTCTTTTAGTCCTTCTAATCTCCCTTTACATCTCCCCATAATATTTTCTATATTCCTTATTAATTAATTTAGTTGCAGATCAACTATGATCTCATTGAATGGCAGAACAGACTGGAGGGGCTAAATTATTAGCCCTAACATTATGATGTGTCTCGTCTTCAAGTGTCAATTTTGTATATTTCTATTTATTCGGAGCTCTGTTGCTTGGTGCACTCCATTTTGGCCTTGTAGAATATATTTAATGTGTACTCTACCATCTCAAGTTTTGGTGATTTTCCACTGTGAGGAACAGGAGTAGGCCATTTAGCCCCTCCAGTCTGTTCTGCCATTCAATGAGATCATAGTTGATCTGCAACCTTATTCCATTTAGCCGCTTTTGCTACATGTACCTTAATACATTTGGATAACAATAATCTATCAATATTAGTTTTAAAATTAACAATTCATCTAGTATCAGTTACTTTTTGTGGAAGAGAGTTCCAAATTTCTACTACCCTTTTCATTATGTCTTTCCTTATATCATTCCTGAAAAGTCTGGCTTTAATTTTTTGACCCTGCCCCCAGTCCTCGACACCCCAACTAGTGGAAATAGTTATAAATAATATCACGGTAGTGGAAATAGTTGCTCTCTTTATCTGCCCTATCTGTTCCCTTTAACATCTTGAAAACTTTGATCAAATCACCTTCTAACTTCCAGGGAATACAAGCCTAGTTTATTAATCGCTCCAGGTAGCTTAACCCTAGGAGTCCAGGTATTATTCTAGTAAAGCTATGCTGCACTCTCTCTAAGGCCAATATATCCTTCCAAAGATGTGTCCAGAACTGCTCATAGTGTTCCAGGTGTGGTCTAATTAGGGCTTTGTATAGCTGATGCATGACTTCTCCCTCTAGTATTCTATTCCTCTACATACAAAGGCCAGCATTCCATTAGCCTTTTTAAAAATTATTTTCTGTATCTGTTCATGTCATTCTAATGATCTATATACATGGATCCCTATGTCTCTATGGATGTTCACTGTCTCTAGCTTGTCATCATTTAGAAAGCACCCTATTCTATTCTTTTTAAGTCCAAAGTGGATGACCTCATATTTGCTTACATTGAAATCCAATTATCACAATTTTGTTTATTCACTTAACCTATCAATATCTCTTTGCAATTTTACGCTTCTATGTGCACTGCTTACAATATTGCCTATTTTTGTGCCATCGGCAAATTTTGATATGTGGCTTTCTATCCTATCATCTAAATCGTTAATGACTTATTCACTGGTGATGAGCAGATATTTGCTAACTTTCCTGCCTAATTTATTTGGGTCAACTCTCTTCTAATCTCACTGAAGTTTGTCGTTTTCCATATTAGCACCTGATTCATTGTCCTTTCCTATTTTTAATCAAATCTAACTGTGTTATGACCATTATTTCCCAAATGTTTTCTTACCTTCACATCAGTTGTTTGTCCTACTTCACACCCTAGCATGTTTATTTCCATTGGACTCTAAACCATACCAATCTAGGAAGTAGTCCAAGATGCATTTCAAAAAGTATTCCCCATTTTAACAGTTCTAGTCTATCATGGGATAGTTAAAATCACAAAATCACTCAATATCTCTCTGAAGGTATGTAAGAACAACAGGCCAAACAGTTCATCTGAGATAGAGGGAGAGAATCTCTAACTCAAGTTAAAACAAAGTTGTTCCTTTTCTCTCATTTCCATGGTTTATTGGCTTAAGATGCACACTGAGAATTATATCATCTCCTTTCTTATTTCTTACCATTAGCTATTTGGATATTATCTTAATGCAAATCCTTACATTCTAGCACTGTGATAGAATCCTTTGCTCCAGAGGGACTGGAGTGCTTCATCACCACCCAGCCCTCCACATCCCCCACCTCTACTAGATTAAATTTTTACTTAATTTAAGTTTCCTTTCAATTTCATTTTAGTTACATTTTATTAGGAGTGTCCCTATAAGAAGGGGGAACACTTGACAATTGTTAATCTAAGAGGTAGAATCCTTTGCTAGTATTTTCATTCCCCATCCCTCACCCTCCTTTGTGTCCTTTCCTATCTCTCCTGAAAATGTTAGAACCAGGAACATCAAATTCTGATGTATTCAATTTAAATAAAGTAGATCCAACTAGATTTGTACTCCAAATTCAGCGATGATCCCATGAAAAATGTATCACTTTAGTTTACTTTGAATATTGCATCAAAGGGGAGGTGTATAAGATATTGCTGCCATACATTTTGAATCTTAATTTGGTCAACGATGACATTTTACTGATTAGAGATACAGCACTGAAACAGGCCCTTCGGCCCACCGAGTCTGTGCCGAACATCAACCACCCATTTATACTAATCCTACACTAATCCCATATTCCTACCAAACATCCCCACCTGTCCCTATATTTCCCTACCACCTACCTATACTAGTGACAATTTATAATGGCCAATTTACCTATCAACCTGCAAGTCTTTTGGCTTGTGGGAGGAAACCAGAGCACCCGGAGAAAACCCACGCAGACACAGGGAGAACTTGCAAACTCCACACAGGCAGTACCCGGAATCGAACCCGGGTCCCTGGAGTTGTGAGGCTGCGGTGCTAACCACTGCACCACTGTGCCGCCCTTGTATTCATTCCTTATATTTTTCTTACTAAGGCTGAGTGGTTTCATCTGTGGTATAAAGCAGGTAATGTCCAATAAATAAGGGTATCTATAATTAAATTACATCACACACAAATTACATCATTGTTATTTTTATTGTAGTTTGAGAAATAACTAAGATAAAGACTTAAAACTGTGTTCCAAAACTTCAAACTGAGAGAAATTTGTTGGCTACAGCACAAACTCTCCCGGCAGCCAATTTTCATGAAGAAAGAGCAGGTTGATCTTGGCTTTACTTAAAAAATAATGAACCCACTGAAAAGCCTCCAATTGTGACAGTACCTGTTTAATGGAATGTTAAACAATGTCGGTGCAGCTGTTAAAGGTTCATTTATAACAGCATCCAGCACCATCATCCAGAGCTGACATGGTGCTTCGGGCCATTAGAGGGCTTATTTATGTCATGCCCTACCCATCCTTGGGAAATTCTTCACCAATCCACCAGTGCAAATATGGCAGAGAGGAAGCACCCTCTGCCCTAGGCCAAAGCCAGAGACCCTGTCACAAATGCAGGGGACAAGGTCATTTGCATAAATGAGATGGACACATCAAGAACCGAAGGATGTTTCAACAGTGCCAATCCCAATACACTTGATCAGTGTTCAATAATCACAACCAAATCTGCTTCATTCTCCAACTTTACTAATGGACACAATTCACTATGCACACCTATTTAATTTTTCCTGTTCCAATGGGCATCATCTTCTGTTTAATTATACTAAAATTAATCTGCCATTCCTTTACCCTTTAACATAACTGGTCCAGAGTACTTTGAATGCTATGCATGCATGTCATGTGACTTCAGAAATCAAAGAAATGTTCCAGTCCCATAGAAACTAGTGTGTTTGGATGCCAGTTAAATCTGGGCTTTGAACTGAATGCCAACCTACCACACAAAAATCTTGTGCAAACTTAATGAAGTCAAACACATCCAGATGACAAGTATTATAATATGTATTGAAAACAGGTAACAAAGAGAGGGACATGCATTCACACATTTAAGAAGTACATGCATCAATTTAGTAAATTATTTGTCATACCTTCATAGTGTATCGAACAAAGATCATTTGTGGTGCCGTAAACTTTCCACCTACTCCACCATCCTGATCCATGGTACAGCATAATATTTTTCTCCTTCTTGTTTCCATAGTTGAAGTAGAGATCAGCCCCGCGAATGCTCAGGAGAGTGTCATTCCTACAGCTCCATGACTGCAGATCACTGGTTTCATTGCATGGATAGAGAGTTACGGGCACCCAGTTTACCTTGCTGGGAACTCCAAGGCACAGTTTGAACTTGATGTTCATGAGTCTCTGACCAGAAACCCATCTAAATTTCTGTGACTCCGCAACGGTGTTACAAACATTTGTTACCACAGATTGTTCACTTTTTGCCTCCACACACCTCTTATGGTCTTCATTGTATATTAGAAAGACATTGGGATCTGAAACACAAACAGAAAGGATGGTTATATTTCTTCTCACGTCTTATTAATTCAGCTGCACTCTTAATAATTCACTGGTGACTTATGATTCAAACTGGCCAAGGTGAAAAACGTCTATGTATAACTCTTCCTCCTTGAAGCAAAAGGATTTCTCTCCCTGTGACATGCCACCAACTAACCCAAATCAAAACTAATTATCTGAGGTTTATCAATACAATTTAACTGCAGCAGTTCAATCATTTACCCACCCAGAAATTTCAGCATGTTTATTGCTTTCAAGGGGATTTCACAGTGAAATTGGACAAGTTGAATAAAGTACGTTAACAGTACTATATTTTTGATGAAATGCTGATAGCCAGTAATAATTTGAGCTGCCCACTGTGGACTTATGCCAAGACTTTAGATGGATTTTTCATACACTTTAAACATTTTTTGCCATTCCACTCAAAACTCTTGTCTGATTCTAGTTAAAATCCATGCAAGTATGATATCAGGAAACATTATCATCTTCTATAATATAGTATACGTAAATTTTTAAAACTTTCTTTAAGATCCCATATGCAAAACTGTAAGAATTGTGTTGGTGTCCTTTTGTTTTCTTCTGATATCCAGAGATTGAGTGATAAGCATTACATATCTGTAACATTCATGATTTTATCGTTTTTTTGTTGTAGATGCAAACTCAACCATGATCTAAAATCAAGTCAGATATTTTCTTCATTTTGGTATAAAGCTCTGTTTAAAGTATAGCTTTATTAAATGAAAGCCTCTCCTTCATTAATGGAAGCCTGCTCTGTGAGCTGTATCATTTTGCAGTCTTTGCTTATATCAGCTTGACTCTAGCCAGCATAAATAATATATTCTGAATGTTATTTACTTTAAAAGTAAGCGTCCAGACAAAGGCGACTTTCACTGATAAACATTCTTTGGCTCCACAAGATAACAGTAAATTGAACCATATTCTGAAAAGCACTGAGAGTCTAAAATATTTGCACAATGAGTAATTATAGAATCATAGACGTTTACACAACAAAAGAACTTTCAGTACAATGCACTTGAGTCAGCTCTCTGAAATAGCCATCCAATTATTAAGTATTGATATTAAGATATGTAAATCAAGCTTTGAGCTAAAGTAGATGCCTGCTCCAATATGCAGGAGCAGTTGGAGAAGGAAGTTGCAGAAGGAATCTTCAGTTTCTAAGATTTTCAAACGTTTCAGAGAGATCTAGTAAAGGGCACCACAAGAAATAAAACAGAAATAACTTACCTTTACATGTGACAGTTTGGATAAAACAAAGCAAAGCAGCAAACAGAATTCCAGACATCATCGGCATTTCATTATTTTTTGTAAGATTTTAGATGATCTTGTGTCAGTGATAAAGGAAACTCCTAATTAAAAGTACTCCTCCTAGCAGAGACTGAGCTGATAAGTACAGATGCCCAAGTAGAATATCCTGTCACATGACAGGCAGTCAATAACAGGAATCCAGTCAAGAAAATTTGCTTTCTTCAGCTTTGTTCCATAGTTGCATTTCTCTTCCTTTACACTGTCACAGGGGATAAGATATGCATCATTTGGACAACAAAATTTGTCAGACATTTTTTGAACTTTCTCCCTATGATTGATTGGTAGAAAAGCCATTGTGATACTTTGCTAATCCTTTTGGTTTTCCTGTTCAGTTGTGATTTTCACAAAAATTGAAATAAATTTGTACCAACGTGATAGTGAGAAATAATAAAACCAATTAGACATAAACACCTAGAATTTTCTCTCCAGTGACATTGCCATTGGAATTATGGTATTGGTACTAGAGAGTCCCCACAAAAGTTTCCAATGTCAACTCCATTTAAATAATTTATGTGCACTCCTGTATTGTGGTATCCCATCATTAACATCTTGCTTAAAAACACTCCATCATATTTGGACAGGCACATCCAACCTGCGGCAAAAAAGATGTCAGAAAATCTTCCAGGTGAGGATCTGGTGTAAAGGGTCTGCTCCAGTACTGCTTGAAGAGGAAAATCCATCCTTTTAAAGCACTTAATTAGGACTGCTTTGTAGCATTAATTCTGTTCAGTTTACATCGCACCAATATATCCTATTTTTGGTTTCCCTGGACCTTAGTAAAAATTTAAGCTATTTTGTCAATATTAGTTGCACTCTTAATATCATTGGCATTTATACATTGAAAAGAATCGCTTAATCTATGTAATGCACAAGCTTATTGTGATGCAAGGAATAGACATGCAAAATGAGACAAGAGGACATGTTTTTGTGAAATTTTATTTTTTACTCATAAAATAGAATAAAATTGCACTTCATAAACCTAAAGAGGAGCTAAAGTATGGATCAGTATTATTTGATAAGTTAACAGATATTCAAAAGGTTGCAGGATTCCATCAGATTAACATAAATATTAAAACCTTAAAAGCTTATTTGCAAATTGGAAAGCAATTGAAAGTTGAAAGCAATACCAGCTAGATCAGGAGTTCTCAATCTTTTTGCTTTTGAGGATCCCCTCCTGTATCTTAAAAATTCTACGGACCCCCTGATGCCCAGTTGTCCGTCCCTGAGCCAGATAATGAACCTTGTTTAGCAATCTCTGACAAAGCCTGAATATATTGTTGCTTATTCATACAGGCTGAAGTTCAATGAATGTAGCACCTCCTCCTCCTCATTTGAGGCTGCTGAGGAATCCAATAAATCATACATGCCTATTACTCTGATGACTTTGTTATGTTTCATACCCCAAGCATGAAGAAACTAGACTCTCAATTTCTGTGTGTATAGATTTTTATTCAAGCTGACTGCCTGAATATGTCTTAGTTTCATTTTTTGGAACCACACCCCCTCAGGATTGACTGACCGCATAGTGAGAAGTCTTACAAACACAGCACTGAGCAATCAAACACAACAGGCTTAGTTGAGTCAGTCGTTGTTTGAAGGCAATCTTGTGACAACGGTTGGCAACTAAGGGACAGTGTAGTGATAAAGCGATCGTGCTCTGTTTGGTGGGATATGAAAAGTGGTTTCCTCTATGCATTTGTACCGGGGCCTCTGCTTTTCACCATATATATCGATGACTTGGATGAAGGATTAGAGAGTTGTATATCCAGGTTTGCAGCTGACAAAGTTAGGAGTTATGGAAAGTTTTGTGGATAAACCAAGGATGTTGCAAAGGGACATAGATAGTGAGTAGGAAAACAATGGTTGATGGAGTTCAATGTGAGGACATATGAGGTCATCCACTTTGGAAGCACGAATGACAATTCAAAATATATTCTAAGATGCCAGAGACAAGGCACTGTGGATGAACAAGGGGATTTCACTATGCAGGTACATAAATCCCTAAAACCTAATGCACAGGTGCAAAAAGTAATCAAAAAGGCTAATGAAATGTTGGCCTTTATCTCCAGGGGGCTCTAATACAAAGTAAGGAAGTTATTCTTTAGTTGTATGGAGTTGTACAATACAGGGGTCAGGAGGAAGATTGGAGAAGTAATAGTGATAGGGAATTCCATAGCTAGAGGAACAGACAGACATTTCTGCAGCCACAGATGTAAATTCAGGATGGTTTGTTGCCTCCCTGGTGCCAGGTCCAAGGATGTCATGGAGCAGCTGCAGAGCACTCCAAGGGGGAAAGGATGAGCAGCTAGCAGTTGTGGTCCACATTGGTACCAACAATATAAATAGAAAGAGGGATGAGGCCCTGCAGACAGAGTTTAGGGAGCTCGGAAAGAAACTAGCAAGCAGGACGTGAAGGGTAGTAATCTCCAGATTACTCACAGTACCATGTGCAATTGAGTATACAAATAGGAGGTCAGAACAGATGGATGCATGTCTGAGAGATGGTACAGGAAGGAGGGCTTCAGAGTTCCAGGACATTGAGACTGATTCTGGGGGAGACGGCACCTGTACAGACCAGACCAGATGGGTTGCACCTGAACAGAGCCGTGACCAATGTCCTTGCAGGATGATTTGCTAGTGCTACTGGGGAGGGTTTAAACTAACGGCAGGGGTGTGGGAACACTTTGGGTACACATCCTATACCTGCGGTCCTCATAGTGGCAGCGGTTCTCAAGCTTGACGCCTATGCAGCTTTTCAGGGGCCCATCGGAGACCTTTGTGGAGTCACACAGTCAGCAGTGCACCACTGCTTCAGGGAGATCACCAATGCCCTACACCGGAGGGCCAGTGAGTATGTCCGTTTCAGGACAGACTCTCACAACCAGACCCAGAGGGCCATTGGTTCTGGCACCATTGCCGGAGAACAATAGTTTTTAATGTTCATAGACTGCACTCATGTGGCCATCAGGCCTACTGCCAGGCTACCACCTGCAGATGTCACCATTAAAGAAATCCTCTCAATCTAGGTGAAGCTGGTATGTGAACACCGCAGATGCTTCATGCAAATCTGTGCCCGCTTCTCAGGCAGCTGCCATGACACCTGGGCGCTGCGCCAGTCCCAGCTGCCACTGCTGTTCACTGACCTGGCTTAGATGGAGGGGCAGATTCTTGAAGACAAGGGCTATCTCTTGCAGACATGGCTCGCAACACCAGTGAGAGGCCCCACCACTGCTGCAGAGGAGATATGCAACACCAGCCACTGAGCTGCAAGACCCACCACTGAGCAGGAAATTGGCATGCTGAAAAAGCACTTCCAATGCCTGGATAGACAGGGTGATGCCCTGTACTACGGGCCAAAAAGACCAGCTGCTTTCTTTGCTGCCACCTGTGCTCTGCACAACCATTCACCCAATAAGGGGCAGGCCTGGCATGATGAGGAGAGATGTCAACTGGATTCCTCCTCGGACTTTGAGGATGCTGAGGACCTACAACAGGAAAGACGCATGGGAGGGCAGATGGCACCCAGGCTCTGCATGCAGGGCTAGCAGTGAGCTAGGGACAGACGGCAGTGGCTTAGCAGACAAAGGCTCTCTGCTCCATAGGAACTGACATGAGCGCTGCAAGCCACACATCACCCTCGCTCACCTGCTGTGCAGCAGTCCACATCGGCATCATCCTTGTGTAAATCACTAGAAGCAGCAGCTGACTGAGCCAATGTCCATGTCACTGCATCCATGATGACACTCGTGAGTAATGATGGCATGGCAATGATGTTATTGCATTTGGTGGCTCTCCTGAAGGGCCAATGGTGTAAAGGGATGGGACATTGGCGCTACATGCTGGCACACATCATTCACACAGAGAAAAGGACACACATGTTGGTGAGGAACATGTAGTGAAAGACATCGCTGTGACACCCATGCATTCCCATTTGTGTCAGTGTGTTCTGTGTAAACGGGTGCCCCTTCTCGGTGCAACCTCTGCGCTAGTAGCCTGACTGGAGGAAGGCTGCTGATCTGGTTGCCCTTTGGCTGTGGATGACCTTGCCGTTCATACCCTGTGCACACGAGGCCTAGCAGGCCCCGGCTGGCTGGGGTGTGCTCGCTCATCACCTTCCGGCATTGGACCCTTTGATGCCGGATGGCTCCACGGCTGCTCCCTTCCTGTGCCATCTCCAGCCAGACTGCCTTGTTCAGGCGGGAGGGCCTCTTCTTACCATCACTGGGGAAATGAACCTCCTGCCTTGCCCGCACAACCTGGAGGAGAGTGAGCTGGGAGGCTTTTCTGCACAATGGGGCCACCCTAGAGCACGTCTCTGCCATCCTCTGCGTTTTGTGTGGTCCTTTAAATGCAAAGGTGACTCCACCGTGTAACTGCTCTAACTTCTGGCTGCAAGGCTTGTCTTGCAGATGTTTGAAAATGCAGGACTAGTGATAAAATCTGTGTTGTTGTCATGGTTTTTCAACCCTGACACATCAACGCATGTTCACAAACACTTTGCTTCTGCAGCAGCTGATCATAGTTATTGGGATAATATTTCAAGTTAGCAATTCAGCTAGAATATGAACACATTTTTCTGTTTTTTAACGAAGGTCGCTTAATTGCAGTTACATGAATCTTCACATAACAGTTAGCAGAGAAATGAATACAGATTCCAAATGCATATTAGTCTGTGGCTTTTCACAGTCAGATGATTAGAAACCCATTTTGTGAATATTGTTCAATTATGGTTTTATTTCTGCTGTGTACTTGCCTTTTATAGTCTCATGTCCTGGAATGTGCACAATTAAGATTATTCACCCAGGTGCGGCATGCTTACAAGAAGGAATGTTACACTTGAGTGGAAGCAGAGGATCGCAACTTCACAGACATTGGGACACAGTAGAGTAAGTATGTGGCAGCAAAGCAGAAAGTGCTGGGGAAACTCAGCAGGTCAGGCAACATCTGTGGAAAGAGAGGCAGAGTTAACTTTCAGGTCTGTGAACTTGGACAAGTTAACTCTGCTTCTCTCTCCACAGATGCTGCCTGACCTGCTGAGTTTCTCCAGCACTTTCTGCTTTGCTGCCAGATTGACAGCAGCCCCACTCTTCAACAGTGAGGTAAGTATTTCTTTGGCAGCTGACATGAAGCAGGTGCTGGGGCGCTTTAAATAGGGCCCCAGCACCTGCTGCACAGCTGTCAAAAGGTTCCTCACTGCACCGAACGTCCTGCCTCTCCCCATGTAATATGGTGGGGTGGGGTGGCACGTTCCGGTGATACAAATGAGCCTCTATACGTAATATCGCGGGGGCTTGATGGCAGCCACTGAATGCGGGCATGCCGCCAAGTTCAAAGGGCGCTGCTGCGGAGCACTGCATCCGAATAAAATTTAGGCTTATGTTTCCAGTCCAAGGAGGAAGGAGGCATTGCTGGATGTAGTTCTAAGGAATGAAGTGGGTCAAGTGAATCGAGTGACAGTCGGGGAACATTAAGGGGACAGTGACTATAGTATCATAAGATTTAGGTTAGCTATGGAAAAGGACAAGGAGCAATCCAGAAGAAAGATCATTAATTGGGAGAGGAACACTTTCAATGAAGTGAGAACAGATCTGGTCCAAATAAATTGGAATCAATGATTGGCAGGCAAATCTGTAACTGAACTTATAGGCTGTATTTATTGAGGAGATATCTCAGGTACAGTTAAGTTCTCTCTCTCTCTCTTTGGCCTCCTTGTCTCGAGAGACAATGGGTAAACGCCTGGAGGTGGTCAGTGGTTTGTGGAGCAGCACCTGGAGTGGCTATAAAGGCCAATTCTAGAGTGACAGACTCTTCCACAGATGCTGCAGAAAAATTTGTTTGTCGGGGCTGTTACACAGTTGACTCTCCCCTTGCGCTTCTGTCTTTTTTCCTGCCAACTGCTAAGTCTCTTCGACTCGCCACACTTTAGACCCGCCTTTATGGCTGTCCGCCAGCTCTGGCGATTGCTGGCAACTGACTCCCACAACTTGTGATCAATGTCACAGGACTTCATGTCGCGTTTGCAAACGTCTTTAAAGCGGAGACATGGACGGCGGTGGGTCTGATACCAGTGGCGAGCTCGCTGTACAATGTGTCTTTGGGGATCCTGCCATCTTCCATGCGGCTCACATGGCCAAGCCATCTCAAGCGCCACTGACTCAGTAGTGTGTATAAACTGGGGATGTTGGCCGCCTCGAGGACTTCTGTGTTGGAGATATGGTCCTGCCACCTGATGCCAAGTATTCTCTGGAGGCAGCAAAGATGGAATGAATTGAGACGTTGCTCTTGGCTGACATACGTTGTCCAGGCCTCGCTGCCATAGAGCAAGGTACCGAGGACACAGGCTTGATACACTCGGACTTTTGTGTTCCGTGTCAGTGCGCCATTTTCCCACACTCTCTTGGCCAGTCTGGACATAGCTGTGGAAGCCTTTCCCATGCGCTTGTTGATTTCTGCATCTAGAGACAGGTTACTGGTGATAGTTGAGCCTAGGTAGGTGAACTCTTGAACCACTTCCAGAGCGTGGTCGCCGATATTGATGGATGGAGCATTTCTGACGTCCTGTCCCATGATGTTCGTTTTCTTGAGGCTGATGGTTAGGCCAAATTTGTTGCAGGCAGCCGCAATCCTGTCGATGAGACTCTGCAGACACACTTCAGTGTGAGATGTTAAAGCAGCATCGTCAGCAAAGAGGAGTTCCCTGATGAGGACTTTCCGAACTTTGGACTTCGCTCTTAGACGGCAAGGTTGAACAACCTGCCACCTGATCTTGTGTGGAGGAAAATTCCTTCTTCTCAAGACTTGAATGCATGTGAGAGCAGCAGGGAGAAGAAAATCCCAAACAGTGTGGGTGCGAGAACACAGCCCTGTTTCACGCCACTCAGGATAGGAAAGGGGTCTGATGAGGTGCCGCTATGCTGAATTGTGCCTTTCATATTGTCATGGAATGAGGTGATGATACTTAGTAGCTTTGGTGGACATCCAATCTTTTCTAGTAGTATGAAGAGACCATGTCTGCTGACGAGGTCAAAGGCTTTGGTGAGATCAATGAAAGCAATGTAGAGGGGCATCTGTTGTTCGCGGCATTTCTCCTGTATCTGACGAAGGGAGAACAGCATGTCAATGGTCGATCTCTCTGTACAAGAGCCACACTGTGCCTCAGGGTAGACATGCTCGGCCAGCTTCTAGAGCCTGTTTAAAGCGACTCGAGCAAAGACTTTCCCCACTATGCTGAGCAGGGAGATTCTACGGTAGTTGTTGCAGTCACCGCGGTCACCTTTGTTTTTATAGAGGGTGATGATATTGGCATCGCGCATGTCCTGGGGTACTGCTCCCTCGTCCCAGCACAGGCAAAGCAGTTCATGTCGTGCTGAGAGTATAGCAGGCTTGGCAGTCTTGATTGTTAAGTTACATTCCCACAAAGGGGAAAGGTAGGGTAAATAGATCCGGGGCTCCCGAGATGACGAGAAAGATGAAGCAGAAAAAGTCTGCATATGACGGATGTCAGGTGGATAATACAATTAAGAACCGGGCTGAATATAGAAGGTGCAGAGGGATGGTGAAAAAGCAAATAAAAGAAGCAAAGACAGAGTTTGAGAAGGGACTCACAGCTAACATAAAAGGGAATCTAAAAGTCTTCTATAGGCACAGATATAGTAAAAAAGTGGTAAAAGGAGTAGGGTCTATTAGTTACCAAAAAGGGGATTTATGGATGGAGGCAGAGGGCATGCTGAGGTATGAAATTAATACTTTACATATATCATTACCAAGGAAGAAGATGCTGCCTAAGTCATGGTGAAGGTAGAGGCATTTGAGACACTGGATGGGCTAAAAATTGACAAAGATAAGAATTGATAGGCTGGCTGTACTTAAAGTTGATCTTTCACCAGGACCAAATGAGATGCATCCAAGGATACTTGGGGAAGTAAGGGTAGAAATTGTAGAGGCATTCGCCATAATCTTCCAATCCACCTTAGATATAGGTGTGGGGCCAGAGGACTGGAGAATTGCAAATGTAACACCCTTGTTCAAAAAAGGGTGTAAGGACAAGCCCAGCAAGTACAGACCAGTCAGTTTAATCTCGATGGTGGGAAAGTTTTTAAAAATGAATATCGGGACAAAATTAATGGTCACTTGGTCAAATGTAGATTAATTAAGGAAGCATAGCTTTGTTAAGGGCACATTGTGTTTAACTAACTTGCTTGAGTTTTTTGGTGAGGTCAGAGAAGGTTGATGAGTGTAATGCAGTTGATATAGTGTACATGGACTTCTAAAAGACATTTGATAAACAGGCTTGTCAGCAAAGTTAGAGCCCATGGAATAAACCAGACAGTCGCCGCATGGAAACGAAATTGGCTGAGTGAAAGGAAATAGTAATTGTGAACGGTTGTTTTTCGGACTGGAGGGAGATGGGGTTCACTGTCGGTGTTGGGACAGGGTGTACTGGGCACAATTTCAAAATTTGAAGTTGACAAAACTTGGAAGTATTATGAACTGTGAGGAGGATAGTGATAAGCGTCAAGAGGACATATACAGGATGGTAGAATGGGTGGACAAGTGGCAGATGAAATTTAATACAGCAAAATGTGAAGAATGAGGAGAGGCAATATAAATTAAATTAAATTAAAAGGTACAATTCTAAAGGGGGTACAGGAACAGAGGGATCTGGGGAATATATGTGCACAAATCATTGAAGGTTGCAGGGTTGGTTGAGAAAGTGGTTAAGAAAGCATATGGGATCCTGGGCTTTATGAATAGAGGCATAGAATACAAAACAAGGAAGTTATGATAAACCTGTATAAAACACTGGTTCAGCCTCAACTGCAGTATTTTGTCCAGTTCTGGGTGCTGTTCTTTAGGAAGGGTGTTAAGGCTTCAGAGAAGTTGCAGAAAATATTCACGAGAATGGTTTCAGTGATAAGGAACTTCAGTTATGTGGACAGGTTGGATAAGCTGGGCTTGTTCTCCTTGGAGAAGATTAAAAGATTGATAGAGGTATTCAAAATCATGAGGGGCCTGGACAAAGTAGATAGTGAGAAACTTTTTGCACTGGCAGAAGGATCCAGAACTAGAGGACACTGATTTAAGGTGATTGGCAAATGAAGCAACGGCAACATGAGAAAAAACTATTTTATGCAGCGAGTGGTTAGGATCTGGAATGCATAGCCTCAGAGTCTGGTGGAGGTAGATTCAATCGAGACCTTCAAAGGGAACTGGATAATTGTGTAAAGGGAAAAAACTTGCAGGGCTACGGGGTAAAGGCAGTGAAGTGGGACTAGGTGAGTTGCTCTTGCAGAGAGCCGACATGGACACAATGGGCCTTCAGTCTGTAACCATTCTATGATTCTATGATTCCAACAAATATGAAAAGATTCACTGAACTTTTATATGACTGTAAGTAATGTTCCTGATGGTTTGTGCTGAAATCAGAGAATAGTGGTACATGAATATTTGAAATACATTGATACATTAAATTGCTGACAGACTTCAGTGAGGTATCAAAATCAACTATATCATTATGGAGAAATATGGCCCAGATTTTGGGGTGGTAATAACTAAGAAACTGTTACGATTCACCATTATTTCACCATCCTGCTCTGATATTGACAGCAACTTCTGGAATCCGCACATGCGCAGTATAGCACAGAAATCCAGAAGTTGCTGTAGGTCATTCTACATTTCTGTTGTGGTCCAATCAAACTGCAATCAATGGAAATCAATTGAATTCATGATAACTTTCCTCTTATGCTCTTAGTCTTGGTGTAAAAACCCTCAAAGATGACAGAATGTTGAATAAGGTGTAAATGGATTTTTAACGTGTACTAACTTCATAATTGCTGTGAAAAAATAACACTAACTGCCCCTGAGAAGTTAATTTTATATTTGTGGAATGTCAAATTACTCCATAATGATAAAGAAAATTCACATTTAAAAAAAAATATATTTTAATTTTTTTTAATGTTTGTTTATCTTTATTTGAGCTATTGTAATCCAATCATAATTTATTTTTCTATCTGAAATTTAAATTGTAAGTGAAGGCTATTAAGTGCTTTTAACTTCCTGTTTGCTGTGTGTGAATGCTTCAATGTGATTGGTTGCCTGCCTGCTTGCTGTGATCACTGTTGCTGCACGCCAAGAGATCCCCATGATTAGGTGTTAGAGGAAAACCACACCACAAAGATTGCTAGATGTTGTGGACGCTTTTCTTTGAGGTCAGCGGTGAGCACCCTTGCTTTGCCATTGTCTGCAAAATCCAGGCCATGGTATAGACCATGTACATCATAGAGGGAGTGCAATGAAGGTTCACCAGCCTTGTTCCCAGGATGGTAGGACTGTCCTATGAAGAGAGATTGGGGAAACTGGGCCTGTATTCTCTAGAGTTTCGAAGAATGAGAGGTGATCTCATTGAAATCTACAAAATACTTAAAGGGTAGTTGCAGGTAAGATGTTTCCCCTGGTTGGGGAGTCTAGAGAACCAGGGGACACAATTTCAAAATAAGGGGAAGCTACTTAGGACCGAGATGAGGAGAAATTTCTTTACTCAGAGGGTTGTGAATCTTTGGAATTCTCTACCCCAGAGGGCTGTGGAAGCTCAGTCATTGAATATATTTAAAGCAGAGATTGACAAATTTCTAAATACCAATGACATAAAGGGATATGGTGCTAGTGTGGAAAAAAGGCATTGAAGTGGATGATCAGCCAGTATCCTATTGAATGGCAGAGCAGGCTTGATGGGCTGAATGGCCTACTCCTGCTCCTATCTGTGGAAGTCTCAGAGTAGGGCACCAGCCTATCTGCTTAGACAGAGTTTGTGTGTGGTGCAGGAAGGGCCAAAGTCAAGGGGAGGAGGGAAAATAAAGCGCCACACTGATAAAAAGGATGCTCAAAAAGGCAAAATTATAATTCCATTGTGGAGAAATGATCTGTAGCACACTGACCAAAACATGTACCACATGTTTGCATGATGTGCATTTCACTGTGTATTTTTAATATGCAAATTAGAGGCAAGAAACCTTAAATAAAAGCAAAATATTGCGGATGCTGGAAATCTGAAATAAAAACAGAAATGCTGGAAATACTCAGCGAGTCTGGCAGCATCTGTGGAGAGAGAAGCAGAGTTAACGTTTCAGGTCAGTGAACTTTAATCAGACAAGACAAGAAACATTGTTTGGTATCCGTGATTCTTCCTTCCACAACTGCAAAGTGTTGACGTTCTTGTACCACTCCCTGCCAAGTGAAATTAGAAATCATAGGGGAAAAAAAATCTCCCATTTTTAGTTCCCCCAGCATATAGTTATAAATAAACTTTTGAGGAACTAACTCTGAAACCATCATCTGAAACTGCAATTTTTGAATTTAAAAAAACTTATAGAAACTCTGCTGGAGCATCCAGCAGCATGGTATAGTTAGGGACAGCAGGTCTTTTTTCTTTGGCCTCCTTGTCTCGAGAGGTGGTCAGTGGTTTGTGGAGCAGCGCCTGGAGTGGCTATAAAGGCCAATTCTAGAGTGACAGACTCTTCCACAGGCGCTGCAGATAAAATTGGTTGTCGGGGCTGTTACACAGTTGGCTTTCTCCTTGCACTTCTGTCTTTTTTCCTGCCAACAGCTAAGTCTCTTCGACTCGCCACTCGCCTTTATGGCTAACCGCCAGCTCTGGCGATCGCTGGCAACTGACTTCCATGACTTGTGGTCAATGCCACAGGACTTCATGTCGCGTTTGCAGACATCTTTAAAGCGGAGACATGGACAGCCGGTGGGTCTGACACCAGTGAGGAGCTCGCTGTACAATGCGTCCTTGGGGATCCTGCCATCTTCCATGCGGCTCACATGGCCAAGCATTCTCAAGCGCCGCTGGCTCAGTAGGGTGTATATGCTGGGGATGTTGGCCGCCTCAAGGACTTCTGCGTTGGCGATACGGTCCTGCCACCTGATGCCAAGAATTCTCCGGAGGCAGTGAAGATGGAATGAATTGAGACGTCCCTCTTGGCTGACATACGTTGTCCAGGCCTCACTGCCATGGAGCAAAGTACTGAGGACACAGGCTTAAAACACTTGGATTTTTGCATTCCGTGTCAGTGCGCCATTTTCCCACACTCTCTTGGCCAGTCTGGACATAGCAGTGATGCCTTTCCCATGCGCTTGTTGATTTCTGCATCGAGAGACAGGTGATAGTTCAGCCTAGGTAGGTGAACTCTTGAACCACTTCCAGAGCGTGGTCGCTGATATTGATGGATGGAGCATTTCAGACATCCTGTCCCATGATGTTCATTTTCTTGAGGCTGATGGTTAGGCCAAATTCGTTGCAGGCAGCCGCAATCTTGTTGATGAGTCTCTGCAGACACTCTTCTGTGTGGGACATTAATGCAGCATCGTCAGCAAAGAGGAGTTCCCTGATGAGGACCTTCCGTACTTTTGTCTTTGCTCTAAGACGGACAAGGTTGAACAACCTGCCACCTGATCTTGTGTGGAGGAAAACTCCTTCTTCTGAAGACTTCAACGCATGTGAGACCAGCAGTGAGAAGAAGATCCCAAACAGTGTAGGTGCGAGAACACAGCCCTGTTTCACGCCACTCAGGATAGGAAAGGGGTCTGATGAGGCACCGCTATGCTGAATTGTACCTTTCATATTGTCATGGAATGAGGTGATGATACTTCGTAGCTTTGGTGGACATCCGATCTTTGCTAATAGTCTGAAGAGACCACGTTCGCTGACGAGGTCAAAGGCTTTGGTGAGATCAACGTAGAGGGGTATCTGTTCGCAGCATTTCTCCTGTAGCTGGCGAAGGGAGAACAGCATGTCAATGATGGATCTCTCTGTACGAAAGCCGCACTGTGCCTCAGGGTAGACACGCTCAGCCAGCTTCTGGAGTCTGTTTAAAACGACTTAAGCGAAGACTTTCCCCACTATGCAGAGCAGGGAGATTCCACGGTAGTTATTGCAGTCATCGCGGTCACCGTTGTTCTTATAGAGGGTGATGATATTGGCATTGTACATGTCCTGTGGTACTGTTCCCTCATCCCAGCACAGACAAAGCAGTTCATGGAGTGTTGAGAGTATAGCAGGCTTGGCACACTTGATTATTTCACTGGGTAATGCTGTCCTTTCCAGGGGCTTTTCCACTAGCTAGAGAATCAATGCCATCACTGAGTTTCAATTTTGTTGGCTGTTCGTCCAGCTCATCCATGACTGGCAGAGACTGGGCTGCATTGAGGACGGTATCAGTGACAACATTTTCCCTGGAGTACAGTTCTAGGTAGTGCTCCACCATTTTCTTGCATTGGTCAGTGATTGTTTCCCCTGATTTAGATTTGAGGGGGGGGCGATCTTCTTGATGGTTGGCCCAAAAGCTCTCTTAATGCCGTCAGACATTCCTCTGATGTTTCCGGTGTCTGAAGCCCACTGAATACGACTGCATAGGTGTTGCCAGTAGTCATTTGCACAGTGCCTGGCTGTTCTTTGTGCAGCGCTTCTGGCTACTGGCGGATGTTTACTCGCTGGCGGCTTTCTTGTAGTCCAACAGTGCAGTGCGCTTAGCGGCTATGACAGGTTCCAGCTCTTCAAAGTGAGATTGAAACCAGTCTGCATTCTGCTTCTCACGTTTGCCAATGGTGGTCTTTGCTGATGATGGCGTCTCTGATATGGGCCCACTTCGTCTCTGCATCCGCTGCAGGAGTGTTTTGAAGGGCTTTTTCAAGTGAATATGGAAACTTATGTAACAGCTGTGGATAAGAAATTCTGTTAGTGTTGAGGCACGGGCAGCCCTGCTGCTTGGAGTGATGTAGCTTCTTTGGTTTGAGTCTAACGTTGCTGCACACCAGGGAGTGGTCAGTGTCTCATTCTGCACTTTGGAAGCTGTGTGTGATTTGGACACTGTTTATAGAGGTTCACTTTGTGATGATGAGGTCCAGCTGGTGCCAACGACGTGATCTTGGGTGTCTCCATGAAACCTGGTGACAGGGTTTCGTATGAAAGAATGAGTTGGTGATGCAGAGGTTATGATAGGTACACAACTCCAGCAATCTCTGTCCATTCTCATTCATCCTTCCGATACCATAGCGCCCAAGGCAGGAGGGCCACAAGTCATGGTCAGCCCCAACCCTGGCATTAAAGTCCCCCAGCAGGAACAAACGTTCAGTATTAGGAATGCTACTAATGATATTATGGAGTTCCTCGTAAAATTGGTCTTTAACTTCAGGTGGGGAGCAGAGTGTTGGAGCATAGATGCTAAGTAGGTGTACTGGGCCAGAGGTGGAGAGCAGTCGGATGGACAGTATGCTTTCCGAGCCATTTGAAGGTGGCTCTATCATGCTCAGCAAAGAGTTTCTAATGGCGAAGCTCACTCCATGCTGTCTTGGTTCTTCAGGATCCCTACCCTGCCAGTAGAAGGTGTAGTCTTGCTCTCTTAGAGATCCGCTCGCAGGGAGTCGTGTCTCCTGAAGTGCTGCAATGTCCACATTGAGTCTACTGAGCTCGTTGTTAATGATGGCGGTCTTCCAAGAGTTGTTGATTTGTGGAAGGTCTTCTGACAGGCCAGGACACATAGTTCTGACATTCCAGTTTGTAAAACGGGAGCAGCAGGTACCTGGAGGGAAAAAGGTGAAATTCCGATCAGGAATCTAGAGTGCTCCACAAAATGTGCAGCACTTGAAAGGTATTTTGACCTCCTTTTTAAACCATTACCAAATGTTACCAGACCATTTCAAATGAATGCTTAGAACACTATTAAGACCTTATACCATAAAGAAATGAGGTACTCTATCATACAGGAATGTCTAATATAGACATGATGGGCTGGATTTTAAGTAGCCCTCGACGTTGTGATCTGTGGTGGGGGTGAGGCAGTGGGTGTCCAGAAAATGGCTCCGGATGAGGCCTGCCACGTACTTCAACTCTGGCAGGGCCGGCCCCCCCCAAACCCTGCCACCGCTGCTGGGCGACGGACCACAATTTGAATACATAAATCAAAAAAATTAATTAATTTAAATATACTCACCAATGATCTTGAGGGCCTGCTGCGATCTTCCAAGCATTCATTTGTAAATGGTCTGGTAACATCTGGTAATGGTTTAAAAAGGAGAGGTCAAAATACCTTTCAAGTGCTGCACATTTTGTGGAGCACTCTAGATTCCTGATGGGAATTTCACCCGACCCCTTCAGATCCCCATCCGGGGAAATGAGGCGCGACACTGGTGGGGAGGGGGGAGGAGGTAAGTTTATTAGTGCAGGAGGTGCGGGGAGAGGGTCAAATAAACATCATGGGTGTATGGGATGATGGGAAGGGTTGTACTTTAAATTTTGTGCAGCTTGGCGGTGGGGTGGGGGGGGGGAAGGTCAAAGGTTTAAGGTAAGTGTTTTGGGATGTAGGGCAAATAGTTAATATAATTGTTGGTGGGAAAGGGGCATTGGAACTTTATTTATGTAATTCTGGGGGATATCTCTTTAAAAATTTAAATATCCTGGCAGGGCTGACTGCCCTCTAAAAATGGCGTCAGTGCCTGCACACAGCCAGCTGACACCATTGCCAGGGATGGACAGCCCAACCCCCACCTGATAGGCCGCCATATTATGAGCTTGCTCCTGCAATCAGTGGTGAGCTCATGGAATCCAGCCCGACACTGCTGAATGGTTTGAAACAGATCCCAGAATGATTAATTGAGGTTATAAAACTGCTGTTGATCAGTGATAGTGCTCAGGACAGGATGAGTATGGAAGGCAGAAGAATCTGGGTGGTGCCAAAACAAATGCTGAGTTGTTCATTGAGAGGGGTTAGGATTTGCTACTTTTATGCTGTCGCTGCATTTAACCAGAACCACGGGTTCTTTCTCATAATGTGGTATAATGTGTCTAGTTCTAGGAAATACATCTTGATGCACCCGATTCACAACAAATAAGGAAGCAACATCCTGCTTTCAGTTCTTTTTGTGGGATGCGGGCACCACTGGCAAGGCCAGCATTTGTTGCCCATTCCTAATTGCCCTTGACAACTGAGTGACTTGCCAGGCCATCTCAGAGGGCAGTTAAGAATCAACCACATTGCTGTGGGCCTGGAGTCACAAGTCGGCCAGATCAGGTAAGGACAGCAGATTTCTTGCCCTAGAGGATATTAGTGAACGGGATGAGTTTTTACAACAATCGATGATAGCTTCATGACACCATTACTGATACTATGCTTCTGTGTTTACATATATAGTAGACTTTTAAATACTCAACTAAATGTATATAACATCAGCTGTAGTTTTGAGTTAAATATAATTGAAACAGATCAAGCTGCAATTAGCGGCTCACCTTAATTGGCATTCACCATCTTTAATTTTATGAGCTGTTTGTAATTTCAGGCAGGCAGCCATTGTGAATAGGTTGCGCCTCCCCCCACCCCGCAATCCAATAGTTTCAACGAGAGGCCTCAGCCATTTTGCTGAGGAGCTCTAATTTGGATAATGTCAGCAGGCCAGGAACACTGAACCAGCACTCATGGGCAGCTCGTCAGTCTCAGCGAGGGGGTAGGAATTTGATGATTCCTCCAAACAGCTGAAACAGATATTTCATGTCAAAGGGAGAGAAGCAATCACAAGGGGGTAGTCTCCTGTAGGCTACACAAAATCATACACTGAACATCTACTTGCCTATTTTCTGAGTGGCATATTTTAAGGCCCCTTATGGACAGTTGGTTAGGTCACTCAACTCGTGGTACCACAACCCACACTCCATCCATTGGTACCTGAAAATAGCATTATGCTCCTGCAACCAATGTAAGACCCCGATTTGTATTTTTAAAGTAGATTCTTCCTTGAAACCCCTTTTGTATGATTGCCTTTAAGAATAATGTCCCTTTTAGAGCTTAGTGTGCTAATGAGTTAAGTACCAGGATGTAGTCATGTGACTCAAAGCCAGGGTCACTCTGCAACAGTAACACCTAGAAACAGGTTCTGTAAATAGTTAGCTCTGTACTGTATATAATAGTCCAGTTGTAAATAAACCCATTTGAGATCTTCAACCAACTGGAGTCCACACATCTCTTATGTTGCATCAGACAACATGAAAGAACTCATTATATGGTGGCAGTGGTGATTACATGGTGAGAGCTGTGGTGAGAAGACAAAGTCTGGGGTTGAAGACCACAGTTAAAACAGCTCTGAAAATGGCCAGTCCTACATTCCTACAGCCACTAGAGAGAAAGTTCAAGAAAAATACTGGCTCAAGCAGTGGAAAAAGACTTACCTCAAGCTGTAGAAGACAGAGCACAGAATGACAGGCTGTAATAGCAAACACCAGTTCCTGTCAATCAAAGCAGCTCGTCTAAATAACAGACAGTTTCTTGAAGGGAAAACAGTGCAGAGTCATCAAACCAGCCCTAAAGCAAGTTTTAAGCAAAAGAACAGCAAAATAGCTGGAAGGCCATAGATATTGTACCCGAGTTTCAGCTTTTCAAACGAAAAATGCAATTATATTTTACAGACCAAATAATTGTAGAACCAGAAAAACAGGATGTAAAAATACTAATAGCAGTTGGAAATGAGGGATTACACAGAATCAACACCTCTAGTCTATCTGACAAGGACCAGAAAGATTCCACAAATATATGGAAAGTGCGAGAAGATCAGCTCCAATTACGAGTGAATTTTAGAATTCACTGCCTAGAATTGATGGCCTACAGGTTGATGTCCTACAGGTAATAGCCACAGGAATCAATAGACCAATTCATCAGTAGATGCTGTAGTAAGGGCAATGAATGTGACTCCTCAGAAACTGAGCTGTTGGACCGAATAATGGAGCTAGTGATTGTATCGACACCCATTGAAGCGTTTAAGAAAGACCTCTTGGGGGGAAAAAGAGAGGTTACAGCATTGATGCGCTGCTGGAAGATGGCAGGAAATATGAAGCTATTGTAGCTGGACAGCAGCACCTGCACGCACTAGATGCAGCCAACAGTATCGGCATCATAACCAGGTTGAAAAGAGCAAGCAAACTGTGTGGTAAGTGCAATCTGTCTCACTCACGGTTAAATTGCCCTGTATTTTATAACCTGTGCAAGGCGTGGGGTGCAAAAGAACACTGGGGCCACCTATGCAAGAAATCTGGCTTCAAAGACGTAGTCAGAAGCCACAGCAAGACACAAACAAACAGAAGTTAGGCACAGCAACTGGGCAACAGCAGCAAGGAGTGCGCCAGAGTCCTGTGTAAATGCAAGCCGACACACTAAGTGCACAGTGAAACAAACCTGAGACAAGACTCAACAAGGAATAATTCTCAGCCAGAAGACAAGCGGGTATTCCACATTGTGAACCTGACATATCACATTGATATCAAATTGGAAGCTTTCACCACTATTAACATCATGTGCCCAAAGAAAGCTGGCAAACATACACTCAGGGTAAAGATTGACACTGGTGCTAGTGCAAATATCCTACCAAAGACAGGTACTCAAAAATATGTACCAAAGTCATTGGAAATCAATGATACAACTGCCAAGTTATCTGTATACAATGGGTCACCCATTCCCTACAATGCCACACTAACAATGCAATGCAGCTATGGCAAGTCGACATGGAAACCCCAACAGTCTGCCTTGTAGACAAGAGCGAACCAGCAGTGGCAGGACTACTAGCATATAAGAACCTCAATGTCGTAACTGTCCACGAGACGATTGCCAAGGGGAAATATCCAAGAATCCTGGCCAGCATCAAAAGGTGCAGTCTAGAAACCCAGCAAAGGCACAACTATGCGGCACCTTCTCTTCTGCTCTTTAGAGAACCAACAGCACCACAACGAGCCAGAATGGACAGAATACCTCCATAAGGCCAAGTCCTCGACCTTGAGCCCCAGGCCTTCAGACGCAGAAGATGAGGAAAGGTGAAGGACACGGAATCTCCTGAAGAGGTAGAGGAGGAATAAGTTGAAGCATTGTCTGTTGGCTCTTCGAGATGAGGTGCCGGAAATTCCCAAGAATGAAAAGGCATATTCTCCAAGCAAGAGCTGTCAAACCCACCAAAATGATATATGGACTTTTAAGCCTCTGCACTTGTAAATTTCATAATCCTTATCCCCATAATTGTAAATTTTATGATTTATATCCTGCATAACTAATGTTGATGGTATATAATTTTATGTGTTTTACTTTTAGCATACAAGACTTATCTTTGGAAAGAAAAGGGATGTTGTATGGTTTCCTTTAAGAGTGATGTCCCTTTAAGATCTTAGTATGCTAATGAGCTAAGGATCAGGACATTGCCATGTGACTCAAAGCCAGGCTCACTCTGCAACTGCAATGCCGAGAGGTAGGTTCTGTAAATGGTTATCTCTGCACTGTATATAATAGTTTAGCTGTAAATAAACCCGTTTGAAATCCTCAACCAACTGGACTCCACTGTTGCATTAGATAACGTAAAAGAACTCATTCCAACCCCTGCCCTGGCCACCAATTTTAACTAGGGGTTGAAAAGGACAGCATCCGTATTGGGAGTGGGAATGGGGAAATAAATGGTGCGCTGCCATTTTCAGCCCACTACCATGTTGATGCTGCCAGAAGGAGACTCTGAAAATTGGCTCCTTTGTCTCAACTGTTGTTCACATTCAGGCTTTCCTCACATATTAGTGAGTTAGCAGTGGTTACATTAAATGGAAGCATACAAAGAACAAAGATAATTACAGCACAGGAACAGGCCCTTCGGCCCTCCAAGCCTGCGCCGATCCAGATCCTCTCTCTAAACATGTCGCCTATTTTCTAAGGTTCTGTATCTCTTTTCTTCCTGCCCATTCATGTATCTGTCTAGATACATCTTAAAAGACTCCATCGTGCCCGCATCTACCACCTCCGCTGGCAACGCGTTCCAGGCACCCACCACCCTCTGCGTAAAGAACTTTCCACGCATATCCCTCCTAAACTTTTCCCCTTTCACTTTGAACTCGTGTCCTCTAGTAATTGAATCCCCCACTCTGGGAAAAAGCCTCTTGCTATCCACCCTGTCTATACCTCTCATGATTTTGTACACCTCAATCAGGTCCCCCCTCAACCTCCGTCTTTCTAATGAAAATAATCCTAATCTACTCAACCTCTCTTCATAGCTAGCGCCCTACATACCAGGCAACATCCTGGTGAACCTCCTCTGCACCCTCTCCAAAGCATCCACATCCTTTTGATAATGTGGCGACCAGAACTGTACGCAGTATTCCAAATGTGGCCGAACCAAAGTCCTATACAACTGTAACATGACCTGCCAACTATTGTACTCAATACCCTGTCCGATGAAGGAAAGCATGCCGTATGCCTTCTTGACCACTCTATTTACCTGCGTTGCCACCTTCAGGGAACAGTGGACCTGAACACCCAAATCTCTCTGGACATCAATTTTCCCCAGGACTTTTCCATTTACTGTATAGTTCACTCTTGAATTGGATCTTCCAAAATGCCTCACCTCGCATTTGCCCTGATTGAACTCCATCTGCCATTTCTCTGCCCAACTCTCCAATCTATCTATATTCTGCTGTATTCTCTGACAGTCCCCTTCACTATCTGCTACTCCACCAATCTTAGTGTCGTCTGCAAACTTGCTAATCAGTCCACCTATACTTTCCTCCAAATCATTAATGTATATCACAAACAACAGTGGTCCCAGCACGGATCCCTGTGGAACACCACTGGTCACACGTCTCCATTTTGAGAAACTCCCTTCTACTGCTACTCTCTGTCTCCTGTTGCCCAGCCAGTTCTTTATCCATCTAGCTAGTACACCTTGGACCCCAAGCGCCTTCACTTTCTCCATCAGCCTGCCATGGGGAACCTTATCAAACGCCTTACTGAAGTCCATGTATATGACATCGACAGCCCTTCCCTCATCAATCAACTTTGTCACTTCCTCAAAGAATTCTATTAAGTTGGTAAGACATGACCTTCCCTGCACAAAACCATGTTGCCTATCACTGATAAGCCCATTTTCTTCCAAATGGGAATAGATCCTATCCCTCAGTATCTTCTCCAGCAGCTTCCCTACCACTGACGTCAGGCTCACCGGTCTATAATTACCTGGATTATCCCTGCTACCCTTCTTAAACAAGGGGACAACATTAGCAATTCTCCAGTCCTCCGGGACATCACCCGTGTTTAAGGATGCTGCAAAGATATCTGTTAAGGCCCCAGCTATTTCCTCTCTCGCTTCCCTCAGTAACCTGGGATAGATCCCATCCGGACCTGGGGACTTGTCCACCTTAATGCCCTTTAGAATACCCAACACTTCCTCCCTCCTTATGCCGACTTGACCTAGAGTAATCAAACATCTGTTCCTAACCTCAACATCCGTCATGTCCCTCTCCTCGGTGAATACCGATGCAAAGTACTCGTTTAGAATCTCACCCATTTTCTCTGAGTCCAAGCATAACATTCCTTCTTTGTCCTTTAGTGGGCCAATCCTTTCTCTAGTTACCCTCTTGCTCCTTATATATGAATAAAAGGCTTTGGGATTTTCTTTAACCCTGTTTGCTAAAGATATTTCATGACCCCTTTTAGCCCTCTTAATTCCTCGTTTCAGATTGGTCCTACATTCCCGATATTCTTTCAAAGCTTCGTCTTTCATCAGCCGCCTAGACCTTATGTATGCTTCCTTTTTCCTCTTAGCTAGTCTCACAATTTCACCTGTCATCCATGGTTCCCTAATCTTGCCATTTCTATCCCTCATTTTCACAGGAACATGTCTCTCCTGCACGCTAATCAACCTCTCTTTAAAAGCCGACCACATATCACATGTGGATTTACCTTCAAACAGCTGCTCCCAATCTACATTCCCCAGCTCCTGCCGAATTTTGGTATAGTTGGCCTTCCCCCAATTTAGCACTCTTCCTTTAGGACCACTCTCGTCTTTGTCCATGAGTATTTTAAAGCTTACGGAATTGTGATCGCTATTCCCAAAGTAGCCCCCTACTGAAACTTCAACCACCTGGCCGGGCTCATTCCCCAACACCAGGTCCAGTATGGCCCCTTCCCGAGTTGGACTATTTACATACTGCTCTAGAAAACCCTCCTGGATGCTCCTTACAAATTCTGCTCCATCTAGACCTCTAACACTAAGTGAATCCCAGTCAATGTTGGGAAAATTAAAATCTCCTATCACTACCACCCTGTTGCTCCTACATCTTTCCATAATCTGTTTACATATTTGTACCTCTATCTCACGCTCGCTGTTGGGAGGCCTGTAGTACAGCCCCAACATTGTTACCGCACCCTTCCTATTTCTGAGTTCTGTCCATATTGCCTCACTGCTCGAGTCCTCCATAGTGCCCTCCTTCAGCACAGCTGTGATATCCTCTTTGACCAGTAATGCAACTCCTCCACCCCTTTTACCTCCCTCTCTATCCCGCCTGAAGCATCGATATCCTGGGATATTTAGTTGCCAATCATGCCCTTCCCTCAACCAAGTCTCAGTAATAGCAATAACATCATACTCCCAGGTACTAATCCAAGCCCTAAGTTCATCTGCCTTACCTACTACACTTCTTGCATTAAAACAAATGCACCTCAGACCACCAGTCCCTTTATATTCATCATCTGCTCCCTGCCTGCTCTTCCCCTTAGTCACACTGACTTCATTATCTAGTTCCTTACAGGCTTTTGTTACTACCTCCTTACTGTCAACTGACCTCAATTGGTTCCCATCCCCCTGCCACATTAGTTTAAACCCTCCCCAACAGCGTTAGCAAAAGCACCCCCAAGGACATTGGTTCCAGTCCGGCCCAGGTGTAGACCGTCCAATTTGTAATAGTCCCACCTCCCCCAGAACCGGTCCCAATGTCCCAAAAATCTGAACCCCTCCTTCCTGCACCATCTCTCAAGCCACGCATTCATCCTGACTATTCTTTCATTTTTACTCTGACTATCACGTGGCACTGGTAGCAATCCTAAGATTACTACCTCTGAGGTCCTGCTTTTTAACTTGGCTCCTAACTCCCTAAACTCTGCTTGTAGGACCTCATCCCGTTTTTTACCTATATCATTGGTGCCTATGTGCACAATGACAACTGGCTGTTCACCCTCCCCCTTCAGAATGTTCTGCAGCCGATCTGAGACATCCCTGACCCGTGCACCTGGGAGGCAACATACCATTCGGGAGCCTCGTTTTCGACCACAGAACCGCCTATCTACTCCCCTTACAATCGAATCCCCTACGACTATAGCCCTTCCACTCTTTTTCCCGCCCTTCTGAACAGCAGAGCCAGCCACGGTGCCATGGACCTGGCTACTGCTGCCTTCCCCTGGTGAGCCATCTCCCTCAACAGTATCCAAAACAGTATACTTGTTTTGGAGGGAGATGACCGCAGGGGACTCCTGCGCTGCCTTCCTGCTCTTTCTCTGCCTTTTGGTCACCCATTCCCTTTCTCCCTCAGCAATCCTAATCTGCGGTGTGACCAATTCACGAAACGTGCTGTCCACGACCTCCTCAGCATCGCGCATGTTCCAAAGTGAGTCCATCCGCAGCTCGAGAGCCGTCATGCGGTCTAACAAGAGCTGCAGTTGGACACACTTCCTGCACGTGAAGGAGTCAGGGACATCAGCCATGTCCCTGAGCTCCCACATTGAGCAAGAGGAGCATGACACGGGTCTGAGATCTCCTGCCATTTTTAATCTTAAGCTTAACTTAGTTAAATGAAAAAGGAACAAAATTTTTTTACCATTCACGATAAAACCAGAGAAATAGAAAAAGCCTTACCTTATAAACACCCCACCGAGTCCTTTTATTTTGGTTAGAGGAGGAGGACGGGTGGGAGACACGACAAGTGTGGTGTCTCGGGTTCAGAAACCGCCCAAATATATAGTGTTTTACTTACCCAGCAGCCCCCTGGCCTCCGCCGAAAAACAAAAGGAAATTAAGTTTACTTTCAAACTGACCTTCCCAGCTGCTCACTCGCTCACACTCTGCTCCCGAAAAAGCTGCTGCAATGAAAGGAAAGTTATTTTAAACCGCCCAAATATATAGTGTTTTACTTACCCAGCAGCCCCCTGGCCTCCGCCGAAAAACAAAAGGAAATTAAGTTTACTTTCAAACTGACCTTCCCAGCTGCTCACTCGCTCACACTCTGCTCCCGAAAAAGCTGCTGCAATGAAAGGAAAGTTATTTTAAACCGCCCAAATATATAGTGTTTTACTTACCTAGCAGCCCCCTGGCCTCCGCCGAAAAACAAAAGGAAATTAAGTTTACTTTCAAACTGACCTTCCCAGCTGCTCACTCGCTCACACTCTGCTCCCGAAAAAGCTGCTGCATGTTGTCTAAAATCATAGAATGGTTACAGCATAGATGAGGGCCATTCGGCTGCTCAAACTCATGCTGTGTCTCTGCAAGAGCAATCCAACTAGTCCCACTCCCCTGCCCTTTCCCCATAACACTGCAAATTTTTTTCCTCCAAGTTCTGGAGTGCCTGATGAGTTTGAGCACTAAATCCGGGGTGTTCCAATTTGGGTTTTTCTCTCATCCTTTAACTTTTTTTGCCCTCCTCTACTGAAGTAGTGATTCTTTTTGGTATGCAGGTCTAAGAGATCCAGAGACCCCGCTACCTTGCTTCACTATACATTTCACAGAATTGTTACAGCGCAGAAGGAGGCCATTCAGCCCATCATGTCTGCACCAGCTCTCCGAATGAGCAATTCACCTAATGCCATTCCTCTGCCTTTTCCCAATAACCCTGCACATTTTTCCTTTTCAGATAACAGTCTAATTCCCTTTTGAATGCCTTGATTGAACCTGCCTGCACCACACTCTCAGGCAGTGTATTCCAGATCCTAACCACTCACTGCATGAAGAAGTTTTTCCTCATGTCACTTTTGCTTCTTTTCCCAATCACTTTAAATCTGTGCCCTCTCATTCTCAATGCTTTCATGAGGGGGAACAGTTTTTCCGTATCCACTCTGTCCAGACCTCTCCTGATTTTGAATACCTCTATCTAATGTCATCTCAGCCTTCTTTTCACTAAGGAAAACAATCCCAACTTCTCCAATCTGTCTTCATACCTGCAGTTCCTCATCCCTGCACCCATTCTTGTGAATCTTTTCTGCACTCTCTCCAATGCCTTCACATCTTTCCTGAAGTGTGGCAAACAGAACTGGACACAATACTCCAGCTGAGGCTGAACTAGTGTCTTATACAAGTTAAACATAACCTCCTTGCTCTTGTACTCTGTGCCCTGATTAATAAAGCCCAGAATACTGTATGCTTTATTAACTGCTCTCTCAACCTGTTCTGCCACCTTCAGTGACTTATGCACATATACCCCAGGTCCCTCTGCTCTTGCACCTCTTTTAGAATTTTACCCTTTGTTATATTGTCTCTCCATGTTCTTCCTACCAAAATGAATGACTTCACATTTCTCCGCATTGAACTTCATCTGCCACTTGTCCACCCATTCTACCAACTTGTCGATGTCCTTTTGAAGTTCTGCACCATTCTCCTCACAGTTCTCAATGCTTCCATGTTTCATATCATCTGCAAATTTTGAAATTGTGCCTAGTACACCAAAGTCTAGGTCATTAATATATATCAGGAAGTGCAAGCATTCCAACACTAGCCCGTATTCTCATGTGTCAGCTTAAAAAGTGAATACTGGATGACATTATACCCACACATAACGCTGTTGTTACGACCAGGTGAGAAAGTTGCCAAGGTGTCTCTCTCAGCCTTCACCTTGTCTTCGCATAATAGGGTTTAATTTTAAACACACCGTGCTTTTAGCTCCCCTTGGTGAATCCTTGTTCACCGCTTTCCAATTATAAGGCAAATAAACCAGCACAAACAGGTTTTCTTAGGTTTATAGAAGAAAAGTTGAAATTTATTAAATTTAAACTTAAACTCTAATTTGATTAACACCTACGGATAGACGACGCACTCATGCTAGCATGCATACATGATACACGCATGCAAATAGAGACAGAAAAGAGTAGCAGAAATAAAGTGGAAAAGTTTGAGGCAATATCTGAAGAGTTTTTGTTATGGTTCTTCGAGTTCTTGATTATAGGTAGATCTTGCTTTTCGTTGGAACCCAGTATTCTTCTTAAAACTTGTTCGCTGTAGGAGACTTTTCCCTATTGGGGTTCATGTGTCTTCAGTGGATTCAGAGGCTTGTGAGAAAGAGATGGGAGCAGACAGGAGAGATTTTCTCAGTCCAGGAACAAACAGTCTTTCTGAGTTCAAACTCTCTGTGGGCCAGTTCAAAAAGCCAGTTAGTCATGTGACCAACTGGTCCAACCAGTCCTGGATTGTATCACCTTAGCAGTCTCTGGAATGTTCTTCTTACACACAATACCTGCTGATCAAGGTCCATTGTGGGTTGAATATGTCAGGAAATGGTCGTTTGTTCTTATAATCACCATCTGTTAATATACAAATGTATTTTCCAACCACGGCTGATCTGTTTAATAAGTCCTTTCCTCGCTCCAGCAACAGTTTAAAATCAATGCTGTCATGCTAGGCCCCCACCTGCCAAGCAATGGCAAGAAGAGGTCCTCCTACCTGACCAAGCAAGCCTGGATGGAGATCACTGAGGACTTCAGCAGCCATGGGATCACCCCCCCGGATGTGGGTACAGTGCCGCAGGAGGGTCAATGACCTCCTTCATTCTGACAAGGTGATTGGTCTGCACCTCTCCCCTTTTTAATGTTTGCAAGAGGCTACGCAGGAAGAAGCAGAACATGGGGACAGTGGCCCTACAATGATGCTGGCAGAGGGCGTTGGGTATCACTTCACCCTGACAGATGCATGGCTTTCACAACTCACCCCCATTAACTCCCCTGAGAGCAGACGGCACCATGAGCTTTATAGGAGACCACAGTAGGTGACAAGGGACTCCACTAGCAGAATTGTCATGTTGACCTCTCTGCGAAGTACGATTATCTCCCTCTTTCCACTTACAGAACAAGAGGGTCCACAACAGGAAGGAGACAGCCCAGATTGGTGAAGGAATCCCAGTCCTTCAGCCTCTCTCCACAGCTGAGGATGAGGCTTTACAATTAGCAGGGACCCAGGGTGGCTGCTCCATATCAAATGGAAAGTCTGGAATCTTGGCACAAAAGAGTGAGGATCGGCTTCCTTGACATGCGGTTCACTTCTGGAGACCTACATCACATATCGTTGGCATGACGAGATCTGCACAGCCTAACCCACACATGTTTGTGTTCTCTCATGCAGGTCGGCATCTGCAAGAGACTCCATCAGAAGTGGGATTCCCATCAACCTCTGGGGAGGAACCGCAGTCAGAGGAAGCACCATCCTATAATTATCCTATACCTTTCACCAACTCAGATACTTTCACCTCGGTGGGTTTCCGCTCAGCTGTAGAATCAGGGTCATAAGCTGGTGAGAGCACCACACACGCCCCCAAACAGCTAGCTGAGGCTGAGACAGTCGAGGCTCTGACAGTCAGAGGACTGTGGGTGGCCAGACACATGACAAGGCTCTGCTGTCGACAGCACAGGTCATGCTGGAGTTGTAAAGAGGGGTAAGGCAACATCTGGCAGAAATGTCAAAGGCAATGCGCAGCCATGAGCGGTCGATGGAGGAGTCCATCCATGCCATGAGTGCTGCCATGTCTCAGGCATGTGAGCACATGGCTTCCTCCATTGAGAGGTTGGCAACCCTCATGGACAGCCAGCTCCCACAAATGTGTGCAGACCTGCACATCACCTTGGCCACAAGCTCCTTGCAGCAGTGTCAAGGTGAGGGAAGGACGAGGTGCCTGGAATCTTCTCCAGCTCCTCGTGCTTCTCTGGTGAGCAGGGAGATTCAAGTGAGGCTTGAAAGGGAGGAGGAGAGGCTGACCTCCACAGCTGGAGGCTCCCCTCAAACCATTGTGACAGTGGCCTGTGCCTCCTCAGCCCCTCGCCAGCTCCAGTAGCTGTGACCCCTGAGGAGAGTCCTGCATCTGTCTAGGAAATCCTCAGGCAGCCGGGGCTCTCCAGGCCTCAGGCAGCCAGAGGACAGCCACAGAAGTCATCCCAGGCCAAAGTTCAGCCTGATCAGCAGCCTGCCTCCAGCCCAGCTGCTAGCGCTGGGGTCGCACCTCATAAAAGCACGAATAAATATATTAAGAAAACCACCTAGAGACACTTGGGATTTCACGGGTGTTTGAAATTTGACATTTAATTTCTCATATAAAGTTCTTTTGTTCAAGCAATTAATCTTAGTTGTGCAAAAGTGATTATTCTATCATGTATTAATATTGAGCTGCTGACTTCACCCTTCCCTCTTAGTGGATGCCAATTTAGGCACACCCCTCATTTGAATAGGGTCTCCCATGGGCACTAGAGTGTGGTTCAGCTGGGCACTAGGCACAGAAGACAAATAGAAAGGAAGTGACAGACTGCATGCATTGAGGTGAGTCTTTATTTTTTTTTCTGATTGGCCATAATGGTGGATGGAAGTGGGTAGGTATGAGATTGTCTCTTGCCTCCTTGGCCCATCGCTCAATGTGCCTGGCCTCCGGTCTAACGGCTTCAACATCCAGTGCTGCCTGCTCATCACCCTCCTCTACATGCTCCTCGTTGGCGAAGGATTGTCACTCAGTCACAGTGTCATAGAACCATAGAAAAATTACGGCACAGAAGGAGGCCATTCAGCCCATCATGTCCGTGCCAGCTGAAAAAACTAGCCGCCCTATCTAATCCCACCTTCCAGCACCTGGTCCATAGCTTTGCCGGTTACAGCACTTCAGGTGCATGTCCAGGTACTTTTTAAAAGAATTGAGGGTTTCTGCCTCCACCAGTATTCCTGGCAGTGAATTCCAGATGCCCACCACCCTCTGAGTGGAAATGTTTTTCCTCATGTCCCCTCTAATCCTTCTACCAATCACATTAAATCTGTGCCCCCTGGTAATTGACCTCTCCACTAGGGGAAACAGGTCTTTCCTGTCTACTCTATCTAGGCCCCTCATAGTTTTGTGCACCTCAATTAAGTCACCCCTCAGCCTCCTCTGTTCTAAGGAAAACAACCCTAGCCTATCCAATCTTTCCTCATAGCTGCAACTTTCAAGCCCTAGCAACATTCTTGTAAATCTTCTCTGTGCTCTCTCCAGAGCAATTATGTTCTTCCTGTAATGTGGTGACCAGAAAGGTATGCAATACTCTAACTGTGGCCTAACCAGCGTTTTATACAGTTCCAGCATTACATCCCTGCTTTTGAATTCTATACCTCGGCCAATAAAGGAAAGCATTCCTTATGCCTTCTTCACCACTCTACCTACCTGTCCTGCTACCTTCAAGGACCTGTGGACATAAACTCTAAGGTCTCTCACTTCTTCTACTCCTCTCAATATCCTCCCGTTTATTGTGTATTCCCTCGCTTTATTTGCCCTCTCCAAATGCATTACCTCATACTTATCTGAATTGAATTCCATTTGCCACTTTTCTGCCCATTCAACCAAACCATTGATATCTTTCTGGGGTCTGCAGCTATCCTTTTCACTACCAATTACACAGCCAATTTTTGTGTCATCAGCAAATTTCCCAATCATGTCTCCTGCATTTAAATCCAAATCATTAATATATACCACAAACAGCAAGGGACCCAACACTGAGCCCTGTGGAACACCGCTAGAAACAGCTTTCCATTCACAAAAACATCTATTGACTATTAGCTTTTGTTTCCTGTCCCTGAGCCAATTCTGGATCCAACCTGCCACATTCCCCAGTATCCTATGGGCTTTCATTTTATTGACCAGTCTGCCATGTGGGACCTTGTCAAATGCCTTATTAAAGTCCATGTAGACCACATCTACTGCACTACCCTCAACACTGTGGGTGTACCTACCCGACATGGACTGCAGCAGTTCAAGAAGGCAGCTCACCACCACCTTCTCAAGGGCAGTTAGAGTCATAGAGAGATACAGCAATGAAACAGGCCCTTCAGCCCACTGAGTCTGTGCTGACCAACAACCACCCATTTATACTAATCTTACATTAATCCCATATTCCCACCACCTACCTACACTAGGGGCAATTTACAATTGGCCAATTTACCTATCAACCTGCAAGTCTTTGGCTGTGGGAGGAAACCTGAGCACCCGATGGAAACCCACACAGTCACAGGGAGAACTTGCAAACTCCACACAGGCAGTACCCAGAACCGAACCCAGGTCACTGGAACTGTGAGGCTGCGGTGCTAACCACTGCACCACTGTGCTGCCCTGCAGGGATGGGCAGTAAATGTTGGCCTGGCCAGCGATGCCTACATCCCATATATGAATTTAAAAAAAATCCTTCCTGTTACTTTGTCAAAAAACTCAATTAAGTTAAGTTAGTAAGACGTGACCTTCCCTTAGCAAATCCATGCTGACTATCCCTGAATAATCTATCCCTTTCTAAGTGGTAGTTTATCCTGTCTCTCAGAATTGATTCTAATAATTTTCCCACCACTGAGGTCAGCCTGACTGGCCTAAAATTATTTGGCCTATCCCTCACACCCTTTTTAAACAATGGTACAACATTCACAGACCTCCATTCGTCTGGTACCTCTCCTGTATCGAGTGAGGATTTGAAGATGATCCTCAGCGCATCCGTTAACAACCTGGGATGCAATCCATCTGACCCTGGCGATTTATCCACTTTCAAGGATGTCAGACCCTCTAGTACTTCCTCTCTCATTATGCTTATCGTATCTACTATTTCACGCTTCCTCTTCTTTAACTACAATGTCTGCATCAGCCCTCTCCTTTGTGAAGACAGAGACAAAAAACTCATTAAGAACCCTGCCCACATCTTCTGCATCCACGCATAAGTTCCCCTGTACATCTCTGATAGGCCCCACCCTTTCCTTGGTTATCCTCTTGCTCTTAATGTACTGATAAAACATCACTGGGTTTTCCTTGATTTTACCTGCCAATAATTTTTCATGTCCTCTCTTTGCTTTTCTAATTTCCTTTTTTACTTCACCCCTACACTTTCTATACTCCTCCAGGCTTTCTGAAGTATTAAGATTTTTGTGATCATCATAAGCTTTCTTTTTCTGGTTTAACTTACCCTGTAAGTTTCTAGATAACCAGGAGGCTCTAGATTTGGCAGTACCACCCTTTATTTTAGTGCCTACACTGTGCCTGTAATATCTTGCTTTTGAATGTCTCCCATTGGTTTGCCACTGATTTTCCTTCAACTAGCTGTATCCAGTCCACTTTCACCAAGTCACCGCTCAGTTTCTTAAAATTTGCCTTCCCCCAATTTAGAACTTTTAATCCTGTTTTATCTTTGTCCTTTTCCATAATTATGCTAAAACTTACTGTATTATGGTCATCATGCAAGGCCTTCCCCCTCTGCGGTGCTAGATTGTGCAGAGCACAGCAGACCACCACATTACACGAGACCCTCACTGGGGCATACTGCAGAGCCCCACCAGATTGATCTAGGCAAGGGAATCGCATCTTCAGCAGTCCAATGGCCTGCTCGATGGTCATTAAGGTGGACCTGTGGCAAGTGTTGTACCTCTCCTCTGCTGCATTGCGAGGGCTCCTCACAGGGTTGAGTAGCCATGTCTTCAATGGTAGCCTTTGTCCCCGAGAATCGATCCCTGAAGTGAGCAGGGGGGCCTAAAAAGCTGTGGTACCTGGGACTGTTGAAGTATTCAGGTGCTGTGGCTGTTTCCCGAGAAGCAGGCACACATCTGCCGAAAATGTTTTCAGTGGTTGCAGACCAGTTGAACTTTGATTGAATGGAAGCCCTTCCTGTTGATGAAGGCAGCTGGCTGGGCTGTGGTAGCCTTGATGGCCACATGCGTGCAGTCTATCACACCTTGCACCTAGGGAAATCCAGTAATGGCCCATATCTGATGGTCCTCTCTGCCTAACTGTCATGGTCGGTCCAGTAGCACACATAGTCGCCATTTTGAACAGGGCATTGGTCACCTCCTTGTTGCAGTGGTGGGCTACTGCCTGGCCAACCTCATACATGCCCCTGGTGGATCCTTGGAATGATCCAGACCCGTAAAAGTTTAGTGCCACTGCAATCTTCAAGGCCACTGGCATAAGGTGACTCCCGAATCCCATAGGTCACAACTTATCCTGCAGTAGGGTGCATAAGTCGGTGATGGCCTCCCTGGAGAGGTGTAGTCTTCGCTGACAATGCCGCTTGGATATCCAGAGATAGCTGATTCATGCCTGGTACACTCTTTGGTGCAGGTGGGCCCTTATTGGCATGGCTCTTCTCAGAAGGACAGAAAGCTAGGAAAAGGTGGTGGGGTAGCTCTGTTAATCAAGGATGGCATTAGTATAGTGAGAGATGACCTTTGTTCAGAAAATCAAGATATAGAATCAGTTTCGATACAGATAGCAACGGTAAGAAGTCACTTGAGGGAGTAGTTTATAGGCCCGTTAACAGTAGCTACACTCTAAGACAGAGTATGCAGGAAGAAATAGTTGGGGGGGGGGGGGGTGGGGGGGTGCTTGTATGAAAGGTACTGCAATAATCATGGATGATTTAAATCTTCATATAGATTGGACGAGTCAGATTGGCAAAGGTACCCTGGAAGATGAGTTCACAATATGTATTTGGGACAATTCTCATGCCAGCCAGGGAGCAGGCTATTTTAAACCTGGTAATGTGCAATGAGACAGGATTAATTAATGACCTCATAGTAAAGGAGACTCTAGGCAACAGTGATCATAACATGATAGAATTTCACATTCAGTTTGAGGGTGGGAAGTGTGGGTCTAAGACTAGTGTTTTAAACATATATACAGAAAATTACAAGGATATGAGGACAGAGTTGGCTAAAGTGAACTGGGACAATAAGTTAAAAGGTAGGACAGTAGAGAAGCAGTGGCCGACATTTAAGGAGATATTTCATAACTCAACAAAGATATGTTCCACTGAGAGAGAAAGACTCCATGAGGAGGATGCACCATCTGTGGCTAACTAAGGAAGTTAAGGATAGTACCAAATTGAAAGAAAAAGTGTACAATACTGTGTAAGATGTAGTGGTAGGTCAGAAGATTGGACAGATTTTAGAAACCAGCAAAGAATAACTTTAAAAAAAATAAGGATGGGGAAATTGGAATATGAGAGAAAGCTATCTAGAAATACAAAAACAGATAGTAAGTGTTTCCACAAGTATTTAAAAAGGAAAAGACTGACAAAAGTGAGCATTGATCCCTTAGAGGGTGAGACTGGGGAATTAGTAATGGGAAACGAGGAAATGGCAGAAGCATTGAAAAAGTATTTTGTGTCTGTCTTCACCGTAGAAGGCACAAAAAATCCTTGAAAATCACGAGGCAAAAGAGAGGGAGGAACTTAAAACAATCACAATCACTAGGGAAAAGGTACTGGGAAAACTATTGGAACTAAAGCCTGACAAGTCCCTTGGAATAGATGGCTTGCATTTCTAAGATCTTAAAAGAAGTGGCTACATAGATAGTGGATGCATCGGTTGTGACCTTCCAAAATTTCCTAGATTCTGGAATGGTCCGAGCGGATTGCAAAATTGCAAATGTAACACCTCTATTCAAGAAAGGAGAGAGCCAGAAAGCAGGAAATAATAGGCTAGTTAGCCTAAGAATGGTCATAAGGAAAACGCTAGAATTCATTATTGAGGAGATAACATTTAGAAAATCATAATATAATCAGGCAGAGCCAACATGGTTTTGTGAAAGGGAAATCATGTTTGATTCATTTATTAGAGTTCTTTGAAGAAGTAACAAGCAAGATTGGCTAAAGGGGAGCTGTAGATGTGGTAGACTTGGATTTCCAAAAGGCATTCGATAAGGTGCCACATCAAAGATTACTACACAAAATAAGAGTTCATGTTGTAGGTGGTAACATAGTAGCATGGATAGAAGATTGGTTAGCTAATTGGAAGCAGAGAGTAGGCATAAATGGGCCATTTTCGGGTTGGCAAGGCATTACTAGTGGAGTGCCACAGGTATCAGTGCTGGGGCCTCAACTATTTACAATCTATATCAATGTCTTGGATGAAGGGACCAAATGTATGACAGCTAAATTTGCTGATGACACAAAGATAGGTAGGAAAGTAAACTGTCAAGAGGACAATAAAGGGTTGAATTTTGGATGAGCTCCCAATGTCAGGTCAGTGGCATGGGATGCTGAAAGATTACAGCTGCAGCGGTCCGCCATGAAGCCCAATGCCGGGCTCAATCATCCATGTGGCAGCGAAGCTCCACGGCAGCCACCCCTGCCCCCCGCTGCTCGGCAACGGGACCCGACTTTAAATATTGAAATGGACTTAATGCATAAATTTAAATCCAATTCCCCGCGATCTTACCATTGGATCCAGATCTTCAGCGAGACGGGCGGCACTCACACACCTTCATTTATCCGTCCAGGGAAAGCTGGTGCTACCGAGGTGGGGAAGGGGAGAATCAGAGCATTTTCAGTGTAGTTGTGGGGGGAGTCAACTCTGCATTTTTAGTGTGGGTGGGGGGGGGGCGACCTCTGCACTTTGTGCAGTTGGCGGGGGTGGGCGGGAGAGGGGACAACTATGCACTTTGTGCAGTTGTGGGGAGAAAGGCAATTTCAGAGTACTGGGGTGGGGGTGGGAGAAACAGGCCAAACATTTATTTTTAGTGTAGTTGAGGGGGGGGGGGGGGGACGGGGGGTGGTGTGGGTGACGGGGACGACTCTGTATTCTCTGAGCAGGGCTGGCAGCCCTTTAGAAATGGTGCCAGTGCCTGTGCAGCGACAGCTGACACCTTTCATGGCGTCACTGAGGCCACCCTGACCATGTGATTGGCAGGTGGGGGGCAGCCAACCTGCATATTTAAATGAGCTGCCACACTCAAGATCATGACAGAGCGCAGCCCACACACGGGGGGCAGCCATTTTTTTTCACCCACCACCGCTCCTGGCGGCGGGAAAATAAAATCCAGCCCAAAGAGTCTACAAAGGGATTCAGAAAGGTTAATTGAATGAGAAAAATTTGGCAGATGGAGTATAATGTGGGAAAATGTGAACTTGTCCACTTTGGCAGGAAGAATAGAAAAGTAGTACATTATTTGAATGGAGAGAGACTGCAGAACTCCACAGTACAGAGAGATCTGAGTATCCTCATACATGAATCACAATAAGTTAGTATGCAGGTACAGCAAGTGATTAGGAAGGCAATAAAAGCAAAATACTGCGGATGCTGGAAATCTGAAACAAAAACAAGAAATGCTGGAATCACTCAGCAGGTCTGGCAGCATCTGTGGAAAGAGAAGCAGAGTTAACGTTTCGGGTCAGTGACCCTTCTTCGGAACTGATTAGGAAGGCAAATGGAATGTTGGCATTTATTGCAAGGAGAATCCAGTATAAAAGTAGGGAAGTGTTGTTACAGCTGTACAGCACCTTAGTTAGTCCGCATCTGGAGTATTATGTACAGTTTTGGTCTCCTACTTAAGAAAGGATATAATTGCATTAGAAGCAGTTCAGTGAAGGTTCACTCGACTGATTCCTAGGATGAAGGGGTTATCTTATGAGGAAAGGTTGAGCAGGTTGGGTCTGTATCCATTGGAGTTTAGAAGAATGACAGGTGATCTTATTGAAACATATAAGATCCTGAGGGGACTGGACAGGGTGGATGGTGAGAGGATGTTTCACCTTGTGGGGGAGTCTAGAACTAGGGGACACAGTCCCACATCCTAACTTTTTCCCTTGCTGCCACCACCTTTAACCGGTCAGGGATCTGAAGGCCAGTGATCCCCATGTGCTGTTCGTTAAATTCAAAACACCCTGTAAAATTACATTCAGTTGCATGCAAATTCAGTTTAATTACTTTCTGTACGAGCTACATTGATGTCCTGCTGCGTCGTAGCGGCAACTCTGCCCTTCATCTTTCCCACGCTCTTAAAATGCGGAACCAACGTCTCGACATCAGGATTCTGGGCGAGAGCTTCCTCTCCCAATTTTTTTATTCCTCCGCCTTCTACCCCATTCTTTCAGGCCCAGTGAAATTCAACCCCAGGTGTGACAGTCAGTACTGTGTTAAATAATAGATCATGACTTATGCCAAGAGGAATAACCTGCTTTTACTCTAAGGACTTTGCAAAGTCCCTTTTGCTTGGCAACTTTCTAATTTCTCAGTAAACAGTAATTATGAAAGTATAAGCTTCCTTGGCTTATTATGTGAGGAAGTAGGAATCTTCAAGAATACTGAACTGAAAGTTGAATCATCATCACATTAATGAATTAATTTGAAATCGTGGCTCTCAATCATAATCAAACATATCTTTGTATATGATTTGAAACAGGCAACAGTTGAAATACACAGCAGAGTAGCCAACATCTCTAAGAGAAAAGAACAATATATATGGCCTCCTTGATCATTCTGGCAGTGCTTGTTACTCTACAAAATCACAAGATATTATGGATGAAGACGACCATTTTGTCCTTATTAATTGATCCACCCAGAAGCATCCCACAGTTCCCGATCGTAGAATCTAACTTTTTCTTAAACGGATTTAGAGTTTTCACTGCAAACATTATCTGGAAACCCATTCTAAGTGTTGATGACTACCAGCGTGACTATATGATAGCAATTATAACATTACCTTTTACTTGTTTGGCCCTGTGCCCCTTGTCTTAATACCATGAACAGGCAAATTCCTATAATTGGAAGTTCTTTACCCAACACTAGTTTTCTCCTTTAAGACATGTATTACTTCAAACTTTTTAAAATGTAAACTTTATTGCTGTAACAAAATAGCATAAAAATGAACCAAAAAATATTCTTGCGATATAAAACATTATGAAAATGTTATATTTCTTGTTAACCACAATATTTTATATGAATTAAAATTGTAAATTAGTAATAGGAAATTAAAACAGAATCATAGAATCGTGGACTCTTTACACCAAAGAGAAGGCCATTCAGCCCATCGTGTTTGTACCTGCTGTCCGAAACAGCAATTTATCCTGTGCCACTCCCCCACCTTCTCCCCATACATTCTTCCTTTTCAGATAACAATCCAATTCCCTCTTGAATGCCTCACTTGATTCTGCCTGCACCACACTCTCAGGCAGTGCTCTTCAGATCCTAACCACTTGCTGCGTGAAAATGTTTTTTCTCATGTCACCATTGCTTCTTTTGCCAATTAATTACCTTAGATCTGTGCCATCTTGTTCTTGATTCTTCCACCAATGGGAACAGTTTCTCCCTATCTACTCTGTCTAGACCTCTCATGATTTTGAACACCTCAATCAAATATCCTCTCAACCTTCTGTTCTCCAAGTAAAACAGTTCCAACTTCTCCAATCTATCAATGTAGCTGAAGTTAGAATCATAGAAATCATAGAAAGTTTACGGCACAGAAAGAGGCCACTTGGCCCATCGTGTCTGCACTGGCCAAAAAACAAGCCACCAAGTCTAATCCCACTTTCCAGCATTTGGTCCATAGCCCTGCAGGTTTTGGCACTTGAGGTGCATATCCAGACACCTTTTAAATGGGTTGAGCATTTCTGCCTCTACTACCCTTTCAGGCAGTGAGTTCCAGACCCCCACCACACTCTGGGTGAAAACATTTTTCCTCATCTCCTCTCTAAATCTATGCCCCCTCGTCACTGATCTCTCTGCTAAGGTAAATAGGCTCTTCCCATTCACTCTATCCAGGCCCCTCACAATTTTGTACATTTCAATCAAATCTCCCCTCAGCCTTCTCTGTTTCAAGGAAAACAACCCCAGCCTATCCAATCTTTCCTCACAGCTGCATTTTTCCAGTCCTGGCAGCATCCTCATAAATCTCCTCTGTACCCTCTCTAGTCCAATTACTTCCTTTCTGTAATGAGGTGACAAGAATTGCACACAGTACTCAAGTTGTGGCCTAACCAATGTTTTATACAGTACCAGCATAACTTCCCTGCTCTTATATTTCTGTACCTTGGTTAGTAAAAGAAAGGATTCCATATGCTTTCTCAACCACCTTATAGACCTGTCCTGCTACCTTCAGGGACCTGTAGACATACACTCCAAGGTCCCTCACTTCCTCTACTCCTCTCAGTATTCTCCCATTAATCGTGTATTCCTTTGCCTTGTTTGACCTCCCCACATGCATCACCTCACACTTCTCCTGATTGAATTCCATTTGCCACTTTTCTGCCTACCTGACCAGTCCATCGATATCATTCTGCTGCCTACAGCTATCCTTCTCACTATCTACCACAAGGCCAATCATTGTGTCGTCTGCAAGTTCTTCATCCCTGGAACCATTCTCGTGAATCTTTTCATCACTCTCTCTAATGCCTTCACATCTTTGCGAAAGCGTGGCACCCAGAGATGGACACAATACTCCAGTTGAGGCTGAACCAGCGTTCTATCCAAGTTTAACATAACTTCTTTGCTTTTGTGCTCTATGTCCCTATTAATGAAGCCTAGGATACTGTATGCTGTATTAACTGCACACAAGAAGATATTAAGATTGCTGACCCAGGGACTGAGTGGTGTGTAGTAGGTGGATGTAGTAGGTTAGACACTGGCCTTTGTCATCTAGAGGCTAGTTTAGCCCAGACAATTAAGATGAAAGTCTCGTTATAGGAGTCCTTCATCTAATGAATTACAGTAGTTTACAGGCACAAAGCAGCCTCTAATTGGTTAACACAGGGAGGTCTTAGGAAAGCTGGTGCAGAATTGGAAAGCGTTCCATTCCCGAGCACACAAAAATGTTGATTATTCAAAGTAATTTTTTTGCTTAGCAGAGCCACCGTGTGGCATTCATGCAGGTTTATTTTCAAGAATGTGAGATTTCTCTGTACAGAAGATACCCCCTTCCCCAGACTTTCCTTTTTCTTTAAAGAAATATGATGGAAAAATATGGAAAATGGTATTCTAATAGTAGGCCCACCAACTGTGTATATGTTTAGTTTAATAGGTTTAATGTCCACAGACAGGACAACTCTTGTGATTTTTAATAATTATATTTATAGAATTTAAGATATAATGAAGTGTATGAAAGAGAAAACTTGCATGAATGCAATGAGGAATGGATGGCCACTGAGGCTGAGATTAAGGTTAAGGGACACTGACAGGACCTGAGATGTTTGATACCATCAATGGAAAATGGAAAAAAATCCGCTCTCTTTACCTTGCAGGGCCAGTTCTCACATTGACAACTGAAGATTGCTGGCTTTATGACTGTTAAAATTCATGCGAACTTACATCAGTGTGACCGGCCAAATACTTGAGATGTGCTGAGTTCAGTTTCTCCTTAGTTGGCACTTCCTGTTCATAGAATGACTGCAGCACAGAAGGATGCCATTCGGCCCATCGTGTCTGTGCTGGCTCTCTGAAAAAGCAACTCACCTAGTCTCACTCCCCCGCCTTTTCCCTGTAGCCCTGCAAATGATGTTGTCCCATGCACATTTCACAAGTCAGCCAAAGGTGGTAGCTTCTTTCCCTATGCGTGTATCGAGCTCTGCAACAAGGGACAGATCATCTGTCACCGTGGATCCAAGATAGCAGAATTTTCTAACCACTTCCAGTGGGGTGTTTTTTAGTGTGATCGGGGCAGAAATGCAACACTTTGTCCCATGACCACTGTTTTCTTGATGCTTTTAGTCAAGGAGAACAAGTTACAGGCATGGGAGAGACAGTCCGTGAGTCTTTGTAGCTGGGTTTCCATGTGAGCGACAAGCGCAGCATCATCAGCGTAGAGGAGTTCTCTGAGCAGGACATGATGTGTTTTTGTCTTCACTTTCAGCCTTGATATATTGTAGAGCTTGTTGTCTGACCTGGTGTGCAAGTAGACTCCTTCCATATCTGCAAGGAAGACAACAGTTAGAAGCATGGAGAAGAAGATGCCAAACAGAGTGAGGGCTAAGACACAACCCTGTTTCATTCCATTCTTCACTCCGGAACTGTCAGAAGTGGAGCCACTAAATTGTACAGTGCAGCGCATGTTGGCATGGAAGGACCGGATGAAACTGAAGAGTTTCGGTGAACAGCCAATTTTTCCCATAATCTTGTAGAGCCCTACTCTGCTGAGGGTGCGGGATGCCTTAGTGAGATCTGCGAAAGTAAGGTAAATGGGGACACCTGCCATTAACAGTAAAAAGATTTACTAGTTATCAATATGACCCCTGGGTGGAGCAATTTGCATTGTTCAATCTTATGCTTCAAATGCTTCAAAATTTGCTTTCACTTAGACAGTAGGGCATGTACTTTTCCTATATCCTGTTACGGTATTCTGTGTGTTACCTACCACCTATCATGCATCCACTTATTTGTCTGGGATCTTATTTCAAGTTTTTTCAAATTAATTTACCTTGATCTGTATGCCTTGCTGTGCAGTATATAACTCAGTCAATCTATCATATTCCAACAGTGGACCCTTTTACCTGTCTCCAGTATTCTCCCTCCACTTGCACCCCTCCCTCTGGCCTCTTAACCTCGCTAGATCTTTTGATTGAAAACTGCCAGCATGACATCTCAGTTTCTCTGCTCCCCTCACTCACTCTAACCTATCTCACAGTGAAGTTTCAACAGTCCGTTCTCTTAGGTCCAGCCCTATCCTTGTCATCAAACCTACTGACAGGAGTGGTGCCATTGTTGTTGTCTGGCATACCAACCTCTACCTAGCAGAGGTTAAATGGCACTCTCTTATGCTTTCTCCTACCTCCCCCTGGACCATGACCCGACGACTGAACACAAAGCCATTTTTTCCAGGACTGTCACTGACCTCATCTTTTCTGGAGATCTTCATTCTGCAGCCTCCAACCTCATTGCTCCCCCAATTCCGAACAGCCTGCTTCTACCTCCTTCCCGCAATCTACAAACAGGACTGCACTGGCATTGTTTCAGCCTGTTCCTGCTCCACTGAACTGATTTCTTCCTACCTCAATTCTACTTTTTCTCCCCTTGTCCAGTCTCTTCACACCTACATCCATACTCTTCCAATGTCCTCCATCACTTTAACAGTTTCGTGTTTCCTGTCCCTGACTGTCTCCTTTTCACCATGGATGTCCAATCCCTCTACACCTCCATCCCCCACCAGGACAGTCTGAGGGCTCTCCATCTCTTCTTTGAATGGAGACCCAAGGACTCCCCATCCACCACCACCCTCCTCCGCCTGGCTGAACTTGGTCTCACATTGAATAATTTCTGCTTCAACTCCACTCACTTCTTCCAAATAAAAGGTGTTTCTATGGGTACCCGCACAGGTCCTAGCTTTGTCTTCCTTTTTGTGGGATATGTGGAACATTCCTTGGTCCAGTCCTATTCCCACCCTCATCTCTCTTTCTGGTACATTGATGACTGTATCAGTGCCACTTCCTGCTCTCACCCCGAACTGGAAAATTTCATCGACTTTGCTTTCAATTTCCACCCTTCTCTCACCTTCACATGGTCCACCTCCTCCTATCTCTTTCCTTCCTTGATTTCTCTGTCTCCAATTCTGGGATAGGCTATCAACCAATATTCATTATAAGGCCACGGACTCCCACAGCTACCTTGACTAAACTGCTCATACGTGTTTCCTGTAAGGACTCTATTCCATTCTCCCAATTTCTCTGTTTTCATTGCATTTGTTTGGTTGATACAGTTTTCCATACTAGTGCTTATGATAAGTTCTCATTTTTCCTCAAGCGAGAATTCCCCACCACCGTGGATAACAGGGCCCTCGACCGTGTACATTGTATTTCGCGCACTACTGCTCTTACACCTTCCCCTTCCTCCCAGAACCATGATAGGGCTCCCTTTATCCTCATCTTCCACCCCACCAGCCTTCATATTCAACAGATCAATCTCGGCCATTTCCATCTATCATGCAGACCCCCACCTGCCAAGAATGAGGCACATTAATTTTGTCATATGAAGATTAATTTTAAATTGTTGCTGGAGTGGAGAAATGACTTGTTAAAGAGATCACCAGACATTTGGGCTGGAAGGATATTTGAATACTAAGAGACGCTGCTTGTGGAGACAAGGACCTATTCCCTGATCCAATTAACCCAAATGGATTTTGATCACCAGACATTGAAGGTGTAAGGAAGCGCATTTCAGGAGCTGCTAAGATAATACAATCCACAAACGCAGAAGTGGTTAAGCCAGTTAGTCAGATGACTGGCCTGCTGGCCTGCTTGGAGTTTGAATTGTGCCACATAGAAAGGAACAGAAGGCAGTTTGTAACTGAAGCTGGAACAAGGAAGCCTCTCACCTGGCTGTCTCTCTCTCTCTCACTTTCTCCCAAGCCACCGGACCCACGGAAGGCACGTAAGCCTCAAGAGAGAAAAGACTCCGAAATCGAAACAAGTTGAAGCGTGCACTGGGCCCCAACGAATTGCAGGACTTACTGGCAACCAAAGACTCCACATCAAACTCAAAGGACAGTAAATAGAAACTCATCTATTACCTCAAACTTTTCCCCTTTATTCTTTCTACTTTTTCTGTCTCTATCTGCCTGTGTGTTTATCGCGTATGCATGCTAGTGTGGTTGCGTCACATATTCGTGGTCGTTAACCAGATTAGAGTTTAAGATTAATAAACTTCCACCTTTCTTGTCTAAATCTACGGAAATCTGTCTGATTTCTTTGCCTTATAATTGGAGCAATGAACAAGGATTCACTGAGGGGGAGCTAAAAACTGTGTTTTAAAATTAAACCTGTTACATTTAAACCAGGCAAAGGCTGAGAGTGAACCCATAGACCCCTTCTCACCTGGTCGTAACACCACCACTTCCAGCATGATGCCACAACTAAATACATCCTCCCCTCCCTTCCACTTTCAGCATTCTGAAGGAACCATTTCCTTTGTGATACCCTGGTCCACTCCTCAGCCACCCCCAATACCCCCTCCCTTTTGTACGGCACCTTTCCTATGCAAGTGCAGGATATGTAACACCTGCCCTTTTACCTCCTCCCTTCTTATTCCTTCCAAGTGAAACAATTTGCTTGTACTTCTTTCAATTTGGTACACTGTATTCATTGCTCACGATGTGGTCTACAGTATGCTGGGGAGACCAAACGCAGACTTGGTAACTGCTTTCCGGAGGACTTCCTTTCAGTCCACAAGTGTAACCCCGAGCTTCCTGTGGCCTGTCATTTTAATTCTCTGCCTTGCTCCCACAACAACCTTTCTGTCCTTGGCCTGCTATAGGGTTCAATGAAGCTTAAAGCAAGCTCAAGGAACATCTTTCTACTGGGAACTCTACAGCCTCCTGGACTCAACATCGAGTTCAACAATGTTAGATCATAACCCCATTTTGTTTAATTTTTCTTTGCTTTTTCTTTCTCTCTTGTTTCTCTCTTATTTCCTTTTCTTTGCTTTTGGACAGCAGCTATTCAGGATCCTGCCATTCACACCTCCTCTTGATACATCTTTTGTTTCTTTATTTGTCCCATTACCACTTCCTTTCGCCTTGTACCATGAAACCTTTTGTCATTTAATCTCTCCTGCCATCCACCTTATCACAGACTTTCCCTTTTGTTCTTTTTCCCATGGCTCTATTCAGTCCAACATATATAACTTTTAATTTTTCCTATTATTTTTCTCTCTTTGAGGTGAGCGAGGTCAGGATTAGGCAATGAAACATTTTTCCAGTTCTGAATAGAGCCATAGAGCCGTTGCAATCTTCCATGTTTATCTCATTTGCATCCCAGGACAGGGCGTTCCCACCCCCCGCCCCCCGCCCCCCCACAAACACGTGGAAGGGGCTAGCTGTCCGTTGCCAGCAATGGCGTCAGTTGCCTGTGCGCAGGTGCTGACGCCATTTTTAAAGGGATGTCAGCCCTACCAGCTAATTTAAATATTTAAAGGTAAATAGAATTAAAATAAATAAATACATCTCTTTTTCCCCCTCTCTAATCCCCCCCATAACAATTAAATTAATTAAATGTTCTTTCCCCCTGAAAACACCTTTACCATCTGACCTTCCCCCTCAAACTGCACAAACATTCGTCTCCAACCCTTCCCACCAGCCCCTAAACCCATGATGTTACTTTGACCCCATTCCCTCCCCCCCACCTCCGAACTGAGAAACTTTCCTCCTCTCCCCTCCCCACCAGTGTGGCGCCTTGTTTCCCCGAACGGGGTACTGAAGGTACGGGATTTCTGGCCGCAGGGCCGAAGGTCATAGCGGGACATCAGGCAGTGACGTGAGTTTCATTAATTCAGGTATTTTAATTTATTTAAATATTCTAATTGGGGTCCCATCGCCGCGTGGTGGGTGGGGAGGGGGGGTGCCACAAGGCCTCACCGCTGCCAGTAACATCAGGCTATGCCTTCCTGGCATCAGAATGAGTGGCAGCCCTCTCCTGGTGGTATTTTCCAGCCCCCCTACACCACGAAACCCAATGCGGGGGTTGGTAAAATCCAGCCCATAATACGTACTGAATATTAGTTTTTGTTTTCCTTTCTTAAATAAATGGTTTCATTACATCCAATTGAAACAGAAATAAACAACTGCAATTTGCATTTGTAGTATCTTTATTGTAGCAGAACTTGCTCAAACACTTCACACAGGGATGGCAACCAAGTAGAAAAGGGAGAAAGTTTAAGGGAAGTAACCAACGGCAAGGATTCATAGTCAAAGAGGTAGGTAGTGAGGAGGTTTTTGAAGGAAGGGGGCAAGAACATGGCAGATGGAACATAATGTGGAAAAATGTGAGGTTTTTCCAAAGTGTGGAAATGAGCTGGCCGAAGGCTGTGTCATTTGAGGGTGCAGCGGGGGGAGGGGCTGTAAAGAAAGCCAGAGTCAATGGAGAGGAGAATGAGTATAGTTGCAGAGATTGGAGGTTGCAGAGGTAGGAAAAGGTAACATCATTGAAGGACTTGGAGATAAGGACAAGAATTGTGAATCTGATGCACTGGTAGAATAGAGAGCCAACAAAGCAAGAATAGAGTGATAAGGGAGTGGGACTTAGTGTGGGATAAGAGATGTGCATGATGGAGCTTTGGATGAGTGGAGAGGATTGGAGTAATCAAGCTTTTAGGTGAAGAACGCATGAATAAATATTTCAGTGACAATGGAGGTGAGGTAGGGGTGGAGATGGGGTGTTACAGGTGGGAGTGGGAAGTCTTGATAGTGGCTAGGATGTGGGGTTGGAATCATCTGTCTTGGAACTGTTTTTTTTTTCTCTTCTGTTTAAAAACAGTGTGCCTTTAAGACTGTTTAAAAGCAGTGTACCTTTAAAAACTAAGGGAGCACAGTGTGCCAGCTGCACCTGCTCCCTGGGCCACAGCAGGAGAGGGAGAAGGTCACATGGTGTACTGTAACTTTTAACTGTCTGTAAAAAACAGCTAAAACCAGTTTAAACTGGAGAAAAACAAAGCGTGCTCTACACTGAAAAGAAGCTGTCTTTACCTCAGCAGAGAAAATCTACATTGAGCTCAGGCTGTGTTTGTCTAAAGAATAAACCCCTGAAAAAGAACAATTTGCATTGTTGGAGTTAGTAAAATTCTGTTTCACTTCAAAACTCTAAGAGGTTTGTTACAGAAGTGACTCTCTCTATTACCTATCTGTGTTTGCTGGAATTCTCAGTAAAGTTTTACCAAAAGACTGCCGATTTTAAACCCAAGTAGACTTATTGCTGTGCTTCTCATTGAAAGAACTGTGTGACGCCTGCTGCAACTGAAATATTTTAAATGCCTATCTATTAAAAACTGTTTCGTCAAATTCGCCTGGAGACCTCAAGTGGCATCTGGTTACTCTACTCTGGGATACCTCACCAACTGGGAATGTAACTTACCAGGACTTATACCCAACTCCTTATTTTATTCCTAAGAAACACTACTTTTAAAAAACGGTTAACCATTGTTAATTTTTGAATGTATGTGTGTGTGCATGGGGAGGTTTAGGTTAAATAAGAAGTTAGAAGGTCTTCCCGAGAAGCAGGCACACATCTGCCGAAAATGTTTTCAGTGGTTGCAGACCAGTTGAACTTTGATTGAATGGAAGCCCTTCCTGTTGATGAAGGCAGCTGGCTGGGCTGTGGTAGCCTTGATGGCCACATGCGTGCAGTCTATCACACCTTGCACCTAGGGAAATCCAGTAATGGCCCATATCTGATGGTCCTCTCTGCCTAACTGTCATGGTCGGTCCAGTAGCACACATAGTCGCCATTTTGAACAGGGCATTGGTCACCTCCTTGTTGCAGTGGTGGGCTACTGCCTGGCCAACCTCATACATGCCCCTGGTGGATCCTTGGAATGATCCAGACCCGTAAAAGTTTAGTGCCACTGCAATCTTCAAGGCCACTGGCATAAGGTGACTCCCGAATCCCATAGGTCACAACTTATCCTGCAGTAGGGTGCATAAGTCGGTGATGGCCTCCCTGGAGAGGTGTAGTCTTCGCTGACAATGCCGCTTGGATATCCAGAGATAGCTGATTCATGCCTGGTACACTCTTTGGTGCAGGTGGGCCCTTATTGGCATGGCTCTTCTCAGAAGGACAGAAAGCTAGGAAAAGGTGGTGGGGTAGCTCTGTTAATCAAGGATGGCATTAGTATAGTGAGAGATGACCTTTGTTCAGAAAATCAAGATATAGAATCAGTTTCGATACAGATAGCAACGGTAAGAAGTCACTTGAGGGAGTAGTTTATAGGCCCGTTAACAGTAGCTACACTCTAAGACAGAGTATGCAGGAAGAAATAGTTGGGGGGGGGGGGGGTGGGGGGGTGCTTGTATGAAAGGTACTGCAATAATCATGGATGATTTAAATCTTCATATAGATTGGACGAGTCAGATTGGCAAAGGTACCCTGGAAGATGAGTTCACAATATGTATTTGGGACAATTCTCATGCCAGCCAGGGAGCAGGCTATTTTAAACCTGGTAATGTGCAATGAGACAGGATTAATTAATGACCTCATAGTAAAGGAGACTCTAGGCAACAGTGATCATAACATGATAGAATTTCACATTCAGTTTGAGGGTGGGAAGTGTGGGTCTAAGACTAGTGTTTTAAACATATATACAGAAAATTACAAGGATATGAGGACAGAGTTGGCTAAAGTGAACTGGGACAATAAGTTAAAAGGTAGGACAGTAGAGAAGCAGTGGCCGACATTTAAGGAGATATTTCATAACTCAACAAAGATATGTTCCACTGAGAGAGAAAGACTCCATGAGGAGGATGCACCATCTGTGGCTAACTAAGGAAGTTAAGGATAGTACCAAATTGAAAGAAAAAGTGTACAATACTGTGTAAGATGTAGTGGTAGGTCAGAAGATTGGACAGATTTTAGAAACCAGCAAAGAATAACTTTAAAAAAAATAAGGATGGGGAAATTGGAATATGAGAGAAAGCTATCTAGAAATACAAAAACAGATAGTAAGTGTTTCCACAAGTATTTAAAAAGGAAAAGACTGACAAAAGTGAGCATTGATCCCTTAGAGGGTGAGACTGGGGAATTAGTAATGGGAAACGAGGAAATGGCAGAAGCATTGAAAAAGTATTTTGTGTCTGTCTTCACCGTAGAAGGCACAAAAAATCCTTGAAAATCACGAGGCAAAAGAGAGGGAGGAACTTAAAACAATCACAATCACTAGGGAAAAGGTACTGGGAAAACTATTGGAACTAAAGCCTGACAAGTCCCTTGGAATAGATGGCTTGCATTTCTAAGATCTTAAAAGAAGTGGCTACATAGATAGTGGATGCATCGGTTGTGACCTTCCAAAATTTCCTAGATTCTGGAATGGTCCGAGCGGATTGCAAAATTGCAAATGTAACACCTCTATTCAAGAAAGGAGAGAGCCAGAAAGCAGGAAATAATAGGCTAGTTAGCCTAAGAATGGTCATAAGGAAAACGCTAGAATTCATTATTGAGGAGATAACATTTAGAAAATCATAATATAATCAGGCAGAGCCAACATGGTTTTGTGAAAGGGAAATCATGTTTGATTCATTTATTAGAGTTCTTTGAAGAAGTAACAAGCAAGATTGGCTAAAGGGGAGCTGTAGATGTGGTAGACTTGGATTTCCAAAAGGCATTCGATAAGGTGCCACATCAAAGATTACTACACAAAATAAGAGTTCATGTTGTAGGTGGTAACATAGTAGCATGGATAGAAGATTGGTTAGCTAATTGGAAGCAGAGAGTAGGCATAAATGGGCCATTTTCGGGTTGGCAAGGCATTACTAGTGGAGTGCCACAGGTATCAGTGCTGGGGCCTCAACTATTTACAATCTATATCAATGTCTTGGATGAAGGGACCAAATGTATGACAGCTAAATTTGCTGATGACACAAAGATAGGTAGGAAAGTAAACTGTCAAGAGGACAATAAAGGGTTGAATTTTGGATGAGCTCCCAATGTCAGGTCAGTGGCATGGGATGCTGAAAGATTACAGCTGCAGCGGTCCGCCATGAAGCCCAATGCCGGGCTCAATCATCCATGTGGCAGCGAAGCTCCACGGCAGCCACCCCTGCCCCCCGCTGCTCGGCAACGGGACCCGACTTTAAATATTGAAATGGACTTAATGCATAAATTTAAATCCAATTCCCCGCGATCTTACCATTGGATCCAGATCTTCAGCGAGACGGGCGGCACTCACACACCTTCATTTATCCGTCCAGGGAAAGCTGGTGCTACCGAGGTGGGGAAGGGGAGAATCAGAGCATTTTCAGTGTAGTTGTGGGGGGAGTCAACTCTGCATTTTTAGTGTGGGTGGGGGGGGGGCGACCTCTGCACTTTGTGCAGTTGGCGGGGGTGGGCGGGAGAGGGGACAACTATGCACTTTGTGCAGTTGTGGGGAGAAAGGCAATTTCAGAGTACTGGGGTGGGGGTGGGAGAAACAGGCCAAACATTTATTTTTAGTGTAGTTGAGGGGGGGGGGGGGGGACGGGGGGTGGTGTGGGTGACGGGGACGACTCTGTATTCTCTGAGCAGGGCTGGCAGCCCTTTAGAAATGGTGCCAGTGCCTGTGCAGCGACAGCTGACACCTTTCATGGCGTCACTGAGGCCACCCTGACCATGTGATTGGCAGGTGGGGGGCAGCCAACCTGCATATTTAAATGAGCTGCCACACTCAAGATCATGACAGAGCGCAGCCCACACACGGGGGGCAGCCATTTTTTTTCACCCACCACCGCTCCTGGCGGCGGGAAAATAAAATCCAGCCCAAAGAGTCTACAAAGGGATTCAGAAAGGTTAATTGAATGAGAAAAATTTGGCAGATGGAGTATAATGTGGGAAAATGTGAACTTGTCCACTTTGGCAGGAAGAATAGAAAAGTAGTACATTATTTGAATGGAGAGAGACTGCAGAACTCCACAGTACAGAGAGATCTGAGTATCCTCATACATGAATCACAATAAGTTAGTATGCAGGTACAGCAAGTGATTAGGAAGGCAATAAAAGCAAAATACTGCGGATGCTGGAAATCTGAAACAAAAACAAGAAATGCTGGAATCACTCAGCAGGTCTGGCAGCATCTGTGGAAAGAGAAGCAGAGTTAACGTTTCGGGTCAGTGACCCTTCTTCGGAACTGATTAGGAAGGCAAATGGAATGTTGGCATTTATTGCAAGGAGAATCCAGTATAAAAGTAGGGAAGTGTTGTTACAGCTGTACAGCACCTTAGTTAGTCCGCATCTGGAGTATTATGTACAGTTTTGGTCTCCTACTTAAGAAAGGATATAATTGCATTAGAAGCAGTTCAGTGAAGGTTCACTCGACTGATTCCTAGGATGAAGGGGTTATCTTATGAGGAAAGGTTGAGCAGGTTGGGTCTGTATCCATTGGAGTTTAGAAGAATGACAGGTGATCTTATTGAAACATATAAGATCCTGAGGGGACTGGACAGGGTGGATGGTGAGAGGATGTTTCACCTTGTGGGGGAGTCTAGAACTAGGGGACACAGTCCCACATCCTAACTTTTTCCCTTGCTGCCACCACCTTTAACCGGTCAGGGATCTGAAGGCCAGTGATCCCCATGTGCTGTTCGTTAAATTCAAAACACCCTGTAAAATTACATTCAGTTGCATGCAAATTCAGTTTAATTACTTTCTGTACGAGCTACATTGATGTCCTGCTGCGTCGTAGCGGCAACTCTGCCCTTCATCTTTCCCACGCTCTTAAAATGCGGAACCAACGTCTCGACATCAGGATTCTGGGCGAGAGCTTCCTCTCCCAATTTTTTTATTCCTCCGCCTTCTACCCCATTCTTTCAGGCCCAGTGAAATTCAACCCCAGGTGTGACAGTCAGTACTGTGTTAAATAATAGATCATGACTTATGCCAAGAGGAATAACCTGCTTTTACTCTAAGGACTTTGCAAAGTCCCTTTTGCTTGGCAACTTTCTAATTTCTCAGTAAACAGTAATTATGAAAGTATAAGCTTCCTTGGCTTATTATGTGAGGAAGTAGGAATCTTCAAGAATACTGAACTGAAAGTTGAATCATCATCACATTAATGAATTAATTTGAAATCGTGGCTCTCAATCATAATCAAACATATCTTTGTATATGATTTGAAACAGGCAACAGTTGAAATACACAGCAGAGTAGCCAACATCTCTAAGAGAAAAGAACAATATATATGGCCTCCTTGATCATTCTGGCAGTGCTTGTTACTCTACAAAATCACAAGATATTATGGATGAAGACGACCATTTTGTCCTTATTAATTGATCCACCCAGAAGCATCCCACAGTTCCCGATCGTAGAATCTAACTTTTTCTTAAACGGATTTAGAGTTTTCACTGCAAACATTATCTGGAAACCCATTCTAAGTGTTGATGACTACCAGCGTGACTATATGATAGCAATTATAACATTACCTTTTACTTGTTTGGCCCTGTGCCCCTTGTCTTAATACCATGAACAGGCAAATTCCTATAATTGGAAGTTCTTTACCCTACACTAGTTTTCTCCTTTAAGACATGTATTACTTCAAACTTTTTAAAATGTAAACTTTATTGCTGTAACAAAATAGCATAAAAATGAACCAAAAAATATTCTTGCGATATAAAACATTATGAAAATGTTATATTTCTTGTTAACCACAATATTTTATATGAATTAAAATTGTAAATTAGTAATAGGAAATTAAAACAGAATCATAGAATCGTGGACTCTTTACACCAAAGAGAAGGCCATTCAGCCCATCGTGTTTGTACCTGCTGTCCGAAACAGCAATTTATCCTGTGCCACTCCCCCACCTTCTCCCCATACATTCTTCCTTTTCAGATAACAATCCAATTCCCTCTTGAATGCCTCACTTGATTCTGCCTGCACCACACTCTCAGGCAGTGCTCTTCAGATCCTAACCACTTGCTGCGTGAAAATGTTTTTTCTCATGTCACCATTGCTTCTTTTGCCAATTAATTACCTTAGATCTGTGCCATCTTGTTCTTGATTCTTCCACCAATGGGAACAGTTTCTCCCTATCTACTCTGTCTAGACCTCTCATGATTTTGAACACCTCAATCAAATATCCTCTCAACCTTCTGTTCTCCAAGTAAAACAGTTCCAACTTCTCCAATCTATCAATGTAGCTGAAGTTAGAATCATAGAAATCATAGAAAGTTTACGGCACAGAAAGAGGCCACTTGGCCCATCGTGTCTGCACTGGCCAAAAAACAAGCCACCAAGTCTAATCCCACTTTCCAGCATTTGGTCCATAGCCCTGCAGGTTTTGGCACTTGAGGTGCATATCCAGACACCTTTTAAATGGGTTGAGCGTTTCTGCCTCTACTACCCTTTCAGGCAGTGAGTTCCAGACCCCCACCACACTCTGGGTGAAAACATTTTTCCTCATCTCCTCTCTAAATCTATGCCCCCTCGTCACTGATCTCTCTGCTAAGGTAAATAGGCTCTTCCCATTCACTCTATCCAGGCCCCTCACAATTTTGTACATTTCAATCAAATCTCCCCTCAGCCTTCTCTGTTTCAAGGAAAACAACCCCAGCCTATCCAATCTTTCCTCACAGCTGCATTTTTCCAGTCCTGGCAGCATCCTCATAAATCTCCTCTGTACCCTCTCTAGTCCAATTACTTCCTTTCTGTAATGAGGTGACAAGAATTGCACACAGTACTCAAGTTGTGGCCTAACCAATGTTTTATACAGTACCAGCATAACTTCCCTGCTCTTATATTTCTGTACCTTGGTTAGTAAAAGAAAGGATTCCATATGCTTTCTCAACCACCTTATAGACCTGTCCTGCTACCTTCAGGGACCTGTAGACATACACTCCAAGGTCCCTCACTTCCTCTACTCCTCTCAGTATTCTCCCATTAATCGTGTATTCCTTTGCCTTGTTTGACCTCCCCACATGCATCACCTCACACTTCTCCTGATTGAATTCCATTTGCCACTTTTCTGCCTACCTGACCAGTCCATCGATATCATTCTGCTGCCTACAGCTATCCTTCTCACTATCTACCACAAGGCCAATCATTGTGTCGTCTGCAAGTTCTTCATCCCTGGAACCATTCTCGTGAATCTTTTCATCACTCTCTCTAATGCCTTCACATCTTTGCGAAAGCGTGGCACCCAGAGATGGACACAATACTCCAGTTGAGGCTGAACCAGCGTTCTATCCAAGTTTAACATAACTTCTTTGCTTTTGTGCTCTATGTCCCTATTAATGAAGCCTAGGATACTGTATGCTGTATTAACTGCACACAAGAAGATATTAAGATTGCTGACCCAGGGACTGAGTGGTGTGTAGTAGGTGGATGTAGTAGGTTAGACACTGGCCTTTGTCATCTAGAGGCTAGTTTAGCCCAGACAATTAAGATGAAAGTCTCGTTATAGGAGTCCTTCATCTAATGAATTACAGTAGTTTACAGGCACAAAGCAGCCTCTAATTGGTTAACACAGGGAGGTCTTAGGAAAGCTGGTGCAGAATTGGAAAGCGTTCCATTCCCGAGCACACAAAAATGTTGATTATTCAAAGTAATTTTTTTGCTTAGCAGAGCCACCGTGTGGCATTCATGCAGGTTTATTTTCAAGAATGTGAGATTTCTCTGTACAGAAGATACCCCCTTCCCCAGACTTTCCTTTTTCTTTAAAGAAATATGATGGAAAAATATGGAAAATGGTATTCTAATAGTAGGCCCACCAACTGTGTATATGTTTAGTTTAATAGGTTTAATGTCCACAGACAGGACAACTCTTGTGATTTTTAATAATTATATTTATAGAATTTAAGATATAATGAAGTGTATGAAAGAGAAAACTTGCATGAATGCAATGAGGAATGGATGGCCACTGAGGCTGAGATTAAGGTTAAGGGACACTGACAGGACCTGAGATGTTTGATACCATCAATGGAAAATGGAAAAAAATCCGCTCTCTTTACCTTGCAGGGCCAGTTCTCACATTGACAACTGAAGATTGCTGGCTTTATGACTGTTAAAATTCATGCGAACTTACATCAGTGTGACCGGCCAAATACTTGAGATGTGCTGAGTTCAGTTTCTCCTTAGTTGGCACTTCCTGTTCATAGAATGACTGCAGCACAGAAGGATGCCATTCGGCCCATCGTGTCTGTGCTGGCTCTCTGAAAAAGCAACTCACCTAGTCTCACTCCCCCGCCTTTTCCCTGTAGCCCTGCAAATGATGTTGTCCCATGCACATTTCACAAGTCAGCCAAAGGTGGTAGCTTCTTTCCCTATGCGTGTATCGAGCTCTGCAACAAGGGACAGATCATCTGTCACCGTGGATCCAAGATAGCAGAATTTTCTAACCACTTCCAGTGGGGTGTTTTTTAGTGTGATCGGGGCAGAAATGCAACACTTTGTCCCATGACCACTGTTTTCTTGATGCTTTTAGTCAAGGAGAACAAGTTACAGGCATGGGAGAGACAGTCCGTGAGTCTTTGTAGCTGGGTTTCCATGTGAGCGACAAGCGCAGCATCATCAGCGTAGAGGAGTTCTCTGAGCAGGACATGATGTGTTTTTGTCTTCACTTTCAGCCTTGATATATTGTAGAGCTTGTTGTCTGACCTGGTGTGCAAGTAGACTCCTTCCATATCTGCAAGGAAGACAACAGTTAGAAGCATGGAGAAGAAGATGCCAAACAGAGTGAGGGCTAAGACACAACCCTGTTTCATTCCATTCTTCACTCCGGAACTGTCAGAAGTGGAGCCACTAAATTGTACAGTGCAGCGCATGTTGGCATGGAAGGACCGGATGAAACTGAAGAGTTTCGGTGAACAGCCAATTTTTCCCATAATCTTGTAGAGCCCTACTCTGCTGAGGGTGCGGGATGCCTTAGTGAGATCTGCGAAAGTAAGGTAAATGGGGACACCTGCCATTAACAGTAAAAAGATTTACTAGTTATCAATATGACCCCTGGGTGGAGCAATTTGCATTGTTCAATCTTATGCTTCAAATGCTTCAAAATTTGCTTTCACTTAGACAGTAGGGCATGTACTTTTCCTATATCCTGTTACGGTATTCTGTGTGTTACCTACCACCTATCATGCATCCACTTATTTGTCTGGGATCTTATTTCAAGTTTTTTCAAATTAATTTACCTTGATCTGTATGCCTTGCTGTGCAGTATATAACTCAGTCAATCTATCATATTCCAACAGTGGACCCTTTTACCTGTCTCCAGTATTCTCCCTCCACTTGCACCCCTCCCTCTGGCCTCTTAACCTCGCTAGATCTTTTGATTGAAAACTGCCAGCATGACATCTCAGTTTCTCTGCTCCCCTCACTCACTCTAACCTATCTCACAGTGAAGTTTCAACAGTCCGTTCTCTTAGGTCCAGCCCTATCCTTGTCATCAAACCTACTGACAGGAGTGGTGCCATTGTTGTTGTCTGGCATACCAACCTCTACCTAGCAGAGGTTAAATGGCACTCTCTTATGCTTTCTCCTACCTCCCCCTGGACCATGACCCGACGACTGAACACAAAGCCATTTTTTCCAGGACTGTCACTGACCTCATCTTTTCTGGAGATCTTCATTCTGCAGCCTCCAACCTCATTGCTCCCCCAATTCCGAACAGCCTGCTTCTACCTCCTTCCCGCAATCTACAAACAGGACTGCACTGGCATTGTTTCAGCCTGTTCCTGCTCCACTGAACTGATTTCTTCCTACCTCAATTCTACTTTTTCTCCCCTTGTCCAGTCTCTTCACACCTACATCCATACTCTTCCAATGTCCTCCATCACTTTAACAGTTTCGTGTTTCCTGTCCCTGACTGTCTCCTTTTCACCATGGATGTCCAATCCCTCTACACCTCCATCCCCCACCAGGACAGTCTGAGGGCTCTCCATCTCTTCTTTGAATGGAGACCCAAGGACTCCCCATCCACCACCACCCTCCTCCGCCTGGCTGAACTTGGTCTCACATTGAATAATTTCTGCTTCAACTCCACTCACTTCTTCCAAATAAAAGGTGTTTCTATGGGTACCCGCACAGGTCCTAGCTTTGTCTTCCTTTTTGTGGGATATGTGGAACATTCCTTGGTCCAGTCCTATTCCCACCCTCATCTCTCTTTCTGGTACATTGATGACTGTATCAGTGCCACTTCCTGCTCTCACCCCGAACTGGAAAATTTCATCGACTTTGCTTTCAATTTCCACCCTTCTCTCACCTTCACATGGTCCACCTCCTCCTATCTCTTTCCTTCCTTGATTTCTCTGTCTCCAATTCTGGGATAGGCTATCAACCAATATTCATTATAAGGCCACGGACTCCCACAGCTACCTTGACTAAACTGCTCATACGTGTTTCCTGTAAGGACTCTATTCCATTCTCCCAATTTCTCTGTTTTCATTGCATTTGTTTGGTTGATACAGTTTTCCATACTAGTGCTTATGATAAGTTCTCATTTTTCCTCAAGCGAGAATTCCCCACCACCGTGGATAACAGGGCCCTCGACCGTGTACATTGTATTTCGCGCACTACTGCTCTTACACCTTCCCCTTCCTCCCAGAACCATGATAGGGCTCCCTTTATCCTCATCTTCCACCCCACCAGCCTTCATATTCAACAGATCAATCTCGGCCATTTCCATCTATCATGCAGACCCCCACCTGCCAAGAATGAGGCACATTAATTTTGTCATATGAAGATTAATTTTAAATTGTTGCTGGAGTGGAGAAATGACTTGTTAAAGAGATCACCAGACATTTGGGCTGGAAGGATATTTGAATACTAAGAGACGCTGCTTGTGGAGACAAGGACCTATTCCCTGATCCAATTAACCCAAATGGATTTTGATCACCAGACATTGAAGGTGTAAGGAAGCGCATTTCAGGAGCTGCTAAGATAATACAATCCACAAACGCAGAAGTGGTTAAGCCAGTTAGTCAGATGACTGGCCTGCTGGCCTGCTTGGAGTTTGAATTGTGCCACATAGAAAGGAACAGAAGGCAGTTTGTAACTGAAGCTGGAACAAGGAAGCCTCTCACCTGGCTGTCTCTCTCTCTCTCACTTTCTCCCAAGCCACCGGACCCACGGAAGGCACGTAAGCCTCAAGAGAGAAAAGACTCCGAAATCGAAACAAGTTGAAGCGTGCACTGGGCCCCAACGAATTGCAGGACTTACTGGCAACCAAAGACTCCACATCAAACTCAAAGGACAGTAAATAGAAACTCATCTATTACCTCAAACTTTTCCCCTTTATTCTTTCTACTTTTTCTGTCTCTATCTGCCTGTGTGTTTATCGCGTATGCATGCTAGTGTGGTTGCGTCACATATTCGTGGTCGTTAACCAGATTAGAGTTTAAGATTAATAAACTTCCACCTTTCTTGTCTAAATCTACGGAAATCTGTCTGATTTCTTTGCCTTATAATTGGAGCAATGAACAAGGATTCACTGAGGGGGAGCTAAAAACTGTGTTTTAAAATTAAACCTGTTACATTTAAACCAGGCAAAGGCTGAGAGTGAACCCATAGACCCCTTCTCACCTGGTCGTAACACCACCACTTCCAGCATGATGCCACAACTAAATACATCCTCCCCTCCCTTCCACTTTCAGCATTCTGAAGGAACCATTTCCTTTGTGATACCCTGGTCCACTCCTCAGCCACCCCCAATACCCCCTCCCTTTTGTACGGCACCTTTCCTATGCAAGTGCAGGATATGTAACACCTGCCCTTTTACCTCCTCCCTTCTTATTCCTTCCAAGTGAAACAATTTGCTTGTACTTCTTTCAATTTGGTACACTGTATTCATTGCTCACGATGTGGTCTACAGTATGCTGGGGAGACCAAACGCAGACTTGGTAACTGCTTTCCGGAGGACTTCCTTTCAGTCCACAAGTGTAACCCCGAGCTTCCTGTGGCCTGTCATTTTAATTCTCTGCCTTGCTCCCACAACAACCTTTCTGTCCTTGGCCTGCTATAGGGTTCAATGAAGCTTAAAGCAAGCTCAAGGAACATCTTTCTACTGGGAACTCTACAGCCTCCTGGACTCAACATCGAGTTCAACAATGTTAGATCATAACCCCATTTTGTTTAATTTTTCTTTGCTTTTTCTTTCTCTCTTGTTTCTCTCTTATTTCCTTTTCTTTGCTTTTGGACAGCAGCTATTCAGGATCCTGCCATTCACACCTCCTCTTGATACATCTTTTGCTTCTTTATTTGTCCCATTACCACTTCCTTTCGCCTTGTACCATGAAACCTTTTGTCATTTAATCTCTCCTGCCATCCACCTTATCACAGACTTTCCCTTTTGTTCTTTTTCCCATGGCTCTATTCAGTCCAACATATATAACTTTTAATTTTTCCTATTATTTTTCTCTCTTTGAGGTGAGCGAGGTCAGGATTAGGCAATGAAACATTTTTCCAGTTCTGAATAGAGCCATAGAGCCGTTGCAATCTTCCATGTTTATCTCATTTGCATCCCAGGACAGGGCGTTCCCACCCCCCGCCCCCCGCCCCCCCACAAACACGTGGAAGGGGCTAGCTGTCCGTTGCCAGCAATGGCGTCAGTTGCCTGTGCGCAGGTGCTGACGCCATTTTTAAAGGGATGTCAGCCCTACCAGCTAATTTAAATATTTAAAGGTAAATAGAATTAAAATAAATAAATACATCTCTTTTTCCCCCTCTCTAATCCCCCCCATAACAATTAAATTAATTAAATGTTCTTTCCCCCTGAAAACACCTTTACCATCTGACCTTCCCCCTCAAACTGCACAAACATTCGTCTCCAACCCTTCCCACCAGCCCCTAAACCCATGATGTTACTTTGACCCCATTCCCTCCCCCCCACCTCCGAACTGAGAAACTTTCCTCCTCTCCCCTCCCCACCAGTGTGGCGCCTTGTTTCCCCGAACGGGGTACTGAAGGTACGGGATTTCTGGCCGCAGGGCCGAAGGTCATAGCGGGACATCAGGCAGTGACGTGAGTTTCATTAATTCAGGTATTTTAATTTATTTAAATATTCTAATTGGGGTCCCATCGCCGCGTGGTGGGTGGGGAGGGGGGGTGCCACAAGGCCTCACCGCTGCCAGTAACATCAGGCTATGCCTTCCTGGCATCAGAATGAGTGGCAGCCCTCTCCTGGTGGTATTTTCCAGCCCCCCTACACCACGAAACCCAATGCGGGGGTTGGTAAAATCCAGCCCATAATACGTACTGAATATTAGTTTTTGTTTTCCTTTCTTAAATAAATGGTTTCATTACATCCAATTGAAACAGAAATAAACAACTGCAATTTGCATTTGTAGTATCTTTATTGTAGCAGAACTTGCTCAAACACTTCACACAGGGATGGCAACCAAGTAGAAAAGGGAGAAAGTTTAAGGGAAGTAACCAACGGCAAGGATTCATAGTCAAAGAGGTAGGTAGTGAGGAGGTTTTTGAAGGAAGGGGGCAAGAACATGGCAGATGGAACATAATGTGGAAAAATGTGAGGTTTTTCCAAAGTGTGGAAATGAGCTGGCCGAAGGCTGTGTCATTTGAGGGTGCAGCGGGGGGAGGGGCTGTAAAGAAAGCCAGAGTCAATGGAGAGGAGAATGAGTATAGTTGCAGAGATTGGAGGTTGCAGAGGTAGGAAAAGGTAACATCATTGAAGGACTTGGAGATAAGGACAAGAATTGTGAATCTGATGCACTGGTAGAATAGAGAGCCAACAAAGCAAGAATAGAGTGATAAGGGAGTGGGACTTAGTGTGGGATAAGAGATGTGCATGATGGAGCTTTGGATGAGTGGAGAGGATTGGAGTAATCAAGCTTTTAGGTGAAGAACGCATGAATAAATATTTCAGTGACAATGGAGGTGAGGTAGGGGTGGAGATGGGGTGTTACAGGTGGGAGTGGGAAGTCTTGATAGTGGCTAGGATGTGGGGTTGGAATCATCTGTCTTGGAACTGTTTTTTTTTTCTCTTCTGTTTAAAAACAGTGTGCCTTTAAGACTGTTTAAAAGCAGTGTACCTTTAAAAACTAAGGGAGCACAGTGTGCCAGCTGCACCTGCTCCCTGGGCCACAGCAGGAGAGGGAGAAGGTCACATGGCGTACTGTAACTTTTAACTGTCTGTAAAAAACAGCTAAAACCAGTTTAAACTGGAGAAAAACAAAGCGTGCTCTACACTGAAAAGAAGCTGTCTTTACCTCAGCAGAGAAAATCTACATTGAGCTCAGGCTGTGTTTGTCTAAAGAATAAACCCCTGAAAAAGAACAATTTGCATTGTTGGAGTTAGTAAAATTCTGTTTCACTTCAAAACTCTAAGAGGTTTGTTACAGAAGTGACTCTCTCTATTACCTATCTGTGTTTGCTGGAATTCTCAGTAAAGTTTTACCAAAAGACTGCCGATTTTAAACCCAAGTAGACTTATTGCTGTGCTTCTCATTGAAAGAACTGTGTGATGCCTGCTGCAACTGAAATATTTTAAATGCCTATCTATTAAAAACTGTTTCGTCAAATTCGCCTGGAGACCTCAAGTGGCATCTGGTTACTCTACTCTGGGATACCTCACCAACTGGGAATGTAACTTACCAGGACTTATACCCAACTCCTTATTTTATTCCTAAGAAACACTACTTTTAAAAAACGGTTAACCATTGTTAATTTTTGAATGTATGTGTGTGTGCATGGGGAGGTTTAGGTTAAATAAGAAGTTAGAAGGTCTTTAGACATAAATTTATCTTAATAGTATTAAGATTTGTCTTTTTAATAAATAGTTAATTTGTTGTTGTCTAAAGATACCTGGTTTGGTGTATTTTATTCTGGGGGTTAATAAAGTGTTTAATTTGGCTGTTTTCCAGTTAGGTGGGCAAACTTTAATCATATGCTGCGAACTGTGGAATATTGGGACTGAATTAACAGCGCATTGCTCCTGCCTCGGTCATAACAGGTCAAACAGGACATTGGGTTTGTGCACCACTGGTCTAGCCTGCGTGATCAGCCAGTGATATAGATAGAGTTAGTGTTAGGGTCCTGAATATTTGGTAGGAGTTGAACAGGATGATTCCAGTCTTGCCAGTCATTCTTGGTGATTTGTTATGAGTGAATTCAAATTTGTCCTTGCTTAGAGCCAATTGTAAATTCAGATGATCAAAGAAGCCATAGAAAATGGTGATTCTATGTTACTGGGGGTGGGGGAGAGGAATAGAGAAGGAAGATGCTGGAACATCAAAGTTATTAAAGTACAGCTTGGTATCTTATCACAGCTGCAATTAATCCACCAACTGAATATAATAGATGGGTGAGAATGGACTGAACCTTTTGAGCAAACTGACCATTGTTTGGGACAATTTAAAAAAGATGTTTAAAATGATAAAGGTCTGGGACACAGCCAATAGAAAGGAACTGTTTCTCTCTCCACACATGCTGCCAGACGTGCTGAGCATTTCCTTCACTTTCTGTTTTTATTACCAAACTCGGGGAATTTGGTGCGCAAGCGAATTCAGTGCAGTGAGGGAAAAGGTACTGTTTTGGTATTTTAAAAAAACAAGTAGCGCTTGGAGAGAGGGATGGGAAACAGCAAGATCTGAGGTCTAGAGGCATTAATGAAAATTCATAGTTCAAAGAAGGTAATAAATAGTTTCTAAAAGAGGGAATAGAGTTTTTTTTTACAGAATCACAGAATTGTTACAGTGCAGAAGGAGGCCATTCAGCCCATCATGTCGGCACCGGCTCTCCGAATGAGCTATCATTTAGTGCCATTCGTCCTGTCTTCTCCCCGCAACTCTGCAAGTTTTTCCTTTTCAGATAACATGGATGGGCAAATGAGATGTGTTGCTTGCAATTCCTGTGCCATGTGGGAACTTCAGGACACTTCATCTGTCTTAGAGGACCACGGGTGTAGGAAGTTTCTCCAGCTGCTTGAACTCCAGCTCAGGGTTTCAGAGCTTGAGGAGCAGCTGGAGTCATTGTGGAGCATCAATGAGGCTGAGAGTTTCCTGGATCGTACCTTTCAAGATGTAGCTACCTCACAGGCAGAGAGAGTTCAGGACAGTAGATGGGCGGCCATCAAGAAGCGTAGGAAGAGGCAGGAAGTACAGGAGTCTTCAGGATGTGTGCCACTTTCAAATTCTTACTCAGCACTGGAGACTGCTTGGAGTGATGACAGCTTGAAGGACTGAAGCCAGACCATGGCACCAATGGGTAAGGGACTGCAGAGGGGGGAACAGCAAAGCATTGAAATGCAGTTATTATAGGAGATTCCATACTTAGGGGACAGAGAGACGTTTTCATAACCGTCATCATGAGTCCCACATGGGGCTGGGTTTGACCAAGCTCACGATGTCGGGCTCTGTGACCGAGGTGGGGAAGGTGTGGGGGGGCCGGAAGATGGTTGCGGCAGAGGCCCGCCACAGAGCTCGACACTGGGAGGGCCCGGCCCGATACTCCCAGCGGTGGTGAGGCTCCATGGCACAACACCCCCCCCCCCACCTCCTCCGCCACTCGGCAACTGAACCTGCATCTACATATTTAAATCAATGAAATGAATACATTTAAATGAACTTACCCACAGTCTTCCAGGCCCACCACAATCCTCAGTGCAGTGGCCGGCATTCCCATGCCTTCAATTCCCTGTCTGAGGAAAGCTGGCGTGACACTGGTGTGGAGGGGGGAGAAGTTAAGATTTTCAGTGTGGTGGGGGGATGGAGTCAAATAAACGGAAAGAGTGTAGAGAATGGTGGGAAGGGGTGAACTTTAAACTTTGTGCAGTCTGTGGAGGGAAGGTCAGATTTAAAAGGTAAGTATTTTTGGGGGGAAGGGCAAATAGTTAATGTAATTGTTATTGGGGATGGGAAAGCGGCATTAGAACTTTATTTGATACATTTTGGGGGTGGTGTAAAAAGTTAAAAATTTAAATATGCCGGCAAGGCTGGCTGCCCTTTAAAAATGGCACCTGCTGGCATCGGACAGCCTGCCCCCTCCACATAATTGGGGGGAGTGGGGGTGGGTGGGTGTCTGCCTTGGCTATTTAAATGAGCGACAGTGGGCTCTTAAAATCCAGTCCATGGTGTGTTGCTTCCCTAGTGCCAGGTAAAGGTCATCACGAAAAAGGTGCAGCGTATTCAGCAGGGGGAAAAGAGTGAACCAAAAGTTGTGGTACACGTCAGTACCAATGACATAGACAGGGCAGGTATTGAGGTCCTACGGTCAACTTTCAGAATCTAGGGAGAAAGTTAAAAGAAAGGAGGATGAGAAAAGGACAAGTTTAGAATGCATGAATGTAAATGTACAAAGTATGGTAAGTAAGGTTGGTGAGCTACAAGCACCAATAGTTGTGTGGGAATATAATGTAGTGGCTATAATGGAAACGTGGCTTAAACATGTGAGGACTGGGTGCTTAATATTTAAGGATACAACGTGTTTAGAAAAGATAGGGAAGGAAAAGAGTGGCAGTACTGATTAGGGAAGACATTGTAATGTTGGAAAGAGAGAATGTTCTTGAGGGGCAAGGACAAAATCCATCTGGTTAGAGTTGAGAAGCAAAAAGGGTATGATCATGCTAATGGGGGTATCCTATAGGCCTCCAAATAGTGAGAGAGATAGAGGAGAAAATCTGAAGGGAAATCATAGAGATATGCAAGAACTATAGACTGGTGATAGTGGGGGACTTTAATGACCAAGTATCAATTGGAATAAAGGTAGAGGAAGGGGAGGAATTTCTGAAATGTGTTCCAGAGAACCTCCTTGACCAGTATGTTCTCCGTCGAACTAGGAAGGAGGCATTGCTGGATCTGGTGCTGGTAAATGACTTGCGCCAAGTGGACCAAATGTCTGTGGGGGAACACTTGGGTAAGTGATCATCATATCATAAGGTTTAGATTAGTAATGGAGAATAGTAAGGAGATATCTGAAGTAGAAGTTTAGTTTTAGTTTAGTTTAGAGATACAGCACTGAAACAGGCCCTTCGGCCCACCGAGTCTGTGCCGACCATCAACCACCCATTTATACTAATCCTACACTAATCCCAAATTCCGATCACATCCCCACCTGTCCATATATATTTCCCTACCACCTACCTATACTAGGGGCAATTTATAATGGCCAATTAACCTATCAACTTGCAAGTCTTTGGCATGTGGGAGGAAACCGGAGCACCCGGAGGAAACCCACGCAGACACAGGGAGAACTTGCAAACTCCACACAGGCAGTACCCAGAATCGAACCCGGGTTCCTGGAACTCTGAGGCTGCGGTGCTAACCACTGCGCCACTGTGCCGCCCCAACTTTTAAATGAGAAGAGGGCTAACTTCAATGGGATGAGAGGGGATCTAGCCAGGTTAAAATGGAACCAAAATTTGATAGGAAAAACTGCAATGGAACAGTGGGCGATCTTTAAGGAAGAGATGTTTCAGGTACAGGCTAGGTACATTCCAACAAGGGCGAAAGGTGAGGGAACCAAAGCCAGGGCTCCTTGGATGACAAGGGAGATAGAGAATATAATGCAAAAAAAAGAGGATGAATGATGCAAGTCAGGTGAATTCTTCAAGTGAGAACCAGGCCAAATACAATAAGTTGAGAGGGGAAATGAAGAGCAAATTAATACTGGAAAAGAGAGAATATGAGAATAGAATGGCAGTTAACATAAAATGTAACCCAAAAATCTTCGACCAGCATGTAATGAGTAAGCGGGTAGTAAGAGGCAGGGTGCAGCCTATTAGGGACAAAGAAGGTGATATATGCTGAGAGATGCAGGACAAAGCTAGAATACTTAAGGAGTGCTTTGTATTTGTGTTTACTGAGGAAAACTATGCTGACAAAACATCGGTAGAAACGGAGATGGTAGAGGTAAAGAAAGGGGTGAAAATTGATAGGCAAGATGTACTGGGAAGGCTGGCTATGCTTAGAGTGGATAAGTCACCTGGTCCGGATGGCTTGCATCTGAGTTTGTTAAGGCAAGTGTGGATGAAGTTAAGAGGAAGGACTTGCCATATTCTTCTAATCTTCCCTAGATACAAGGGGAGGTGCCAGAGGTTTGGAAAGTAGAAAATGTGACGCCCTTGGTCAAAAAAGGGTGTAAGGACATTCCTAGTAACTGTAGGCAGGTCAGTTTAATATCAGTCAATGGTAAGGTTTTAGAAACAAAAATCAGGGAATTAATTTAACAGGCATTTGGAGAGGTTTGCATTCATTAAGGAGAGCAGCGCAGATTTGTAAAAGGTAGATGGTACTTGTTTCATCTAACTGAATTTTTTGATGAAAAGCAGAGAAGGTTGATGATGGGCATCCAGTGGATGTTGTCTATATGGATTTTAAGAAAGCTTTTGACAAAGTACCACATAAAAGGCTGGTTAACAAACTTGAGGCTTGTGGAATAGGAGGGTCAGTGAGAGCTTGGATTTAAAAAAATGGCCTAAGGGCAGAAAACAGGGAATAGTGGTAAATGTTTTTTTTTCAGACTGGAGGATAGTGGTATTCAGTAGACAGTGGTATTCCCCAAGGAGCATGCTAGGACCACTGCTTTTTTGAGATATACATACATGACTTGGATATTGGAATACAGAGTAAAATGTCAATATTTGCCATATGACACCAAACTTGGAGGTGTGGCAAACAGTGAGGATAGTACCAATTGACACACACAGGACATATATAGTCTAGTAGAAAGGACAGAAAAGTGTGTGATGGATTCTGCAATTTGTGACAACAATTGTGCCAGCTGTTCTCTGAACAGATGACTTGTTGACTGTTCTGTTAGGTGCACTGACTCTGCTTGCTAAGCTTGTTTTTTTGAGACAGTCCCTAGCTAAAAGTGAAACTAAAAACTTCAGGGTTCTGGGGAGACAGAACTGGTTGGAATCAGAGCCATCTAAGCTCAGATCACAAGATCAGGGAGTGCAAGCAGGCTGAAGGAGGAGAAAAGGGGGTCCAAGAGCTGGCATAAGCAAATACGAGTTGCTGTAGCTGCTTTGGTTATATAAGGTAATACTGATGGATCCACGCCATCAAGACTGTCATGAGCAGGGCTGAGGAGGTTCCGGAGTAGTATACCGTTTTGGTTGGAGACTGTACCCATGGAGTTCCAGATTGAAGGAAAATTGCTGTCCGATGACAATTGGTGGCTGCATCTTGAAAAACAGGATCTGGTGATCTACCTGAGGATGTTCAGAACTTTGAGGGACTTCGTGGCTATGATTGGTCCCATCTATGCTAAGTGGACTGCCCAGTAAACCCCTGAGATTTATCTTTGTTATAACTGATAGTTAACGTATAATTTGTACAATATATATTGATCATGATTTGTCTGTCAATTCCTGTTGAATTTATGTTGATTTTGGTTAGATTCTTAAAGTAAAAGTTTTAACAGTGAAATCTTGTCCGTTTGTTTTTTTCTATTGGGGTTGTTCGGTAAATTCAGTTATTCTGGTTTGTTGATCTCCACGGGAATCATAACATGTGGCAGATGGAATTTAACACAGAGGAGTGTGAGGTGATGCATTTTGGCAGAAGGAATAGGGAGAGGCAATATATACTTAGTGACACAGTTCTGAAGAGTGTGCATGGACATAGATCTCTGAAGACGGTTGGACATATTGACAGAGTCATTAGCAAAGCATATAGGATCTTGGGCTTCATAAATAGAGGCATTGAGTACAAAAGCAGAGAAGTTGTGCTGAACCTTTATACAGCTTTGGTTAGGCCACAATTAGAGTATTGCATCCCGTTCTGGTCACCACACTTTAGGAAGGATGTGAAAGTATTTGAGACGGTGCAGAGGAGATTTACCAGACTGGTTCCAAGGATAAAGGAATTTAGGTACAAGGTTAGGTTGGAAACGCTGGAGTTCTTCTCCTTGAAGCAAGGGAGGTTGAGAGGAGATCTGATAGAGGTGCACATGTTTATGACTGGTTTAGATAAGGTAGACAAAGAAAAGCCATTCACATTAGCTAATATGTACAAGGACTAAGGGACACAGATTTGAGGTTTCGGGAAAGAGGTACAGAGGGGATGCGAGGAAGAACTTTTTTGCACAGTGATTGGTAATGACTTTGAACTTACTGCCTAAGAGGGTGGTGGAAGCAGAGACAATCACTGATTTCAAAAGTAAATTGGATAGGCACTTGAGGGAAATAAATTTGGAAGGCTACGTGGCTGAAGTGGTGGAATGGGATTGATTGGATTGCTCTACAGAGAACTGGCACAGACTCGATGGGCCACCTTCTGCACCGTTATGACTCCCTTCTTCAGAGATCTATGTCCATGAAACACTGTCTGCTCTCTTAGGTAGATGTGAAAGATACCAGGAGATTATTTTAAATAAAAACAGGGGAGTTATGGCTGGTGTCCTGCCACTAGGTATCCCTCATCAACATCACTAAAACAGATTGTCTGGTCATTATCACATTGCTGTTTGTGGGACTTTGATGTCTGCAACTTGGTTGCTGCAGTTTCTACAGCAGTGACTGCATTTCAGAAGGACTTAATTGGCTGTAAATGCTTTGGGATGTCAAAAGGAACTGAAAGGTGCGATATAAATGTGATTATTTCTTTATTTTTCTTTTCATAGCTACATGAATGTGAAGTCAAGAGGAGCTGGAATGCTCCGCCTGAACCCACATTAAAAGAATGTGGGGCACTCCCAAATTTCTGAGTCCTAGTGTTGAGTTGCTGGAACTTCAAAGAACAGATAGTGAGATCCATTATCAATCTTATGTGTTTCAGTAAATGAACATACAATTCAACCTACCTGTATGATGTAAGGTTGGTTTTGTGGTCTCAACTTTCCAAATAGCACTGCAACCATTCCAGTTTGAAGTGATGAGGATAAAGTATGAATTATTGCATATGTATTTCAATACTGCCGAATGTAAAGAGCTGTTTTCTGAAGGCTTAGCATACAGACTTGCTATGTTTTAATAGGGTGCGAGGAAGCTCCGTGATATGCATAATTTAGTCCATCTACTTGGTATCGTAAAATACTAGATATCCTTACCTTAGAAGACTTCCTGAGATTGTTAAACATTTTCATCATCTGCATCCACATCCTTTGACTATTTAACATGACTGTGAATCTGTCACATCACCTCATTCCTTACAAAAGAGAAATCATGCTTAACAAATCTACTGGAGTTTTTTGAGGATGTAACTAGTAGAATAGATAAGGGAGAACCAGTGGATGTGGTGTATTTGGATTTTGAGAAGGCTTTTGATAAGGTCCCACATAAGAGATTAGTGTGCAAAATTAAAACATAAGGGATTGGGGATAATATATTAGCATGGATTGAGAATTGGTTGACAGACAGGAAACAGAGAGTAGGAATAAACGGGTCTTTTTCCGGATGGCAGGCAGTGACTAGTGGGGTACTGCAGGGATCAGTGTTTGGACCCCAGTTATTCACAATATATATTAATGACTTGCGTGAGGGAACTAAATGTAACATTTCCAAGTTTGCAGATGACACAAAGCTGGGGGGGAATGTGAGCTGTGAGGAAGATGCAAGGAGGCTCCAGTGTGATTTGTACAAGTTGCGTAAGTGGGCAAATGCATAGCAGATGCAGTATAACGTGAATAAATGTGAGGTTATCCACTTTGGTTGTAAAAACAGAAAGCCAGATTATCTGAATGGTGATAGATTGGGAAAGGGGAAGGTGCAACGAGACCTGGGTGTCCATGTACATCAGTCGCTGAAAGCAAGCATTCAGGTGCAGCAAGCAGTTAGGAAGGTGAATGGTATGTTGGCCTTCATTGCAAGAGGATTTGAGTACAGGAGCAAGGATGTCTTACTGCAGTTATACAGGGCCTTGGTGAGATCACATCTGGAGTATTATGTGCAGTTTTGGTCTCCCTATCTGAGGAAGGATTTTCTTGCCATGGAGGGAGTGCAAAGAAGATTTACTAGGCTGATTCCTGGGATGGCAGGATTGACGTATGAGGAGAGATTGGGTTGACTAGGCCTATATTCACTAGAGTTTAGAAGAATGAGAGGGGATCTCAGAGAAACCGATAAAATTCTAACAGGCTTGATGCAGGGAGGATGTTCCTGATGGCTGGGGAGTACAGAACCAGGGGTCACAGTCTCAGGATACGGGGTATGCCATTTAGAACTGAGATGAGGAGAAATTTCTTCACTCAGAGGGTGGTGAACCTGTGGAATTCTCTGCCGCAGAAGGTAGTGGAGACCAAGTCATTAAGTATATTCAAGAAGGAGATAGATATATTTCTTAATGCCAAAGGGATTAAGGGACATGGGGAGAAAGCGGGAACAGGGTACTGAATTAGACGATCAGCCATGATCTTTTTTGAATGGCGGAGCAGGCCTGAAGGGCCGAATGGCCTACTCCGGCTCCTATTTTCTATGTTTCTAATATGTCGTTTTTCTTTGTGGGTGAGGCCAAAGAGGAATTTGAAAGTGAGGATGTGAAACTTCAGGTCAATCCTCTGGGCTATGGGAAGATGTGGAACATAGTAATTCTGCACAGTCACCAGCTTAACCAAAGATAATGAGGAATAATGGGGCAAAGGTGGGTATATGGAGTTAGGTCAGCAATGATCTCATTGAATGGTGGTAAAAAGTTGAGGGGCTAAATGGGTTACTCTTGTTCATATGTTTGATCTTATCCCAAATGATATAAGGGTGCTAGTGATGGGGAAAGACTGTCGACTAATATTCATTATAAGCCCACCGACTCCTACATCTACCTCGACTATACCTTCTCACATCCCACTTTTTGTAAGGGCTCCATTCCACTCTCCCAGTTTCTTCATCTCTGACACATCTGTTCTGCAGATGCAACTTTCCACAACAGCACTTCTGATATGTCTTCCTTTTTCTGACCTCATACAGAGTCTGCCCAGAAACAAGCCAGGGGTCTTGGTTACCATGTAAACAAAGAATCCAGATCAAAAACCCTTTTGAAAGCAGAATGCAAGGTTGTAACACTTGAAAGATAATGGGTTTCGCTCTCCCAGACTCTCAGATTGTAAGCAAGGAGCCAGGGGTTCTGAAAGTGCAAACTCGAGTTAAAATGTTTAATGCCTGGAAACAAAGGAAGGCCCAGGTGGTTCTGCTGTGGCCAGACTTGTGGATTCTGCATATTGAAAAAGGCAAAGGTCTATTGACTTTTGATTCTGGATAAATTGAACAGGCTTTCAGAAGTCTGTAGACTACAAGGAAGACCGGGAGACACAAAGACCAATAGTGGCAGCCTCAGAAGAGAGAGAGAGAGAACATTTGCTCTCAGAACACTGATACAGTGAAAGGCTGCAAAGACTTGAACCCAATTCGAATGCTGAGATTTGTGGAGGAAAAATACAAACAGGGTCACCAGAGATCACCTTATTCATGGAAGTACACATCCAAAGTCCTTGGAACAGGATATTGACTTTAGAGAAAGACTGAGAGATCCAACCCATTGCAACTGGGAAGAACTTTGGACTTTTAACTTCAAAGATAAGGCTATAAGGCTTCAATGAGGACACTGTGTAACTTATAAAGGTGGTGTGGGATTTTCAAATGTTTAAATAGGTTAAAGGGAAATACCTTTCTCTGAATTTAGTGTACTTGCTTCTTAAATATTGTTTAATGTTGATTTTAGTATAGTTGTTATGGTAAAAGTCTTAAAACGTGAAAACTTGTGTACTTCTTTAAATTAGTCTGGGGAGTTCATATCTCTGGTTTTAAAGTTAAGTCTCAACTGAGGTCATAATACCGTCCAATTTCCTTTTGAAATTATCATCTTTGCTTCCACCACCATCGTAGGCAGAGTGTTCCAGGTCATTACCGCTTACTGGATAAAAAAGTTCTTCCTCACATCCCCCCTTTATCTCTTGCCCAAAATCTTAAATCTGTGTCCCCTAGTCCTTGGACTAATGGGAGCAGCTTTTCTTGGCCTACCTTTTCTAAACCAGTCATAATTTTGTACACCTATCAGAGCTCCTCTCAACCTTCTTTGCTTCAAGGAGAACAATTCCAGCTTCTCCAACCTAACCTTGTACCTAAATTCCCTCATCCCTAGTCCTATTCTGGTAAATTTCCTCTGCATCTTCTCAAGGACTTTCACAACCTTCCTAGCGTGTGGTGAACAGAACTGGACGCAGTACTTTATTTGCGACATAAGCAGACATTTATAAAGGTTCAGCATAACTTCCCTGCTTTTCTACTCAATACTTCTATTTACAAAGCCCAAGATCCCATATGCTTGACTAACTACTCTCTCAACACGTGTGGCCATCACCAAAAGTCTATATCCTTAGGAAGGATATTATAGCCATAGAGGGAGTGCAACGAAGGTTCACCAGACTTGTTCCCAGAATGGCGGGACTGTCCTATAAAGAGAGATTGGGGAAACCGGGCCTGTATTCTCTAGAGTTTCGAAGAATGCGAGGTGATCTCATTGAAACCTACAAAATACTTAAAGGGATAGACAGGGTGGATGCAGGTAAGATGTTGCCCCTGGTTGGGGTGTCTAGAATCAGGGGACACAATTTCAAAATAAGGGGGAAGCCACTTAGGACCGAGATGAGGAGAAATTTCTTTACTCAGGAGGGTTGTGAATCTTTGGAATTCTCTACCCCAGAGGGCTGTCGAAGCTCAGTCATTGAATGTGTTTAAAGTAAAGAATGACAGATTTCTAAATACAAATGACATAAAGGGATACAGGGAATAGTGTGGTTAAAAGGCATTGAAGTGGATGATCAGCCATGATCGTATTGAATGGCAGAGCAGGCTTGATGGGCTGAATGGCCTATTCCTGTTCCTATACACATGAACGACCAGGTCCCACTGTTCCTGCACACGCTTTAGACCTATGCCATTAAGTATATATTGCCTCTCCCTATCCCTTCTGTCAAAATGCATCACCTTGCATCTCACAGGTATTAAATTCCACCTGCCACTTGTTTGCCCATTCTGCTCGCGTATCTATGTCCTATTGCAGTTGATTGGTGTCATTCTCACTGTTTGCCACACCTGCAAGTTTACTATCACTGGCAAATTTTGAAATTTTTCTCTGTATTCCAATATCCAAGTCATTTATAGATATTAGAAAAAGCACTGACCCTTGGGGAACACCACTGTCTATCACTCTCCAGTCTGAAAAACAAACATTTACCATGACTCGCTGTTTTATTTTTTTTAAATAATTCTTTCACAAGATGTGGACATCATTGACTAGGCCAGCATTTATTCCCCAACTCTAATAGCCCTTGAGAAGGTGGTGGTGTGATGCCTTCTTGAATCACTGAAGTTCATGTGGTGTAAGTACACCCACAGTGCTGTAAAGAAGGGAGTTCCAGGATTTTGACCCAGCGACATTGAAGGAACGGCAATATCATTCCAAGTCAAGATGGTGTGTGTTGTATATCACTGTCACTATATTGCATATTTTTGGTAGCGTAGTTACAGTGTTCTTCATAAAGGTTTCAGAGTCTTTGGATGCTGAACACGAACTCTTTATTTATATTTACTCCCTTCCTAACAGCACTGTGGGTGTACCTACCTCACATGGACTGCAGCGGTTCAAGAAGGCAGCTCACTACCACCTTCACAAGGGCAATTAGGGATGGGCAATAAATGCTGGCATAGCCAGTGATGCCCACTTCCCATGAATGAATTAAAAAAAAATTACATTCTATTTATACTCTCCATTAGAATCTCTAGCTAGCACTTCACATGGTGCCTCTAGCTACTTCCAAGCCTACTGCCCATGTGACTATCACCACGTCATCACTACAGTGGCAGGGGTTACTGTCACTGTCTCAAACATTAACCCTTTCAGACCTTTATACTACATCTGCCCCAAGTCTCTGACATCACAGATTCAATCTGTCAGGAGGCTTCACAACTCTCCCTGATTGTGTTCTTATTGGACTCAAAAGATCAGTAGTCTTTCTTGAAAGTCTTTTTTGACAAGTTGGATGGCCTTTACCAATATTTGTAGTACACTTTTGTCTTTGGGTTTCTTTAACATCATCTGGTTACTCCTTATATATGCCTGGTTGTTGTTTCTGAGGTAAAGGGATAAGGTTTCTCCTTTTTCTGTGTATAGTACCCTCAGAAGTGTGTACTACGTAAGATCGCGGATGAACTTCATCTCTCTGGATAACTCTACCTTCATGTCCTGGAACTCATATCCAGACCTTCTCACCATCTTTTAACCTTGGCAGGTTTCTGGTACAACATCGATTATAATTGTGAGCTTGTTGGTTCCTGTAAGTCTTCTCTTTGTCTTGAGCTTTTTTGTAGTCTTGTACATTTATCCCCTGGAAGTATTTTCTGGGTAGAATGGGAAGTTGAGTTTTCAGCTTCCTGCCCATCAACAGCGCTGAAGGTGAAAGTCCTCATTGTGAAAAATGACCGATCACTATAATGTAAGATTTTCCACTGTACATAAATAAATCCATTCCTAGACATTCCATGGTCTGGTTGTAAATTGTGTAGTTATCAGATGCTCCCTCTGGTCTGGTCGAAGTCTTTAGATATTCCTGGCTACCAAACAGATCATTGAGCTTGTGCTCTGCATTTTGTAATTCCCATGTGGCCTTGATGGATTCTTGCCAAGATATCTGTTCGAAGACAAATCAGAATAACCAGTCTGCCATTATACTCCAGCAAATCGTCTATGAGTGAAGTGTCTCCTGGATTCAAAGAAAATTTTCATTACTTTCCCACTAGGACATTCCGATGGCCAACCTTTTCTACAATACTCACAGTATCTGAATGTATTCCTCATCCCACTTTTGAGAGTGACAAATTTCTTTAAGTTTCTGTGTACTTGCTGGCCATTGCGACACGGTATACTGTGAATATGACTCTATCTCTTCAGTAAATTTAACATCCTGTTGTGTAGGATGGTCAACAGTTGCTGTCGATAATGCATCAGCAGCAGTTTGCATCTTTCCTTGAACATATACTGTCTCATGTATCTCGTCAACCTCAATCGGAATCTCTGAATTTTGGGAGGCATCTTTGCAATTTCCTTCTCATCCACACCAAGTGTTTGTGGTCTGTCTCAATAATCACTTTCATGCTAATAATGTAATCTGAAAACTTATTGCAGGCCCATGTGACTGCAAGTGCTTCTTTTTCAATGACAGCATACCTTGTCTCCGTCTCGGCCAAAGCTCTGGATGCAAAATAGGCTGGCCTTCAACATGCATTTGGATGTTCTTGAAAGAGGACTGCCCCCAACCCTGTAGATGAGGTGTCTGCTGCAATTAAAATTGGTAATGAAGAGTTGTAATGTTCTAATATCTCTGGTGAAACGAGCATCTCCTTAATTCTTCAAAACACCTACTCTTGATATATGTTCCAACACCAGGCTTGAACTTTCTTCAAGAGGTGTCTTAATGATTCTGTTACTTGCGCCAAATTAGGTAAAAATTTTGCCAACTGATTCATTATTCCTAGGAATCCTTGGAGTTATTGGACTGAAGTTCAGATTGGGAATTCACTAATGGCTCGTCTTTTGCGGGTCTGCCATTCTGCCCTTACTACTCACAATATGGCCCAAGAAACAAATAGGCATTTTTGAGAATTCACATTTATAATTAAGAGTCAGCCCTTCTTCTTGAAGATGATGTAAAACTGCTTTGACTCTCTGGTCGTGATCTTCGAAGGATTCCCCATGGACTAGGATGTCGTCCATGTGACAAATCACCCTTCTTAATCCTTGTAGAATATTGAACATGGACCTCTGGAAGATTTCAGGTGCAGATGTTATACCGAATGGTAAACGATTGAAGCAAAACCTTCCAAAAGGTGTGATAAATGTGAATAATCTTGACTTCTTGTCTAACGATGTTGCCAAAAGCCACTGTTCACATCAAGTTTCATGAACATTATGCTTTTGGATAGCTTTGCGAGGTTGTCGTCCACCACTGACTTAGGATGAATTTCCCTTCTCGCTGCTTTGTTAAGCTGCGTTAAGTCCACGCAGATACGAAGAATGCCATTTGGTTTTGGAACTGGAACCATAGGCGGACACAACTCTGTTGGTTTCATGACAGGAGAAATGATTTCCATTCTAGTCATCTCTTCCAGCTGATTTTGTACTTGGTTCATCAATGGGTGTGGTATCTTTCTGGCTGTAAAGATACATAACAGTCTGGCATCTTCTTTTGGCGTAATTCTATACTCTGTCTTCAGCCTTCCTAGACCTGAAAACAGTTTGGAATAGTCTGCTTGATTCTGGCTGTTTGACTATATCCACCTTTTTGAGTATAAGTAGGTCTAAGCACACCTTTCTGCTTAACAGGGAAAATTCTTGGTTTTTCAAAACGTATAGAGTTTCTATAAATTATCTTCCTTTATACTGGAGAGTTGCTTGAAGATTACCCTTCACCTTCAGTTGGATCCCTCCTGGACCATGCGACTGTGTGTCTGCTATTTGTAAGCAATGTCTCATCAACCATGGCTCTTGGTCAGACACTTGCATCTGTGTTCAATTTGAAATTCATATGTCCATTGACATAGATATCTGCCGTCCAAAATTCTTTATTGGGGTCACTAATTTCCCCTTGGAAGTCTCCTGGTTTATCTTCCACTGGAAGTTGTTCCACCTCATTCACCGCTCTATGTGTGAAGGCTTTTTGTTTTGTAAATTTGAGAGAAGAGATCTTGCTCTGGCACATCTTTCCGAAGTGGCCTGTCTTTTTGCAATTAAAGCATTCTGCTTTATTAGCAGGACACTGATCATGTCTGTGGGTCTTTCTGGCTCCACAGCTTTGACGCGGTTTCCTGGTGTCTTGCACCTCACACCTGTGTGTATCTTCTTATCCGGGGATTGCTTTTCCCTCCTGGGCTTCAGGACCTGGGCAGTCATCGGAGTTTTTTCTGATCCAGGGCTTTTCTTCGGGCTGCAGGATGGCTCTGTTTTAGGAAGATAGGAACACAGGAGCAGGAGTAGGCCATTCAGTCCATCGGGCCTGCTCTGCCATTCAATTAGATCATGGGCGTCTTCGAACTTCTGCCTATCGCACCATCTCAATCGGTTTCTCGAATGTGAGGTCATCTTTGGATTGCAAGAGGTCTGATCAGGACCCATCAACTATTCCAACTACCATACGGACCCTGATCAACTCAGACTTCAGTTCTCTGTACTCACCCAATCTGTACAATCATTAATGAAAGCATGCACGGATTCGTCTTTCTTCTGGATCCTTTTATTAAACTTCACCCTCATTGCTTCTTAACTGAAAATATTTATCAAAAGCTTGTAAAACCTTATCAAATTTATCTGAAGCCTCATTGATGCTTGTCTCGCAATCACATCAGCTACTTCACCCATGGAGTAAAGTACTTACTTGCTCTACTTCACATTTGACATGTAACTGTGAAGCTATTCGAAATCTTAATCTTTTTCTCCATATTGACCAATCATGTATCTGATTGGGTCCTTCCGAACTCTGGAAGCTTTCAGGCATTGTATATTTTGAATCCTGCTAAACTCTTTAGAGTATTCCCTTCTTATTTTAGTTGCCTTAATGGAGGTGTTCCTGCTCTTCTTGGAGGTTTCCCACTCTTTTCGGGAGTTTCCCACACTTGCTTGAGGTTTCCTGCTCTTTTCGGGTGTTCCCGTGCTTTCCCTCCACGGTGCGCTCGAGTAATGGCCGCCAACTCCGGACTCACTCTCACAAGGAAGCGACTCTTTTTTTTTCATCTTCCTGTCTCACCTGTCCATTGTGCCATTAAATAATAATGCACCTTTTCTAAAAGGTTTCTCCCCTAAATCCCTGACCAACACTTGGTACTGTGACTCACAGCCTGATCGCTGGACACGGTTTGCTCTCACAAACCACTACGCTTTTGTGGCGCAGCCTGAATGCCTGGGCGGCTGATTCACCAACTCTCCATGTCTTTTTGTCATCTACGGAGCAGCTTTGGAGCTCTTTGCAGCCTCGCCACAAGATCTGCAGTCTTTTGGTGCTACTTTCCCAGGTTAGGCTTCTCAAATCTTCTGGATGTGTTCACTATTGCAATTTATGTAGTCACCATTTAACAAGTTGTATAGCACCCACCACTGATCACCATATTGTATATCACTGTCACTATATTGTATGTTGTTGGTTGGGTAGTTATAGTTCTCTTCACAAAGGTTTCAGAGGCTTTGGATTGCTGAACATCAACTCTATTTATATTTACATTATATTTGCACTCTCCATTAGGATCTCTAGCTGGCACTTCTCATGGTGCTTCTAGCTCCTTCCAAGCCTACTGCCCATGTGACTATTACCACGTCATCATGACAGTGGAAGGGGTTATTCTCACCATCTCAAATATTAATACTTTTAGACTCTTACTCTACAGTGTGTGGCTTGCAGAGGAACTTGCAGGTGATGGGGTTCCCGTATATCTGCTGCCCTTGTCCTTCTAGGTGGTAAAAGTCATGGGGTTGGAAGGTGCTGTCGAAGGAGCCTTGGTGAGTTGCTGCAGTGTATCTTGTAGATGGTACACACTGCTGCCACTGTGCATGGGTGGTGGAGGGTGTGAATGTTGAAGGTGGCAGATGGGGTGCCGATCAAGTGGGCTGCTTTGTCCTGGATGGATATTTCTGTCCTTAAATCAAGTTTTTATCCAAGATAACACTGATCCTCCTATTCCATGAGCCTCAATTTTGTTAACCAGCCTTTTATGTGGTACTTTGTCAAACACGTCCTTAAAATCCATATGAACAATACCCACTGCTTTCCTTTTATCAACCTTCTTTGATACTTCATTAAAAAATGTCAATTAGATTAGTGAAGCACGATCTGATTTTTTACAAATCTCTGCTAGCTCTCCCTAATCTCTCCCAGTGTCTGTTAATGTTTTCCTTGATTATTGCTTCTAAAGCCTTACCCACCACTGACGTTAAACTGACTGGCCTGTAGTTACTAGGAATGTCCTTACACCCTTTCTTGAACAAGGATGCCACAATTGCCACTTGCTAGTACTTCGGCACCTAACCTGTATTGAGGGAAGATTGGAAGGTTATGGTAAGCCCTTCCACTAACTCCATCCCCACTTCCCTTAGCAACTTGGGATGCAAGCCATCTGGACCAGGCAACTTATCCATTCTAAGCATAGCCAATATTTCCAGTACATCCTGCTTATCAATTTTCACCCCATCCATTGCCTCTACCATCTCCGCTTTTACTGATATTTTATCAGCATCCTCTTCGTAAACGCCGATACAAAGCTAATATGACAATGTGCAATCATGTTATTTTCCACCTACATAACATAAAAAGTACAATGTGTAAGTGCAGTATAAAAGCTGGTAAAACTAGTTTAGAATTCATTTTATAAAAACATTGATTTTATGGGAATTATTAAAATCTAAACTCCAACTCAGAATTTCCATAGCCTCTAAAACACAGTTCCACAGAAAGGCAGGTTTTTAAAAAATATATATACTAAACAACAATACAGCAAAGATTTCCAAATGGGTCACTTGGTAAAAGCACAAAAATTTGTGGAACTGATCTAATGAGGAAGATCTCAAATTTGAACCTTCTGCTGGTCTGTGCCGAGCCTGGGAGGGAGCAGGGGCATTACAATTGTAAACAGTGTTCCTGCACTAAAGAGTGCAAAAAAAAAGCCAGCAGTCCTCCTCTTCAATATTGTCCAGCAACTGCTGTTGGAAAGCACACTTTTTTTTCTTTCATGGGATGTGGGCATCGCTGGCTAGGCCAGCATTTATTGCTCATTCCTAATTGCCCTTGAGAAGGTGGTGGTGAGCTGCCTTCTTGAACCGCTGCAGTCCATGTGGGGTAGGTACACCCACAGTGCTGTTAGGAAGGGCGTTCCAGGATTTTGACCCAGCAACAGTGAAGGAACAGCGATATAGTTCCAAGTCAGGATGGTGTGTGACCTGGAAGTGAACTTGCAGGTGGTGGTGTTCCCATGCATTTGCTGCCCTTGTCTTTCTGGTTGGTAGATGTCACGGGTTTGGAAGGTGCTGTCGAAGGAGCCTTGGTGCGTTGTATGGACAGGATACCCAGCCCACAGTCAAATAGCCTGCCAACATGCGCTGTGCAGGTTCCTACATGAAGAAAGGCCTCTCAACTATCACTAAGGGATTAGAAACTGCCCATTGTCCATGGAACTGTAGCAAACATATTATCACTGGAGTTTCCTTGAGGATTCTTCTGATCAACTGCCATAACTTCAGTGGAAGGTTGGTGGAAACGCAGTTTACGCATGAATCTGGGATTTCCACTAAAGTTACAGCAGCCAATCAACAGATTGTCATTGTCACCATTAATTGTTTCTTTCAGATAGAAGTCCTTGAGCTATCTATCATCCTATTGCTTCATTCTTAGAACATTACCCTTGCACGTGATGTTCCTCAGCAACTGTATATGGAATTATTTTCTTGAAGATAGCAAAAAGCAGTTGAGTTCGATGGATGGTAATTACAGAAAATATCTAGGATTAAAAGTAACATTCAAAATAAACCAATGAAAATTTTTTACTTCCCTTTCAAATCTTTTACAATTATGTTAAAATCATTCCTAAAAAATTAAGAGTTTGAAGCCTCATGCTTACAATTCCAAACCATTGATTCTAGTTCTTTTTTTTTAAATGCTCATCATTTAACACCTTTATATGTGAATGACACAGCAATATCTTGCACCAATTTTCCCTTTTATTTGCAGAGGCACTGGTCTGTTCAACTCCTCCCCACAGCAGTCTGGCTAAGAGTGGGAACTCATGATGGAGAAATTGGACAATCACTGGTCCCCAGCGAAGTGGGTGTGGGTTGGAGATCAAGGCAGGGTTTTAGCCACTTAAGGGCCTCCATTGGCCTAAGGAAAGGGCAGGCCACTTGCACCTCCCCCGCCGCTGCTAAAGTAGCGGCAGGGTGGGTTGGCGACTGGCACAGTGCCCCAGCCTATCACGGACTCGATTTTACAGCCCTCACCACCTACCGTCATCCCCACCCAGCCCACTCTGCCAGATGCAACCTCTAAAATTGTTGTACACGATTTTTAGATTTTGTAACATAGTTGAAATAAATAAATGTTGTGACAACAATAATATTCTTTAATGGATATGAAACAGGAGTTACAAATCCCATGATTCCAATTAAGCTAACGCGAACAATAAAGAATGGGAAATCCTGCAACATAATTGCCAAAGAAGGTAAAAATGGATTTGCTGAATGTAGAACTATTCTTAAAAGTGACAAATAGCTAAAAATGTAAATGGAGTAAACCCATCCTGTTATGACCACATTAGGAAGGCCTGCAACTCTCATTAACTCTATGGTATCCAACCAATTCATGATACTAAATACAAATATCTCAGCTCCGCAGTCCTTCACTGCTAGAACTTTGAGAGAATCTGGAACTGTGTGTTCTGATGTGCTGTACTCAGTAACCATTGAAGATAAACTTGGCTGCTGTACATTTTGAGGCATGTTTGATGTTCTTGGTGCCACAGATGAAGAAAATTCATTTTCTGTCACTTCTGCAGTCGTGTGATTTTCCTCATGTGTTCTGCCTTGCCGCTCAGAGACGGTTGAGATTTGTTCTAGGTTTGTGAGCACAGGTCACAGGATGCAATTATGCCATCACTACAATTATCTTTGGAGCACAGAAAATGCATTAGTAAATAAAGGGTGAACTGCAAGGAAACCAATAGGATATAATTATTATTCATTATAATTTCTGCTCACTGCATGTGAGACCTTGATCACTTGTAATACGATGAAATGCAGTTAAAATAATTCTCAATTTTTTCTCTTTTTAATCCCCATGTTTTCTGTTAAAAGTCAAAAGAGCATTGACATTTTTCACTGCTGGAGAGAAAGGTCATATTGATGGACAGAAGTTTTGATTAATGATTAGTTCATTTCAGAATAAGTTAAAGTGGTTCAGTATAAAATCAGAGACACTCTCCTATAGAGGTACAACAGATTTCATGAAATCCTAAATGTGTAGCCTCCTGGAATGATAGTATGGAATGAAAAAATACCATCAAGCTTGTTTTTTTCCCACAGGCTGGGCTGAATTTTATCAGCCCTCTAGGGATGGGTAGGGTGGCAGGGTGGCCATAAAATACCAAGGGAAGGCAGGGGTGGAGTTCCCATCACCTAACTGATGCCATTCAATTTAGTCTGGAGCAGGAAAGGCCAAGGACGTCATTTTACCAGCAGCTAGTGGGAGCCCTGCCATACGTGAGGAGGCCACCCAGTAACACTAGGTGGCTTCCCTGCTTGCTGGGAGTAGGGTCCTTCTTGCTTGGGCAATCGGTAGTCCAAGGAAGGCCCCTATCAGCAAAGGCCATCTCTGCATCAACACACCTACCTCCTGCCCTCAACAACCACCCGCACCCCACCCATACCCCTTGCCGGCACATGACTGACAGGCCCCAGTGAGCCTGCCCCACATACCTTCACTCCAGGCCTCTAGCACAGTTCCTAGTCCTGGACCTACTGCAGTACCAGTAATGGCCACCGCTCCCAGTGGCACTGCTGAGATTGCTGAGCTGCCGGCCCTCTGACAGGGTGGCAGCTGCTGGAGGCAGGACCCACATCCTTAAAAGGGTTAAATGCCTAAATGCCATAAAGTGCAGCCCAGGATCCCCAAAAAGGCTGAGGAGGGGTTCCCCTTGTTTTTCTGGTCCAGCATCAGAACCCCCGCCACCTGCATAAACTCCAGCCTGCTATATGCAATTCACCTGATCGCACAAAGTACCAGATCTCTACTCTGCCAGAAGAAAGTTCTACAAAACCAAATACCCTTCATTGGCACTATCTTTGTTAAACCCTGACCTTCCATGCTGCACAGGTGACACCTCCACCCTAGCAGTCCATCAACCATAATGTTCAACTGGTCCAGGGGTTTACTTGCTACATAGAAATGCTCATCACTGGTTATAGTAGCTAATATATGATTCGGGTAATAGGTAGTTTTTCATTAACAGTCTAGTGTGTTGAAAACATTATTCTAGCTTACCAGAAGTTAGAAAAGTGCCATATCAGCAGTGTGTAGCTGGATAAATCAAAGCTATGAAGATCTAACTACAGCCCTGCAGGCATGAATGAAGTGGATTCCAGTTATCCCTGTGTGTCTGCTTGAATTATTTAATGGAACTGCAAGAGCTCCTAAAGTTAAACTTGAATTTCCAACAGAAATGACCTCTCTCTGCAGTGTTTCTGCCAATCTGCCTCCAAAGTTACAGTGGAAATTCTACCCCAAATGCTTTAAAGAGGGCATCCACTCTGCATCTATTATTATTCATATGATTTTCATATAGTGCATAGGAACTTGTTACATATTTTACATTTTATCACCGTTTATTACTTTACACCAATGGAATAATTTGTTAAAAAATAAATCCTCGCTGGTGTTACATATATTCTTATCTATATTGGTAAATTGTGTTAGACTAATCTTGTAAGATACTGCAATATCCCAATCTCCTATCATAACTTCAGTGGATTAGTGTTGGAAACACTGCAGAAATGATGTAAACAGCCATTCATGCCATTTCTCCAGGGTTTCTGCCAATCTTTTAACAAAGTAATGGTGAGAGATTGGAAAAAGTGCCCAGGGAGATTCCAGGCCTATGCCTCTTCTACAGGAACAATATATAAACCTGACCATATTAGATATGGATTAACTAGGAGAAAAGGATAATCATCAACTACAATAAAAGCTTTATTGCCCAAAGGAATTTAACAATTGAAACTGAGGACTTACAAAAACACATAAAAGAACATATAAAAACATTAAAAATTTGAGAATAAAAAAGGCATGTAACAAAAATAGAGTGGCAATATTAGGAGTCTTTAATTACTCTAGTAAAGACTAGGAAAAACATAATGTTAAGGGTAGGGATGGAGAGGAATTTCTGATATGTGTACAGGAGAACTTTCTCTATCAATATGTCTCCAGTCCAATGAGGAGGGCAAGTGGAGTGTGTTACAGTAGATCATCCAGCTAATAGTAACCACAACATAATTCAGTTTAAAGTAATTATAGAAAGAGAACAAAATATATTGAAGGTAAAAATGCTGAGCTGGGGAAGAGCTAACTTCAATGATTTAAGAAGAGACCTATCACAGGTGGATTGGAAAAGGCAGTTGAAACATAAAGCAGAAACGGAGCTATGGAGGGCATACAGGGAAGAGATAGTTCAGGTACAACCTAGGCATATTCCTTTGAAGGGAAAAGGAAGAACTTCCAAAGCTAGCACACCCTAGATGACAAAAAAGTTAAAATGAAACAGAAAGAGGCTTATAAGAAATGTCAGAAACAAGATTCAGTCAATAACTGTACAATAAGTACAGGTGGGAATTGAAAAAAGTTAACAGGAAGCAGAGCAGTTACAAGAAAAGATTAGCAGGCAACATTAAATCGAACCCGAAAACATTTTATAAACATTTTATATTCCCAGAACATGGGCATCACTGCCAAGGCCAGCAATTATTGCCTCTCTAATTGTCTTCGAGAAGGTGGTGGTGAGCTGCCTTCTTAAATCTCTGTAGTCCACGTGGTGTAGGTACACCAGCAGTGCTGTGAGGGATGGAACTGCAGGAATTTGACCCAACAGCAATGAAGGAACGGCGATAAATTTCCAGTCAGGATGTTGGGTGACTTGGAGGGGAACTTGCAGGTGGCGGTGTTCCCATGCATCTGCTACCCTTGTTCATTTAGTTGGTCGAGGTCAAGGGTTGGAAAGTGTCGTCAAAGGAACCTCGGTGAGTTGCTGCAGTGTATCTTGTAGATGGTACACACTGCTGCCATGTGTGCCAGTGATGTAGGGAGTGAATGTTTAAAGGGGTGGATGGGGTGTCAGTCAAGCAGGCTGCTTTGTCTTGGATGACGTCAAGCTTCTGCGGTGTTCTTGAAGCTGCATTCATCCAGGCTAGTGGGAACTTGTGCCTTGTAGATGGTGGACAGGCTTTGGGATATTAGGAGATGAGTTACTCGCCAGAGAATTCCCAACCTCTGACCTGCTCCTGTAGTTACAGTATTTATATGACTGGTCCAGTTAAGCTTCTGGTCAACGGCAACACCCAGGATGTTGATGGTGGAGCACTCAGCAATAGTACTGTCATTGAATGTCAAGAGAAGAGAGTTAGATTCTCTCTTGTTGGAGATAGTCATTGCCTGGCACTTATGTAGCACAAATGTTACTTGCCACTTATTGGCCCAAACCTGAATGCTGTCCAGATTTTTGCATACAGGCACACACTGCTTCATTATCTGAGGAGTTACGAATGGGACTGAACACTGTGCAATCATCAGCGAACATCCCCATTTCTGACCTTATGACGGAGGGAAGGTCATCGATGAAGCAGCTGAAGATGGTTGGGCTTATGACACTGCTCAAAAGGAACTCCTGCAGCAACATCCTGGGGCTGAGATGATTGGCCGCCAACAACTACAACCAACTTCCTTTGTGCAATGTATGACTCCAGCCAGTGGAGACATTTCCCCTCATTCCCATTGACTTCAATTTTACCAAGGCTCCTTGATGCCATACTTGGTCAAATGCTGAATTGCTGTCAAGTGCAGTCACTCACATCTCATCTCTTAAATTCAGCTCTTTTGCCCATGTTTGAACCAAGGCTGAAATGAAGTCTGTAACCAAGTATTCTTGGCGGAACTGAAACTAACCACCGGTAAGCAGGTTACTGCTGAGTAAGTGCCACTTGATAACCCTGTCAACGATACTTTCCATCACTTTGCAGATGATTGAGAGTAGACTGATGGGGCAGTAACTGGCCAGATTGGATTTGTCCTTTTTTTGTGGCAGGACATACCTGGGCAATTTTCCACGTTGTCGGGTAGGTTGTAGCTGTACTGGAATAGCTTGGCTAGGGGCACAGCTAGTTCTGGAGCACAAGTCTTCAGCTGTACAGCCAGTATGTTGTTGGGACCTGTAGCCTTTGCTGTGTCCTGTGCACAGCCATTTCTTGATCTCATGCGGAGTGTATCTAGATGGCTGAAGACTGGCATTTTGTTGTATTGTTTCATGGGATGTAGGCATCGCTGGCTAGGCTAGCATTTGTTGCCCATGCCTAATTGCCCTTGAGAAGGTGCTGGTGAGCTGCCTTCTTGAACCGCTGACATCCATCTGGTGCAGGTATACCCACAGTGCTATAAGGGAGGGAGTTCCAGGATTTTGATCCAGCGATAGTGAAGGAACGGCGATATATTTCTAAGTCAGGATGGTGTGTGACTTGGAGGGGAACATGCAGGTGGTGGCGTTCCCAGAAGTCTGCTGTCCTTGTTCTCCTAGGTGGGAGAGGTCACGGGATCTGTGATGCTGGGGACCTCAGGAGGAGGCCAAGATGAATCATCCACTTGGCACTTCTAGCTGAAGATGGTTGCAAAAGCTTGAGCTCCGTCTTTTGCATTGATGTGCTGGGCTCCCCCATCATTGTGGATGGGGATATTTTTGGAGCTTCCTCCTCCGGTTAGTTGTTAAATTGTCTACCACCATTCATGACTGGATGTGGCAGGACTGCAGAGTTTTGATCTGACCCTTTGGTTGTGAGATTGCTTAGCTCTGTCTATAGCATGCTGCTTCAGCTGTTTAGCATGCAGGTGGTCCTATGTTGCAGCTTCACCAGGTTAGTACCTCATTTTTAAGTATGCCTGATGCTGCTCCTGGTATGCTTTCCTACACTCTTCATTGAATCAGGGTTGGTCCATTAGCTCGATAGTAATGGTAGCATGAGGGATATGCCAGGTCATGAGGTTACAAATTATTGCTGAATGCAATTCTGCTGCTGATGGCCCACAGCACGTCATTGATGCCCAGTTTTGAGCTGCTGTATCTGATTCGATCTCATTTAGCACGGCAGTAGTGCCACACAATATGAAGGAGGGTGTCCTCAGTGTGAAGACAGGATTTTGTCTCCACAAGGACTGTGCAATGTTCACTCTGACCAATACTGTCATGGAGAAATGCATCTGTAGCAGGTAGATTGGTGAGGACGAGGCCAAGCTGGTTTTTCCCTGATGTTGGTTCTCCCACCACTTGCCATAGGCCCAGTTGGGCAGCTTTGTCCTTCAGGACATGGCCAGCTCGGTCAGTAGTAGTGCAACTGAGCCACTCTTGGTGATGAACATTAAAGTCCCCACCCACAGTACATTCTGTGCCCTTGCTAACCTCAGTGCCTCTTTCTAATTGGTTTTCAATGTGGAGGAGTATTGACTCATCAGTTGAGGGAGGGCAATAGGTGGTAATCAGCAGGAGATTCCCTTGCCCATGTTTTACCTTATGCTATGAGACTTCATGGGGTCCGTAATTGAAGTTGAGTACTCCCAGAGCCACTCCCTCCCTACTGTATACCACTGTGCCACCCTTCTGGTTGGTCTGATGGAATATTGGCTATAAGGTATGATTCTATGAGTATGTCCGGCTGTTGCATGACTAGTCTGTGGGACAGCTCTCCTAATTTTGGCACAAGTCCCCAAATGTTAGCGAAGAAGACTGTTGCAGGATCAAATAGGTTGCGTATACCTTTGTCATATCTATTTCAGAGGGCAGTTAAGAAGCAACCATATTCAGGGATAGGCATCAACATGTTGCATCATGGACATTTGACAAAATTATTGATTCAGCCATGGACATGGGGCTAATTAATCTGTATATAAAGTATACAGCCAACTTAATGCTATCAAAACACAGTCTGATTTAAAACGCATTTCTCCCTATTTAGTGAGATATCTGGCATTGTTTTTGCTTGCACAAGTAGTCAATGTCTGCCTTGATGCAGCAATACAGAAAATCCGGATAGATGTCCATCTGTCAGGAGTGATCTTGATCTCTTTCTCTCCCTTCGCACTCTCTCTCTCCCTCTGTGTCATTCCCTCAGCCCTCTCTCTCTCTCCCCTTTCTGTGTCCATCTCTCTCTCTCTCCCCCCTCTTCCCCTCTCCCTTACAGTCAGAAACAGGGGAATTTATTATGGGGAACAAAGAAATGGCTGACGAACTATATGCACACTTTGGTTCTGTCTTCACAAAGGAGGACACAAACATCATACCCAAAATGTTGGGGAACACAGGGTTTAGTGAGAGAGAAGAACTGAAGGAAATCAGTATTAGTAGAGAAATGGTGTTGGGGAAATTGATAGAATTGAAGGCCGATAAATCCACAGGGCCTGATGGTATGCATCCCAGAGTACTGAAGGAAGTGGCCCTAGAAATAGTGGATGCATTCTTCCAGATTGAAGGGCAGCTAATGTAACCCCACTATTTAAAAAGGGAGGTAGAGAGAAAGAAGGGAATTATAGACCAGTCAGCCTGACATCAGTAGTGGGGAAAATTCTCGAGTCCATTATCAAAGATTTTATAGCAGAGCACTTAGAGAACAGTGGTAGAATCGGGTCGAGTCAGCATGGATTTACAAAAGGGAAATCATGCTTGACAAATCTACCAGAATTCTTCAAAGATGGAACTAGTAGAGTTGATGAGGGGGAGCCAGTGGATGTGGTTTATTTGGACGGCTTTCAACAAAGTCCCACATAAGACATTAGCGTGTAAAATTAAAGCGCATGGGATTGGGGGTAGTGTATTGCAATGGATAGAAAATTGGTTGGCAGACAGGAAACAAAGAGTAGGGATAAATGCCTCTTTTTCTGAATGACAGGCAGTGACTAGTGGGGTACCGCAGGGATCGGTGCTAGGACCGCAGCTGTTCACAATATATATTAATGATTTAGATGAGGGAACTAAATGTAAATGATAGGAGGTGGGAAGGCAAGGAGCTGGGGGCAAGAAGGAATAGCTGGGAACGCCCCAGGATCTCCTCCTCAGGCCTGAAAGGAAGGTGCTGAGAGTCAAAGTGAGGTTCTTAAGCCTAAATGTTACCATTGTCAGAATGCTGGAAGTTGTGGGGTAAACCCATAGGACTTATTGGGGTGCACAAAGCCAATGCAGTGAAAGGGGAATAAAAACAGAAAATGCTGGAAATACACACCAGGTCTGGCAGCATCTGTGGAGAGTGAAGCAGAGTTAAAGTTTCAGGTCAGTGACATTTCATCAGAACTGGAAAAGGTTAGAAATGTAATAGGTCAGGGGCCCTGACCAAGAATATGATGGATCAGGCTTCAGCTATGACTGCAGCTGTAAGGCCAAGTACAAAATAACTGTGAGTTAGCGTCGTGAATAAGATCCCTGAGAGTTATAGGGAATTCTTGTCGAAGGGAAAAGTAACTCCTTATCCCTCAAGTGAGGCAGGCAAACTGATAGTTATACTTCGGGATACAGGAGCCACCCAAACTCTGGGGAAAGGCATAACATTTTCACCAGAGAGCGGACTGAGCATTAAATGTTTGTGAATGGTATTGGCGGGGAGTATATACCCGTATCTTTGTATTGGCTGCACCTAGAGTGTGACCTAATGTCTGGAACGGTAACTGGAGGAGTTGTCCATTCCTTGCCAGTAGACGGAGTTGACCTACTCCTGGGGAATGATTTGGCCGGAGCAAAGGTAGTAGCTTCACCAGTAGACATCGAAGAACCATGTTGAGTTAAAGAGACAGAACAGTTACAGGAAAAGGTTCCAGGAATCTTTCCTTCTTGTGTAGTAACCTGAGCAATGGCTAAACAAGTTGCATTTCGGAGGGAAAATTGGCACCACCGTCAGATAGCCAAATATCTGAAACTTTCTCTGTGGATTTCGATAATCCAAATGAAATGCTTAATAAATCTTCTCTGATCACAGCTCAGCAAGCTGATCCAGAGTTGAAGAAGGTGGCACAATCAGCTTGAACAGAAGCTGAGGCAAAAGGAGTTCAAGGAGGCTATTATTTTGTAAATGTGGATCTGATGAGGAAGTGGTAATCTCCTCACAGACCTGCAGACGAAGACTGGACTGTTGTTCATCAGTGTCATGCAAACCCCCACCTGCCAAGAATGAGGCATATTAATTTTGTCAAATGAACATTGTGCTTGGAAAGACAAAAGAATTGCTCACTGATTCAATTAACAGAGATTGGGCTGGGAAATGGCGACCACATCTTGTTGGGGTAAGAGGCAGCCCTACACCCCCCTACCCCACCGAGGACTTTGAAATCCACAAACACAGGAGTGGTTAAGCCAGTTAGTTACATGACTGACCTGCTGGCCAACTTGGAGTTTTGAATTGTGCCACACGGAAAGGAACAGATGGGAGTTTGCAACTAAAGCTGGAACAAGGAAGCCTCTCTTCTGGCTGTCTCTCACATTCTCTCAAGCTGCCGGACCCATGGAAGACACGTAAACCACAAAAGAGAAAAGACTCCGACATCGAAACAAGTTGAAGCATGCACTGGGCCCCAATGAATTGCAGGACTTACCGGTAACCAAAGACTCCACATTGAACTTAAAGGACTGTAATTATAACCCAGCTATTGCCTCAAACTTTTCCCCTTTGTTCTTTTCTACTTTTTCTGTCTCTATCTGCATGTGCAGTTATCACATATGCATGCTAGCGTTGTCATGTCGCATATTCGTAGTCATTAACCGGATTAGAGTTTAAGATTAATAAACTTCCACCTTTCTTATTTAAATCTAAGGAAACTTGTCTGATTACTTTGCCTTACAATTGGAGCAGTGAACAAGGATTCACTAAGGGGTAGCTAAAAACACGGTTTTTAAAAATTAAACCCTGTTACAGTTAAACCAGGCAAAGGCTGAAAGGGAACCCCTAGACCCCTTCTCAACTGGTTGCAACAGAAATTTGGGAGCTAGCATCCTGGATTTGACCCACAGACAAATGAAGAAATTGGAAGTGGGATATCAAATTGATCCCAAACAAAGGAGAAAGCATTTCAACACAGGTTTTTTTTGTGGCTGTGTGTGCTAGAATACTAACATGTCTGCAACTGAAGCTGGTCACTCCTCAAGCCAGGGTGAAGTAACTGGGATAAGTTAAAAGCACTGTCTATGGAGGAGTTGAGGAAAATGGCTGAGCAGTGTGGGATCACTGTACATGGCAAGGCTAGGAAGTCTGAACTCCTAAGGCTGGTGGCCAACCATTTTTCCCTTGAATCTGATGAAGCAGAAACAGGGTTAGAAGTAGACTCTGACAGCGTATTGCTAGCAAAGATACAATTGGAACAGAGGAAACTTGAATTAGAAGACAGGGAAAGAGAAAGAAAGAATGAGAGAGACAGGAGACAGAAAGAGAAAGAACCTTCCAGAAAGAAAGCAAACAGAGAGAGCTCAGGTGGCTTGAGTTAACTAGGGGGCGACAGAGTAACCCCAGTGAAAGCATGGCCACTATGGAGCAGCGTAATTCAGGGCTGGGTACAGAATTGTTAAAACTCTCCCAACTGATCCCAAAATTCAATGAGGAAAATGTGGAAGTATTTTTTGTGTCTTTGAAAAACTGGCAAGGCAGTTAAAGTGACCAGCTGAGGCCAGGACTCTGCTGATAGAGAAAATTAGTAGGAAAAGCCCATGAGGTTTATTCTATGTTGCCAGATGAGAGTTCATCAGATTATGAACCGACCAATAATTCTATCCTCAGGGCATATGAGTTAGTACCAGAAGCCTATCGCCAAAAGTTTGGAACCCTCAAAAAGCAAGTTGATCAATCTAACCTGGAGTGTGAGAGAAATAAGCAGCTGGCTATTGACCAGTGTGTCAGGCAAAGCCCACCTTCCAAGACTGAGGCACCCATTATTTCGCCACATGAAAATTAAAACTTAAAATTGCAAGCCCTGACTGGAAAGACATGTCCATGGTAGCAGACAATGTTGAAACAAAAGGGAGCTAATCCCTGTTCCTCCAATACACAGAAGTAGTCGGACCAGTTTTGGTAACATAACATGACATGTGACAGAGAAATTTGAACCTCCAACCAAGGATGCTGAAGAGACTGTTCCATATAAGGAGCTAGTCACATGACTCACCTGCTGAGTACCCTGGGAGCTTTTTGAATTTGAAATCCCAAACAAAGGGATTTGAACTGAGACAAAGCCGTGTGCTCAGGAAGTAAAGACCTTCTCCTGGGACTGAGAACATCTCCTCTCCTGCCTGCCTGCTCATCTCTCAGGGGACTGAAACCATTGAAGACACATGAAACTCAAAGAGAGAAAGGTTTCCACGTGAACAAAATTTTAAGAAGATTGCTGGGCCCCAATGAAACGTAAGACTATAACTTCAATCAAGGATTACAGCGAGCTCAAGAAATAGTAACAAGATATTGCCTCAAACAGTTCTATTTATCTTTTCTTCTGCTTTTTTCGATCCCCATTTTACATGTTTATATCATGGTGCATGCTAGTGTGAGCGTGTCGGATATCCGTAGGTGTGCACTCTATTAAAGTTTGAGTTCAAAGTTTTAAGGTTTTAATAAATTTCCTCTTTCTGCTTTAAACCAAAGAAAGCTTGTTTGTTCTCAATTATTTGCCTGATAATTGGAAACTGTGAACAAGGAGTCACAAAAAGGGGAGCTCAAAACACAGTCTGTTTAAAAATAAAACCTTATTACAGTAAGACCAGGTAAAGACACCAAAAGACCCCTAGATATTGCTCATCTGGTCGTAATAAGTGGCTGAGGGCTTTTAAAGTATAGTTCAGCTATGAAAATCTGAGAAGTAACTTTGTTAGAGGAATTTAAAAACTCCCTCCCACTCTCTATAAAGGCACATGTAGAGGAGCAGAAAGCTCATAGAGCCCGGCAGGCAACAATCCTGGCTGATGAGTTTGCTCCCACTTATAAGTCGGTTTCCCAGGGGAAAACCTTTCCTAATCACCCCCACAAATCCGAAAAGGAGAAAGGGTGGGAAGATGATCGAGGCCCAAGCAGTCCTGGGAGGAAAAGAAAAGCAGGAGACACGGGGGCCATCCTCCAGCTAATAAGGAAGGTGCTGTAAGTAGGAGTGAGACCAGGAGACCTGTGTGCTTCCATTGTAATACAGCAGGGAATCTAAGATCTGACTGCTGGAACCTAAAAGGAAAACCTGTAGGGTTAATCAGGGCATACCCGCTCGGTGAAGAAGAGACCCTGATGAAAAGCACAGCTGAACAAGCTGTGGCTTTAACTGCAATAAAAGTGAGACCCAGGAAGCTTATGGCTGCAAGTGCAGGAACATTTAATAGGATTCCTGAAGGTTATCAAGGTTTTGTGTCTGAAGGGAGAGTAACGCCATGCCCCTCGAATGGGGCAAGGAAGCCCATAGTAATCCTCAGGGTCACAGGGGCCATTAGATCCCTTTTACTGGGAAAAGGCCTGACCTTTCTCCCAGAGAGTGCAGTAAACACCAGAATGGTACTGGAGGGCAGTGTATGTCTGTACCTTTACACCGGGTGCACTTGGAGTGCGACCTAGTTTCGGGACCAGTGACCATAGGGATTGTCCAAAGTTTGCCTGTGGTCAGGGTTGACCTGCTCCTAGGTAATGATGTGATGGGGATGAAGGTGGTAGCTTCCCCAGTAGTGATAGAGACACTACAGGGGGTCAGAGAGACAGGACAGTGGCAGGAGGCTGTTCCCTGCAGTTCCTCTGAATGTGTAATGCTCAAACTAGCTCCCCCAAAGGAGACTGAATTTGCACTGCAGGCAGATGACCATGAGGTCTGTCTGTCCGAGACTTTCTTTGGAAAGTTAGAAGACCTAGGGCATGAGTTAAATGAATCTTCCCAAGCTGAGGCTCAGCGACCTGACCCAGTATTGAGAGAGTTAGCACAGGCTGCCCAGTCTGTGATTGAATCAGAGAGAGTCCCCGATTGCTACTATTTAAAGAATGAGGTAGTGATGAGGAAATGGAGTTCTCCTCATAGACCTGAAAGAAAGGAGTGGGCAGTTGTTCACCAGTTAGTGGTGCCACTGAGGTACCGGAGAGAAATAGTAAGAATGGCCCATGAAATTGCAGTGGCTGTACATGTCAGTATTGTATGCGAAAGACCAAAGCTGATATAAGACAGCAGCTTGATTGGCCAAACCTCCACAAAGATGTGGTGGAGTATTTTAGGAGTTGTCACATGTGACAGGTTGAGGGGAAACCCCAACCTACAGTGAAATCTGCACCCCTAAGTCCTGTATCGGTGTTTGGAGGACCCTCTAGCAGAGGCCTGGTGAACTGTAAGGGACCCTTGCCGAGAACAAAACGGGACAGGCAGGCACAAGGCTGGCACCCAGTTAGAAAAGAATGGGGACAAGGGACCAAGCAGGCAGGTTAAAGGAGGTCCGGTAGAAATCCCAAATGGAAACCATACTGTCCAGTCAGCCAACCACGAAATATTTGAAAGGTTAGAACCCACATCCTCCTATGTAAATGCAGACATTAGAAGCACCCCACCAGAATGGGTAACGGCATTTACAGGAAGCTATAGAGACAAAGAAAGTCTTCATGAGGTCAGAGAAACCATCAGGGTGATGTCTCACTTAGTCGAAATGCCATAGGGGCGTGCAGCTGAATCTGGACAAATGCCTGCAAGCAGGACTGTCCCAGAGGACAAAGGGAAGATTAGCAAAGAATCATCCCCTACAGTCAGGAAAAAAAGGGAACCAGCCATCCCAGAGGTGAAAAGCTCTTGCATGACTCATCAAAGCACAAAGTAAGTTCAGAGTGGAACCGCCCACTGCCACCGCCCTTGAGCAGAACTGCAACCTAGGGTTAATTAAATATAGCGCTCACCCTGCAGACCTCAACAAGAACAAAGAGACCCTGGGCAGCCATGGAAATGTGCAAACTGAAAAAAAAACACATGCTTATTGGGATGCCAAAAGGGCCGTTTAAAGCAGCACTGCTACCAAGAAAAGACAGGCTGTAACAATTGTTGAGGTTCTGAATGAATGAGAGAGATGCAGGTGTGTTTTCCTGTCCTTATCTTCTCTCGAGTTGCTTTTAATGAAATGCTCTTTTTAAAAAATCACATATCATTCTGCTGGGTGTGGCGGTGTCATGCAAATCCCCGACTGCCAAGAATGAGGCATATTAATTTTGTCATATGAACATTGATTTTAAACTGTTGGTGGAGTGAAGAAATGACTTGTTTGAAGATCACCAGACACTTGGCTGGAAGAACACTTGCATACTAAGAGACAGTGCTTGGAGAGACAAAATAATTGCTCTCTGATTCAGTTAACAGAGATTGGGCTTGGCAATGGTGATCCACATCTTGTTGGGGTAAGAGACACCCCCCCACCCCACCCTGTACCGAGGGCTTTGAAATCCACGAACACAGGAGTGGTAAGCCAATTAGTCATATGACTGACCTGCTGGCCAACTTGGAGTTTTGAATTGTGCCACACAGAAAGGAACAGATGGGAGTTTGTAACTAAAGCTAGAACAAGGAAGCCTCTCTCCTGGCTGTCTCTCTCTCGCTTTCTCCCAAGCTGCCGGACCCACGGAAGACACGTAAACCTCAAGAGAGAAAAGACTCCGACATCAAAAAAAGTTGAAGCGTGCACTGGGCCCCAACGAATTGCAGGACTTACCGGCAACCAAAGACTCCACATTGAACATAAAGAACTGTAAATATAACCCAGCTATTGCCTCAAACTTTTCCCCTTTAGTCTTTTCTACTTTTTCTGTCTCTATCTGCGTGTGTTTATCGCGTATGCATGCTAGCGTGGTCGCATCACATATTTGCAGTCGTTAACCGGATTAGAGTTTAAGATTAAGAAACTTCCACCTTTCTTATTTAAATCTAAGGAAACCTGTTTGATTTCTTTGCCTGACAATTGGTGCAGTAAACAAGGATTCACTAAGAGGGAGCTAAAAACACGGTGTTTAAAACTAAACCCTGTTATGGTTAAACCAGGCAAAGGCTGAGAGGGAACCCCTAGATCCCTTCTCACCTGGTCATAACAATCATATAGTGGTACCACCAAAATATCGCCGCTAACTATTAAGGGTAGCTCATGGAATTCCTATAGTTGGACCTGTAGGAATCCGGAAGATCAAGACACATATAAATCAACATTTGTACTGGCCAGGTCTTTCCGAGGACGTGGTCAAGTTTTGTAAAATGTGCAATACGTGCCAGATTGTGGGAAAACTACAACCCGCCATCAAACCGGCACTTCTAAATCCCATACCAGTTATTGGGAAGCCATTCAGTAGGGTGTTAGTAGACTATGTGGGACCTTACCGAAAACAAAAGCAGGACACCAATATATACGCACTATCATGGATATGGTACTCAGTTCCCAGAGGCCATTCCCTTGAGAACAATTTCTGCTAGGGCAGTGGTACAGAAGTTAACCCAGTTATTCACGAGATATGGGATACTGATTGAGCTTCAGCCAAATCAAGGTTCCAATTTCATGTCTAAAATTTTTCAGGAATTTATGGGTAACTTAGGTATAACACAGTTAAAGTCTTCAGCATACCACCCACAGACACAGGGAGCTTTAGAAAGGTACCATCAGACCCTCAAAACAGTGATCAGGGCATACTGTCATGAATATCCCCATGATTGGGATAAAGGGCTAGAATTTCTTTTGCTTGCCACTAGGGGTTTACCTAATGAGCCTATAGGTTTTAGTCCTTTTGAATTAGTTTATGGGCATGAGATAAGAGGTTCTCCAAAACTAATTAAAGAAAGATTTTTGGAACAGAGGGATGAATCCTCTGTGCTAGATTATGTATCTGTGTTCCAGGAACACTTAGAACAGCTTTCAAGGTGGCTCAGGAACACCTTATTCTTTTTTTATTCTTTGGCCTCCTTATCTCGAGAGACAATGGGTAAGCGCCTGGAGGTGGTCAGTGGTGTGTGGAGCAGCGCCTGGAGTGGCTATAAAGGCCAATTCTAGAGTGACAGGCTCTTCCACAGGTGCTGCAGAACAATTTGTTTGTCGGGGCTGTTACACAGTTGGCTCTCTCCTTGCGCTTTTGTCTTTTTTCCTGCCAACTGCTAAGTCTCTTCGACTCGCCACACTTTAGTCCCGCCTTTATGGCTGCCCGCCAGCTCTGGCGAATGCTGGCAACTGACTCGCACGACTTGTGATCAATGTCACAGGATTTCATGTCGCGTTTGCAGACGTCTTTGAAGCGGAGACATGGACGGCCGGTGGGTCTGATACCAGTGGCGAGCTCGTTGTCCAAAGCGTCTTTGGGGATCCTGCCATCTTCCATGCGGCTCACATGGCCAAGCCATCTCAAGCGCCGCTGACTCAGTAGTGTGTATAAGCTGGGGATGTTGGCCGCCTCGTGGACTTCTGTGTTGGAGATATAGTCCTGCCACCTGATGCCAAGTATTCTCCGGAGGCAGTGAAGATGGAATGAATTGAGACGTCGCTGTTGGCTGACATACATTGTCCAGGCCTCACTGCCGTAGAGCAAGGTACTGAGGACACAGGCTTGATACACTCGGACTTTTGTGTTCCGTGTCAGTGCGCCATTTTCCCACACTCTCTTGGCCAGTCTGGACATAGCAGTGGAAGCCTTTCCCATGCGCTTGTTGATTTCTGCATCTAGTGACAGGTTACTGGTGATAGTTGAGCCTAGGTGGGTGAACTCTTGAACCAATTCCAGAGCGTGGTCGCCAATATTGATGGATGGAGCATTTCTGACGTCCTGCCCCATGATGTGCGTTTTCTTGAGGCTGATGGTTAGGCCAAATTCATTGCAGGCAGCCACAAACCTGTCGATGAGACTCTGCAGACACTCTTCAGTGTGAGATGTTAAAGCAGCATCGTCAGCAAAGAGGAGTTCCCTGATGAGGACTTTCCGTACTTTGGACTTCGCTCTTAGACAGGCAAGGTTGAACAACCTGCCCCCCGATCTTGTGTGGAGGAAAATTCCTTCTTCAGAAGACTTGAATGCATGTGAAAGCAGCAGGGAGAAGAAAATCCCAAAAAGTGTGGGCGCGAGAACACAGCCCTCGTTGGTTGTCTGGACGGCAGGTAGTTTGGTTGTCTCGATGGGGGTAATCGGTCAGCCCCAGCGAGACAAGGGTGGTCAGTTGGGGGGGACGGGGGGTGTGTTGGGGGTGGTTAGGGTAGTGGGGGCAGCCTTCCATCAGGCACAGGGTGCCCAATCAAGAGGGCACCCCTGGGACGTTCGATAACCGCCTGGTTTTGTCAGGCAGCTTCTCTAAGGTCCAGGATGCCCGCTTGCCATGCATAAAATCTGCATGGAGGTCGGTGAAGGCCCTTAAGTAGCCGTTAAGTGCCCACTTCAGGGCCTTGATTGGCCTGGGGTGGGCAGGCGGTTTTCTGCCACCGCCACCCTGCATAAAGTGGCGGCGAAGGCGTGTGTGGGTCAAGAAGGTCTACCGGAGCCTCCCGCTCCATTGTACGGACTTTTAAAAATTTGATCTGTGTGATATTGTTTTACTTCATTAATAGTTAAAATTGGTTTTATAATAAACTGTTAATTTTGTTGTTCAGTAAAGAAACCTGGTTAGTGTGTGCTATTCTGAGGAAAAATAGTGTATCTGATTGACTGTTTCAGTAAGTGGGAAAATTTAATATACTGTGACCTGTGGAGAAGTGGGACTGAATTAACAGTGCACTCTTCCCACCTTGGTCGTAACAATAGTGATGAGGATAGTTGTAGGCTTCAGGATGACAGACAGGATGGGGAAATGGGCAGAAGCATGGCAGATGGAGTTCAATATGGAGAAGTGTGAAGTGATGCATTGAGGGAAGATGAATATAGAAAGGCAGTTTACTACAACTGGCACAATTATAAAAAGTGTAGATGAGCAGAAAGACTTTGGTGTCCATGTACAAATTCCTAAAGGTGGCATGGCAAGTTGATAAGTTGGTTAAAATAGCATATAGGTTACTTTGGATTATAAAATATAAAAACAGAGATAAAACTTTATAAATTACTGGTTAGACTTTGACTGGAGTATTGTGGACAATACTGAGCCCCACATTTCAGGAAAGATGTAAAGGCTTTAGAAAGGATATATAGGAGATTTACCAGGAGGTTATCAGTCATGAGGAACTTCAGATATGAGGAGAGTTTTGAAAAGTTAGGACTGTTCTCTTTGGAACAGAAAAAGTTAATAAGAGGTTTTCAAATAAAGGTTTTCAAGATGATGAGAGGATTTCATAGAGTAGATAGAGAAAAACTATTTCCGCTGGAGAGTGGGTTAATAACCAGAAGTCAATGGCCGGAATTTTGCGTTGGGTAGGAGGCTCCGTCCACCGGCCGAAAAGTCGGTGGAGAGCCTGCCTCCACCAAGCCTGGGGAGCCAGACTGGGATTTTCTGCTCCCCAAGCCTTTAATTGATCTCGGGCGGGACTTCCATCTCCTTGAGGCAGGAAGTCCTGCCTAATGGAGATGCTGGCTAACCAGCGGGCCGACAGCTCTTAGCCACAGCAGCGCCACTGGGAGTGGTGGCCTCTGCTGGGACTACACCCAGCCATCGGAAGAAGATGAAGGACAGCCCTAGAAAAAAGGTATATTTTAGGGCCTTGCCGGGGACAATCGGTTGAGCCCCGCTGAGGCAAGAGAGGTCAGTTAGGGGGGACGGGACTGTGTTGTGCACTGGGGGCAGTTGGGGCTTTGGGAGCGGCCCGCCATGGGGCACAGGGTGCCTGATCAGCAAGGCTCCCCTCCCCAGTCTGCAAGAAGGCTGCCTGGTTTTATCAGGCGGGCTTTTTGAGGACTCAGCTGTCCGCAAGCCAAAGGTAAAATACCCGTGGTGGCGGGCGAAGGACCTTAAGCTTCAGTTAACTGGCCACTTAAGGGTCTTGATTGGCCTGGGGCAGGCAGGCTGTTTATTGCTGCCGCTGCCCCCGCCCAGTGTAAATTGGCAACGGGGGGGGGGGGGGGGGGGAAGGGGGTTGGGAACAGCCGCCTGCCTCCCACTCAATTTTACACCTGCCCCTAGCCCGCTCATTTGGGGGGCGTAAAATTCCGGCCATAGATTCAAAACCACTGGCAAAAGATCTAGAGTGGAGATGACGAGAAATGTTTTCACACAGAAAGTTATTCAAATCTGGAACATTCTACCTAAAAAGGTAGTGGAAGTTGATTCCATAAATAATTTTAAAATGGAGTTGGACAGGTACTTGAAGTTGAGGAACCTTAGGGTAACAGACATAAAGTAGGGATGTGGATCCAAGCACGACTGCTATTTCAAAGAGGCAGCACTGGTATGATGGGTTGCATAGCCGCCTTCTATGCCATAAATTTTATGATCCACTAAACCAAAGCTTATCCCTCCAGTAACTGTCGTATCCAACTTGGTCTTGAGTACCCCAAATCTGTCTCAAATCCTTTCCCTTGCAAATTATTCCAGATTATTTGTAATGTTTTGCATAAAGCTCCTTGGGATATCTGGTTGAAATGTAATTTTCACTAGCTTATATTTATGATCCCTGCTCCTACTAGTTTGCTGTATCTGTACGTAATTAAAAATCTAGCTCAGAGCATGCACTTTGGACCACAAACATTGCCTAGCACAATTTCTGGTTACGTTTCTGTCAACCTAACAATTTACAACAGGAAATGCTAACATTTCCAATTGAACTTTGCTGTGTCAATTGTCCTAATGGGCTGGATTTTACCAGCCCTATGGAGACGCCACAGTAAGAAAACAAACTTACCTTGTCTTCAAGGATGCCTCGGCATTGAGGCACCCGCTCCTTCATCCTGCAGCCTCAGCAACGGCCACCTCTAATAGTGGCACTGCCAAGCTGCCGGCCTCCGATTGGGCCGACAGCTCTGGGAGGTGGACCGCCATCTTCAATTGGACGGCAGTCCCAGCGGCGGCCTGTTAATTGGCTGCTGCTGGTAAAATGCTGCCCCCTAGGGTCCTGCCGCCTGCTGGTGTGGGGTCAGGTCCCGTTTTTGGTTCTGGCAGCAGGATCTCTTACCTGTTGATAAAATTCAGCCCAATGCATTTGCAGGTTCTGACCAAGTGGCCCTGTGGAGCCCATTTCTATACTCAACTCCATCACCATCTTGAATATAACATAAAATCAACTGACTATGGGCAATTTATTCAATTTAAAGTAACATTTTTTACCTTATTTAAATTAATGGATATATTAAGTATTTCACAGAGGTCCCCTTAACCATCTAATTTGCTTCTGAGTTGCTTTTGTCACAGATAATGTCTATTTAATTATTTCCTCCTTTCAGTTCATTTAACCATTTGCACATATTACGAATACTGCAGTTAATAGCACCAGCAATGAAATCTCCCCTCACATATCTTATTGTTGTCAATTTCACCAACTAAGATGACAGTACATTATATTACATTGGTACTGGGAATATAGGGGTTCTACATTAAACAAGAACAAATCACACAAATGAACTGGCTGTTGCTTATCATTAATATTTCCAGTCAGCTGCCATTTACGGAGGTTTTCAATGATACTCACAAGAATCAAGCACATTATGACCAGGGACACAGGAAGATCTGAAAAGGTTTTGATAGTGGCTGAGCCATGCTGTACCTTTTGAAAAAAAAAGCAAATCAGCATAAAGTATTGTGATCCCTCTGACTGAGACATTTCTCTATTAATGATGATGCAATCTGCTTTCAGTTCTGGATTTAGTTTTTAAATTGGTCTATTATCTATGCCAGAATAGAGCATAAAATCTTAAGTTTACTGCTTTTCTAAAATGAGCAAGATTTAATGTTTAAGCTAACAAATAGAAACACTAACACCTGTCCATTAATATTTTTTTCCAGTTTTCCTTTGAAGCTTTCTGGTATCTTGCCAAAATTGCTGCTGCTCATATGCAAACAGGTGCTGGTGTCATATTCACTCCTGCCTTGGATTCATTTTCAGCTTTGTGCAGCTGAAAACATTGCCTGACAGATTCCTATAACCAGCACCCCACCCCATACCACCCAAGGAGAGCAGAAGACAATGTCCGAGGCAAGACACAGGGTGGTCCCAAGGTTCAGTGATGCCTCTCTGCAGAGTCTCCTCCAGGCAGCAAGAAAAAGTCGGAAGGTTCTCTTGTCCAGTGATGGCAAGAAGAGATCCCCCCACCTGACCAAGCAAGCCTGCTGGAAATCACAGAGGAGGTCAGCAGCCATGGGGTCACCCACTGGAACTGGATGCAGTACTGAAAGAGGGTCAATGACCTTCATGGCTGAGGCATTAATTACAAGAGTTGGGACGTCATGTTACAGTTGTACATAACGTTGCTTAGGCCGCATTTGCAATACTGTGTGCAGTTCTGGTCGCCGCACTACAGAAAAGATATGATTAAGCTAGAGAGGGTGCAGAAAAGATTCACAAGGATGTTGCCTGGTTTGGAAGGCTTGAGTTAGAAAGAGAGATTGGATAGGCTGGGTCTGTTTTCCTCGGAGCGAAGGAGGCTGAGAGGGGACATGATAGAGGTATATAAAATTATGAGAGGCATAGATAGGGTAGATAGCCAGAGTCTGTTTCCCATGGTAGGGCTGACTAAAACTAGAGGGCACAGATTTAAGGTGAGAGGGAGGAGGTTTAAAGGGGATCAAAGGGGTAAATTTTTCACACAAAGAATAGTGGGTATCTGGAATGAGTTGCCTGAGGAGGTGGTGGAGGCAGGAACAGTAGCAACATTTAAGAGGCATCTGGACAGGTACTTGAATGAGCAAGGCATAGAGGGATATGGAATTAATGCAGGCAGGTGGGATTAGTATGGATAGGCATTATGGTCGGCATGGACGCAGTGGGCCGAAGGGCCTGTTTCTATGCTGTACGACTCTATTGCCCTTGCAGCTACTGGTGGAAATTGGTGGCAGCAAGAATGTTGCTGTTGGAGGTGTGTACCAACTGAGTGTTGAATTGTAGAAAAAAAAGCAGAAAGCAGCAGAAAAATTAAATACAAGAGATTTATGAACAAATGACACATTGATAAGTCAAAAAGGAAACAACCCAAGCATCCAAAATCATTCAAGCCTTGCTTTAAATAATGAAGCTCTAGGTAAGCAGCCTGACTGCTTCATATTGGTGCACAGTGAATCAGGAGCTATAGTGCATAAGACCAGAGCAAATTTGTCCTGATCTCAATTGTGATGGACATAATTTGGTGGCTAATAATGAGGGCCTCTTACACTAGATTCACTGCCTCAAGAAGTGCCTCAACTCTTCCTTCTGTAGAATTAGGTATCCAGCACTGCCGGGTCAAGAGTGAATATTTTCTTGGTTTCAGTGTCATCAGACAATCATGTAAGTGAACTCCATGTCTCCCGTGATCAGGAGTTTCCCTTTACTTCCCTGTATCTAGTTATGTGATAATAATAGAGCCCCCACGTTATGCTGAGATCCCTCGTGTACTGAAAATTATAACTTGACACATGCCCTCAGTTGCATTCCTCCTGTCATCTGGAAGACAAACTGATGAAACAAACCAATTTCACAAACTAAATTTGCAGTAAAAATGTGGTGGACGAGTTTGTGGGGCTGAATTATCAGGAGGCAGTGGGGCTTCCGGCACCAGGGCATCAGCCTTTTTGGCAGCGCCACTGGGAGCAGTGACCACTGCTGGTGCTGTAAAGGTTTTGGACCCAGGCCCCGCACTGGAACCCCAGTCTAGGGAGGTAGGGGTTTTGCTGGGCCACAGATTGCCCATGGAGGAGGGCCCCCCTCACAAACCTGCAGGGAGGGTGTCTTGTTTAACAAGGCAACCTCCACTTGTGGCAGAGGCAGCCCTCACTGCTGATTAGATCCCAGTGGTAGTGAAAAGAAGCCCTTAAGTGGCCGTTAACAGGCCACTTAACAGCCTCAATTGGCCTCTGGGTGGGAAGGCCATCGGCCAATCCTGCCCCTAACAAAATTACTTGGTGACAGGGCGGTGACAGGCTCTCTGCCCCCTACCACCCGTCCCAATTCTATGACGCCCACTCCCCCCGCATCTGACGATGTCTCGGGGGGGCATAAAATCCAGCCCATGGAATGCATTCAATAGTTTTCTCGATAGATCAGTATGTCGTGGAACCAACCAGGGAATAGGCTATTTTAGATCTAGCAATGTGCAACAAGAGAGCGATAATTAAGAACCTTTTGGTAAAGAAGCCTCTGAAGATGTGTGATCACAAAACAATGAATTTTATATTCAGTTTGAGAGTGATTCTTAAAGAATCTTAGACTCTTAAATTTGAATGAAGTAAATTGCATAGGAATGAGGGGCAAGTTGGGAAACAAGATTAAAAGATCGTTTTCTAAATAGATCAGTAATAGATAAACAATGGCAAACATTTAAAAGAACCTGCCGAAAAACCCCTATTGTTGGGAACGGCTATTCCCGATGTCAACAGCTGA